>NC_091992.1:33293662-33916403 GCF_044704955.1 Pristiophorus japonicus
CCCCTCCACACACACACCCCTCCACACCCACACCCCTCCACAACACCACCCCCCTCCACACACACACCCCTCCACACACACACCCCTCTCCACACACCACACCCCTCCACACACACACCCCTCCACACACACACCCCTCCACACACACACCCCTCCCCCTCCCCACACACACACACACACACACACAACACACACACACACAACCCCCTCCCCACACACACAACACACACACACACACCCCCTCCCCACACACACACACACACACACCCCACACCCCCCCCCCAACATACACACACAACCCCACACACCCCCCCCCAACACACACACACAACCCCCCCCCCCAACACACACACACAACCCCCCCCCCCCAACACACACACACAACCCCCCCCCCCCAACACACACACACAACCCCCCCCCCCAACACACACACACAACCCCCCCCCCCAACACACACACACAACCCCCCCCCCCAACACACACACACAACCCCCCCCCCCCAACACACACACACACCCCCCCCCCAACACACACAACCCAACCCCCCCACCACACACAACCCAACCCCCCCCACCACACACAACCCAACCCCCCCCACCACACACAACCCAACCCCCCCCACCACACACAACCCAACCCCCCCCACCACACACAACCCAACCCCCCCCACCACACACAACCCAACCCCCCCCACCACACACAACCCAACCCCCCCCCACCACACACAACCCAACCCCCCCCACCACACACAACCCAACTCCCCCCCCACCACACACAACCCAATCCCCCCCCACCACACACAACCCAACCCCCCCCCACCACACACAACCCAACCCCCCCACCACACACAACCCAACCCCCCCACCACACACAACCCAACCCCCCCCCACCACACACAACCCAACCCCCCCCACCACACACAACCCAACCCCCCCCACCACACACACACACACACTACCCCCACCACACCACACACACACACTACCCCCACCACACACACACACTACCCCCACCACACACACACACACACTACCCCCACCACACACACACACTACCCCCACCACACACACACACACTACCCCCACCACACACACACACACACTACCCCCACCACACACACACACACACAACCCCACACCCCCCCCAACATACACACACAACCCCACACACCCCCCCAACATACACACACAACCCCACACACCCCCCCCAACACACACACACAACCCCCCCCCCCAACACACACACACACCCCCCCCCCAACACACACAACCCAACCCCCCCCACCACACACAACCCAACCCCCCCCACCACACACAACCCAACCCCCCCCACCACACACAACCACCACCCCCCCCACCACACACAACCACCACCCCCCCCACCACACACAACCACCACCCCCCCCACCACACACACACACCACCCCCCCCACCACACACACACACCACCCCCCCCACCACACACACACACCACCCCCCCCACCACACACACACCACCCCCCCCACCACACACACACACACACTACCCCCACCACACACACACACACACTACCCCCACCACACACACACACACTACCCCCACCACACACACACACACACTACCCCCACCACACACACACACACACTACCCCCACCACACACACACACTACCCACACACACACTACCCCCACACACACACACACACACACTACCCCCACCACACACACACACACACTACCCCCACCACACACACACACACACACTACCCCCACCACACACACACACACTACCCCCACCACACACACACACACACAACCCAACCCCCCCCACCACACACAACCACCACCCCCCCCACCACACACACACAAACCCCCCCCACACACACACACAAACCCCCCCCACACACACACACAAACCCCCCCCCCCACACACACACAAACCCCCCCCCCCACACACACACACCCCCCCGACACACACAAACAAACCCCCCCACACACACACACACACACAACCCCCCCCCCCCCCCCCCCACACACACACACACACAAACACACACACACGAGACACAGACACACACCACACCGACATTATAAGCTTTCACAGCACTGGAAGCTTTAATAAGGTAAAAAAAACAATTTATTACAATCTGTGGAATAATCCATCAGAGGTTCAGCATGATGTGTCACCAATGGAAGAACACCAGCTCTCATCACAACAGCTGGCCTTACATATTCCAGCACATTGCCAAGTGAACAAAACATTCAAAAAATAATTTGAGAGACTGATGTTGAGAACCTGCTTTAAAAAAAAAATGACAAATTGACATTGTTAAACATCACATACCTGTGGAGATGATTCTCTGATCAGAATGTGACGAAACCACAAAACATGACTACATTTGATTTATTCGAGGAAGTTGTGATTTAAAAAAAACAGTTCCTGTGCATTTTTATTCATGTCTTAAAAAGGTTCAACAAGTAGATAAGAAATGTTCAGAACTAACAGCCACTAATTACCAGGCTTACTTCACTAATATGAAAGTCCATTACTTTTACTATTATTTCTCCGCAGAAGTGTGGTAACGGTATGATGTTATCATTTTTTCTGTCTTGAGGGGAGAGAGCATTACATATGTCACATGTATAAAAGTCGTATAATTTACAAACAATCTGGGCTAACTGTAAATAACAAAAGGACTTTCTCACGAGTGAAATAATAGTAGGAACTAATGTTTGCTAACTCTGATAGTGTTATTAATTGAATTGCTGGGGATGTTTTGTGGCTGTTTAAGTGTTCTGATCAGAGCACTATGCAATTCCTTATTTAAAGCCAGCTAGATTATAAAAATGGGTCCTTAAGCCTCAGCTTGGTCTCCGGGTGAAACTTGCGCACAAGTAATTGATTCATCCTCCACAGAAAGTGTCTTTGGCTGCGGTTTGTAGGGGTAGGAGAACTGCAAGTAGCTTCTTCCGTCAGGAGCTTTTAGGCTGAATGCCTGGGAATGTTCTGTCTTCGGGATATTAGGAGGAGGAGAAAGTATATAAAACTAGCGGGAAAAGTCCTGCGCTATAAAAGTGAGAGCAATTGCGCCGTGTGCAGCCTCTCCGGCAACAGCAGTGGAGGGTTCTTGGCTCAGTCCGTGCCTCCTTTGAGTTGAAGCAACATTCGGCAGCGGAAGGTACGAGTTGGGTCCAAAAATGAGGAAAGATGAGAGAGAATGTAATCGTGAAGAGTATTTGAGATCAGTGGAATGAAAAATCAGACGCTTTCTGTAACGGGCCACTGATTTACATCACCAGATTTATGCCTGGGCTTCAACTGTTCCAAGGGCACCTCAGTTTGATTCTGTTGAAACACGTTCACAATCACGATTTACCAAATCCATTCTCCATGAATATATCTAAACTGCGGAATTCAAGGGAAATGAACTTGCATGGAATACTGGCATTTAGTTTAAGGATATTTTATTTACAAATGTTTCATCAACTGTGTCTGTGCAGGGTAATAGGAGCACCACGCAGAGATAGAATCTTGGAAAGAATTGGTCTCTGTGAAATTTAAAATATAGAAAACCTATATTACAGTGTCAGCTGTGGCTCAGTGGGTAGTACTCTGGCCTCGGAGTCAGAAGGTCGTGGGTTTAAGTCCCATTCCAGACACTTGAGCACATAATCTATGCTGACACTCCAGTGCAGGATGGAGGGGACACTACACTATCCGGAGGTGCCGTCTTGTAGAGGAGAAGCCTGCCCTCTCAAGTCGATGTATAAGATTTTAACAACTCTACTCGAAGAGGGGAAGTTCGCCTGGCTATTGGTGGCTTGTCCAATATTTATCCCTCAACCAACATCACTAAAAAACAGATTTGGTCATTATCTCATTGCTGTTTGTGGGACCTTGCTGTGCTCAAATTGTCTCCACATTTCCCACACAGACAGTACAGCTCAAAAACAGGCCATTTAGCCTAACTGGTCTATACTACTGTTTATGCTCCATACCAGCCTCCTCTCACACATCGAACCCCATCAGCATAACTTTCCATTCCTTTCTCCTTAGTGTTTAACTAGCTTCCTCTTAAATGCATCGGTGCTATCCGCCACAACTACTTCTTGTGGTAGGAAGTTCCACATTGGGTAAGGAAGATTCTGCAGAAAGTGTATATTTGTACTGCATCTCACTATTAAATTAAATTTTCCTAATCCTTGGTTAATTTCCTGTATATTGGAAATGACTGTTTATAATTGTCTGGATTTCAGGATTGGTGTATGGTGACTCTAGACTAATAGAAGTTTAAAGCCGATCCCTGTGAAATCCAAACAAATGGATTGAAAGGCAAAATATGTTAAATGAAACATTGCCATCTGATCAATTTGTTTTTTGGTATTAACTAGTCAATTTTTCGTAGGATATTTAAGTGACCTTTATCGCAATGACTGGTGCCAATGTATAGTCCTGAAAATTGAAGAAATACATACAACTGCAGCAATGGGTCTATACAGACCAGGGATCAAACATGGGTTCTTCCTGGTGCGTGTTACCTAGGACCACTTCATGTGGTGCATTTATCTAATGAACTCTTTGGGGAGCAGAATCAGTATCATCACTTTGTTCTCAGTCACTGCAGTTACAGTGTAATGGTTCCAGTTCTGAAATGCAGTGCTGGGTAATTGTACTTGCCTTGCAAAAGATCCATTATTGACCTGGGCATTGGTTAATCCTTCCAAGTCTTTCAGCTCCAAAGAAAACTATTCTCAAGGGGTTTCATGCATGGAAAAGGGATCCAACATGTGCTACTACAGTTTGTAACAATCTATAAATTTGGAATAATTTTTAAAATCATGTTCTGATCATCCAAGTTTTAGCTCGGAGTGTATTTACTGTTTGAACAAAAAGCTACAATGAGGTATTTAAAGGTTGTGTTGCCCATGTCCTAACTCGCACCCAGTCCCGCTCATCCATGTGCTCGCTGACCTACATTGGATTGCGGTTAAGCAGCGCCTCGATTTCAAAATTCTCATCGTTATTTTCAAATCATGGCCTCGCCCCTCCCCATCTCTAATCTCCTCCAGCCCTACACCCCCCCCACCCCCGGAGATGTCTGCGCTCCTCTAATTCTGCCTTCTTGAGCATCCCTGATTATAAAATCGCTCAAGCACTGGTGGCCGTGCCTTCTGTTGCCTAGGCTCCAAGCTCTGGAACTCCCTGCCTAAACCTCTCCGCCTCACTACTTCTCTTCCCTCCTTCAAGCCGCTCCTTAAAACCTAACTCTTTGACCAAGCATTTGGTCACCTGCTCTAATTTCTACTTAAGCGGCGTGGTGTCAAATTCTTTTCTCATAATTTTCCTGTGAAGCACCTTGGGATGTTTCACTACGTTAAAGGTGCTATATAAATACAAGTTATTGTTGTTAACCAGATAAGATATGAGCAGTATTAAATACATTCTCCATATTACACAAAAGGGTTAGCAAAGAGGAAGAACTGAGACTTCTCAAAGATTCATAATTGATTACTTCCTGGAAGTGTTCACTAGGGAAGACACCAGCAGCATGTCAGTCATCACCTGCATGGAGGTCCGAGACAGCCGCGAAGGATTTTAAACCAGTAAGTTTCCAGGAATTAATGATCTACTTTAGGGTGCTAAATGAAATTAGGGACACAAATCTACCAAGGGTAGGCAGGCATAAGAACATGAGAACATAACAATTAGGAGCAGGAGGCCATTTGGTCCTCAAGCCTGCTATGCCATTCAATGAGATCGTGGCTGATCTTCTACCACAATTCCACTTTCTTGCACTATCCCCATGAGCAGGAAATGAGATCATGAAAGATTCAATGATTACAAGGGAGTTCCCACTCAACTGGAAAAATGCCTCCATGGTTTCTAGTTTCAGAGAAGGCAACTAAACAAACCCATGGAATTGCAGATCATTCGACTTGAATCTATAACTGCCAAAATAATTCAGTTACTTGTTAGAGGTAATCCTCAGGTTTGTTTTTATGAAAATACCCTCGTAAATAACAGCTAACCTGGTTTCAGAACGGGTGATTATACCTGACCAATTTCCTTGACTGTTTTTGAGGAAGTGACATCACAAATAGGTGTTGGAAAAAGAATGCGCTTATTTGTACTGCTAAAATGGCTGCATTGTCTCGGATTGGCTCTCCATTTTCTGAATCGCGGGACCCATCGTGAAAAGGGGGGGTAGAGTCCAATACGCGCATGCGCAGAAGGACACACACAACAGCAGTATAAATAGTCACACTGGGAAAACCCTATAGTTTCGTTTTCCAGGAAGCCTTGCAGTCCTACAGTATAACTGTGACTACACTTCAAAAGTACTTCATTGGCTGTAATGAAGGTTGGGACATCCTGAGGTTGTGAAAGGCGCAATATAAAAGCAGGTCTTTCTGTAAGTCGGAAAATGCACGAGATCTGAAGTGAGGGGTGAGCAGAAGATAATACTTCTTAAATGACTTACTCCTCAACAACCCAGACACCAGGACAGCTCATCCAATGAGATAGCAGAAGAAAGCACGAGGGGGAAGGGGTGGGGGATAAGAGAGGGGAAGAGGGGAGAGAGGGGAGAGAGGGAAGAGAGCACAACTGTGCCAAAAAAATTAAGTAATTAATGGTTTAATTTTGACATGCTCTTTGGCAAACAGCCAGCACCTTTCACTCAAGCAGCTTGGCAGGGCAGAGTTACAGAATGCCATTCTGTTGATCATAGTTGTAAACAACATTTTATTTATCATCCCTGTACAAATTAAACTGTTTTTATTCTGTATATATAAAAAAAGCAGCTAACAAGTCACAGGAGAAGGTTTCAATATCTTTAAGTATGTTGGCTCTTGTTATCTTTTTCTCTTAACAGCGCTAAATCTGACAGTTTTAATAAAGCTAAACCAATTCAGCTGATATTTTATTGTGCCTCAGACTCCATGGGAGAAATATATTATCTGTTTACAGCCAGCCAGCGTTGGAAATTTCCACCAGCACAAAGCCTTCCTCTGTCTACAGTAAGATTGGAGCCGCTCACATACATCAACAGTCTCGTAGGAATCACTATGAATTAATCCAGGGAGTGCAATGCAAGCATTTGGTATGAAAGCAAGAGAAGGCGGTAAAATGACCAAGAAATTAAGTGAGGATTGTTTTACTTTGAAGCTAAATATATAATTTTGACGTCTTTTCCTTTTAGAAGCTCCCATGCGCAGACTGGGTTACAGAAATCAGCTGGAGAGGTTATTAGTGACAAGCTATGAGCTGATTAAAATAGCATTAAACAATAGACCAGGGAACAACATTTCATAGATGCCACTTCTAATGGAGCAAAGACACGGCTAATGTTCTGGAGTTGCTGGCTGTTTGTTGCAGACAGGAAGTGAATACCAATTTTTAATGCAAGAAGCAGAAACTGTTTGTGGCTGTTATTATGATCATTAAGCCTTACAGTAATAGGAAGGATGGTCTGAAGCCCCTCTGTTATTATGGCAGAGCCCACTCGAAGAATCTGCATGTCCTGACACGCCAGAAAAATACTTGCATTTATATAACTCATTTCACAACCACCGGACGAACAAAAGCACTTTACAGCCAATGATGTACTTTTTGGAGTTCAGTCACTGTTGTAATGTAGGAAACGCGGCAGCCAATTTGCATTCAGCAAGCTCCCACAAACAGCAATGTGATAATGACCAGATAATCTGTTTTGACGATGTTGATTGAGGGATAAATATTGGCCAGGACACCGGGGATAACTCCCCTGCTCTTCTTCGAAATGTCATGGGATCTTTTATGTCCCTCAGAGACGGAGCCTCGGTTTAACGTCTCATTCGAAAGACGGTACTTTCGACAGTGCAGCACTCCCTCAGCACTGCACTGGAGTGTCAGCCTAGATTTTTGTGCTCAAATCCCTGGAGTGGGACTTGAACCCACAACCTTCTGACACAGAGGCAAGTGTACTATCCACTGAGCCACAGCTGACACATAGTACATCAAAACCAGTACAAATGAATATTGTTGACTATATTTATTATTTTTTCATTAATATCAAGTACGGTTAAGGATCCTGTTGGAGACACCAACATTTTGAAGGTGGACGGGTGAGTTAACTCGAGCTGTAGCCAGATTCCATTTCCCAGTCCATATGATAGTATAGGGACTTGCGGAAGGCTTATTATTACCCGTCACTCTGACCCAGATGCAGTTGGATTAGGAATTATTAAAAATTATTTTTTATTTGCTTAAAAACAGTACCCTTGCAAACAATGACAGGAGCACAGTCAAAAAATGAATCAATGCATACAAATCCTTAGAGATCAATTTCTACTGATTATTGTCAGCAGAATTTGTTCTTAACTGATCTTCAGGATTTTATTATAATTAGTAATCAGTTTTTAAACCATTTTCCCCAATAGATTCCTGAACTGGATGGAAAAAAACCTCTGAAAAGTCCAGCAATGTTGGATGAGTGATGTCAGCATGCTGCACTATCGTCACGGATCCATTGGATCACCACTGACGTCACCTCTCCGCCTCTCTATCCTCCTTAAAACCCATCTTTTTAAACAAGCTTTTGGTCATCTGCCTTAATTATTTCTTTTGTGGCTCGGTGTCAAATTTGTGTTGTCTTGTAACACTACTGTGAAGCGCCTTGGAACGTTTCGCTACGCTAAAGGCGCTATATAAATACAAGTTATTATTCGTTATTATTATTGCTGTTCATCTTTGACCCCAAATTTGGCAGGAAAAGTAACGAAGGCTGTGCAATTTTTTTTTTAAAAAAGGGATCTGGAACATCTCTGCTGTGAGCAATTTATTCTTCATACTGTAGCAAGCGTCAGTCTATTGTTCCCAGGTAAGGGGCATAAACCAGCGGACCGACACAGTGATGGTCCAACTGAAGACTGAGCTAATCAATCGAAGACTGTCTCACGGCACACAGCAAGATACTGTTTAACAAAAGCAAGATCGGAGCTGCTTCCCTCTGCATAATCTGCAAAATGTTTCATTATGCCACCAATAGTGGCAGGTAAGTCGCTGGTGCTACAACAATGAACAAGAAGGTTCTTCAGTTTCACTTTTAAGTAAAAGAAAACTAGTCAGGGGTTAAGTGAGAGTCTGATGTTGAGCGCCATAAAATCGGTGTCCATAAACAGCATGAAAAATTGTGTCTTGTCATTTAACTTGATTACATATATATCCCTTGCATGTTTTTTGTAATTATTTTCCCTGAATTTCCCCAGCGTTTTTTGCCATCCAATTTTCCACCAATAAATTCCTGAATTTCTTTTGGGTAGCAAATTGTAAAAACAATTTCCTCCTGAATGAGAAAAAAAACGATGACATTTCCAATCATTTTCTTAACAAAAATATCAGGACCACATTGCATCAGTCCCATTCACCCATCACCCTCTGTGCTCGATGACCTACATTGGTTCCCAGTCCAGCAACACCTCGATTCAACAAAAAACTCATCTTTGTTTGCAAATGGTCTCCATGGTCTTGCCCCTCCCCATCTTTGTAACCTCTCCCAGCCTTAAAACCGACAAACGTCCGAGATCACTGTGCTCCTTCAATTCTGGCCTCTTGCACATCCCCAATTTCATCGCACCACCATTGGCAGCCGTGCCTTCAGCTGACAAGGCCCAAAGCTCTGGCATTCCCTCCCCAAACCTGTCCATCGCTCTACCACTCTATCCTCCTTCAAGACGTTCCTTAAAGCCTACCTCTGACTAAGCATTTGGTCCCTGTCCTAATATCACCTTATGTGGCTCGGTGTCAAGTTCTGTCGGATAACGCTCCTGGGGGCATTTTACCGTGTTAAAGGCGCTATATAAATACAAAATTGTTGCACGGGCCGTACTGACATCACTGATATGTTGCTTAGAGAGGGCAGAGAGAAGAGCAACATGGATGATTCCCAGGACAAATGACGATGAAATATGAGGAAACAATAAAGAAGCTTAAGCTGCATAGAGAGATTAAGTATTCTCATTAACATTCAAAGTATTACAGTAGATAATGTGAACCCAGAATATTACTTTGTCAGTCAGATCAGTAGGACCTAAATTTAAATCAGTGGGAGGGAAGGACCGTGGCTGGATAACTGGCTCAACTCCTCACCACTCTAAATCTCTCCATCATCAAGGCTCAAGTCAGGAATGTGATGGAATACTCGCTCGGCTGGACACAGTGGCAACAACACTCGAGATCAACACCATTCACGATTGAGCGACACCTCTAATATTAGATACACTGTCCACCCTCCCTCCAGCACCAGCACTCTGTGGCTGCAGTACATACTCTCTACAGGATGCACTACGGAAACCCGCCCAGCTAACTTCAACAACAACTCCCAGCCCTGTAATCTCGACCACTGGAAAGAACAAGAGCAGCAGTGTAATGGGAACACCATCACCTCCAAGTTACACACCATTCTGACATGGATATACATATATATCATCATTCCTTCATCGTCGCTGGGTCAATATCCTAGAATTCCCTACTGAATGAACAACATCAAAGGAAGACTATCACTACAAGGAGAAGGCCCACCAACAAATTCTCATGACCAATAAGGATGGGCAATAAATGCAGTCTTTCCAGTGTTGCCCACATCCTGAGAACCAAAGGAAATAGTAAAATGTAAACTTAAAACAAAAAACAAAAATACTCAAAGGGGCGATAAGCTTTTAGAATATTCTATCAGATAATTAATGGAATCAAAGAGCTTGGGAAGTTCCGGATAGGTTGGGTGCTAGGCTGGGTGACGTGAACTCAGGGAGCTGAATGGCCTTTTCTCATCCTTGAACTTTTTCTTATGTCATCAGAATTTATTAGTTAAACGAAAATATATTTCAACATATCTGGAAAGAAGTTAAGGAGATATGTCGCATCAAGGTATACAGAATATTTAAATAATACAGGTTAGGTAAACCCAGAATACTAAGTAACTCAACATAGGCAGAGGACATGGACTTAAATTAATAAAGCGTACACTCAAGAACAGATATTAGGGAGAAATTTGTTACCCAAAAGATGGTAAATGTTTGGAATAATCTGCCGGGCAAGGTAGTGGAATCAAGAACAGTGGGAGCATTCAAAATGCAGATGGAAGCTAAACAGGAAGAGTTAGGACAGCAAAGTGAGAAGCTTCAATGCACCGATGGTTTTTTCATGTTCTTTACTCCATTGTTACTTATGCAGAATGGTATTTTTTTGCAGAAATGTGATTCATATTAACCATTACTCACTTCTGGTTTGGTTTGCAAGAGCTTTTCTGATTAGGAGACTCTCACCTTACCCTCTGCTCAGTTATTCTAGGTCATGAAGATTTAACATCTAGATATATCTCTAGGATGGTAAGCACTAACCTCCACAGGCTGTGCAACATTCTGAATGAGTGCACTGGTGGTGCAGATTATGTCTGCTCCAGTAGCAAAATCATTGTACCATCCTCAGCATATTAATCATGCCATCTTCCAAAATACAAACAAAGGGATTGAAAAAAGGGAGTTTCTTTTAAAGGGAGAGTTAACTGCAGTGACCTTTATTTACAGAAGTGATGAATGCAGATACAGGGGGAAAAGGAACCAACTGAAAACAGTTCATAATTAGACTAAAACATAACAGGCAGAATATATACAATGGTGTGGAACAGGCACCATGCAAGGAAATCCCCTCACTCTCTGTCATCTGTTTCCCCCTTACTAAAATCAATGGATATAGATTGTCTTGTGAAGCCCTGGAATTATTTTCAGCTTTAAAACAGAATTGAGAGAAAAATCATCAAGAACTTACATTGAGGCAAGTACTGAGCCTCAAATGATATATGGGCGAAGGAGACAGAAGGCGGCTGGGGTGAGAATAAGAGGCCAGAATGTTAGCAAAACAAGTACTTGCCCAATTGAAAGACAGCTTGAAATAAATTATGCCACCATAATGCAACCTATAGCGCACAAAGTGGTTTAATACAAGGCTCCAATTTAATGGAGATGGAGTCTATGCATTAACTGCATGCAAGGCTTATCAAAACCCCAAATAGAAAGATTAGGGGGTCACACCATACTGCACCATTGCTCCATAATGCACACTGTGTAGATGTTTTTGGGCACAATCCTTTTGTGAATGGCAGCAGAATGGGAGCGGGGGCCAAACAGCAACCCTTGCAAGCTAATGGCCTCCACAGGTATCATAAACAGGATCACCAACAGAGCACATCCACCAGGACCCATTACTTGCAATAGGGTCACTGTGTGGCAGCCATGGTTCTCTCATTAAACAGTTCCTACTATGGTCAACAAACCAACAGCAAAATGTCAACGTGACAGATTTTAAAAATGGGAAGGCGAATCCAATTGCTGGCTTATGTGCACAAAGTTGCATTTAGCCCATTAGTGTTCCACATACTCAAAGGACTGGATGGAAACCATAATGACAAAATCATCATATGGATAATGAGACTGTTCTTTCCTTGCAGCAAAAATGTCAAACTGTTCCCAGATGGCACTGCATACATAACCGAGATACTTGGTGTCAGCAATTAATGGGGGTTACAGAGCATGTCATGGGCTTCCCCATTAGAAACTGAGGAACCATGGCCTGCTACAGAAAAGGAAAAGGGTGGAAAATCAAAAATTATAATCATCTGTACTCAGCACAAAGGGCAACTATCACACCATATTGCACCCAAGGGATCAGAGGATTGTCCTATGAGGAGAGATTGAGCCGATACTCTCGAGTTTAGAAGCATGAGAGGTGATCTCATTGAAACATGCAAGATTCTGAGATGGCTTGACAGGGTATTTGCAGAGAGGCTGTTTCCCCTGGCTGGAGAGTCTAAAATTAGTGGGGGTCACAGAAATAAGATACGGGTTTGGCCATTTAAGACTGAGAGGAGAAGTTTTTTCACTTAGAGGGTTGTGAATCTTTGGATTTTTCTACCCTAGAGGGCTGTGGATGCTCATTCATTGAGTATAACAATGGTTGGACTCAATAGATGTTTGGACTCTGAATCAAAGGATTTGGGGACTGGACAGGAAAGTGGAGTGAAGGTCGAAGATCAGCCATGATCTTATTGAATGGTGGAGCAGGCTCGAGGGGCCGTATGGCCCTACTCCTGCTCCTATTTCCTATGTTAACATAATAATTGGGAGCAGGAATAGGTCATACGGGCCCTCGAGCCCCCCTTCTATAGAGCTGCCATTCACAAAAGATTTGTCAATTGTAGGCAAGAATGTGCCCAAGAACTTCTGCAATGGATACATAATGGAGCAATGGTGCAGTATGGTGTGACCCCCTAATCTTTCTATATGGGGTTTTGGTGAGCCTTGCACACAGCTGATGCAGAGACTCCATCCCCATTAAATTGGGGCCTTGTATTACAGCACTTTTAAGGGTTTTTTTCAATGTTTTTATGCAAGGGGGTCACTGTCCCACCCAGACTACTCCAAACACAATCGATCACTTCTGATAAGTAATGAGTGGCTCATGAATAGAACGAGAAGTACATACACATTGAGTTTACACTTAATTCAAACACAGTCAATGATGGAAGCTGCAATTAGACTACTTTTCTAGTTAAGAAAACCATCTGCAGAATTCATAGTGGGGATGGACCAAGAATTCCCCACTCCTGAAAAGTTGGATTTGTACTGGGGTATAATTCCATCTGTGACCCAAGGCAATGAGAGTCAGCAGGCTATTCATCCAGCGGGAGTTGGGGGAGGATGTCGCAACTATGTCTTCTCCTGAACTGACTACACACACAATACTTCCGTCGCCGGACAATAACGAAGCTGCAGCCCATCTGGCAAGGTGTAAAACAGGCTGCCGATTCCCTATTGCCCATTTTTTGCCCAGTGATACAAGTTAGAATTACCTCCACTCTCTTTACAGCAGGGGGTCACTGGACTGATGTCAGGATTAGGAATCTTTTCTGGCTTCCATAGTCTATGGTCACTAGTACTGCTGCCATCAACCCAGGTGATCCCAGTACAGACTAGAGACCAAAGCTGAAGCCTTTCGACTGTTGAGTGCATCAGAGTAGGAACAGAATTGGGCTCAGTTCTCATTCCCTCAACAGTTGAATAACGTATCCACACATAAGCCGAGAGGTTGTCCTTCAACGTCTGGACATAAAGTTCCACTCGGGCCGAATACTGACCCGCAACCTCAAATTTCCATTCGGTTCTCCCATCTTTATCCTCAGGAGCTGAAAATGAATCTGGGCCATAGGGCGTAGTACCAAATGATGAAGGAATTCTCAGGTCTAAGGAATGTGCTATGGTAAGACGGACTCCAATTTGACAATTCAACTTAAAGCTATGCCCATGGTAGGCATGACAAACAGTTTGCCCTGAACATGGTGCAGCATTAGAGTTGCAGCATGGGAAGCACAACTGTTCACATCTTCCACACTGGCACTTCCATGTTCCCGAATGTGGCAGGTTGAATATTTAAAAATGTTTCTCAACTGTTACATGTTGTGCCACCAAGTCATAATCCACTCAAGATGACTTGAATTCACCCCAGCCCCTCCCCCCTCCCCGCCAAGCTCTGGAATCTCCTCCAGCCACACAACCCCCGCCCCCCCCACCAACCCCCAAGCCAAGATGTCTGCGTTCCTCTAATTCTGCCCTCGAGCACCCCAGATTATAATTGCTCAGCCATTAGTGGCTGTGCCTTCTGTTGCCTAGGCCACAAGCTCTGGATCTCCCTGCCTAAACCTCTCCATCTTCCTTCCTCAAGACGCTCTTTAAAACCTACCTCTTTGACCAAGCTTTTGGTCGCCTGTGCTAATTTCTACTTATGCGGCTCGGTGTCAAATTTTTAAATCTCATAATACTCCTATGAAGCACCTTGGGACATTTCACTACGTTAAAGGCGCTATATAAATACATGTTGTAGTTGTTGACTGAGGTCCTCAAAATGCCCCAAAGCGCACTGCAGCCAATGGATTATTTTTTTTTTAAAAAGTGTAGTCATCTTTATTCTGAAGGCAAACCCACCAACCAATTTGCACAAAGCAAGATCCCAAAAACATCAATGAGATGAATGCCCAGTTAAATATGTTTTGGTGGAGTTGAGTGCGTGAATGGATCACAAATGACCAGCAAAGTGGAATTTCGGTTGAACACCTGAAGTGCCATTCTATATTCTTCAAAATGCGATGGCCAGAGAAATCCACTGGCCAACAATCCTAGCACTTATATCGTCATAAGTGGGAGGGTTTGGTTCAGCAAATACTTCTGGCCTTGTGGCCTTCCCAGTTTCTTCCAATGGCTCATTATATGCCGTGATCTGCTAAATCCATGTTTAAGTCTTTACAAAGCTTTGCCGATGATGATGAAAGATGGTCCTTTGAGATTGTTGTTCACATATTCACTTGCTGTTTTTCAGACTGACCCAGGAGCAGGGCCTGCCAAAGATGAAGAATTGTAATCTTCTTGAACAATATCTAGCCATTATTTTACAGGAATCTCTAGATTTCACATACTTGAACAGTTGGATGGGTTCTCCGTCAGAAAACCACAGTAAATGGTTTCAAATAATCTCAGGTTCATTTTGCATTCCTTTTATGGGCCTTTTTGTGTGACCAATGTCAGCCCCACTTCAGTGTCAATAAAAGCCGGCCTTTCCAGCAAAGCCCACATGCAGAGAATGAAGAAGAAAAAAAAGACGTGGCATTTACAAAACTCAGGTTTCTATGCATTAAAATATGGTTAAAGGAACTAAAATGCAGCCTCGGCAAAACAAACTTATTTTGGGTTTATTTTCGCATCGGTCTCTTGTAATTTGCTGTAACACATGGGAGTAAATTTGTGTCACCACCACCTGGGCGGGTTCAGCAATAGACGGGCGATCACTGCCAGATTAAGCCCAGGTGGTGAAGGTGAAAGTTTATTCCGTAATATTTTGAATGCCTAGTACGGGGGAAGGTGGAAAGAGGTCAGGTTTAATGGCAGTATGGGTGCAGAGCTTGTCTGATCAGGGATTTGACAACCGTTAAATGAACATTTTGGAACATATACTAGGTTAACAGACAGCATACACAATCACGCATGTCCCCTGCACATATCCTCACTGACCGAGTATAGGCTCCAGATCGACAGTGCTTGGTGAGCTTTGCCTGGTCGATAGGGCAAGGGACGACACCCGGTCCTTTCATTTCCGAGACCCAAGTTCAAGTCCATCTCAGACTAATCGGGTGCAGGTCTCCAGTCTCTGCCAGCGGTCACGATCCTGCAGGAAATGTGCTTCGGCTGTTTCAATCCAGTGGTTGAGAATCAGCAGAGTAAAACTGTACGCAACGTAAAGCCGAACTGGCAATTCCACTCGGAAAGGCCAAAAGGATGGCTTCCGTGGGAAATGGAAAGAAATGATGCAGGTATCAGTAGGTGGTGCCCTTCTGAAGGTCAGCTTTTTAAATGTGCAAATGGAAAAGCTACTTTATTACTACTTAGTGAATTAGAGTTGCACTAATCTAAGAGATCTTGAAACACAAGAGCCATTGAATGAAAATGATGCAGCGTATTAGAGCTGTTATTAAATTCATGGAACAAAAAGTTACGGATATCGCAAATCTCCACTTCTGCACAGGTCCAGCAGGAGAACGGAGGCAGCTTGTTCCTGCCCAGGATCAGCAGTGTGCGAGATACAAATCACTGGTTGAGAGAGAGAAAAAGCAAAAAAAGCACAATGTTTAGTAAAGGCAATGATGTGGTAATTTCAGATGCAAGAATGCAGCAGCCAAGAGAAAGTGTTCAAATTAAAAGCCATTCCTGTCGAAATGGATAGGTGTTTTACCTGCTGGCTACTGCGCTCTCAAAAAGTTGCATTATGAAAGACTTGCATTTATGTAGCTCCTTTCACAACCACCGGACATCCCAAAGCGCTTTACACCCAAAGAAGTACTTTTGAAGTGTAGTCACTTTTGTAATGTAGGAAACGCGGCAGCCAATTTGCACACAGCAAGCTCCCGCAAACAGCAATGTGATAATAACCAGATAATCTGTTTTAGTGATGTTGATTGAGGGATAAATATTGGCTAGGACACAGAGGATAACTCCCCTGCTCTTCTTTGAAACAGCACCATGGGATCTTTTACATCCAACTGGGGGGCAGGCAGGGCATCGATTTAATGTCTCATCCAAAAGACGGCACCTCCAACAGTGCTGCACTCCCTCAGTACTGCACTGGAGTGTCAGCCTAGATTTTGTGCTGAAGTCCCTGGAGTGGGACCTGAACCCACAACCTTTTGACTCAGAGGCGAGTGTGTTACCAAACGAGCCAAGGCTAAATGCAGCATATGACGATAGCAGTCATTTCTGTACCAAGATCAAAAGGCACAATAAGATGCCAAACATTTTACTTGATTCTCAGAAGGCATGATATCAGTTATAACATTAAGACTTTCCCTGACCACATCTTGGAAAAAAAAATGCTTTCATTTGCATTTTTTTTTATTTTAATAAAAAGTGCACAGATAGCAGCTTATGTACTGGTTTAGTTTGGCAGTTTAGTTCCAAGTTATGGGCAGTTTTATGCTGTGCAACCTGCTCTCGTTAAGTAATGCGATCAAAGAATTCCTGAGGCCAGTCAGGGAGGAAATGGTGTGATGTGGCCCAGCACTGATGCTGCCCTTTATTCCTTCCCTATTGTCAAAATAAACAGCAGGGGAAAGAAAGGGCTGCATTTGGTTTTTATAACAAGTTGGACGTTTTGCTTAAAAATGTCTGAAACATGCAGCAACACCTGGTGGCAGAGCGGTGTGTTATTGGGTCTTCTGGCACCACAGCAAAGGGGCTGGGGAATAAAGGAATACATCATGTTGGTGCAAAATGGACTGGAGCATCATTATGAAAATTAAGTTCATTTTTTCCACCTGCACCAGAAACAAAATCAAATTTAAACTCAAAATTGTAACAAGCTAGCCACAGCCATAAACACACTGGACTGCAGCAGACACGCCCTTCCCATTAGCTCCAGAATTGCAAAAAAAAAATCACAAACTGCAACAGCCGATTCATATTCCACAATGAATCTCCGAATTCCCCGAATTCCCAAATTCCATCGTTTCCTCCAGTCAAAACTTCATTGTCTGCACCCTATCCCATAATTAGCCCCATTCACTCACTGCCATTGGATTCACCGATCCCTACTGTTTCCCCCAGCCTCCAAATTATGGATTTCAAAATCTTCTTCCTCGTTTACAAATCCAACACCCCCCACAGACTTCAATCTTCATGCTGCCTCTGCAGTTTTTCCTTCAGCTTGATGTCCCAGCCCACACCTCTGCTCTCTTCCGAGTCCCCAACACTGCGCATCTCTGATGGTCATCGCGGCCTTGCACTCTGGACTTACCATGTGGCTTGGTCCAACTTTCCTCTCCAAAATGCCTCGTCAAAATGTCACTCTTTCAACACAGCTTTATCCACCACCTCCCCCCAACCTTCCCTCATTCCGGATCCACTCCTTTGTGAAGTACCTTGGGGTTTATCACTGCACAAGGTGAAATAAAATATGCTTAAAAATGTTTTTTTTTTTTAAAACTTGGGTCCACAAAAACAGGATTACTGCTGTACTTGTGTTACTAAATGACAAATAACCTTGATTCTATATGCCAAGCTCTGGAAAGGTCCAGAGATGCTGGCCTTTATATTACTCATTATATCATTACAGAAAGCAGATGGCAAAGTGTGTAGATCGGCCTGCACAATGAGCTCCTGCTCTCAACCAGCCTATGTGGAGATGGAGTTAGGTGGAAGCAAAATTATTCCACACAATGGGGGACAGGTCATTTTTAAGTGAGCCACTCTGGCAAGCACTTTTGGCAGCTGCAAGAGCCATTGAGCAGAGCGTTAAACGAATACATTCCCCTAATGTCCTTACAGACCTCTCCTTATTACTGGTCTTTCCTGTCCCCTGCAATAACACCCAAGGCACAACATTCCCACTGCCACCCTACTTAACGATCAGCAAGACCATCCCTCTTCAACGCACGTTTCACACATGAAACACTCCACATAGGCTGCAACTCCTGTGCCAACATATATTATTTACCAAAATCCAAGTGTCTCATCTAGCCACTGCCTGCTATCATGGTAAGAGTCCATATTACTTCTCGGTGCCACCACCATGGCCGGAGCCTATAAGATGGTGAGCAGACAAGTGTCCATGCGAGGCTCCTGTGGTCAAGGTGGGTCTCAAACCTTGGAGCATAGCCCGGCGATAGGACTGCCACCCTTCTGCACAAGTGGGGGTTGCCTGGCCCTGCCCGCTTTCAGCACAAGGTCATGGGAAGGGTGGAGGTCTGGTGTGGAGATGTTATCACCGTAGAATTAACACTATAATCATTACCAGATTCGATTTTCTCCTGTTCCCCGCCTCGGTGTCACCATGTCCATTGAGCAAATTCCATGGTATCAATGACATTGCTGAAGCCCTCGTCAAAGGTTCTCCCCAGCCAGTCGTGGTGATCAGCTGTTCTGTCCAAGGACAAGACAAGATCACCTTGCATCTGAAGGCCTGTATGGCAGCCGTCAGTACATTTATAAGAAATGCAAATAGTAGCATAACGGTTTCTTCATGAGGGGCTGCACTGTAGATGTTCCTGGAGCTGCTACTCGTTCCAAGGCGGACTACATACTTCCCTGGCAATGCACAAGAATTCCATACATATTTCGGGTTTAGCACAAGCACGTTGGGCCGACTGGCCTCTTTCTCTGCTGTATGACCCTGACTAGCCACCAACTGTTGAATGCTCCTCAGCACAACGTCCAGTGGCTCAAAGAATTTGTTGAACCCTGAAAGTATATATTTTTTTAAAGTTGGCCCTAGAATTCAGGATCCCCGCCCTCAATCAACTATGGATGAATGAGAGATGACCTCCCAGCCTGGTGCTTCTCGCTTCTCCTGGACTACCTTCCCCTACGCCTGCTTATTTATGGATGATCAAGTGTGCTGCTCTGAAACTATTTGGACCTGCTGGGGTGGATGGATCTGTGCTGGTGCTTTCAAGGGCGAGATTGGGTGTCAGTGGCTTCTTCTGCCATACATGCAGATCGAGAAAACGGGAAAGAGGAAAAAGACTTAGCATTACAACTTATTGGCAAACAGCCTTCGTCAAAACTGCTGTGTAATCCTAGTTTCCGTGCAAATGATGGTGTGACTGAATAAGATAGTGAGTGAAGGAAGTGCAGGTGTTGGACAAGGTCGAGGCTGGGGCCACGCTTCCCATTCCAAGGCCCATTGGGGGATTTGAAGGGCCGCTCCTCAAAAAGGATCAGAGGATGCATTGTGGCCATACCTCCTCTCCCTCTTGTGTGCAGCCTCCTCCTACAAAAGCAGAAGCATGCATTGATTAGCGGACGTTGCAGGTATGGAATATCTCTAACTTTTGCAGAATGCAGCAGCCCATATCTTATCCTGTACTAAGTCCCGCTGGCCAATTACTCTTATCCTTGCTAGCTACACTGGTTCCCAGTGCCCCACACGTTACATTTAAAACCGTTACCTTTGTCTTCAAATCTATCCACAGCTTTGCTCTACCCCATCTCTGCAACCTCCTGCTCTCTCCCCTCCTTTAAAAAATTATTTACTCATCTTTGCAACCAAGTATATAGTCACCCTTCTTAATCTGTCCATCCATGACTCAGCAGCCATTCCCCTGTCCAACTCCATTGTTAAATGCCTTGGGACACTTTTGTACGTTGAAGCAGGTGGTTATGGTTGGTGATTGTCTGGTGATCCGAGATGTGCTGTGGAAATGTCTACGTGCTTAATGAACTGTTATCTCTACTGAATTCGTAGAACTCCAGCTATAAACTATACCCAAATGCCTCGATTACAAAATACGAAATCCTAGAAGACAGTTGGAGTTGCCAACTATATGTTGAAAGCTCATCCAAGCTATGTAGCAACTTAAAACATCTCAAGTGAAAGTGCCAGCAAAACAGATCGCTTCCCAAATAGTTGGGAATCGGAATGATACGGACAACTAAGAATTCAACTCCTTAATTTGTCCAAATAGTCTTGCTGACCAAATCAGGAGATCTCAAGTTTTTGTGCTGTCCAGTCTTGCATCTGGCCTGTATAAAATGTGCCCTAAAAACAGTACAGGGCAGAACTCTGGCTAATACCAAAGTGTAAATTGTATGATTCAATGCCAGAGTTCTGTCCTATAGTGGAACATAAGAACATATGAAATAGGAGCAGGAGTAGGCCATTTGGTCCCTCGAGCCTGCCCCGCCATTCAACAAGATCATGGCTGATCTGATGTTGGCCTCAACTTCACTTCCCCGCCCACACCCCACATCGCCCGACTCCCCTATCGTCCAAAATTCTGTCCATCTCCACCTTAAATGCACCCAATGACCCAGCCTCCACAGCTCTCTGGGGCAGAAAACTCCAAAGATTCACCCCCCCCCCCCCCACCCCCCACCCCAGGGTTCTTTGCCTGCTATAATCGGTGTGGAATTATATTTTCTCTGGAGAAAATATTTCAATGCAGTTAGCTGACCTCAGCTAGAGCAATGCTGAAGATGCGACAATCGGTCTCAACACAGCTGAATTGGGCAGTGGGAACTGGCTAAAGTTCCTGCTTATGATTGCTATACAGTGGCTTCTGCTTGAAGTGTGCTTGTGAGAACCTTGAATGAGGGCAGACTTGGTAGTGATACCCTTCACAGTCAAAATGCCTGTAGACTCACTGTCAAGGGTTATGCATGAATTATGGTCATTTAGACAATCACTACTGGAAAGTGATCAGTGCCCCTGGAACTGTGCCCCAGCAAGGAGTCAACACCTTTACATGAGGTGTGATAGGAGGGAACAATTAGGAGAGAAAATACTTTTTGAACTGGGTAGAAGCATATATGGATGTAAAACTGTGGGTAATCAAGTTGCAACTTGTGTCCATGTGAAACTCTGGAGTTGGAGGCTAGCAAAGTAATGGAAGGAATCATCAGCAATAGTATTAACCAGCACTTACACACTAACAACCTGTTCACCGACCTGTTCAGGTTGGGTTTCGCCAGGACCACTTGCTCCAGACCTCATTACAGCTCTGGACCAAACATATACACAAGGTTAATTCCAGAGGCGAGGTGACTGGCTGCCCTTGACATCAAGGCAGCATTCAACCAAGTGTGGCATCAAGGAGCCCTAGTAAAACTGAAGTCAGTGTGGGATAAGGGGGAAAACTCTCCACTGGCTGGAGTCATACTTGACACAAAGGCCAATCATCTCAGCCCCAGGCCATCGCTGCATTATTTCAAGGCCGCGTCATCAGCCCAACTATCTTCAGTTGCTTCATCAATGACGTTCCCTCCATCATAAGGTCAGTTCGCTGACGATTGCAGTGTTCAGCTCCATCGGCAGTTGCTCAGATAATTAAACCATCCATGGCTGCATGCAGCAAGACCTGGACAATATTCAGGCTTGGACTGATCAAGTTGTAAGTAACATTCGTGCCACACAAGTGCCAGGCAATAACCATCTGCAACAAGAGAGAGCCTAACCATCTCCCATTTGCATCTAATGGCATTGCCATCACCAAGTCCTCCAGCATCAACATTTAGGGGGTCACCATTGACCAGAAACTCCCTAGAATATACACATAAATGCAGTGGCTACTAGAGCAGGTTGCAGGCTGGGTATTCTGTAGCTAGTGCTTCACCTCCTGACTCCCCAAAGCCTCTCCACCTACAAGGTACAAGTCAGGAGTGTGATGGAAAACTCTCCACTTGCCTGGATAGGTGCAGCTGCAACACAAGAAGCTCAACACCTGCCATAACAAAGCAGTCTGCTTGATCAGCACCCCATACACTAGCACAAAATGCCCACTCCCTCCACCATCGGCACACTGTAGCTGCAACGTGTACTTATCTACAGGATGCATGCAGGTCAGCAAGGCTGAGTCAGCAGCACCTCCCAAACCTACCACCTAGGACGACAAGGCCATCAGGTACATGGGAACACTATTACCTCCAAAATCACACATCATCCTGACTTGGGCACATACTGTATCGCCATTCTTTCATTGTCGCCGTGTCAATATCCTAGAACTCCCCACCTAACTGCATTGTGGGCATACCTTCACCACATGAACTGAAGCAGTTCAGGAAGGCGGCCCTCCACTACCTTCTCAACGGCAACTAGGGACGGGTATTAAATGCCAGCCTTGCCAGCAAAGCCCACATCTCAAAGAATGATGATTAAAAAACTAGGTATTAGGTGAATTGGTTTGTGTATATCAATGTAAAGGATATCAAGGCTGGGAATTGAAAATGTGCATACTGTTTGCACCTGCTGCCAGATCCAGTTTAGCAATGGTTACAATTCCTTCTACTCTGCCTCAACGTGTCAAACTCAAACCCCAGAAGAACAAACACTATTCGATCAGCGTGACTTTTTAATTTCCCATTACCAGCTCTCTTTGTGGCTTCTCAAGAGTGAGAATGCTCATTTGGTCTGTGGCACTGTGCCCACCGAGAGCTTCCTAAACTCATTTCAACAGGAGGAGAGAAGGAGCATCAGCCTCAGCTGCACTGAAATCGAAGTAGGAGAAGAAGGAGGAGGATAACATTCGACTCCCCCTCTGGGACCGTATTCCCCTCGAGCTTCTTTGCCCATTATAATCCCAGAAGCAACACGACGGGTGCGCAACACATTGTGACTGTTGGCAACACGCACTCCTGTGCCACAGTACCCGCATTGTGAGTGGCCACCAGTGCAGCGACCAAAAATCATGTGCCAATGCTCCGTCAACAACAAAAACCTGTTCTTCTAATCCTTCCCCCAAAATTAGTTTTGAGGATTTTCAACAAGAGTGGAAGCTGTGGCCACTACTACCCAACTAAATAGGCAATCCTTTCCCACGAATCGCCCCTGGACTTGGGCTTAAAAAATGTAAATAAAATGTAAAGCTTGGTCACCAAGTTGATGGCGTGGCCTTCCTCGGATTGGGGCGCACTGGCTCGAGGAGTCGACTGGTTAAGATCATGTCCGTCAGCAACAGATTCCGCAATCCGGTAATTAGACCGCAAAGTATTAAATGACATGGTTCATTAAAAATACTGCAGACAAATGAAAGCAAATAAGGTAAACCGAGCACTGTAGCTCTTTCAAGCTGTTAGCCCTCGCCAAACTGAATGGCTGCTTTGCAAACTAATGAGGTTTATGCTGACAAAAGAACGCTCATGAGCACAAACGGCTTGTATTCACAGTCAGCGCATTCCAGAATCGCCGTTTTACATCCCAAGTTTATACAGAAAACAACACTTAAAAAAGGCTTTTGTTGCCTCAGTCTCAACATTCAATATTAACCAAAACCTTTTGTTTTGCTGCCGAGCTTGCACTGAATGACTCATTTCATATACATGATCCTTTTATGATGCAAGCCTCAACAAGGAGGTTTTAAATTTACATGAAAACAAAACAACACAATGGAGGAAACATCTTGAACATACATTTAGCTTTAGCTCAGGTACTCGTGTATTGGTAAGAATGGCATTTCAAATCCCGCCTTAATTTCTAAACTGCTGACACACACAGACAGCTTTTCAAACCAAGCTACAATCGCTATTTAAAACTATTTGTAGTTTAGGATATATGGCAGGCAGCTGGGGAAAACGGAAATCATTTGGAGATAACCTGACCTCACATTCAAGTTGTTTAGGGCATTCTGGAGGCACCACCTGTCATATATATTCAGTTTATGCTGCTTAATACTCTGAAATCAGAACATTCTCCACATTAAAAAAAACTTTTTATTTAACTCTGTTTTTCTGCCCATTGATACAAATACCAGGACAATAAAATACCAATAAAGAGGTCTGACACATGGCACTGCAAAAACCCCTGGAAAGAATGAATTTATATAGCACCTTCCAGGATCCCCAAAGCACTTCACAGCCAATGAAGTACTTTGAGTATAGTCACTGTTGTAATGTGGGAAACACGGCAGCCAATTTGCACACAGCAAGCTCCCACAAACAGCAATATAATATTGACCAGATAATCTGTTTTAGTGATGTTGATTGAGAGATAATTATTAGCTACCACCTGTTTATGCCCCTGAAAGTTAAACTTTCACCCCATTTTCAGGGAATTATTGAGAATTGCCTCAGAGCTTCTCCTTCTGCACCACTAATTTTGCTCGAAGTGGAGTGGAAACACTGTTTACACACGCCGATGGGCTTTCCAAAGTTACAGCGGTGAAGCGAGAGAAGCAGCGAGGAAATTCTCAGTGTATGTATTTGAAACCAGAGGTTTCTGCATTCAGCCACACCTTTCAACATCTCATTGAATACTCCCATTTCTTGAATTTCCTCCCAAAATGTATTGTCTCACATTTCTCCATGTTAAATTGCACCTTCCACCTATCTGTCCTTGCCTTCCTTAAGTTTCCTTTTTACAATCGTCACTGTTGGTCAAACTTCCTACTTTGGCGTCATCAATAAATTTCAAGACTGTGGGCCCAATGACCAAGTCCAAGGGCCTGAACCTGGTCAAAGCCAAGGCCCGCCCAAGTGTCACCGAGAGACCTGGTGGTACTTTGTCAGGAAGATTGCTCTTAAAGATATGGCAGTACCGCCCGACGGCAAAGTAACGACTTACGCCGTGATTCTGGGCGGCAGCTCCAAATCTCGGCGGCAAATGCGATCCTCGCCAAAGTGCCGCCGAGGATGGCATCGGGCCCGGGGGGGGGGGGAAAGCACAAAGACCTTCAGGGGACCCCATGCACATAAAATCGCTGAAAGAAAATAAAAAGAAAAAAAGTTCACTAACCTTTTTTTGCAGGACTTCTTGCTTACCGTTGGGGTTAGACCTGCCTTCACGCAGTGGTCCTTCCCCCTGCTGCCGCCGACTCCCAGGAATCTGCCAGCTCGGCGGGCGGGAGAACTCTTACGCGCCTTGCGTGCTAGCGGCCATCAGCGGGCGGTTCCCAGCAGCCCTCCCCCCTCCCGCCAGTGGGAGGCCTCCACGAAAATGGCACCAAGGGGAGGGCGCCCAAAAAACTCGGCGGCAGCGAGCAGTAAGGCCACCAAGTTCGGGCCCCGAGTCATCTGTACAGAGAACAGAAATGGACCCAGAACTGACCCCTGGAGTATACCACTTCTCACCCTTCTCCAATCCAAGCAACACCCACTTACCCTAACTCCCAGTTTCAACTCTCTCTCCATGCTGCTACATTTTCTCTTACACCATTGCCTGTGTTTTTCTAACTAGCCTCATCAGACACCTTATTGAATTCCTTTGAAAATCTATATACACATCTACTGCATTCCATTTATCTAGCCAGTCAGCTCTTCACAAAAAAAAATCTCAAAATGTGTCAAACATAACTTGCCTTTGGCAAATTAGGGCTGGTTTTCCTGATTAACCCATGCATTTCTAAATGCCCACCTATTTTATCCTGAATTATGAATCCTACGAGTTTGCCCAGAACTGACGATAGACCAACTGGTCTATAGGTTGCCCAGTTTAGTCTTCTCTCCAGTCTTGAACAAAGGTTACAATGGCCTTTCCTTTTGTTCATTAACTAAAAAGGCAAAAAGTCTGGTGTACAACAAGTTTGAGGCACGACCGATGAATACCAATAGTATTACCATATTAGTGAGCCTCATCACATTGCTGGATGTCCATAGTTGTGGATTATCCCAACATTCTATGGGTGATTTCTGCACATGGAATAGACCAGTTCCCAGTTATGAAAATTACCTCAGTATCCAAGGCATCTTGCTCTCCTAACTTTTAAGGATTCATTTCTGTGAATGGTACTAATGCTAAATTTGGAGGACGACAGAATGCAAGAGGTGTTTGGGTAAATTATACCTCTTGTGTATACTGCCAAGCCATTGCTAGAGTGCATTTGGCAAGAACACCATTGCAAAATGTACTTTGCGGTATTACCCCCCCCCCACCTACCTCAGCCCTCCACCAAATGTGGTCTCTTGTGCCTGCTCCTTTCATGTCTTCAAGGTACTGCTATCAGATGGTCTTGTTCCAGAGGAAGCCTCTGATTTTGTTTGTACATCACCAGGCAAGAGGTAAACCGTGGAGCAATCTGAAGGTACAGATATTTCAATGGCATCCTTGCTCCTCACAAGTTTAATTGGATTTGGAACGTTTGAAATTTGTCCCACTGTGAACATTATAGCAGGCAGAATAATATTCTGATTAGTAACCATAGTGACTCCAGGGGCTCAACTAAATAATGGTCAACTGGCTCTACTGTACTGTGTGAAGGACTGACCACATTCGACCAGCTCTGCTGGGCAGGGCATAGTCCGCAGGCCAGACACGAGACTCCCAAAGCAAGTGCTCTACTCGGAGCTCCTTCACGGCAAATGAGCCAAAGGTGGGCAGCGGAAATGCTACAAGGACACCCTCAAAACCTCCCTGATAAAGTGCAACATCCCCACTGACACCTGGGAGTCCCTGGCTCAAGGCTGCCCTAAGTGGAGGAAGTGCATCCGAGAGGGCGCTGAGCACCTCGAGTCTCGTCGCCGAGAGCATGCAGAAATCAAGCGCAGGCAGCGGAAAGTGCGTGCGGCAAACCAGTCCCACCCACCCCTTCCCTCAACGACTATCTGTCCCAACTGTGTCAGTCTGTGGCTCTCGTATTGGACTGTTCAGCCACCAAAGAACTCACTTCAGGCGTGGAAGCAAGTCTTCCTAGATTACGAGGGACTGCCTATGATGATGATGACTGTGCTGAGGAATTGGGAGATAGACAGGTCAATCTGAAAAACCAACCAGCTTCTTACCCACAATTTGACGGTACAGTAAAGTTAGGAGTAAAATTTCAGCAACTGTCTTCGAGATTTTCTGCTTTTACAAATTATAGTCAGGACTCGGACAATAGCCATAAACTCCCTAGACCTGCAACAAGCTGACCGAATAATTGACAGGAACCCCATCACATGCTAGAGTATCTTGTAGGGATATCCTCAAATCAGATCGGAACAAGATATTCATCCCTCAACCAACACCTAAAGAAAAATTAGCTGGTCATTATCACATTGCTGTTTGTGGGAGCTTGTTGCATGCAAATTGGCTGCCGCATTTCCTACATTACAAGAGTGACTACACTTCAAAATAAGTACTTCATTGGCTTTGGAATACCAGAGGTCGTGAAACACGCTATATAAATGCAAGTCTTTCTTTCTTTGGACACTCAGCCAATCAGAAAACACTAACCTGGCATAATTCAGAGGGAGCAATGCAAGATGTTTTGACATTTGTGACTTGGATCTGAAGATAAACTGGCACCTAGCTGCTTGTGTCGTTTCTCCAGTGAGCTGGAGCACATTTGCACAATTCAACTCACCTTCACTTGAATAAAGCCCCGCTGGTCAATCATGGGACTGCACTAAAGCCACTCGTGAAGAAAACTGTTGAACCTCTGGACTATTAAAGGATACATGGTGGTAAGTGGTCTATGAAGAGGGAAAACAATGCTTTGAAATAAAAAGCATGCTATGGTCTGTACATTTCTCCAATTCCCTTTCTTGAGGGTCCTTTCTAAACAAAGCTGTAGTAACTGATTAAGCATTCGCTTTATATCCAAGCGGTCACAGGCATTATGGAGGTCTTGCAAACACACACATTCTTGTGACAGCTTCCGAATTTCAGAGAAGGAGGAAATGTTGTGTCGGTGGAATCAGCAGCACTTGTTCTTCCCCTATGGGTCTGCCTGGTCCCTGCTCAGATCTCCATTAACCATTTAGTGTCCATGACCAATGACCTATATGGTATATTGTATCAGGCCAAAGCAGGGTGGCCAAAATTATCACCTGCTCCTTTTAGTAAAGCTTAGAAAAAAAGCAGTGACAAAATACTAAAAAAGGAAAATACTACGGATGCTGGAATAAAAACAGAAAATGCTCAGCAGGTCAGGCAGCATCTGACGTTTCAGGTCGATGACCCTTAGTCAGAAAGATGATTTCGTTGACGAAATTCTGATGAAAGGTCATCGACCTGAAACGTTAATTCTGTTTCTCTCTCCACAGATGCTGCCTGACCTGCTGAATATTTCCAGCATTTTCTGTTTTTATTACTGACAATATATTAACCATTAAAGCTTTCTTTACATTTTTCTCTGTGAAAAGCCTGAATCCATATTTCAATGGGCTCCAGCATATGAATTGGCAGCAAGGTGGGAGCACAGTCCGCGAATCTTTTTACTTCTGTTTAAAACTGAATGTGACCTGCAATTTGCTGCTGGCCCACATAGCTCTCCCTTCAGTTGACGGCAATGTTACACATTTTAAGCAGAAGGAAATACCATAACACTGCTGGCTGGCTCCTAATCTATAACTGGTTCAGATTTAGGGCAGCAAACCTGCCGTCCTTACCCATTCTGGTCCACATGTGACTCCAGGCCCACAACAATGTGGCGGACTCTTAACTGCCCTCTGAAATGGCCATTCAGTTGTACCAAACCGATACAATAAAGTCACCGTGTGGAGTACCTTCACCACAAGGACTGCAGCGATTCATGAATCACCCCCACCTTCTCAAGGGCAATTAGGAATGGACAATAAATGCTAGCCTTGCCAGCGACGCCCACATCCCATGAATGAATACATTTGAAAAAAAAACAGATGAATAGTTTCCTTAGCACTCGCGTTAGGAAATAGGAGAGACAGACAACAGAACGTTTTCCTATCAGCAGCAAGATCTACTGGGTACATACACGCCAAACATCTGCACATCAGCGCTTCGGACTTGCTGGGGGAGAAAGTAGTCTTAGGCAAGAACGAATCTGCTGCCCGTTTTACAGCCACCCAATTCTATTTTCCATTGCCTTCAATCGGGAGGGGTATAAAACGGGCGGCTGGCTCATTATCGTTGCTGAACCTCCGAAGGCCAATTTCACCTCCATCTTCAATAACAAGGGCAAAATGTGGTGGTGGGGAGGGACGGGGAGAGTGTGGAAGGTAAGAGACAAAAGTAATGAGGGGTGGGGGGACTACGGGAAGCAAAAGAAATGAGAAGAGACTCAAATGGTTGCTTGCCAATGGAAATAAAAATTGGAAGAGTTGTAAAAGGGGCGGCTGATTCACCATCACTCGCACAAAGTCAAAATCTACCCCAATTACTCCATACTGGCCTCCCGTCCTCCATTGATTCCAGCTCGTTCAAAACATTTCTGCCTGTACCCTATCCCGATTACCCAGCACCACTGTTCTCACTGACCTATATTGACACATGCTCCTCACATCACTTCAAATTTAATTTCTTGTCCGGGTTTCCAAATCCTTCCATGGCCACGCTCCTCCCTTGCTCAGTGACCTCCCCCAATTCCACTGAAAGAAATGCCCATCAAATCTGTCAGATTGCCATCAAACTCCAAATCGTTTACCAATGTTCTTCAGAGACAGGAACCTGCCACCCACACATGGTATGGCCTACACATCACTCCAGTCCCACACTTCGTGGCTGATTCTTAATGCCTTCAGAAGTTGCCAAGGAAGCCAATCTGTGGCAAAAACAAATCACTACAGGAAAAGGCCAGCAGCAACTTCTCATAGACCTTAGGATGGGCAAGCCACAAGCCACATCCCAAGAACAAATGAAAGCAAACGGATAATTGCCCCAAGATGTCTACAGTGGTTTTGTGCAGCTTGAAGACTAGATCAGTATAGGTTAAGCCAAGAACTACCACATAATTCTCAAGAAAGCACCCTCACAGCAAGCGATGGCTCATCAAAACAACAACTTTTATTTATTTAGCACCTTTAACGCAGTGAAATGTTCCAAGGTGCTTCACAGGAATATTGAGATTTTTTTTTAAATTGACACCGAGCCGCATAAGGAGAAATTAGGGCATGTGATCAAAAGCTTGGTCAAAGAGGTAGGTTTTAAGGAGGAAAGAGAGGTAGAGAGGGGGGGGAAGAGGCTTGGGAAGGGAGTTCCAGAGCTTGGGGCCTAGGCAACAGAAGGCACGGTCACCAATGGTTGTGATTATAATCAGGGATGCTCGAGGGCAGAATTAGAGGAGCGTAGACATCTCGGGGGTTGTGGGGCTGGAGGAGATTACAGAGATAGGGAGGGGCAAGGCCAAGGCCATGGAGGGATTTGAAAACAAGGATGAGAATTTTGAAATCGAAGCGCTGCTTAGCCGGAAGCCAATATAGCTCATCGAGCACCAGTTACATAGTTCCCACAACAAGTTTCTTTCATGTTTTTCCTCCCTCCTATACACAAGGTGCTGACTCTTGCTGGGGTACGCTTAAACGTGAGCACCCCTATGGTATCTGGTCCAAATGTCCATTCTTTGTGCATACACCTAAATAGTGGCCTGGATTTTCAGCCTTTGAAATTTCAGAACGTTAATGATCCTGATAGCATCGGGGAACAGTTTGCACCTCAGTCAGCAAAATTGGGCTGTGGGGTGGAGCACTAAAAGGAGGCGTTACACATCTCTCAAGGCACTAGACTGTTGAGCATGCGAAAATTCCAAGCTAAACAGCCGACTTCGGAGCGCTCCAAGAGGCCTGGGGAGGGGAAAAAAACCTGGACACACCACACCAAAAACATTCCCAATAAATAACACACGCCACCACAACATAAATCGCAATAATGAAACAGTCGTTTATTCTGGGCCTCCACCTCAGTTATGGTGGGAACTCGGGAGAAACCAGGAACTCTCGCTGATTTTCCCCTCCTTCAACCGGGCCCACTGCTGCCGATCGCACCACCTATTAACCAACTCTCAAGCAGTGGTCAGCTAACTCAGGACAGACCAGGGATAAGGCCAATACCTTACAGACCCAGCTGTCTCAGTTCCACAGGGAAGTAACGGAGTCACTGGGCAAAGATGTCTTTTTTTCCCTCTCAAATGTCAGTATTTAGAGTGTTATGGAACACAACATCTCACACTCTGGCACTTGCAACATTTCACATCCATAAATATTCTTGGTACAGATGGAGGGTCTACAAATAGCTCAGTTATTTTTACTGCCAAAACAGCCATGCAGCATGAAAATAACAATGTTCCCGATTATCATTAATGTGATGAAATTTCCTAGAAATGCAACCTTCTTAATCCACATTTAGTATGGCTTCGCGATATTTTAATTTCTTTTACGGCATTCTTCAAACTTCCTACATTTCTCAAAACTGGAGGATATCCTTGGAGTGCCAATGAAGCAAAGTATGTTTAATTTAAGTATTCTCCTATATCCACACTTCAAGAACATCATTGTTCCTTTATTTTCGCACCTGTAAATCATAAATTTAAGGTATTACTGGGTTCGCTCTCACTCACTGGTAATCTTTATGCACTTCAATCTCTTACAAAACTGTGGCTATTATTTTTCTCCCCTTTCATTGCCAGTCAGTCGTAGGGCCATAAGATTCTCCACACCCACACTCAATCCTACCTCCGCAGATGGTGTCCTTCATATCAATCCAGTCATCATCATCATCATCATCATAGGCAGTCCCTCGGAATATAGGAAGATTTTCTTCCACTCCTAAAGTGAGTTCTTTGGTGGCTGAACAGTCAAACACGAGAGCCACAGACCCTGTCACAGGTGGGACAGATATTCGTTGGGGGAAGGGAGGGCTGGGACCGATTTACCACACGCTCCTTCCGCTGCCTGTGCCTGACCTCTTCACGCTCGCAGCGTTGAGATTCGAGCTCAGCGCCCTCCCGGATGCACTTTCTCCACCCAGGGCGGTCTTCGGCCAGGGTCGCCCAGGTGTCAGTGGTGATGTCACACTTCACCAGGGAGGCTTTGAGGGTGTCCTTGTAATGTTTCCGCTGCCCACCTTTGGCTCATTTACCATGAAGGAGTTCCACGTAGAGCAATTGCTTAGGGAGTTTTGTGTCTGGCAACCCAGTATCCATCTAACGGGTCACACAATAGGCCAGAAAATCCACAATTCCCTTCCACCACCATAACCATGGTAGAGTCGTTAGCCACTGGAGCCAGATCCTGTCTGAATTCCTGGGATCAGGGGGTAGTGGGTGGGTGCCCACGCCAATGGCAGTGCAGCTTGGGTGCCTGCAGGGGGAGAGGGGGGCGAAAAGAGAGGAAATTTGCAAAGAAGGCCAGTTGCTGGGAGGAGTGCCAGCAACTATGGATGAAGAGGCCTTCTCCAAAAAAAAACTTGGCCCATTTCCAGAAAGGCCAGTAACCTTACGGCACCCAATCACTTGGCGGCTTGCTGACTGAAGGAAACTGGGCTTTTGTGGGGTACAGTCAACAATATGTAGGCTTATTAGGCGAACAAAGACAGGTTGATGGGAGAGCAGGGTCAGCAAAAAGCAAAGAGTGGGCCTCAGTTCCAACAGGATGTAGCGCTGAAATGTACAGAATACCTGCTCCATGCACACGGCCCACTGGGAGCAACAGAGGCACAAGTGCCAGCAATTCAGTCAGATTGTCATCTCCCTAGTCCTACCTCTTGCCCTGATATTACCAGCAATGGGGCCAGACCCCAAAGACGACAAAATGGTGGAGATCTGGCGTAAACCGGTCTCATCCAAACTTCCACCCACCCTGACTTATGCATTAATGCTTGGGGGTCACCAGACACCAGAGGGCGCCGGGGTCGGAGGTCATCGGGCGTTATGCATGTGGCATGTGTGCTTGGTCACCTGTATATAAAAGCTGGGTGTCTTTGTCACGCAGGTACTCTTGGGCTGGAATAAAGATGAATCAGGTTGTACCCGAGTGAGTTTACAGCAACTAGACTCTGGAGTCATTACACTGACAACAATCCCAAATGAAGCCAAAACCCCAGAGGACATTCAGTTCGAACCACGAACAAAACTCAGCCAATTACCAACTGGTGATTTTTGAACAACAAGCAGAAGCAGAAGCATTTGAATGACTAGGCTGCAGAGCCAGCAGTTTATAATTTAGGGGATAATTTTCCCACTTCATGCCTCGCTTACTAAGGACACACTGAACATTTGGGCACACATTGCCCATCATATTTCAATGCACCCCCGCATGTTCAATAGGCATTCTCAGCAAAGAAGATTGACCCTCAAGATTAAAAATGAAAAAGAGAAAAAAGTGAACGTTGGAAATCTGAAATATAAACAGAAAATGCTGCCAACGCAATCGGGGTCTGAGACCAACGTGATAGATTAAGGCCCTTTTGCCAGTTGTGATGATGGGTCTCAAACAGAAATTTGGACCAGTCTTCCTCTTTGTAGATGCTGACGAATCATTTGTGTATTTGCAGAATTTTTCCGGAGATTTATCTTTTCATTGGTAACAGAGTCTGCACCACCTGCTCATATGGCCACCTATAAAATGGGAAGGGTCAAAACCAAAGTCAATGGAGGCTGCCCCTAAATTAGGCAGCAGCTGGTCAGTCATATCAATGTGGTCACTTTCCAGACATACTCCGAGCATAACATTTCAGATGGATCATCTGCCTCAACAACTACATACCTTCAACAACTAGCCTAGTTAGGATCTCAGACAGCAGCAGTTGGGTCACCATGCTGCAGTTCCCATTGAGTGACCATAAAACTAACCTTCCATTTACCGGGAATGTTCTTTCTTCGGGAGCTCACTAGTAGGAAGTTTCAATTTCAGCAATTTTTTTTTTTTAAATAAACAGTGGAAGATTTTCTGGAATGTACGTGCTTTCACCCCATTCACATTTTTAAACTTGCTGTCACTTGGTAGCTTGTTTAAATAACAGAAGTTGTGCCACACATTGTAAAGGAGTGTGTGAAATGAGGGGTGTAACTGTAACACATAGTATGTAATCTGAACAACACTCTATTCATTTCGGCTGGAATTCAGAGAATGTGTAGACAGAAAATGACTATTTGGATTTTCAATTTCAATTCACTTAACTCGAGTATTGAAAAGACCTTTCGATTTCTCAAAAAACGCACATTTTCTTCACAGGCACTGAAAACAATTATTTGTAAAATTCTACAGTATGTCACACAACAGAATTAAATAAATATTTAGACCTGCAGAGATGAGAGATTTGAAAACAGAGAAGCAAATAGCCCACAAGGTCAAAACCACCCAGAGTGCTCCATTTCTCATGTTCTGACATGTCACAAACACTTCCCCACAAATGTGTACCAATTTCAGCTCTGTCATCTCTTTTTAATATTAGCTTTCTTGTCTTTTATCTTGGATTATTATGTCTTAGTTCTTTCCTTTCTAACTCCCGCTCCATCATTGCTGCTTTCCCTACATCTCCCCTCTCCTTTCTGTAATGGCCTCTCTACTCCATAATGGCAGGCATCCTGTGACAACGTTTCAGGTAATTTGGATTAAATAACGTCATCATCATAGGCAGTCACTCGAAATCGAGGAAGACTTGCTTCCACTCAAAGTGAGTTCTCAGGTGACTGAACAGTCCAATATGGGAATTACAATCTCTGTCACAGATGGGACAGACAATGGTTGAAGGAAAGGGTGGGTGGGGAGTCTGGTTTGCCGCACACTCCTTCCGCTTGTTTTCTGCATGCTCTCGGCAATGAGACTCTAGGTGCTCAGCGCCCTCCCGGATTCTCTTCCTCCACTTAGGGCGATCTTGGGCCAGGGATTCCCAGGTGCCAGTGGGGATGTTGCACTTTATCAAGGAGGCTTTGAGGGTGTCCTTGTAACGATTCCTCTGCCTACCTGGGGCTCGCCTGCCGTGTAGGAGTTCAGAGTAGAGCGCTTGCTTTGGGAGTCTCGTGTCGGGCATGTGAATAATGTGGCCCGCCCAACAGAGCTGGTCAAGTGTGGTCAGTGCTTCGACGCTGGGGATGTTGGCCTGATCGAGAACACGGACGTTGGTGCATCTATCCTCCCAGGGGATTTGCAGGATCTTACGGAGGAATAAAGCCACTCCAGCAACTTTATTTCAGAATTAAATCTCCCTAGTGTACGGTAAGTGAGAGTTAAGTTTGGGATCAGAATCATATTGAGGAAAGGGGTTAGGGTTCAGGCACAGTCGAGATATGGTGTCAAGTTGCGACATGGAGAGAGAGAGAAATTCAAATACACAGGGAGGAAGTAGTTCAGACAAAGAGGGGAGGGAAAAAAAGAGCTTGAGCAATTTTCAGATAGAGTGAGAGAAGTTCAGATGCACAGGTACATAGAGACAATGTGGCAGAGAGAGACAAAAAAAAGTTCTGTTGCATCAACAGTGAGAGAAGTTCAGATACATACTGACAGAGGCATAAACACAAAGCAGAGGGACAATGTGGCAGAGAGAGAGAGAGAGAGAGTGGGAGAGAGAGAGAGAGAGAGAGAGAGAGTTCAGACACTCAGTGAATGAGAGAACTACAGACAAATACATACTGGGATGGAAGGGATAGAACAAACAGCGACAGAGTACTAGTTCTGGTCCTGGTCATTTAGAGACACATCTAGTATTGGCAAGTGGGATTAGACTAGATACCATTGTATCTGCCAGCCAACAAGAGGTTAAGTACTGCAGGTAATCAAATACGGCCAGGGTGATCTCCTTGATGGGTCAGAGAGGAATTTTCCCAGATTTTTTTCCCCAATTGGCCTGGGTTTTTAAATCTGGTTTTTGCCTCTCCCAGGAGATCATATGGCTCCGGTTGGGGTGGAGTGTAGAATGTTTCGGTGCAAGGGGTATCGCAGTTGTGTGGGGTGGACTGGTTGAGCTGGGTGCTCTTTACCTTTCCACCATTGTTCATAGGTTTATATGTAACCTCCAGGGCTACTGAGAGCCGTATGGCTCTGTCGGCCGACGCAGCCACGATGGACCGAAATGGCCTCCTTCTGCGCTGTAAATTTCTAGGTTTCAATCTTGTGAGTGCGTCACCAATGAGGACATGCTTACTAAACAAGAAAATAAAATCATTTTTCTTCAGAGCTTCAGGATTTTGTCCCCTCCCCGGCACAGGTCAGACGTTCATGATTTTATTTTTCCTGCACCAATGTTCTCCTCTCTTCTCCTGAAGACACAGTCACGCTGGAGTAACGTTCCAAAGGTGTCAACCACCTCTGGTAACTCATCCAAGTGACCATCATTCATGTGTGTGACTGGGGAGGGACCGTGAGTAGATCAAACACAAGAATTTCAGAGTCAAGCCCAATCCTGTTCCCAACTGATATCCACATGGGCTCTTACCAGCAAGTGTCAGTGGACAGTGAACCCTGGCTGAATCGCTCCCTCCTTAGCCCACGGATACTGAGGGCAATTGTTGAGCCACTGCCCTGACTGAGGTCCAGCTAATTCAGCATGTGGTTTGTAAGTTTGACTTTGTCTGCTTTCTAGCTCTTACCTCACCATTTATACACAGTTCTTTTCTCATCACTTTAACAGAGATGTTGTTCTTTTTCATTTTAGTCTTAGAATTGTTTGTGCTGCCTCAGAGTTAACAAAGTGTATTTATATAGCACCTTAAATGTCCCAAGGCACAGGAGACTTAAAAACAAAATTTGACACCGAGCCACATAAAAAGATTAGGGCAAATGACTAAAAGCTTGGTCAAATACATAGGTTTTTAAAAAAAAGGAAGACTTGCATTTATAGAGCGCCTTTCACGACCTCAGGACGTCCCAAAGAGCTTCACCGCCAATGAAGTACTTTGTGACGTGTAGTCACTGTTGTAATGTAGGAGCGTCTTAAAAAGGAGGAAAGAGAGCTAGAGAGGAGAAGTATATTAGGGAGGGAATTACAGAGCTTAGGACCTGGGCAGCTGAAGGCACAGCCACCAATGGTGGAGCGATTAAAATCGGGGATGCTCAAGAGGGCAGAATTAGAGGAGAGCTGACATCGCGGAGGGTTGTGGGGCTGGAGGAGATTACAGAAATGGAAAGCAGTCCCCAGACTGTGGAATCTTGCCTCATTTATCAAATGTGCAGGTAACCTTATAATCTTGAGTGCCCTGTAACCTGGGGTATTCAAACGGTCATTCAACACACTGCCCAATACTCCACACCACATCAGGATAAACACAAAGCTTTGTACATTTGGATTAAGAAGCCCCTTTCTTTCCTCGATCTAAAAATAAAATATCACTTTCAATGCCATTATTCTGCCCAATGTTAAATAAGTATCACCTGCAATATACTAAAGAATTGGGTGCGTTATTTTCCATGTATTACTTTTTTACAACAGGACTGTCATATTGATTGTTAAGTAAATGAACCACAGATATAAATGTAATGTATGCACCTGCGAGTATGCTCACTGGTTGGTTGAGTTGTTGAGCTGGGAGTGGCTTAGCCAGTTGCACGATGTTCACAAGACTCAATAAAACCCCAGCCAGTTGGGTTCAGGGGGTCCACGATGAGGCAGGTAGTTGTGGAACTGGTAATGTGTAGTGTGATTGTTAAACCTTTGCTAATAAATCAACGAGTTCTTAATAGCAATGTCTTGCTATGAATTCTTAAGCAAAGAACCCATGAAGCAAATACATAAGTGGCGCATTATTTGCGTTTTGCACGCGAATAATCGTGGAACGCCTCCCTTTATGCAGACCCCAAAGACCGAAAGTTCGGCCTAAAAACGACAACTTTAGTCTGGGGTCGTTTGCGCTGTGAGCGAGGCCCTTATCTAACTAATCGCTGCAAAAATAATTAAAAATAAAAAACTTTAACTTACCTTTTTTTCAGGTTTTCGTACTTACCGCTGCTGGCAGGGCTGCACTGACAGATTTGACCTGTCGTTATTCTGAGCATGGCGTACGGGTCGGGAGAGTGCCGAAACTCGATCGCAAACGCAATCGGAGTCGTTGCACGTCAACACACCTCTCGCAGGCGGTACTTGGAAGCGCCGCCGCAAACAGGTACCCGAGGATCCCGCCCGGGTTATTGCCGCAGAGGGTCAAATCGCTCGAAAACTCGGTCACAAACCTCTCGAAAATCCAGCCCATACACATAGAACACCAGTGATACTTATTTAAATCTCAAAATTCAAAGCGACGTTTGATTTTTAGATCTGGGGAAGAAAGGTGCTTCTGAATGCAAAATGTACAAAGCTTTGTGGAATGAGTTTGCAATGCACGGTAAAACTGGATCTATCTGTGTCAATAATTTGCTTCGTATCCCAAAGCCAACTGCATAAGAAAATTATCGTAAATATCCCAAGACGTGATTTACATTAGATTATAGGAAAATCTAAATTAAATAGACTGGTGTTTTGTTAAAATACATTGCTTGGAGCCACACAGATTAGGAAGGTCCCAGGCTCAATCCCCGGTCAGTGCTTTCAGCTGATCTCAACCAAATTGGCGGCAAGGGTTCTATAATTTGTATTGGCTGATTTTCCCCATCCCGAGGACTCTGCTCCACAATTTATAACAGCAACATGCGTGTGTGTTTGGGTGGGGGGAAGAAAAAAGAGTGGGTGACAATTAATGAAGAACAAAAACGGTCATACTTACTACAAAACATGGATCTGGAGTCCTACATTTGGCGTATGTTACTGCTCCAGATTGTAATGTAATAATCGCCATGCTCCCTTTTAAGAGCATATTCTGTGATACGAGACTACCACAACAAACGCTCTACTCTGAGCTCCGACCCGGCAAGCGAGCCCCAAGTGGGCACAGGAAACGCTTCAAGGGCACCCTCAAAGCCTCCTTGAGAAAGTGTAACATCCCCACCGACACCTGGGAATCCTTGGCCCAAGACCACTCAAAGTGGGAGAAGGCGGCGCCAAACACCGAGTCTCTTCGCCGAGAGCAAGCGTGGGCCAAGCGCAAACAGCGCACGACAACCCAAGCTCCCCATCCTCCTGTCCCCTCAACCAACGTTCCTCCAACTACCGTCTGCCCCACCGGTGATGGAGACTGTAGGTTCCGCATCGGACTCAGTCGTGTGAGAACTCATTTTTTTAGTGTGGAAGTAAGTCATCCTCGACTCCGAGGGACTGCCCAAGAAGACGACATTCTGAACTATTTAGCAAATTGTTGATGAGTTAAATGGGGAAAGATTAAAAACTAGCAAATCCTGTAACTCAAAGGCAATGGCTAAATATGTTGCAGACTAGCTGCCTCCTCCCCCCCCCCACTATTTCATGTCTTGTCGCTCATTAAAATTCGCAACCAGCACGGAAATTATTTCACTGGACAAGAATAAAATTGCAGAATTATTTGATCTTTATAATCCTTTCCTTAATTAAAAAGGTCAGGTTAAATTTTTACAGCCCTGACAATATACACATCAACACATCTGAAGTTTGAAGATACAAATATCTTAGTTGATAACACAAAATGAGAACCATGTTAGTTTTAGATGATATTTTCATTAGCGAGAGGCAGATCCATAAAACAATGCTGTTGCTATCAAACCATTTGTAAAAGACTGGCATTGGAAAATGGATTGATGACTGGTTCTAGAAGAAGCTGCGTCCATTCTATTGTTTGTTGAACCTCTGACAGGTCACTGATCTATGTGTTTTGTACACCGTGTTTACTCAAAACCTGGCTTTAATAGGTCTGCCTTTGTTAGGTTCCAAAAAAGGATTTGAAAATATTCACATTTCAACTGATTTGAATACAATGGTATCTCAGCAAACAAGTCCAGAGGGAAAGACCTTCCCAATAAACAAGTGACTCCATGCAGGACCCAAGCCAGCTTCATGGAATAGCCAGCAACTTTTTTCAAGTAACAGGATAGAGCCCATTTAATGTAGGATGAGGTTTATCAATTACAACAAACACACTCACATTCTGACTTCTCATGTTAAAAACAAACTTACTAGCTCCCAGATACCTCAGTAGGTAAAGTCATCGCCTTGATGTGGTAACTGAGTCAACCAGACCAGGAGGTCTCCAACGTGTTCAGAGTTATCTGATCTCAACAATGGATGTGTGACAATTAGTTAAGGAGGGTTGTCCTCCCCAGTTGCCCTCTAGTGACCCCTGCTGGAGAATGCATTCATGGGCAGGGGGCAAGGACGGGACTGAGCTCAACTCACGTGCCCTCCAAAGTTGGACTGCATGCTCACATATGAAAAATGGCCACTGGGTGAGATATCGGAAAGTGGTCAGCAGATGTGGAACTGGAACCAGCAAGAGTCGGCGCTTTGCGGAGATGGAAGGAAATGCGGGGGGGGGGGGGGGGTTTAAATAAGAAAGCTGTTGAAATGTGCTATTCTTCTCGAATCCAAGGGTCTAGAAATTCATCTCAGGCAATGGCACAAAACGGGCACTATCGGATTGCCTGCCTGTTATACTGACTGCAACGGAACTGAATCTCAGGCGCTACCTATAACGGCCATTTTGTGCCATCCTCCGAGACAAGTTTCTAGGCCAGGATGTCTGTGCTCAAACCATCCAGGGTGATTAGGGACTTGGGATATCCCCACAACAGGCATGTTGGGGTTGAACCCTGTTGTGAAATTTGCATTTACTTATTACGGCACTGGATTATCAAAATTCTATTGAAAACTTTACTAAACTTATTTGCCTCATATCTCCCTTATTAATAGAAAACACCACCTTTTATTGAATACAAAAACAAGCCCCAAAAAATTCAAATCTAAATAAAAAAGGTAATGTAATTCAAATATTTTATTCAGATCGATATAAAAATACATTTCCTGTTTCTGAACTCCACTAATCTCCAAATATATTCCTTCAAATTGCTCTTGTAATCCTATTTACATGATTTTATACTTTAACAAGGGTCTGTCTTTAACAAGGGGCAACCAATGACCCTCCAGTGGACACAAGTCTTTGATGGAGTACTGCACAAGTTCACTGAATGAAAGCCTGTGTACTGTCTGTCATCAGTGCAGACTCTTGGCTGTTTTGCCGGGACTCGTTGCCGAGGGTGAGGCACACGAGTAGTCTTGTGTACTTAGTGCCACCAGACTGTCTGTCTTTTGCGGAGCACCGCACAACAGGGAGAACCCGCACAATCCAGAACAGTGGAGGCTGCGTCATTTGAAGCAAATATTGCCAGCCAGAATCATAGCTGATGCTCTGATTAATAGCAGTTTGGAGTAACAAGACCCCATATGAAACATGTTAACTTGACACAATCAGTTTGGTGGAGTTTTATTGCTGCCCTTTTACCTCAAAATTCCTTAAGTGAATTTTAGAAAGTAGTCTGGGAGACTGGGGAAGGGGGGGGAATATACATCAGTATACAACACTGCTCACGTTGCTAACAGAGTGAGCAGGCTACAGTTACCTCACCCACCCAGCACATCCGCCAACCGCTATTTGTGTGAAATCTAGGTAACATAGGGCTCCTCCAAGAACAAAATAATTATTTTGAAAAGTATTTTTGTTAAATATGGAGCTGCTCTATGGGTCAGTGCTTGCGACAGTCAGTACTTACCCATAGAATTAACACTCCCTGTAACGACGTCACAGCCAAAACCTGAGCTCTCAATGTCAAGCTCTTTCCATTTGGAACATCAACAAAAAACACTGCAAATACTGTAAATCAGAAATAAAGTCAGAAAACGCTGGCATTTGGTCTGTCAGCATCTGTTAAGAGAAAAGATAGATGAATGTTTCGGGTACAGAGTATCCTGTCTTCCCATGAAAAGTTAACCTTTCTTTCCTCTCTTCAGATACTGGGGCTGCCCTTTGAAGCGCTTCATTTTCTGAACTGTTGTGCGTGCCTCACACCATTGAAGTGATTGAGTCAGAAGGGCCGACACCTTCACAGACGTCTGTCCCTCCCTGCCCGCACATCTGCAGTGCTTCCTCTGCCGCGGCGCTCAGGAAATTAGTGATTTATTATTATTGTGATAGTTTGCTTGCTTGTTGCCCCGTTGCCCCACCCACCCAAGTTGGTAAATTTTGAAGCTTAGAAGAAAAAGACTTACATTTATATAGCACCTTTCATGAGCTCAGGGAGTCCCAAAGCACCAATGAAGTACTTTTGAGGTGTAGTCACTGTTGTAATGTAGGAAACGCAGCAGCCAATTTGAGCACAGCAAGGTCCCACAAACAGCAATGTGATAATGATCAGATAATCCGTTTGTGGAAAAAAAAAAGCAAATTACTGCGGATGCTGGAATCTGAAATAAACACAGTTATTGCTGGAAATACTCAGCAGGTCAGGCAGCATCTGTGGAGAGAGAGAGAAAAACAGAGTTAACATGTCAGGGTAACGTTAACGGTTTCTCCCTCCACAGATGCAGCCTGACCTGCTGAGTATTTCCAGCATTTTTCTATTTCTGTACCTGTTTTAGGTGATGTTGGTTGAGGGATAAATATTGGTCAGGACACCGTGGAGAACTCCTCTGCTCTTCGAAATAGTGTCAAGGGGTCTTTTACATCCACCCAAGGGGGCAGATGGAGCCTCGGATTAACGTCTCATCCAAAAGACGGCACCTCTGACAGTGCAGCACTCCCTCAGTATTGTGCTGGAGCAGTCTACAATTTTGCGTTCAAGTCTCTGAGGTGGGACTTCAACCCACCACCTTCTGACTCCGAGGCGAGTGCGTGACTAACTGAACCCCGACTGTGACGCAGAATGTTTACGTAGCAATTGCACAAAGCTGCTTTCCAATGGGAAAAAAAACTCAAGAGCTGCTCAGCTCCATTGCAAATTACAAGTGCCATCTTCACAGAGCACCGTGATTGCAGCAGGGCCTATGCAAACGTTAAAGCTCTCTAAATTTGCTGCATGCTGCATTGCTAAACATTTATCATGGGAGTTAGCTCAGCACATTTTAACAAACAATTAAAAGATTTGACAAGCGAAACCAGGGCTAGGGACACTGGCCTGATTGCTACATACATGCCAACAGTCAGTGTTTTGTAACCACAGTCGTGGGAGTTTTGGGGGCCAGCTCAGCATTTGCTGACATGAATCAGCATAATTAGGCCCCTCTCTCCTACCCGTCCCATCCTAATTTTGCTATAGGGTTTTCCACCTCACCAATGCACTTACCACCTGGTGCAAGGAGAAAAACAGACTGCAGCGTCTCTGTAAAAGGCTGGGGAGCTGAAATGGGATGTGGTTGTGTCTGAGAATTAGGACCAGAGACATTGCTTTTGTGGGGTGGTGGGATTTGGATGTAGGCAAGAGAGAGTCCAAAGGCTACGTTGTTTTTAAGATCTTTTAAAAAATCTATTAATTGTGAAGCCTGTGTTTAAAATTAATAAGATGTATAACTTTTTATGTAAAAATTCCAACAATTTTGTGCCTTCAACATTTGGATTTCCCCTTCAGGCTTTCATGTGTTTGTCTTTTTCCCCCTGCAATACCAATGTTGTGTATCTCTATCATTTAAGCCCATGCAACTACTTGTTCTCACATGTCTGGGTCATTCTGGAGTTGTCGATTTTTTTTACATGCTGTACCAGTTTTTTGAAGCTATTATTCAGATTTAGCTAGTTTTCTACTTTATCAAGAGGCTGTTTGGAATGGAGTGCCCCAGTTATTCAGCACCAAGCAATGCAGCACTGGGTCAAATGTCACATGTTCTTGGCACAGTTGGTGGCACTCTCGCCTGAGTCAGAGGTTGAGGGTTCAAGCCCCACTCCAGAGACTTGAGCACAAAGGATAAGCTGGGGTTATTTTCTTTGGAACAGAGGAAGCTGAGGGGGAACCTAATTGAGGTGTATAAAATTATGAGGGGCCTAGATAGAGTGGATAGGAAGGACCTATTTCCCTTAGCAGAGGAATCAATAACCAGGGGGCATAGATTTAAAGTAATTGGTAGAATGTTCAGAGGGGGTTTGAGGAGAAATGTTTTCACCCAGAGGGTGGTGGGGGTTTGGAATTCACTGCCTGAAAGGGTGGTAGAGGCAGAAACCCTCACCACATTTTAAAAGTACTTGGATATGCACTTGAAGTGCCGCAACCTACAAGATTATAGACCAAGAGCTGGAACGTGGGATTAGGCTCTTTGTCGGCCGGCACGAACACGATGGGCCGAATGGCCTCCTTCTGTGCTGTAAATTTCTATGATTCTATGAGTAATGAAGGAGAGCTGCATTGTCGGAGGTTCCTTCTTTCAGATGAGGCGTTTGAATGTTAAAAAAAAGTTGTCCCAGTATCCTGGCCAATATTTGTATCTCAACCATCAAAAACAGATTGCTCATTTATCTGATGATTGCCTGTGGGATCTTGCTGTGCATCCATTGGCTGCTGCACTTCCCTACATTACAACAGTGACTACACTTCAAAAGTATTTCATTGGCTGTGAAGTGTTTGGGCCGGACTGAAGTCGTGAAAGTTGCTTATAGAAATGCAAACTCTTTTTTTAATTTCACAATTTTGCACTCTAAGGAAGCAACAGACAAAAGCAAGGGCAGCAACACTGAAACCCTGGTTCTCTGACCAACATTCCGTGCAAGTCCAGTTCCACCCAGGATTAAAGGAATCAGCCCTGGTGTGTGTTGCAGAAGGAGGGGGAGGAATAAGGGGAGAAAAGTTTTAAAATTTTGCCTGAGGTCAGTTTTAAAATCAATAGCACAAGTATATGAGGCCCTTCCAAAAGTGCAAGCACCATAAACAGTATTGTCACTGACTCAGCACTGAAGTGCTAAAGATCTTTGTATTAGTAAGTCACATAGGGACATACCACGGGGCCTTAGGAGCCACATATGAGTGTAAATCAATTGTTCTGTTAATTCGCAGAGATCCAACAGATCTTTGTGCTCTAATTCAGGATTCGCCACCAATGAAGAAACAATGTTAAGAACAACCCATTCCAAACCTCCAACAACAACGTATTTATATAGCACCTTAATGTAGTAAAACATCTCAAGGCGCTTCACAGGAGTACTTTAAGACAAAATATTTGATACCGAGCCACATAAGGAGAAATTAGGGCAAATGATCGAAAGCTTGGTCAAAGATAGATTTTAAGGAGCATCTTAAAAAGGAGGAAAGAGAGGCGGAGAGGTTTAGGCAGGGAATTCCAGAGCTTGAGGCCTAGGCAACAGAAGGCACAGCCACCAAAGGTTGAGCGAATATAATCAGGAATGCTCAAGAGGGCAGAATTAGAGGTGCGCAGACATCTCAGGGGATTGTTGGGCTGGAGCGGGACCATGGAGGGATTTGAAAACAAGGATGAGAATTTTGAAATCGAGGCGTTGCTTAACCGGGAGCCAATGTAAGTCAGTGAGCAAAGGGGTGATGGGTGAGCGGGACTTGGTGCGAGTTAGGACACGAGTTTTGGATGACCTCAAGTTTATGTAGGGTAAAGCATGGCAGGCCAGCCAGGAGTGCGTTGGAATAGTCAAGTCTAGAGGTAACAAAGGCATGGGAGAGGGATTCAGCAGCAGATGAGCTGAGGCTAGTGGCGGAGATGGGCGATGTTATCGAGGTGGAAATAGGCGGTTATGTAGTCGGAAGCTCATTTCGGGGTCAAATACAACACCAAGATTGTGAACAGTGGGGTTCAACCTCAAATGTTAGGGAGAGGGATGGAGTCAGTGGCCAGGGAAGAGAGTTTGTGGCGGGGACCGAAAACAACGGCTTCGGTCTTCCCAATATTCAATTGGAGAAAATCTCTGCTCATCCAGAACTGGATGTCGGAAAGCAGTCTGACAACTTAGAGACAATGGAGGGGTTGAGAGAAGTAGTGGCGAGATGGAGCTGGGTGTCGTCAGCATACATGTGGAAACTGACGCTGTGTTTTTGGATGATGTCGTCGTCAAGGGGCAACATGTAGATAAGCAACAGGAGGGGGCCAAGGATAGATCTTTGGGGGATCTAGAGGTAACGATGTGGGAGCGGGAAGAGAAACCATTGCAGCTAATTCTCAGACAACGATTCGATAAATAAGTATGGAACCAGGCGCGTGCAGTCCCACCCACCTGGACGACGGTGGAGAGGCGTTGGAGAAGGATGGAGTGGTCAACCGTGTCGATGCTGCAGAAAAGTCAAGGAGGACGAGGAAGGATAGTTTACCTTTGTCACAGTCACAAAGGATGTAATTTGTGACTTTGACAAGAGCCGTTTCGGTACAGTTCCAGGGGCGGAAACCTGATTGGAGGGATTTAAACATGAAGTTGCGGGAAAGACGGGCACGGATTTGGGAGGAGACAACAGTTCAAGGACTTGGAAGAGAAAAGGGAGGTTGGAGATGGGATGGTAGTTTGCATGGACGGAGGGGCCTAGGGTTGGGTTTTTGAGGAGAGGGGTGATGACGGGAGAGGGGACAGTACTTGAGGAGAGAGAACCGTTAACAATGTCAGCTAACATGGGAGCCAGAAAAGGAAGTTGGGTGGTCAGCAGTTTGGTGGGAATAAGGTCGAGGGAGCAGGAAGTGAGTCTCATGGACAAGATAGGTGCGGAGAGGTCATGAGGGGAGATCAGAGAAAGATGTGATTTCAGGGCTAGGGCGGAGGGAACCGTAGAGGAAGTTTGGCCCGGTGGGCTAGGGGAAGGAAGGGAAATGGCAGAGGCAGCTGAATGGATGGTCTCAATCTTAGAGACAAAGTCGTCCATGAGCTCCTCGCACTTATTAGCGGAGGTGAAGGTGAAGGAGAAAGGGAGAAGGTATAAGGCCACCGTTAGCAGTGAAGAATAGAAGCCAGGGTTTATCTTTGGATTCCAGATTGATTCTGCAATAGTGAGCAATTTTGGCAGACGAGAGCAGGGCCTGAATGTTTTAAGTGGTCCAGCCAGATCTGGCGGTGAATGGCTAAACCAGTTGTCCACCATATCCATTCAAGGCTGCGTCCCTTGGACTTAAGGGAGTGAAGATGAGGGCTGTACTGTGGGGGGGGGGGGGGGGGGGGGGGTGGGAACAACATAAGAACATAATAGGAGCAGGCCCCTTGAGCCTGCTCTGTCATTTAATAAGATCATGGCTGATCTGATCATGGACTCAGCTCCACTTCCCTGCCCGCGCCCCATAACCCTTTACTCCCTTATCACTCAAAAATCTGTCTATCTCCGCCTTAAATATATTCAATGACCCAGCTTCCACTGCTCTCTGGAGCAGAGAATTCCACAGATTTACAACCCTATCAAGAGAAGAAATTCCTCCTCATCTGAGTTTTAAATGGGCAGTCCCCTTATTCTAAGACAATGCCCCCTAGTCTCCCCTATGAGTGGAAATATCCTCTCTGCATAAGAATTAGGAACAGGAGTAGGCCATCTAGCCCCTCGAGCCTGCTCTGCCATTCAATAAGATCATGGCTGATCTGGCCGTGGACTCAGCTCCACTTACCCGCCCGCTCCCCGTAACCCTTAATTCCCTTATTGGTTAAAAATCTATATCTGTGACTTGAATACATTCAATGAGCTAGCCTCAACTGCTTCCTTGGGCAGAGAATTCCAGAGCCCCCTCATTATCTTATTCGCTTCAATAAGATCACCTCTCATTTTTCTGAACTCCAATGTGTCTAGGCCCAACCTACTCAACCTATCCTCAAAAGTCAGCCCCCTCATCTCCAGAATCAACCCAGTGAACCTTCTCTGAACAGCCTCCAATGCAATTATATCCTTCCTTAAATAGAGACCAAAACTGCATGCAGTACTCCAGGTGTGGCCTCACCAATACCCTGTACAGTTGTAGCAGGACCTCTGCTTTTATACTCTATCCCCCTTGCAATAAAGGCCAACATTCCATGTCTTCCTGATTACTTGCTGTACCTACATACTAACGTTTTGTGTTTCATGCACAAGGACCCCCAGGTCTCTATGTACAGCAGCACTTTATAATTTAAAATGGAGAAAAAGTGCAATTTGCTTTTCTATTATTTCTGCCAAAGTGGATAACCTCACATTTTCCCACATTATACTCCATGTGCCAAATTTTTGCCCACTCACTTAGTCTGTCTATATCCCTTTGCAGATTTTGTGTGTCCTCACAATTTGCTTTCCCACCCATCTTTGTATCATCAGCAAGCTTGGCTACATTACACTCGGTCCCTTCACCCAAGTCATTAATATAGATTGTAAATAGTTGAGGACCCAGCACCGATCCCTGCGGCACCCCACTAGTCACTATTTGCCAACCGGAAAATAATCCATTTCTCCTGACTCGGTTTTCTGTTAGCTAGCTATGCTAACATATCACCGCCAACCCAGTGAGCTTTTATCTTGTGCAGTAACCTCTTATGTGACACCTTATCGAATGCCTTCTGGAAATCCAAAGCACATCCACTGGTCCTCCATTATCCACCCTGCTCCTTAAATACTCAAAGAACTCCAGAAAATGTGATTTCCTTTTCATAAAATTATGCTGACTCTGCTTGATTGAATCATGCTTTTCCAAATGTCCCGCTACTGCTTCCTTAATAATGGACTCCAGTATTTTCCCCAACAGATGTTAGGCTAACTGGTCTATAGTTCCTGCTTTTTGTCTGCCTCCTTTTTTTTTTAAATTAGGGCATTACATTTGTGGTTTTCCAATCTGCTGGGACCACCCCAGAATCCAGGGAATTTTGGTAGATTACAAACAACTTCTCTTATGACCCTTGGATGTAAGCCATTAGATCCAGGGGACTTGTCCACCTTTAGTCCCATTATTCACCTAGTACTGCTTCATTAGTGATAGTGACTGTATTAAGTTCCTCCCTACCTATAGCCCCTTGATTATCCATTATTGGGATTTTTTAGTGCCTTCTACCGTGAAGACTGATACAAAATATTTGTTCAACATCTGGCATTTCCATTCTCCATTATTAATGCCCCAGGCTCATCCTCCAGGGGACCAACATTTACTTTAGCCACTATTTTCCTTGTTATGTACCTGTAGAAACTCTTACTTTCTGTTTTTATATTTCGTGCTAGTTTACTTTCATAATTTATCTTCCCTCTCTATCATTTTTTTTTAGTCGTTCTCTGCTGGCTTAAGAATTTCCCAATCCTCTGGTCTCCTACTCGTCTTGGCCACATTGTGTGCCTTTATTTTCAATTTGATACCCTCCCTTATTTCCTTAGTTAGCCACGGATGGTTATCCCTTCGCTTAGTCCCTCCTTCTCATTGGGATATATTTTTGTTGCGAGTTATGAAATATCTCCTTAAATGTCTGCCACTGCTTATCAACCGTCCCATACTTTAATCTATTTTCCATTTAACTTTTACAGCAAGTAATTGTTTTAATAGGGACTAGGGCATCAAAGGTGGTGGTGAGAGAGTGTGGTTGAGCAGATCGGTAGCTGCAGAAATATCGTGGTGAATGGAGGAACAAAGGCTGGACAGTTGGGACTTTGTTAGTGCTGTTGTAAGAGAGAGTTGGAGAGTTGCAGAGAGTTTTTTTTCCAGGGGCGGACCCAGAAGGAGGTAGGGTTGAGGGTGGGAGGAAAAGGGTGGGGAGCAATACGAGGAAGTGGTCAGAGATGACCTTATCTGTGCGTCCACAAAATTCAAACAGACAATAACAGATGTAAATAGGACTGAGTTGCTTCAGGCTTTGAGACAGATAGCAAAGGCTCGGGGAGATGCACAGCAGCAGACAAGCCAAAGTTAAGCCCCAATATGATACAAGAAGAGACATGTTCTTTCAAAAACAGGCCAAAGCAGTATTGGCAGTGTAAGTGGTAATGGTCAGACTAAAGCTAGCTTCAACCAAGGAGCATTATCAACAGGGCCTAAAGTGGACCTGCTAATGGGGTACAGCATGAATGTGGAGGGTTAGTTTGGGGGGGGGGGGGGGGGGGCACGTGATAAGGATGTGTTTCTTTTAATTCATTTAACTTTACAGAAATTCACTTTGTATTCTGTCCAGCCTTTCATTCAAAACAGGCAGTCTTGGTTTATACTCATGAAAATCTACATTTCCTTGCATTGAAGATTGATGCTTCCTTTTAAAAAATATATATATATATTTTCTTCAGAGTGTGGGAGACACCGGCAAGGCTGAATTTATTGTCCATGCCTTATTGCCCTGCAAAGGTGCTGGTGGGCCACAATCCTCGTGGCAATGGGTATCCCATGATGGTGCTATGTAGGGAATTGCAGAACTGGGTAAAGCCCTGCTCCCTTCCCCTGTAATACCAAATATTACAAAAAGTGACAAGAACAAAAAACCGAGTTTAAAGACAGATTGCTGTTTTTTTTGTACGCTATATATACACAGCCTTGTAATGCAAACATTAATTGAGTACTTCATGCTTGGTGGCATTACGATTCTGGTAAATAGTAATGGTCAACATGTGAAATTCTCATATTATATCCATTTTGTAACATCCGGTGGTCCAATCATAGATTGCGTCCTTCCAAGCTTGGCTTGTGTATGGAAAGAGCAATTTGAGGCGTATAACCCCATGATAATGTGGTTGGTGCACTTTGAAAGGATCAATTAAGACCATCAAGCAACAAGAAAGGCTATTGGCCGAACTGTTTTTCCTGAAGCAGTGGTGTCAATGCATTGAATCACTGCTCGCATTACTGACAACTGATTCCTGGTCTGAGCAACAAACTTCAAATACCTTGATTACACGGGATGTTGTGACTGCTGTCTGATGCTGGGAGGGCACACACATTACCGACATGGTGCGCTTCTTCCAAGCCTAACTAACTATCCATGACATGGGAATAAAAAGTTTTTTTTTAAAAAGTGCTGTTGCTTATAAGAACTTCTTAAACAAACTGGAAAGCTACGATGCAATAAAGCCACAACATTACTACTGTAAATGGTTTGAAAAGCAGTTAATCATTTTCCACTCTTGTTTCCTTCATACCAATAGAGCCCTATTAAATCTCGGACACAAGCAATGCTCGCAACGAAGTCTGTTGTAAAAGGCATTGACATTGAAGGTTCTGAAATTATTATTCAAATGTTACAAGAGCAAAATACACATGGCTGTAGAAAAATAGCACTTAGGTTTTATTAATGTAACACCAGTGCTACTTCTGCCGTTTTTAGTGTTTACATCAATGTTTTGATGTGCATTTTGCTTCAGCACAAAGCACGTGGACATTTTTGCCATATCGCAAATGGCTGTTTCTCTCATGTTCATTTTGTAGATTAATCCACGATTTGATGAGGAAAAGCTACATTAAAAGCACATACTAGCATGGTATGGTTTCCATGTCATTCCGTTATTGAAAGAAGCCATGAGGCTAATGAGAGAAAGTCCCTCATCAATTTTGGCAAAAAAAAATGGAGAATGTTTTAGTGACTGAGGTGACACGAACAAAGAATATTTATGGACACACAATGCAACGCGTTGACAGTTGTTAGTATTTCTAATCATGACCCCAGGGGATGATAGGAGAAAAGTCACAGTCCAAATTTAGCAAAATTCTGAAATGAGTTTGGAGTTACTTAGATACAAAGCTGATTCTTGCAGACAGGTGAATGGGACTCATGAATGATGCATGCATTTTTTGAGACTTACAAAGTTTACTTGAAAACAGTTGATGCATTATTAAGCCAGTGAAGTGCTTTGTTAGCATTCGCGGATAGCCAGTGCAACAGACCACTCTCCTATACTTCCCGTCGGGGGAAACAGAAAGAGATGATCGAACCAAAATACAACTCTTCACATTGTCATCTTACACTAACTAGCTGGTCGCCTGTGTCTTTTTTGTGAAGTACACTATGAATGTTACAACACAATCAGCCAGCTTGTGCTTTTTAAGCATATGTGCTATATGCCAACTAGCCACAGCAATGTCATCCAACTCAATACATTCCAGGAAGAACCAGTGCCCCTTCTTTCTCCCCCCAAATAAATACAACATACAAACCGGATTTCACCACAATGAATCTACATATGGTTCAGTATTTGGGAGAGATATTGGTTTATAAATAAAATGTTTGAGATCTGCCGCTTTAAAAGAATCTATGGGTAGAATTCTGTAATGGAGATCAATGATGCAGCTTATTCAAGTACTCAAAAACACAACTGCACTATCAGTGGACCTCAGTCTGAATCAGGAAATTGGGGCACTGACTATTTTGCTTACAGACCTTGAAAGGTTTCATTAAAAAGTTAGACACCCACACAAACTTTTGGTTGCCCAAAAACACATTTTCAATTAACTTCACATGACTCAAGCAATTGGAAATATTAAAAGCTGTTCTTAAAAATATATTTTTCCATTACTCTGAGTACTGGGTTGTATTCTTTAAAAGGACTGCACTAACACATGCCATTATGACACTGTAAAATGGAATTTCAGGTAGGCTCTCTCTTAGCCAAATGGACATCACCAAAATATCAGCCATGTCTCATTTGGTAGCACTCTCGCCCGAGACAGAAGGTTGTGGGTTCAAGTCCCACTTCAGAGACTTGAACACAAAAATCTAGGCTGACATTCCATGACAGTACTAAGGGAGTGCTGCACTGTTGGGGTGCAGTCTTTCGGATGAGATGTGGAAGGAAAAGATCTCCTGGCACTATTTCGACGAAGAGCAGGGGAGTTATCCCCAGTGACCTGGCCGATATTTATCCTTCAACCAACATCACAAACAGATTATCTGGTCATCATCACACTGCAGTTTGTGGGGGCTTGCTGTATGCAAATTGGCTGCCACGTTTCCTACATTACAACAGTGACTGAACTTCAAGTGTACTTCTTTGGCTGTAAAATTGCTTTGGGACGTTCTGAGATTATGAAAGGCACTATATAAATGCAGTTTCTTTCTTTGTATAATACTGTCTCACCCTATCTGATCCTCCTGCATTGCACTGGACCTCTATCTTTCATCTATTATGTAGGCACTTTACTTTGTTACCACCTGAAAAAAATGGCTTTAGCCAAATGATAAAAAATTTTCTAAAAGCATTCTAGATTTTGATTGCCTCCACTACAGAGACCCATTTGCCACTTTGCTGAAAAGTTTAGAAATGTGTTAATTAGCCAAGGAGAAATTGTTTCATTGTTTGTTTGCCAAGTCCCAACAAAAAGTTAAACTCAAAACAACTTCTCCTTTCGCTCCTCTGCAGCCTCTCCAATCTCTTACGTTCTGATATAATTATTCCACCTCCCAGACTTTCTGCATAGCTGTAGTGCCTCTTCTAGGGAATACAAATCATCCAGTCAACTAGGCTTCCAAAATCCTGCCATTATTATCCAGCCCCTCCTCTAGATTTACAACCCCCTATTTATTACAACCCTCCAATCTCTGGCCCGATGCTCTGCACCTCCAATGTTGTACTTTTCCACAACCTTTCAATAGACGGCGTGACTCTTGGTCCTGCTGTAATGCTGGAAACCCCTTCTGCTCCTGTAATTACAAAAAGTGTGTTTCCGCCTCAAGTTTACTGCAACCATACACTTCTCCATAGTTATGCCCTCGTGGGTTCTTGCCTATTCCTACTAACTTCTGTGATCGGGTTTTCAAGCCAATAAGCATTTTGTGCGCAAGTGTATATTTAATTAGCTGCATCATATCGCTTTTCACCGATTAAGTAACTGCAGCCGAAAGCTATCCAAGACAGTTACATACAGTACAGTCGGTGCATGTTCATCTATTCTACACTGCTGGACTGGGCTGCATTACACGCTACAAAGTGCGTGCATTGAGAAAGTATAACACAAACCAGACTACCACTTGCAACGAATCAATGGCCAGCAATGCCGGATTGTCAGCCTGTCCTGCTTTTTTTGCAAAATATCGACTTGATTTCTGCAAACGCAAACCGGCCGGGGGGGGGGGGGGGGGGGAGCTAGCAGCAACTTCTGAAAACGTTGCAGACCATAGTTGCAGGATTAGGCAAATGTATACAACACGTCAGGGTATAAACTAAACAAATCTGCTCATAATTTTTTTTTAAACTTTTGCTGCAAGATGAACTACCGCGGTGCTAAACAGGCTTATTTTTGTAGTCATTTTAACTTTGCGGCTGGGGCTCGGTTGCCATGAGGATGAATTCACTTTCGTTGCATTTCTGCTCTGAAAGTAACATGCAAGAGCACAATAAATCACACGGAGCAAGTCACGAAAACACATATATAATCAATGTATCGAAAAACAGAGAGCAATTTCACACAAAAAAGTGAAAATTTAAAAAAATATCAATTATAACCGGGAGGGCTTAAATCAGCAGATAAAATGCCCCGCTCCTAAATCGCAGCTCATATCCTAGAATGGCTGAAAGTTATTCAAAAATAAAGACTAATGAGATTTCTACAGTATCTGCTGCCTGCCACTGCGTTAAAACAAAGGCGATAAAACTCCGAACTGGGATTGCGAGACAGGCAGCAAACATGGATAATAAGAGTCGCAGATTGGATTGTCTTTTTAAAAATAAATTAAAAAGGTATATAAATATTCATCGCGATTTTACAGGGGGGGTGGGGGGGTGTGAAACAAAATTGTAATTGTGTGTGTGGGGGGTGGAGAGTCTGCGCGAACCAGCCGGTATGTGCGATCAGGTGTCAGTGCAAGCGAGCTGGCTTTCTGTGTGAGACCAAGTGCAGACTGCTCGGGCAAGCGCTGCCTGGATATTGTCCTCTTTACTCAGGCACCGCTCTCCTTGGAACAGCGGCTGCTGCCGGTCCCCAAACCCAAAGCCCCCAATCGCTTGACCCGTTTTCATTTCCAACCTCCCCCCTCCTCCCCCTCATCCTCCCCTTTCCCCTTCCCCCTCTTTTCTCTTCCTCGCGTTCATTTTTTTTAAACTCCACTTTGCCCGCTGTGTCCCAGTCACACTGTCTGTCTGCAGATGCAGCTTTTGACAACGAGTGTTGCACTAGGCCCGGCTAAGTAGCTGGGTGACTTGTCTTTTAACAGTCCCAGTCAATGCTACCTTCTCTCCAGCCCACCCCTCTACCGTGTCCAAGCAATGACATCAACTCTTGTTTTTCTCCTCCGGTGCAGTTTCAATTTAAAGGCAGCACTGCAAGAGTCTTAATTTTTTTTTTGGGGGGGGGGGAGGGAAAGGGGAAAAAAAGATAAATTGTTCCACTTACCTTGTCTTTGACGGCAGGAAAGCAAGTTTGATTAATCCATGAGTAAACAACTGGATGCCGTCCTTGGCTATACTTGCTACTTTCAGTCTGTGTTCTAAGATATGCAGCTCCATCTTTTCCTCCTTCTCATTTGTGGACCATCTAGTTGGTGAAAAGCCTACAAAAAAGACCCCCACACCACCACCTTTTTTTTCTTTATATGACCACTACTGGGTGTGCAAATAATGTGGATTTTTTTTTTGTTAAAGTTCCTTGTGAGGAGGAGGAGGGAGGGAGGGAGGGAGGTTGCAGACAGAGAGGAGGTTGGGGTGGGAGAGGCAGCGCTCTATCAGCATGCAGAATGATGATCCCAGCAGTAGCCACTGGAGCCCGGGCAGCTGCTTACAGTGTAACAAACAACATGCCACTCCAGCCGCCCCACTGCGCATGTCCGCCGGGCACCCTGGGATTTGTAGTCCGGCAGTGCGCATGCCCAGTGGGAGCGCCCCTGGGAGTGGGGAGGCAGGGTTACAAAAAAAAGCCCTCCTCTCTCCTGAAATGCAAGGTCGTTCTTGCTGACAGTGCAAAATTGAGACACGGTGCAAAAAAAAATTGTGCTTTAAAAAAAAACAATTTCAAAGTGCAAATCCATTGTTACTGTTTCAAGCCTGTTGGAACATTAAAGTGGTTATTTTATCCTTGCATATGCCTTTATAACATTCCCAAACCCCTTTGGTGCTGTATTTCAGTTTTTGAGTTCTACTTGATTGCTTCAAAAACAACACTGCCCCTCCTCCACGCTATACAGACTGCAGAGAGCTGTGACTCTGTATTTTCAAAGCTTTGTTTTCCCAATCGCTTACAAACATAATTCGTGGTATTTTTTTCTCCTTTTAAAGCCTCACTGACAATTGTTGAAGTACATGACACCTTATTGACCAGAATATATTAGACGTTTTAACATACACTGCAGTACTAAATTTAAAAAAATAAATGAGCATTGCTTGGCTTCTGTAACTTTCGATGAAACTTTGTGTGTACTATGACCTGAATATGAAGAATAAAACTGAGGCAATCGTTAAGATATTTATGGTGAAAATGAATGTTTTTACATATGCTTAATAACATACCCTAACGCCAAACAGTTCAATAAGTTTTAGTAACAATAACACAAATATAAAACACTTGCAAAATATGGAAAATGCTGACATTACACAGCACTTGTAATTACAAATCAGTATTTATAAAAAGAGGAAACAGAAAAATTGTTTAGTGTGGAATCTTTTGTCAGATTTTTTTTAAACTAAAAGGTAAGCAAGTATTTTAGGGTTGGGTTGGAAAAAAGGGAGGAGGAAGGAACAACAGATTAAAGATTATGTAGTGCCTTTCACAACCTCAGGACGTCCCAAAGTGCTTCACAGCCAACAAAGTACTTTTGGAGTGTGGTCACTGTTGTAACGTAGGAAACACGGCAGCCAATTAACGCACAGTTAGCTCCCACAAACAGCAATGAGATAATGACCAGATAATCTGTTTTTAGGTGTTGGTTGAGGGATAAATATTGGCCAGGACACCGATGCTCTCGTCATAGGGATCATAGGAACAAGAGTAGGCCAGTCAGCCCCTCAAGCCTGTTCCGCCATTCAATTAGATCATGGCTGATCTGTATCCTAACTCCATCTACCAGCCATCTCACTGAGAATAAGTTAATGTGTTGAATGACCCGCAAACTATTTAATAGAAAAGCAGGGAAATGTTAGATGATATAAAAGATCATCTCAGTCAGGCAATGAAAAGACATTAAAAGAACATAAGAAAGTGCAAACAGCTACGACAGTGAAAAGCACAGGAAAGGCCCACACAAAATGGAAACGGAAAGAAAAATAGTGACCTTGCAGGAGGTTTGAGATGAAAACAGAAAATGAAAGAACTCACAGTCGGTCCACCAGGCTCAAAAATAGGGAACATAACTAGTCCAACACCCAGGTACAGAATCTTCCCCCACCAAAGCTGTGTTCTGATAAAGAGTCTACATGTTAAACAATAACCCACTCTGCTCCCCCCAGAAATCTACAGACCCCCCGCCCCTCCTCCCCCATATCCCAGTGCCCCCTGCTGTAAATAAAAAGTGGGTCCAAATATAGCAAAGGACTGAAGTTACTAAGGTCATTGTTGGGCCATAGAGTTGCCAATTGCCAAGGAGAAAGGTAAGGAATTGTTCCTAAAGCTTGTGCTGAACTTGGTTCAACAGTGTAAGAGGACAAAGTTGGTGCGGGAGTGTGAGGGAAAGTTAAAGTAACAAGCGACAGAAAGGTCAGGATCGCCTTCACAGATAAAATGGAGATGTACAGCACAGCAATCACCTAATCTCTGTTTAGTTTTTCCACTCTGAGCAGCGACTATAATACTTTGTATCACACGGAAGGGTGTTTGGTGCCCTGAGCAATGCTGTGGGATGAGATGAGAACGAGTTTGCCCTGAAACTGTGCGGCTGTTCCAATGGACCGCAGCCAGAATGGCTGCAACCTCGGCTGGGACCTGGTTACAAGGGTCCCAGCATTAAGTGCAAGTTTCCTGCATAGCCTTGTGGGGTCAGAGTCTCCTCCCGCCCCGACCAGGTCATTGACTTAAAGGGGCGAGCATTCCCTAAGTCAGGAGTTCCTGCTACTAGGCCCTCAGTCAGGACCCAGCTTCACTTTCCAGATGTACTTATCCAATAGCGGCAAAACTGGGACACACTGGGGATCAGGTCAAGGTTCTTGAAGGAGGGGAATTTTCTTTTTAAACTTTAAAGCAGCCCCTTAACACAAGAGGACACAGGGCCAGCCGGATTCCTCTTCCGGGGGAGGGGGGGATCCGACACTTTCCTTCCAGCCGACCAGCTTAAGACGGAATTTCTGGGCGGCATCACAGCTGCACTCCCAAACATTCGAAGGCCCCTTCACCAACCCCCTTAATGTCAGGAGAATACAACGGCAGAGTTCAACGGTGGTCACCATCACGGTATGGCTGCTAGGATCACACTCCCGCAGATATTCTGGGTCTTTTATCAGTGCCACTGATTAGCAATTGATCATTGGCTGCAATAATTTAACATGTAGTTGAAGAGGACTAATTTGGAAGGTCATGGTGAAAAGGCTGAGATGTGGGACTAAATTGAAAAGCTCTTTCAAAGAGCCGGCACAGGTACAATGGGCCGGATGGCCCCCTTCTGTGTTGTAAGACTCTATTCAATATGTTTTAATTAAAATTAGGAATGCGCATATCTCTGTTATTATTTCACTTCTTTATATACTAAAATCAGGCAGCACATTTATTAAAAATTAAAATGTTTAACAAAGGGAGAAAAGTTATAGTTTTGAGAAATTGCAACATCTCAACGTCAAAGTTCAGAGCTTTTGTTATCACGTCTCACCTCCCCGAAAGACATTGACTTCTGCTAAGATCTTCTTCTTCTTCTTAGGTAGACCCGGGAGTCGAGGATGACTTGCTTCCACACCACTAAGCGTTCTAAGGTGACTGATGAGTCCTATGCGGGATCTACAGACTCGGCCACAGGTGATTGAAGGGATGGGTGGGTGGGCTGCTTGGTTAGTCGTACACTCCTTCCGCTGTTTGTACTTGGTTCCCGATGAAGAAACTTAAAGTGCTCAGTGCCTTCTCGGCTGCTTCTCCTCCACTTTGAGCGGTGTTGGGCCAGGAATCCCCACGAGTTGGTGCGGATGTTGCATTTTTTCAAGGAGGATTTGAGGGTGTCCTTAATGCGTTTTCTCTGCCCTCCTGGGACTCACTTGCCGTGATGGAGCTCGGAGTAGAGTTCCACTGGCCACAGACGCTTTCCGGCTCCTCACCCAAGTGGCTCTTCTTCGTGTATGAGCCTGGATAGTAAGGTTTTGCTGGGCCTGCACAAGTGCATGGGCGCACAGGAACATCTGGGCACAGTGAATACCAGAAAGATTGGATGGATTGGAACGTGTGCCTGTAAAGGAAGCGGCCCAATTTCCCTTCCATGCATTTAAGTGGGGAAAATTGGGCTACGGTTCTTGCTCTCTGACCGGCCAGATTTTCTGATATCCACTGCATCCAGGTGATCCAGTGTGTCTGGGCACCGACCACAGGAAAATCTTCCCTCATGAGTTTCCAGGCTATTCAAGCACATGGGGCATCACAGCCAAGTCCATTCCTGTCCTCACCTACTATCCAGACCTGCTTACTTTCCCGCAGCAGTGATCAGATAGTAATCGGTATCACCTCTCTCTGAGTTCCTCCTCCATAACCCAAGGACGTGGAAACTAATTGTAGATCTCCTACTGCCACTCCAACTGAAATCAGCTAATTCAGCACAGGTGGGGAATCAAATCTGGGTACTTTCTGGTCTATAGAGCTCAGTTTATACATTGGTTTTAACAGCAGAGTCGTCGCAGAAAGTGGATTAAAAAATAAAGAAAGCGAGTGGGTTAGAGGTTTACAAAAAAGAAACAAAACTAAAACACTTAAATCAAGGAAAGGATTAACAAAAGAGGGCATTTGGTAAAAGCACACGTTACTCTTTTTCACAGCAGCTCCATCTGAGTGAGAGTGGGGGAGGGGCGGATTGGCTGCTTTCAGACAGGCTCAAGGCCTTTAGTCAGGCTCCAGACTGAGCTTAACTGATCCTACAACTTTTGAAATGCTGTATCAGAGAGTGAGGAGAAAACTAGAAGCATCCCAGCTATAATAACAACTTTCAGTATTCAAAAATGCTAAATGTTTTGCCATCTGGAAAAACTGCTCCAATACTATGCGCATGATTTTCAATAACGTGAAAAGGAAAGCACAAGCATTTCTAACAGCTGAAGAGATTTAATTAAATTGTACACGAGATTATATTAAATGAGACTAAATAACTAAACACTGAATAAGTCCAATTCACAATCATGTGCTCCATAATTGTTGAGTGAAGCCATTGCCCCAGTGAGCTTTTAGGAATTACTGACAGCGAGTCTGATTACAACATGATTGAATAGAGCATAAGAATTTTACAGCAAAACACACAAAAGTTACTTAAAAAAACGAAATCAATGACCAACTCAGGATAAATATAATTTGAAAGCTTTGTTTCTTGGTCTTAAAACAACAGCAAGCGAGGAGACAGAGAGAAGCTGTGGTGACGCATAATGAGTCAACCGTCCCTTCTATGTTAATAAATTCAGAGAACATGAGTTAGGCACATTGATATAAGTTCTTCAGTGTCATCCTATGAAGCCACAAGGATAAAGATAGTGTAATATAGAAATGGCATAATAAGAGAAGACCATTTTAAAGTGGGCAAGATGTCTATAGCAACTTTCCTGCCCCCCCCGCCCCACATTGATCCTGCACTTATTTGCTGTTTAATCTCAGTATTTCTCTGGTTTCTTTGCTTTCAATTTTCCCCTCATATTTTATCTACTACTGCCTTTTGTGCAACTTTTAGGCTTTAGTTTTATCTAGTCCTTTTCAACTCATTCCCTCATAACCATGTTCCCTGTACTTTGTGCACTGTTATCATGGCCAAACCATTAATCATGTCCCCTGTACTCTATGTAGTGTTATCATGGCCAAACCATTATTTCTGAGCAAAACTCACCGCAACAAATAGAATTATTTTTTTTTCCCCTTCCTTTCCTTGCCAATTTCTCCCTTTCTCTCCTCACTTTCTCTCCTTTCCCCTCGTGAGATATTTACTTCTTTTGAGGGTACAGTTCCACAGATGCCAGCTGCCCTCTGGTACCTTGCCCTAGTAAGATTATTTATGTTTGCCCTTTGATAGGGAGTGGCAGACTGTGTGGACATGAGGCCATCACGGCCGAGTTTAATCCTATCTTCAACCAACGCCGACATTTTCAGCAGCGACTGCTAAATTGGGATTCGGAGCAGGAACCCGAAACCAATTCTTACCCTCCGTAACCTAGGAGAGTTGAGGCCGATTGTAGTGCCTCTACCATTGCCTTAGCTGAAATCAGCTAACTCAGCACTGAACCTGGGATCTTCCTGGTCGGTATGGAGTAGCTACTTGCTGTAAAAAAAAGTTATATAGCATGATTCACAGATTAGGTTATAATTTTTTGCGGAAAATCACTGAAAGTAAGTGAGATTTGATAGATTTCATTTGCACAACAGTCGTCACGCTGGTTCGACAGTGAATGATTTTTGATGGTGGTGGTTAAGGCATGATTTGAAAAGTACATCAAGGCATTGAATCGCCAACAGATCCTTCTTTCCAATGCAACTTCTTCTAAAAGTTCTTTATTCATACAGATGCTATGAAGGTGATCAAGAATAATGCAACCAAAAGGTTATTATAAACAGTACAAGACAATTGCATCGAAAGATTAATATACAGAAAAGTGCAGCTGGCTTTATGCATAATATTCGTTTTCTTTCAACTGAGAAATTTAGTTGAATGGTCAAAGCTCATAGTGTAGGACACCAATAAAAGGTTGAAAAAGGTAGAGAAAATGATGAGAGAAGTCAGGAAGTCATTGTTAAACGATATAAAACATGAGTTTTAAAAGCCTATAGACATTGGATATAAAAGCATACCCCACTTCCACTGTCTCAGACACAATCCAAGGAGAAGTTGTCTCTCCTAGCTTAACAATTCCTCAAACCTACTTTGAAATCCGATTTCCCAAAACCCATTTTTGGTGGGAGTTCATGCTTCTATCCTGCAGTTTCTATCTCTCCAAGATGTTTTCTCAAGGTATTCCCTCAGTTTATGGTCCAAAAACTATTAGAAAGGACACCAAAACATTTGATGAAAGAGTTCTGCTATATTGTGCAAGTGTTATTGTCGAATGGAGTGAGGTTGATATGAGCCTCTAGCCATTGTTTAATTTCTAGTGTTGTCAGATTTACAATTCAGCAGAATTGTTATCTGAGTGTTCAGCATTACATCAGCTCTGAGATGGCCTGGTCCTGCGCAATAACAGACTTTAAGCTAATTAAGCATACAGAGTAATCAAGGTTGAACTCTATCAGACTATCAGTTTGTTAATAATTTTCCAAAACAACAGCTATAATTTTCATGAATACACTGCAAATGACGTGCAAATACATGTCTGAAACCCTTTAAAGTAAGGAAGAAGAGATACCTTGGGCACTGAGCATGGGGAAAGGGGAGGGGAATTGAGAGTCTAGGATGGGAAACCCAAGGTGTGGAGGAAGGGGAAGGTTTATGAAAGCAGGAAGAGAAATGGCAAGGCATAGAGATTTCCAGAGCCTATGGGGCATAGTGGCTCGAAGAGTGGAGCGAGGGGTGAGCAAAGGGTGAACTCTGGGATTCTCTATACTTTGCTACCTCTCTTAAAATAAAACACTCTTGGCCCATCTGATCTCTCTAATTTTCACCCTGTTTCAAACCTTGCTTTTTCTCTCCAAGGTTCTCAAGTGTATTTCCGCCTCACAGCCCACCATGCTAGCAGGCCCAGAGGGAGCCCTCAATCTGCTTGACAATATCATCGTCCATGGACGGACAATGGAAGAACATGTCCAATGACTTCACGCAGTTATGGCTAGACTTGCTACATATAACATTACACTTAATGCCGATAAGTGTACATTCATTGCTGGAGAAATAAACTTTCTGGGCTACAGAGTCACAGCACGAAAGATGCTTGACAACATTGACCCGATCCAGTGAATGCAGGAGGCTACCAACGTCAAAGAACTTTCATCCATTCCTCGGCACTTGCAACTTCTATCTGAAACAAAAGCGAAATACTGCGGATGCTGGAATCTGGAATAAAAACAGAAAATGCTGGAAATCTCAGAAGGTTAGGCAGCATCTGTGGAGAGAAAGCAAAGTTAACGTTTCGGGTCGATGACCCTTCGTCCCGCACTACATACACATTGCCGAGCCACTTCACAAGTTGCTGCGCAAGGACATCCCTTGGGAATGGATAGATTCCCAGGCTCAGACATTCATCACTTTTAAGGAGAAAATCACATCCCCTGGTATCCTCGCGCACTTTGATCCAAATGTCACTACGTACGTCACCATAGATGCATCAGGGACCGCCATGGGTGCTGCGCTCTCACAATGGATTGACGGTTTGGAATGCCCAGTAGCCTTCGCCTCTCGCATGTTCTCGTCTGCAGAACGTAAATACTCTACAAGGGAACGCAAAGCACTCACTTGCATCTATGCATGTGAACGCTGGCACATCTACCTCTGTGGCAGGAAATTTACCTTCCATATGGATCACCAAGCACTAACTATGCTACTCGCTACAACCGGATCTGGGCACAGACCACCACGAATCAGCCGATTGTCAGATCGCCTTCATCAGTATAACTTTGATGTACAGTACATCGCTGGCAGTCGCAACCACGTAGCTGACATGCTCAGCTGCTCGACACCTGTTTCGGACTCTGGTGCTGATTGTTCACAGATGACGACACATATGTCACGTCGATCATCACTCAATCCATCAGAAACCTTGTCTCTTGCGACGAACTCAAAACCGAATCACAGAGTGATGCGACGCTCCAGCACATGAGCCACTTCCTCCAGACTGAGTGGCCTAAGCAAATTCCGGAAGAGCTAAAAACCTTCCACAGACTTCGCAATGAATTTTCCATTTGGAACGATGGCTGCCTAGCTCATGGTGATAGAGCTGTAATTCCCAAATCGCTACAACAGCACGTTCTCTCATTGGTACCCTGGCATTGTTCGCATGAAGCAGAGATGTTGTGATTCAGTATGGTGGCCTGGGATTGACACTCGCATCGAGGAGTTTATTTCACTCTGCGAAGCATGCAGTCTGAGCGAAAAGGCCACGAACATCCGATCAGCACCCATAAAGTCCATTTCATGGCCACAAAGACCATGGCAATAACTTCAGTTGGATATCTTCGGTCCAGTTGAAGCAGTTCCATAGCACCAGCGTTTCCTTGTAGTACATGACCTGCATTCCAAATGGCCAGAAATTGCTACAAGTTCAGTGACTTCATCAACGATCATCACTGTTCTGCAGCATATGTTTACGAAGTGGGGCCTCCTAGAGGTCATAGTCACTGACAATGGACCACAGTTTGTGTCCGATCAGTTCGTGGATTTCCTCATTCATCATGCTGTCGGGCATTGCCTTACTGCTCGGTACAACCCTCAAAGCAATGGAGGTGTTGAGCGATTTAACCGCGTCATCAAAGGGGGTTTGAAAACCAACCTCACAGCAGGCCAAACATTCGGTGAAGCGGTTCAAACCATTCTCCGCACATACCGTTCGACAAAGCATTCGCTAACGGGGAAGACACCCACTGAGCTCATGATTAGGCAGAGTGTTCGCTGGCTACTGCAAATTCTCAAACCCCCAGCCAAACCTAGCGCAAAGAGATCAGCAGGATGGAACAGAGGCACCGTTCTGTTTCCCAACCAAAACCTAGAGCAAACACCGCAAGCTCCACGCTGGTCTCAGCATATCAGACACGACCTGGCTATCTCAAGGACTTTGTTTGTACATAGACTTTGGTTTTAAAAAGCGGAGAAATATGTTGTGTTCATACTCTATTTGTTGGTTACAGATCACAGTTCAGGCATTAGGACCCTGCCGGAGCTATTCACAATTGCTGTACTCATGCTGGTTCATGCTGGTTTGGGACACCATTTTGGGTTGTATAAAGCACACGGTTTAAGTTACTTTTCTTTTGGCTCAGTTTGTCAGTTATTTACGCGTACACAACAAAGTGCATCTCCAGAAATGGCTTCTCATCCCTTTTGTGCACTATCACCTTTGGAATCCCCCAAGGATCTGTATTTTGACCCTTCTCATCTTGATCTATGTGCTGTCCCTTAATGATATTGTTGTGTTCCTAACACAGATGAGACTGCACACAGGGAGGTTAAAGTAACAGTGACCTCAGTCTTTATTAAGACACTCCAGAGTGAATAACAGGCCTTAGGGGCCGGCTTATATGCAGTGCTCCCAAGGGATGCTGGGATCCCTTGGGACTTCAGGGGATGCACTCCCTGGTGGTGGAACATGGGAGTGCATGCTTTACAGATACACAACAGATATCATCCGCAAACGCAGTGTAAGCTTCAGGATACCAACTCGACCTCTCTAACATTTTCCTTCTCTTCCACTGTGCCTTTGGTTCCCCATCCAAGACTCGCAATTCCCCTCCCTTTCCCCATGTTTAGTGTCCGCAGTATCTCGTTCCTATTAATATACCCTTCATCGCTCTCCCAGTCTCCTCTCCTCATAAACTCTTTACTTGTCGTGTTGCAAGCTAGACTCTCAATTCCCCTCCCCTTTAGTTCACCATCACTGATCTCCACTGGCTCCCCTTCCCCAACATATTAAATGTAACATATCGTTTATAATTTCCTGCCTCAACCTATTTCTGGAAGCTCCTCCAGTCTTATAATCCCTCCCAAACAGTCCATTGCTCTGATTTTGGGCTTTTTTTTAACTTCCCACAATTGGTGGTAGAGCCTTGTCACATCCATCCTGTTCTCGTAACTCTCTCCCTGTAGCTCTTCACTTCTCGCCCTCTCTTTTCACTTTTAAAAGTCTTGTCGAAACTCATCTCTTCAGTCAAGCTTTCCATCCCATTTCCTCATCACTCACTTTCTGCCTCAGCGTAAATTTCCAATCTCCATCTATGAAGCACTTTGGATGCTTTTTACTTTAGGGACACTATTTGAATTTATGGGCCCTAAAATCCTAACTAGGACCAAGCAGAATTCTGGTGGATCTCTGGATTGTGATCAGTAAATGGGGCTGAACCTGGTTCAGCAAGGATTCTGACCCACCTCATGGGGGTGTGTGGGAGAGTTACCAAGCTACCAGGAGTTTTGCTCTTTATGCTCTTCCTAGGCCTCAGCGGAACTCACATCTGAGAGCTGCCCTGAGACCTGCGGTAAAACAATCCCAGACCTTTACAACAGCAACAACGTGTATTTATATAGCACCTTTAACGTAGTGAAACATCCCAAGGCGCTTCACAGAAGTATTATGAGATAAAAAATTTGACATCGAGCAACATAAGGAGAAATTAGCGCAGGTGACCAAAAGCTTGATCAGAGAGGTATGATTTAAGAAGCGTTTTGAAGCAGGAAAGAGAGGTGGACATGCGGAGAGGTGTAGGCAGGGAGTTCCAGAGCTTGGGGCCGAGGCAACAGAAGGCACGGCCACCAATGGTTGAACGATTATAATCAGGGATTCTCAAGAGGGCAGAATTAGAGCAGCGCAGACATCTCGGGGGGGTTGTGGGGCTGGAGGAGATTACAGAGATAGAGAGGGACAAGGCCATGGAAAGATGTGAAAACAAAGATGAGAATTTTGAAATCGAGGCGTTGCTTACCTGGGAGCCAATGTAGGTCAGCGAGCCCAGGGGTGATGGGTGAGTGGGACTTGGTGCGAGTTAGGACACGGGCTGCCGAGTTTTGGATCAACTCTGGTTTACATAGAGTAGAATGTAGGAAGCCAGCCAGGAGTGCGTTGGAATAGTGAAGTCTAGAGGTAACAAAGGCATGGATGAGGGCTTCAGCAGCGGATGAGCTGAGGCAAGGGCGGAGACAGGTGATGTTACAGAGGTGGAAATAGGCGGTCTTAGTTATGCTGTGGCTATGTGATTGAAAGCTCATTTCAGGGTCAAATATAACACCAAGGTTGCAAATAGTTTGGTTCAGCCTCAGACAGAAATTGGGTAGAGGGATAGAGTCAGTGGCTAGGGAACGGAGTTTGTGGCGGGGATTGAAAACAATGGCTTCGGTCTTCCCAATATTCAATTGGAGAAAATTACTGCTCATCCAGATTTACTAGGGAAAGGTCATTGATCCTTCCCCAAGAGGCTCACTTACTCCACTGGAAGTAATGAACAGAAGAGCATAGTTTTCTTCAGGCCCACTTCTCTGAAATCAGAGTAGTATGTCACCAGTTCGACATTCCGCTGGTGGTTTGGGATAAGCGCTGCTGATGTGATCTTGCAGGCACTCCAGCCTCGCAGCTCACCCCATCCCTAAGATTTTGGACAGGGTCTGATATGTACTTACTATACAGTATAAATGCACACGAGGCACATACTTGAGAGAAGGTCATTCTGTGACCAGTTACCTTTATTACCAAGACCTCAGGTGATGAAGGTGGGTGGAGCTTCCCCTTTTATACCTGAAAGTCCAGGTTAGGAGTGTCTCCCACAAGTTTGCCCCTTGTGGTCAGTGTTCTCACGGTTTACAACTTAGGTCAGCTCATACATGGGTTACAATGATAGTTGAATACATGACATCACCTCCCCCTCAAAGTCTTATTGGGATCACAGGTTAAGTCTTTCTGGTGGTTTACGCTCCTTTGTAGAGCGCCTGAGTTGGGGCTCCAGTTTTTGGGCGCTGGCCTGAGTGTCTGCTGTTTGCGGTGCCTCAGGCCTGTCCGGACTGCCCACAGTGACTGGGCTCTCGTCCACTTGGTTCCGTCACCTTTGGTGGAGTAAACTCTACATCGTGTTCTTCCTCTGCTTCTTCTATGGGTTGCTGAACCTCCTTTTAGTTTGATCCACATGGTTGCGGCAGATTTGTCCATTGGTAAGTTTAACTACCAAAACCCTATTCCCCTCTTTGGCAATCACAGTGCCTGCAAGCCATTTTGGCCCTGCAGTGTAATTAAGGACAAAAACAGGGTCATTAACATCAATACATCGCGCCCTCGCATTCCTGTCATGGTAGTCACATTGTGACTGACCCCTGCTCTCAACAATTTCTTTCATAGTAGGGTGTATAAGGGATAACCTGGTTTTGAGCGTCCTTTTCATTAGCAGTTCTGCGGGTGGAACCCCTGTGAGCAAGTGTGGTCGGGTTCTATTGGCCAACAGGAGGCGTGATAAGCGGCTTTGTAGGAAACCCCCTTGGATTCTGAGCATCCCCTGTTTGATTATCTGCACTGCTTGTTCCGCCTGGCCGTTTGAGGCTGGCTTGAACGGTGCTGTTCTGACATGGTTGATTCCATTGCCTGCCATGAAGTCCTGGAATTCAGTACTTGTGAAGCACGGGCCATTGTCGCTGACCAAGACATCCGGTAGACCATGGGCAGCGAACATTGCCCATAGACTTTCTACCTTGGCAGAGGATGTGCTTGAATTTAAAATGGCACACTCAATCCATTTGGAGTAGGCGTCTACTACAATCAAAAACATGAAAGGACGTGCGGAGACCACATGGATGCGTGACCATGGCCAAAAGGGACATTAGGGGTTTGTCTCCAGCTCAAATTTCCTGCCAAACAGATACCGGTGCATTTTTTTTGCTGCATATACACATGCTAGCACTTCCTTTTCTACCATCCCGTAGCCCCTTTCTGTCTGGGACAGACTTCTGGAGACATAAGCGACCGGCTGTAACTGACCATTGGCATTCACATGCTGCAACACACACCCGACCCCATAGGACGACGCATCACACGTTAAAACAAGTTTCTTACACGGGTCATATAACGTTAACCATTTGTTAGAGCACGCAATTTGTTATGTTCCATCAAAAGCCCTTTTTCCTGGCTGTCCCCCCAGATCCAATCGCGACCTTTGCGTAGGAGCACGTGTAGCGGCTCTAGCAGCGTGCTCAATTTGGGAAGAAAGTTATCAAAATAGTTCAGGAGCCCCAGGAACAAACGCAGCTCCGTCGTGTTACGGGGTCTGGGTGCTCTCTGGATCGCTTCCGTTTTGGACGAAGGAGGTCTGATCCCGTCTGCTGCTATTCTCCTCGCCAGGAATTCTACCTCTGGAGCTAGGAAGATGCACTTCACCTTTTTCAGTTGCAGCCCTACCTGGTCCAATCTGCGTAGCACCTCCTCCAGGTTGTGGAGGTGTTCTTCAGTATCGCGACCCGTGATGAGGATGTTGTCTTGAAAAACCACCGTCCTTGGCATCGACTTGAGGAGGCTTTCCATCTTTCGCTGAAAGATCGCGGCGGCCAAACGAATCCCGAATGGACATCTGTTATACTCAAACAACCCTTGTGTGTCGTGATGGTGGTCAACTTCTTCGACTCACTCGCCAGCTCCTGGGTCATGTAAGCTGAGGTCAGGTCCAATTTTGAAAAAAGTTTGCCACCGGATAGCGTCGCAAAGAGGTCCTCCGCTCTCGGTAGCGGGTACTAGTCTTGGAGTGACACCTGATTGCTGGTGGCCTTGTAATCGCCACATATCCTGACGACCCATCCGTCTTGAGCACCAGCACGATCGGGCTCGCCCAGTCACTGAATTCGACTGGCGAGATGATGCCTTCCCTCAGCAGGTGGTCCAATTTGCATTCTATATTTTCCCGCATCACGTACGGCACCGCTCTGGCCTTGTGGTGTACTGGCCTGGTGTCCGGGTTTATGTGAATCACTACCTTGGCCTCCATGAAAGTGCCGATGCCGGGTTGAAATAATGAGTCAAATTTGTCCAGGACCTGTGAGCATGATACTCGCTCCACAGAAGAAATTGCATTGACATCGCCCCATTTCCAGTTCATGACAGCAAGCCAACTCTTTCCCAGTAGTGCGGGACTGTCCCTCGGGACAATCCAGAGTGGCAACCTGTTTCTCCGAATCTTTGTGGGTCACGACTGCCTAGCACCAGAATGATCTCCTTTGTATATGTCCATAGCTGTGCGTCAATCGGCAATAATTTTGGCCTCCTGGCGTTGGACACCCACAACCTTTCAAACTGTTTGATACTCATCAGGGACTGGCTGGCCCCCGTGTCTAGCTCCATTAATACTGGGATACCATTGAGGAGCACTTTCATCATTATCGGTGGTGTCCTGGTGTATGTACTGTATATGTGCTCCACGTGAATTGGCTGAACTTCAGCTTCCAGCGATTTCCCCCAGTATTCATTTGGCCTCATAGGGCTTACATCGGGCCCGGCCTCCTCGTACATCAAACCTGGCTGCAGGCTTCCTGCACATACGCACCAAGTGACCGCTGACGTTGCAGTTTCTGCAGGTATATTGCTGATACCTGCAAGCTCTGGCTGGGTGTTTGCCTCCACACCTCCAGCATGAACTGGAGGCCCCGTTGTTGGAAACAAAAGGTCCATTACCAGTCGATCGCCTCTGACTGTCTCTGTAACTGTCCTTAAGCGCACCGTTAACAGGTGTTGATGGCCCCATCACTGGCCGCATTGTCCATTGCAATGGCATGAATCGCTGTTCAGCTAGCCATTGTCTCTGTTGAATTCCCCCTTTGGGTTCGACTACATGCTGGGGCATGTCCAATTGCCCTTGTCTGCCTAGAGAACTGTGTGCCGCATTAACAATGTTTACTCCCTGGTCGTTTGTCGCATTTGAGCCAAGATTTTTGTCATACATCATTCTGGTCTCTTCCTCCCCTGAGATGAATGCCTGGGCCATCAAAGCCGCCGTTTTCAGGCTCAAGTCTTTGGTCTCAATCAGTTTCCTGAAAACCCCAGCGTGCCCGATGCCCTCAATAAAAAAGTCTCGCAGCATCTCTGCTCTGCATGCATCTGGGAACTTACATAGGCTCGCCAGTCTGGAATGCTTTGCCCTTCTTGCCGCCGGTGCATGCTGCTCGCCGGTTTAAGGTGTTCCCCGATCAACTTACTGAGCTCTTCGAACATCTTGTCCGCCGGCTTCTCTGGCGCTCGGAGGTCCTTCATCAGGGAGTACATTCTGGATCCACAAACCGTCAGGAGATGAGCCCTGCGTTTGTCGGCCGAATCCTGTCCCAACCATTCCTTAGTGACAAAATTTTGCTGTCGTCTCTCAATAAAGTTGTCCCAATCATCACCAACACAGTACCTCTCTTCTGTGCTGCTAGTGGCCATGCTCGCGTGGTTTAAATCTCAGTTTCTCGTCGCCAATGATATGTCCTTACTATACAGTATAAATGCACACAAAGCCCATACTTGAGAGAAGGTCACTCTGTGACCAGTTACCTTTATTACCAAGACCTCAAGTGATGAAGGTGGGTGGAGCTTCCCCTTTTATACCTGAAAGTCCAGGTTTGGAGTGTCTCCCACAAGTTTGCCCCTTGTGGTCAATGTTCTCAAGGTGTACAACTTAGGTCAGTTTATACATGGGTTACAATGATAGTTGAATACATGACAGGGTCTTTGGCTTGGGGCTAGAACAGATGGGGGGTTCCGCTCTGCCACAGTTATGTCAGCGGAGCGGAACTGTAGGGATTTCGGGCCCAAGGCACTGTTATTGTTGATGAAGGCATGGATATTGGCAGCAGAAGGGAAAGATAAGGTCAAAGCTGGGCCATGTTGTGGAGCTGGAAGAAAGCTGCTTTGGTAATAGAGTGGATGTGTGGGAGGAAGATGAGGTCAGGACTGAGCAAGAACACAAGGTCTGCACTTCCTGACTCAGCTAGAGATGGCAACAGGTATGCTAGCATAGCTGGTTATGTTACTAGACTAGCAAACCTGAGACCTGGACTAATGATCCTGAGGCATGAGTTCAAATCCCACCATGCCCGCTGGGGAATTTTAATGCAGTTAATTAAATAAATCTGGAATTAAAAAGTTAGTATGACCATGAAGCTACTGGATTCTTGTAAAAATCCATCTGGTTTGCCAATGTCATTTAGGGAAGGAAATTGGTCTGGCCTTTATGTGACTCCAGACCCACAGCAATGTGGTTGACTCTTAACTACCCTCTGAAATGGCTCAGAAAACCACTTTGTTGTATCATAGGGCAATAAATGCTGGCATTGCCAGTGCTACCCATATCCTGTGAATGAATAAAAAGAAACTAGGTTGACGGATGCAGGTTCAGGCGTTCAGAGGTGTTTTACAGCATTCAGCTGGAGGAAACTGTTTGAAATTGTGGCAATAAACTTTGGATCACTAGAGAGGGCAGTGAAATAGACCTGGCTATCATAAGGTAGCTGACCCCCTGTTTCCAGCTAATTTTATCTCGACGGTGAAGAGCAGGGGACCAAGAATGGACCTTTGGGTTACACAGGTTGTAACTGCAAGCAGATGAGCAATAGCCATTGGCAAAAATGTCAAGCCTGTTTTGTTATGTATGCAAACCTCACCTATATGTAAGACTTACCACTAGGGGGCACACCTGTGAGAGACCTATGGGTCACCTGGGCAACCTGGAGCAAGCAGGTATAAAAGGCAGTCCACCATGCTGTTGCCTCACTTTGGAGTTATATTAAAGAGACCAAGGTAACAATGGTTTGAGCTTACAACACAGTCTCATGGAATTATTCTAAACTTAAAACTGGCGACGAGTTACAGATCACGAACTTTCACGCGGAAATGGCTGCCGTTGGTATTCTTGAGAGATTTGTTGAGGGTGATGATTGGGAAGCCTTCATTGAGTGTCTTGACCAGTACTTCGTGGCCAACAAGCTGCACACGGCTGAGACGGCGATCAAGCGCAGGGTGATTCTCCTCACCGTATGTGGGTCTTCGACATCTGGCCTCCTCAAAAATCTGCTGGCACCGGACAAACCAACAGACAAGACATACACAGAGCTGTGAGAGCTGGCTCGGGAACACCTCCAGACGAAGGAGAGCATCTTAATGGCCAGGTATCGCTTTTAAACGCACCATCGTTCCGAGGGCCAGAACGTGGTGAGCTTTGTTGCTGACCTAAGACGCCTCGTGGGACAGTGTGAATTTGCAGGATCTTTGGGGGAAATGTTGCGGGACTTTTTTGTGCTTGGAATCGGCCACGAGGTCATCCTTCGCAAACTGCTGTCTGCCGAATCCTTAGATCTGAGCAAGGCCATCACGATAGTCCAGGCTTGCATATCCACGAGTGACAACACAAAACAGATATCTTCACAGCATTGTAGCTCACCGGCAAGTACTGTGCATAAAATAACGCCTTCAGCAGGCAGAACTGTACATGGTAGGGCCCACACGACCGCAGAGGCCAGGCCGAGGGTGACAGAGGCCGTTGTGGAGTGCTAATGTGAATCCATTAACACCATGCTGGTGCTGCGGGGGCCAGTCATAGAGCCCATCAAAGTCGATTCAAGCACTATGTGTGCAAGGGCTGTGGAACAATGGGGCACCTCCAGCGAAAGTGCAAGCGACCTCTGACTCACCACATGGCAGAGTGAGCAGAGGACGACCGATCCAGCGAGGATCACGCTGAACGAGCAGGACAGGCAACTCAACCTGAGGATGAGGAGGAAGTGTATGGGGTACAAACCTTCACCACCAAAAGCCCTCCGATAATGTTAAAAGTTAAACTTAACGGCATTCCAGTCTTCATAGAATTGGACACGGGGGCGAGTCAATCAATCATGAGCCAGAAGGCTTTTGAGAAACTGTGGGGCAACAAGGCACAGAGGCTAAAACTGAGCCCGATTCACAAAATGCTGCGCACTTACACCAAAGAACTCATACCTGTTATCAGCAGTGCGGCAGTGAAAGCATCGTACGATGGAGCTGTGCTTGATTTACCACTATGGATTGTACCAGGCGATGGCCCAATGCTGTTCAGCAGAAGCTGGCTAGGAAAGATCTGAAGGAACTGGGACAATATCAAAGCACTGTCCTCAGTGGATGACGCCCCGTGCGTCCAGGTGCTAAACAAATTCCCGCCGTTATTTGAGCCAGGCATCGGCAACTTCACAGGCACCAAAGTGCAGATCCATCTTGTTCCTGGGGCATGGCCCGTTCATCACAAGGCCCGAGCAGTCCCATATATGATGCGAGAGAAAGTCGAGAGGGAATCATATCGCCAGTTGAGTTCAACGAGTGGGCCAGTCTAATGCTAAAGAGCGATGGGATGGTCACAATCTACGAGGACTAGAAGGTAACAATCAACAAGTCTCGTTACAGGACCAGTACCCACTACCCAAAGCGGAGGACTTATTCGCAACGCTAGCAGGGGGAAAGTCGTTCACCAAGCTAGACCTAACCTCTGCTTACATGACACAGGAGCTGGCTGACCCATCAAAGAAATTGACGTGCATCAACACACATAAAGGATTGTTCATATACCACAGATGCCCTTTTGGGATTCACTCGGCTGCGGCCATCTTCCAGAGGAACATGGAGAATCTGCTGAAATCGGTTCCATGCACCGTGGTGTTCCAAGACGACATCTTGATCACTGGTCGCAACACCGCCGAACACTTGCACAACCTGGAAGAGGTTCTAAAGTGACTGGGCAGAGTGGGACTCAGGCTGAATTGCTCCAAGTGTGTTTTCCTGGTGCCAGAGGTTGAATTTCTGAGGAGAAAGATTGCGGCAGATGGCATCAGACCTACGGACTCCAAGATGGCGCACAGACCACAGAATGTGATGGAGCTGCGTTCGTTCTTGGGACTCCTCAACTATTTTGGTAACTTTCTACCGGAGTTGAGCACTTTGTGGAACCCTTGCATTTATTGCTACGCAAGGGTGATGACTGGGTTTGGAGTAAATCTCAAGAGACAGCCTTTAATAAGGCCAGAACCTGCTATGTTCTAACAAGTTACTTGTATTGTATGACCCATGTAAATGTTTAGTACTAGCTTGTGATGCATCTTCGTACGGGGTCGGTGATGTGTTACAGCAAGCAAATGTGTCAGGCAAACTGTAACCGGTTGCATATGCGTCCAGAAATTTATCCAAGGCTGAAAGAGCCTACTGTATAGTTGAGAAACAAGCGTTGGCATGTATATGCGGGGCTAAGAAAATGCACCAATATCTATTTGGTCTCCGGTTCGAGCTCGAAACCGACCACATTGTTTGCATATGACCATGTAATCCGCCACAGACCAGACACTGAGAACTGCACTAACGCCCTCAGTCGGCTGTCATTGCCCACCACCAGGGTGGAAATTGTGCAACCTGCAGACTTGCTTCTGGTAATGGATGCTTTTGAGAGCGAGGGGTCACCCGTCACGGCTCGCCAGATCAGGACCTGGACTTGCCAAGACCCTGTGCTATCACTAGTAAAAAGCTACTTCCTTAATGGGAGCTGGTTGACGGTTCCCAGGAAAATGCAAGATGAAATTAAACCATTTCACTGACGTAAGGATGAATTGTCCATCCAATCGGATTGTCTCCTATGGGAGAATCGTGTGGTTTTGCCAAAAAAAGGCAGGGAAACATTTATACGTGACCTACACAGTACCCACCCAGGCATAGTCATGATGAAGGCTATCGCCAGGTCTCACGTTTGGTGGCCCGGCATTGACTCCGAATTGGAGTCTTGTGTACACCAATGCAACACTTGCTCACAGTTGAGCAATGCACCCAGGGAGGCCCCTCTGAGCCTGTGGTCATGGCCCTCCAAACCGTGGTCCAGGGTCCACGTAGATTTTGCTGGCCCTTTTCTAGGAAAGATGTTTCTAGTAGCAGTGGACGCTTACTCTAAATGGATTGAATGTATAATAATGTCATCATGTACGTCCACTGCCACCACTGAAAGCCTCAGGGCCATGTTCGCCACCCATGGTTTGCCCGACGTCCTTGTTAGTGACAATGGACCATGTTTCACCAGCTCGCAATTCAACGAGTTCATGACCCACAATGGCATTAAGCATGTCAGGTCTGCCCCGTTTAAGTCCGCATCCAACGGTCAAGCGGAACGGGCAGTCCAAACCATCAAGCAGAGTTTGAAACGCATAACGACGGCTCCTTGCAGACCCGGTTATCTCAGGTCCTGCTCAGCTCCCGGATGCGCCCCCATTCGCTCACCGGTGTTCCCCCTGCAGAATTGTTAATGAAGAGAGCACTTAAAACCAGGCTCTCCTTAGTCCACCCGGATCTCAATGATCACGTAGAAACCCGGCGGCAACAGCATAACGTGTACCACGATCACGCAGCGGTATCGCGTGACATTGAGGTTAATGATCCGGCGTTTGTTCTAAATTACAGTCACAGTCCCAAGTGGATTGCTGGCACTGTCTTGGCCAAGGAGGGAAATAGAGTGTTTGTTGTTAAATTGTTGAATGGGCAAACGTGCAGAAAGCACTTGGATCAGACCAAACTGCGATTCACGGACAACCAAGAACAGTTTGAAGAAGACTTTACCGTCTATGATCCACCAGCACACACCCAACCAGCAATCGACCTCGCTGTCAACCACGAGGATGAACCCACCATGCCCATCAGTCTGATCAGACCAGCCGCGCTGCCGTGCAGCAATGACCTGACCAACTCACCCATGCCAAGACTTCAATTCAGATGAGCGACCCGGGATGCGCCAGATCGCCTCAACCTGTAAATAACTTGAACATAAGACTTTGGGGGGAAGTGATGTTATGTATGCAAACCTCACTTATGTGTGAGACTTGCCACTAGGGGGCACATCTCTGGGAGACCTATGGATCACCTGTGCAACCTGGGCAAGCAGGTATAAAAGGCAGTCCACCATGCTGCTGCCTCACTTTGGAGTTATATTAAAGAGACCAAGGTCACAATGGTTTGAGTTTACAACACAGTCTCGTGGAGTTATTCTAAACTAAACATGTTTCAAGTCAGGTAAAGGCAGAAGCACGAGATAGCATTGGAACAGGATGGAGTGGGCAATTGTGTTGAAGGTAGCAGAGAGAAGGAGGAGGATTAGCAGAAACAGGGAGTCACTGTCACAATTACACAGGGTGTTGTATGTGATTTGGTCAGTGCAGTTTTAGTTGTATGGATGGAGTGGAAGCAAATATTGCCCTCTTGCTAAATTTGAATAGGATTCAACTCAGAAGTGCAGTTGCAATAATATGATCCAGGATTTTGGAGAGTAAGGCAAAGTTTGAGGTAGGCCGGAGTTAAAGAGAGAAGATGGGTTTAAGGTGGATTTCTTGAGGAGTGGAATGATAACAATAGTTTTGAAACAAGTGGGTAGGTGCTAAATGATGGATAGGTTGATGATATTGGCAAGCATGGGGGTTGAAGAAGTGAAGCTGAGGTCAAGAGCTGGGACGGCAGGAGATTAAGCGAGCAGGAGATGGAATGGTTTTTGAATATTAGAACTATGCAAATATATTCTGTTCTGCATTTTATATTTAAACAGGCTGGCAAGAAGGACTGATCCTTTTGGCAAAAGCACTTTTATCAAAGCCTTTACACCACGTAAATCAAAATCACAGAATGTTAAAAGCAGACGATCGAATAATACAAATTTGGCAATAGGTGGATATTTGAGGACAAAGTTTCTGGTTGGCAAACTGTGGCAGTCACGTCTTGCAGACTTTAAAAACAACACCTTTTATTTCCTGGATTAACATCAGATGCTAAAGCAAACCACCAGAGGGTTCTCCCAACTAAACCACTAATTCCATTGTTGAAGAAGTGATAGTTCCCACATGAAAGAGCCCTCAGACCAGGTTTTAACTGTTGTGATTTGTTGCAGAAGAGTTCATTGTGAGGTTTGCAAGGGACTTAAACTGGTGGAGTTGGGTGTATCCTGATACTAGAACCCATAATGGCACTGCCTCTTATAAGCAAGCACATTCTAGCTTTAAACAAAGGACATGACCCCAAAACACCACTAAGCCGATTTATGACTTGTTTCTGATTTGCAAATGGCCTTATGATTACCACAAACTTTTGAAGATTTCCCCTGCCACAGTTCAGGCAACATTAAAGGAGTTCTGTACTGCATTTAATCTGGCCAATAGCTGATCTGGGAACATTAAATACCATCACTGGCAGAGAACTGGGAAAATATTTATATTCCCCAGTGGAATCTTTGACCACTTTATACAAGACAAAAAAGTGTAAAAAAAGAGAACAGAGTGTCTTTTAAAAAGATTACAGGGTTAAAACAGTGTTGTGCCGAGTGGAGAGGTCCCGACACATCACTGTGGAAAAAAGAGTCAACTCCTGCTCCTAGTATATATAATGCTTCCAAGAGAACAGGTAAGATCAAAGAATCGGTGAGCGAGAAATTCAAGCGAGACAAAAACAGGCACGCAGCAAGCGTCGGGAACAGTCCCTGTGGCGGGATGGACAGACCTAAAATTGCACCTGAGGCCTCATTATTACCGAACTGATAGTCTGCGGACACCAAATGGGTGTCCCCTACACATCGGCCCTCAGGTAAGTCATTAAAGGGGACTAGGAGAGGAGGCGACCATGAGTGGGGGGGAAATCAGGAGAGGGTACCGGTGACGATCAGGGGAGGGGCATCGATATTTGGGATTGGGAGGGAGGGTGGCAGAGATGATCGGGGGTGGGGTTGGAGGGATGTGTTGAGGGTGCAATGGGAAGTGTGGGGGTGGAGGGGAAGAGTTGGTTGGCAACATCCTGTATGGTTTTAATTATAGCTCCACATTCCAGTTAAGTATATTTACAAATCTTACCTTTTTGGTGGCAGGCTGCAGTGTTAAAGGTCCGCCTGTTAGGCCGCATGTAGACCATGTTTTCCTGAATGTGATTCAGGGCAACCCAGTATTGCAGTCGGGGCCACAAACAAGCATTAGGGCCCTTATTTCCTTAACCACAGAGCCTAAAGCCTTTTTTCCGGTGCGGACCCCAGACCAATGTTCCCTCTAATTTTTTTTCCCTGGGTAGGCCCTTTAAATTTGCTGAGAGGCCGCGCATGCTGGTGAGCGGCCTGTGGGGAACCTCGCAATCACTGCACACCTGTGTGGCTGCGCACCTTAGGTGGAACATTGCCTTGGATACCTGTTTTTATTTTGCCTATACCAATATGGCAGACAGCACACTTCCAGCTCATAATCAGCGTGAGCTTCCTGCCCCTCATATTGGAGGCTTAGGAGGTTGTTAGCACTCAAAAGCGGTTGCTGTACAGCCGAATTTCTAGGCCAGATTTCCTAACATTTGAAATTTAAAATAGTACTTAGATGTATGTCATCTTTTTGTAGAGGCCTAGAAATTCAACTGTTTGAAAACGAGCGTATGGGGTGGAGCACATACTGCGCGCGCCTGTTCACGTGGTCGTGCAGCCAACGCTATCCATGCTGCTTATTGGCTGTGCACCTGTTTGAGGGGGTGAGAAAATGGCCATCCCTGACATCACTTAAAGACAACCAGCACCTCGTTAAGGGCGGCGGGGGGCGGGGGGGGAGTGGGGGGGTCGGGGGGGGGGGGCGATGGTGTGTTGCATGTGGCTGCAGACAGCAGGAAATGGTTATAAAGAGAGAATTGGCTGCAAGACCTGTGGATCAGGCCGCAGGTTCTCTGATCCTGCTTTGAAGGCCCTGGCCCAGGAGATAGACAAGAGGAGAAAGATCCCATTCCCCCATAAAAGGCAGGCAACAGCTCCAATGCCAGTGGGAAGAGTTTACTGAGGAGGTCAATGCAAAGAGCTTACCATCTTGCTCAGGTTGCCACCTTCCTTCAATGCTTGTTTAAAAAGCGATAGGCTTTATATCCTGCTGCATCAGATTTCCGCACCTCCCCCGCCACCCCCGCAACCCCCTCCCTGTCCCACAGATATTTTCTGGCACCTCATTCAGCACTTCGCCCACCCGACATAACGCCGCTATCCAGAATGGTGGTTTTCTAACCTTCAGCCAGTTTCTTATCCATTCTGAAGGATGACCCTGAATCCCTACTGTTATGTATGTAAACTTTACTAGTGTGTAAGACTTGCCACCAGGCGACGCACCTGTTGGAGACCCAAGGGTCACCTACACACCCCGGGCAAGCAGGTATGAAAGGCAGTCTACCATGCTGCTTCCTCACTCTGGAGTTACATTAAAGAGACTAAGGTCACAACAGTTTGAGCTTACAGTATACAGTCTTGTGGAGTTATTCTGGACATAACAATTGGCAATGAGTAACAGATCATGAACTTTTATGCGGTTATGGCTGCTGTCGGTATTCTTGAGAGATTTGTTGAGGGTGATGATTGGGAAGCCTTCATTGAGTCTCTTGACCAGTACTTCGTGACCAACGAGCTGGATAAGGACAGTAACATAAGAACATAAGAACATAAGAATTAGGAACAGGAGTAGGCCATCTAGCCTCTCGAGCCTGCTCCGCCATTCAACAAGATCATGGCTGATCTGGCCGTGGACTCAGCTCCACTTACCCGCCCGCTCCCCATAACCCTTAATTCCCTTCTTGGTTAAAAATCTATCTATCTGTGATTTGAATACATTCAATGAGCTAGCCTCAACTGCTTCCTTGGGCAGAGAATTCCACAGATTCACAACCCGCTGGGAGAAGAAATTCCTTCTCAACTCGGCTCCCCTGTATTTTGAGGCTGTGCCCCCTAGTTCTAGTCTCCCCGACCAGTGACCTGCGATCAAGCGCAGGGCGATTCTCCTCACCATTTGTGGGTGTACGATATATGGCCTCATCAAAAATCTGCTAGCACCGACGAAACCAACGGACAAGACATATGCAGTGTTGTGCATGCTGGTTTGGGAACACCTCAAGCCGAAGGAGAGCATCTTAATAGCCAGGTATCGCTTTTATACGCACCATCGCTCCGAGGGCCAGGACGTGGCGAGCTATGTCACCGACCTAAGACGCCTTGCGGGACCGTGTGAATTTGCTGGATTTTAGGGGGAAATGTTGTGGATTTTTTCGTGCTTGGAATCGGTCACGAAGTCATTCTTCACAAACTGCTGTCTGTCGAATCCCTAGATCTGAGCAAGGCCATCACAATAGCCCAGGCTTTCATGTCCACGAACGATAACACTAATCAGATATCTTTGCAGCATCGAAGCTCACCAGCAAGTACTGTGTATAAAATAACACCTTCAGCAGGCAGAACTGTACATGGCAGGGCCTACATGCCTGCAGAGGCCAGACCTAGGATGACTCAGAGTCCTCTGTGGGGCGTGAATGCGAATCCATTAATACCATGTTGGCGCTGTGGGGGTAATCATCGGGCCCATCAATGTCGATTCAAGCACTACGTGAGCAAGGGTTGTGGAACAATGGGGCACCTCCAGTGAATGTGCAAACATACTGCGACTCACCACGTGGCAGAGTCGGCAGAAGATGACCGATTTAGCATGGATCATGCTGAACGAGTAAAAGAGGCAACTCAACCCGAGGCTGAAGAGGAAGTGTATGGGGTACCACCAAAAACCCTCCGATAATATTGAAAGTCAAATTAAACGGCATTCCAGTTTCTATGGAATTGGACACGGGGGCGAGTCAGTCAATTATGAGCCAGAAGGCTTTTGAGAAACTGTGGGGCAACAAGCCACAAAGGCCAAAACTAAGCCCGAATCACAAAAAGCTGCGCACTTACACCAAAGAGCTCATACCAGTCATTGGCAGTGCGGCAGTGAAGGTGTTGTACGATGGAGCTGTGCATGATTTATCACAGGTGATGGCCCAACACTGTTCGGCAGAAGCTGGCTAGGAAAGATCCAATGGAACTGGGACGACATCAAAGCAATGTCTTCGGTGGATGACGCCTTGTGCGCCCAAGTGCGAAACAAATTCCAGGCGGCAAAGTGCATCTAGTCCCTGATGCATGGCCAGTTGATCACAAGGCCCGAGCGGTTCCATGTATGATGCGAGAGAAAGTCGAGATCGAGCTGGGCAGGCTTCAATGAGAGGGAATCATTTTGCCAGTTGAGTTCAACGAGTGGGCCAGTCCAATTGTTCCGGCGTTGAAAAGCAATGGGACGGTCAGAATCTGCGGGGTCAACCAAGTCTCGTTACAGGACCAGTACCCACTACCCAAAGCGGATGACCTGTTTGCAACGCTAGCAGGTTATAGTCATTCACCAAGCTGGATCTAACCTCTGCTTACACAGGAGCTGGCTAAACCTTCGAAAAAAATTGACGTGCATCAACACACACAGAAAACTGTTCATATACCACAGATGCCCTTTTGGGATTCGCTCACCTGTGGCCATCTTCCAGAGGAACATGGAGAGTCTGCTGAAATTGGTTCTGCGCACCGTGGCGTTTCAAGATGACATCCTGATTACTGGTCGTGACACCACCAAACACTTGCACAACCTGGAAGAGGTTCTAAAGCGACTGGACAGAGTGGGACTCAGGCTGAAATGCTCCAAGTGTATTTTCCTGGCGCCAGAGGTCGAATTTTTGAGGAGAAAGATTGCGGCGGACGGCATCAGCCCCACGGACTCCAAGATGGAGGCCATCAAGAATGCACCCAGACCACAGAATGTGACGGAGTTGCGTTCATTCCTGAGACTTCTCAACTATTTTTGTAACTTTCTACCGGGGTTGAGCACTTTGCTGGAATCTTTGCATTTATTGCTACGCAAGAGTGACGACTGGGTCAAGAGACAGACTTTAATAAGGCCAGAGCCTGCTATGCTTGAACAAGTTACTTGTATTGTATGACCTGTGTAAACGTTTAGTACTAGCTTGTGATGCATTTCGTACGGGGTCGGTTGTGTGTGACAGCGAGCCAATGTGTCAGGCAAACTGCAACTGGTTGCATATGCGTCCAGATGTTTATCTAAAGCTGAAAGAGCCTACAGTATGGTTGAGAAAGAAGCATTAGCATGCATATACGGGGTTAAGAAAATGCACCAATACCTATTTGGACTCTGGTTTGAGCTCTAAACCGACCACAAACCGTTCATTTCGCTGTTCTCAGAAAGCAAAGGTATTAACACCAATGCTTCGTCCCACATCCAAAGATGGGCACTAACATTATCTACGTATGACTATGTAATCCGCACTGAGAATTGTGCTGATGCCCTTAGTCGGCTGTCATTGCCCATCACGAGGGTGGAAATGGCACAAGCCGCAGACTTGCTTCTTGTAATGGATGTTTTTGAGAGCGAGGGGTCACCCGTCATGGCTCACTTGATCAGGACCTGGACTAGCCAGGACCCTGTGCTATCACTAGTAAAAAGATGCCTCCTTAATGGGAGCTGGTCAGCTGTTCCTGGGGAAATGCAAGATGAAATTAAGCCGTCTTACTGACGCAAGGATGAAATGTCCATCCATTCGGATTGTCTCCTCTGGGGGAATCGCGTGGTTTCGCCAAAAAAAGGCAGGGAAATGTTTATACGCGACCTACACAGTACCCACCCAGGCATAGTCATGATGAAGGCTATCGCCAGGTTGCACGTTTGGTGGCCCAGCATTGACTCGGAATTAGAGTCATGCGTACACCAATGTAACACTTGCTGACAGTTGAGCAACGCACCAAGGGAGACCCCACTGAGTCTGTGGTCATGGCCCTCCAAACCGTGGTCCAGGCTCCACGAAGATTTTGCTGGTCCCTTTCCAGGAAAAATGTTCCTTGTAGCTTACTCTAAATGGATTGAATGTATAATAATGTCATCATGTACGTCCACTGCTACCATTGGAAGCCTCCGGGCCATGTTCGCCACCCATGATTTGCCCAGCGTCCTTGTTAGTGACAATGGACCATGCTTCACCAACTCGGAATTCAATGAGTTCATGACCCGCAATGGCATCAAGCATGTCAGGTCTGCCCCGTTTAAGCCCGCATCCAACGGTCAAGCGGAATGGACAGTCCAAACTATCAAGCAGAGCTTGAAACGCGTGATGCACGGTTCCCTGCAGATCCAATTATCTCGGGTTCTGCTCAGCTACCGCACATGACCCAACTCGCTTACCGGTGTTCCTCCTGCAGAATTGTTAATGAAGAGAGCACTCAAAACCAGACTTTCCTTAGTCCACCCGGATCTCAATGATCATGTAGAAACCCGGCGGCACCGGCATAACGTGTACCAGGATCACGCGGCTGTATCATGTGACATTGAGGTTAATGATCCGCTGTTTGTTCTTAATTACGGTCATAGTCCCAAATGGATGCTGGCACTGTGTTAGCCAAGGAGGGGAATAGAGTGTTTGTTGTCAAACTTTTGAATGGACAAACGTGCAGAAAGCATTTGGATCAGACCAAACGGCGATTCACCGACAATCAAGAACAGTTTAAAGAGGACATTACCATCATTGATCCACCAACACACACCCAACCAGTAATCGGCCTCGCGGTCAACCACGAGGATGAACCCACCATGCCCGACAGTCCGATCAGACCAGCCACGCTGCAGTGCATCAATGATCCGACCAACTCACCCATGTCAGGACTTCAACTCAGGCGATCAACCCGGGAACGTAGAGCCCCGGATCGCCTCAACTTGTAAATAATTTGTATCTAAGACTTTGGGGGGGGCGGCGGGGGAAGTGATGTTATGTATGTAAACTTTACTAATGTGTAAGACTTGCCACCAGGGGGTGCACCTGTGGGAGACCTGTACACCCCGGGCAAGCAGGTATAAAAGGCAGCCTACCATGCTGCTTCCTCACTCTGGAGTTACATTAAAGAGACCAAGGTCACAACAGTTTGAGCTTACAATATACAGTCTTGTGGAGTTATTCTGAACATAACACCTGCAGTTTTGAGTTTTGAGAATTTGCCTTTCATGTGGAACTTTTGGAAGTCATGGTACACCAAGTATAAAGCTTCCCACAGTCCACTTCCTCAAAATCGTTTGAGAAGATTAGGTCTTCTCCCTCTGAGTCCCTGTTGACTGCTATTGGCTATGATTGTACAGATCTTCCTCAAGTTTACTCCTGATAATTAATTCCATTAGTTTGCACACAGTAACACTGATAGGTCTATAGTTGCCTGTGGCCCCCAAAATCCACAGCTGTTCTGCATACTGCCACCATAACTAACGCGGGACACTGCCACTGGGTCCTGACCCAGCCACAAATGTTCTGGCTGGATCTATGGAGGCAGAGCCTCTGCGTACCCATCCCTTAAAAGACCATCTCTGTGAGAGGGTGAGTCCAGGATAGGGACCCTTTACAATTGAAGTTCCCATGTTCCAGGTCTTCACAGGGACTAGGCTTAGGGTTGATGTTGGTATGCCTCGTCAGACCCAGGAGTACTTCTTGGTCTACAACCGTATACGGGGATTCTCAAAGATCTGCACATCAATCTTTTTTTAAAGCAGTCTTAAAGCAGCTTCTTTTGTCAGAGGATGGTGAGACTACCTACACGTTTCCTCCAGGGGAAGACCCAGCCCCCATTTCCAGCAGGGGACTCTCCAGATTAACTTTCTGGCCTCTTTGGTGGGGGTGGTAGCCCAGATGTGCCCAACCCTGCTCACGACACTTCAATTGTGGAAAGTCCCCATACTTTTAGAACTTTGGCAGGGTCAGCGGCTGAGGTCCAGGGCAGATTCATCTCGCCATTAACCGAGATGTAGTGCCCTGCAGTTTTTAGGGCCTGTACTTGTTTTGTCCCCATTTTCAAATACATACTCGATTAAATCGTCTGATACAAGTCAGACTTTTAACAAATTGTTCAGTAATCAGGGAGATACATGATTGAAATATTTATTTGTTCACGGGATGTGGGCGTCGCTGGCAAGGTCGACATTTATGGATGCGCTTGTTTGTACTGCCAAAATGACCAACATGCTCCACCCTTTGTTTCTGATTGGTCCCCTTGGAGGATAAGCCACACCCTGAAGTTCACAGGAATGTGTCACTGGAACCGCCCATCCCAAGGTCCCACTGACTGCAAATTGTAACTCGATCCACTTTGACTTCCTGAAGCGACAGAGGACAGAGCTCCCCAGAAGACAGCAAGGGCCAACCAAAATGCCTTACCCCAGCACAAGTGCATGCCTCCCCCAGCCGAAATGCCTAACCCCAGTCCAAGTACATCCCTCCCCCAGCCAAAGTCCCGCACCCCAGTCCAAGTGTATGCCTCCCCCAGCCGAAGTGCCTTAACCCCGCCCTCCCCCGCACCACCCCCCATCATAGATGGGGCACTGTGTACGGATTGTTAACAGGTTTAATGGGTATGAAGTGAATAGTGACAGTGTCGTGATTTCTGGATATCATCCACTCCAACGATGTCCTTTGTAGGGGGTTGGAAGAACATGATCTGTCTTCCCTGAGTTCGCTCTCCCCTCCGATCCCAACCACTCCCTCCGCCCACCCACCTCCGTGTCTCTCTCTCTCTCCCTCCCAGCCTCTCTCTCTCCCCCCACCAGCTTCTCACTCGCCCCCCCACCTCCCCCGACCCCTCTCTCTCCCCCAGACTCTCACCCCCCCCCCAGCCTCTCACGCTCCTCCGCCCCCCCCCCGCCCAAGCATCTCAGTTTCTCCCCCAACCACTCTCCACCCCCAGCCTCTCTCCCCCCAGCCTCTCTCCCCCCAGCCTCTCTCACTCTCTCCCCCCAGTCTCACTCTCTGCCCCCCAGCCTCTCTCACTCTCTCCCCCCAGCCTCACTCCCCCCAGCCTCACTCACTCTCTCCCCCCAGTCTCACTCTCTGCCCCCCAGCCTCTCTCACTCCCCCCCAGCCTCTCTCACTCCCCCCAGCCTCTCTCACTCTCTCCCCCCAGTCTCACTCTCTGCCCCCCAGCCTCTCTCACTCCCCCCCAGCCTCTCTCACTCCCCCCAGCCTCTCTCACTCTCTCCCCCCAGTCTCACTCTCTGCCCCCCAGCCTCTCTCACTCCCCCCCAGCCTCTCTCACTCCCCCCAGCCTCTCACTCTCCCCCCAGCCTCTCTCACTCTCCCCCCAGCCTCACTCTCTCCTCCCCAGCCTCTCACTCACTCCCCCCCAGCCTCTCTCCCCCCAGCCTCTCTCACTCCCCCCAGCCTCTCACTCTCTCCCCCCCAGCCTCTCTCACTCTCCCCCCAGCCTCTCACTCACTCCCCCCCAGCCTCTCTCCCCCCAGCCTCTCTCACTCCCCCCAGCCTCTCACTCTCTCCCCCCCAGCCTCTCTCACTCTCCCCCCAGCCTCTCACTCACTCTCCCCCAGCCTCTCTCCCCCCAGCCTCTCTCACTCCCCCCAGCCTCTCTCACTCTCTCCCCCCAGTCTCACTCTCTACCCCCCAGCCTCTCACTCTTCCCCCAGCCTCTCTCACTCTCCCCCCAGCCTCACTCTCTCCTCCCCAGCCTCTCACTCTCTCCCCCCCAGCCTCTCTCACTCTCCCCCCAGCCTCTCTCACTCTCCCCCAGCCTCACTCTCTCCTCCCCAGCCTCTCACTCTTCCCCCCAGCCTCTCTCACTCTCCCCCCAGCCTCTCTCACTCTCCCCCCAGCCTCACTCTCTCCCCCCCCAGCCTCTCTCTCTCCCCCCCCCCCCACCAGTCTCTCTCGCTATCGGGCCCAGGACCGCCAGCTGCTCTCTGACCCAAGCCCAATGGAGCGAGGGAATCAGCGGAATCTCGGGCCTCAGGTCCTGCTTGGGCATGATTCGGGGCCTGGGGGGCGCGCGAAGCTTGTCGTCTGTCGGTCAAAAAAGTGCAGTATGGGCGGGGGGGGGGACTGGATGGACACCTGTCTGTCAAAGAAAAGTGCAGTACAAATAGTTACTTCGGACATTTATTGTCCATCCCTAATTGCCCTTGAGAAGGTGGAGGTGAGCCACCTTCTTTAACTGCTGCAGTCCATGTGGTGAAGGTGCTCCCACAGTGCTGACTTTGTTGTAGCAGTTTGCTTGGCCATTTCAGAGGGCAGATAAGAGTCACCCACATTGCTGGGGGTTTGGAATCACATATGGGCCAGACTGGGTAAGGACAGTAGATTTTCTTTTTAAAGGACATTAGGGAACCAGTTGGGTTTTTCCAACAATCTAGTAGTTACATGGTCATTATTACTGATGCTAGCTTTTTAATTCCAGATTTATTTAATTAACTGAATTTAAAATCCTCAGCTGCCGTGGTGGGATTTGAACTCACAGCTGTGTATTATTAGGCCAGGCCTCTATATTACTAGTCCATTAGCATAACCACTAGGCTACCATACCTTTATACACATGCAATATCTGCTGTCCCTTTAATTCTCCTGACTGTTTTAATATACCGGTTGCCATAGTCGAGGGACGAGTTGATCAGCTTTAACTTCTCTGAGGCCCCAGGGTAGATGGTAACCTAGGGGCCTCTGTCATTGTGAACATGATGGTGCAGGCATAATGTGCACTGTTTTAATGCAGAGCAGGCAAACACAGAGAGAGAACTGCTTCTAGTAAATTTGGGAATAAGTGATTAAAATATGAAACGGTTTACCATAGGAAGTCTAATTCTATGTTTTTCTCGCAAGAAAATCCCAATCTACAGGTTTGCTTTATGTTCAGTTAAAACATTTGTCAGTCCTTACAACTTATACTGGTGCACAGTTTAGCAAAAGTGCCGCAATGAAAAGTTAGCAAAAGTGGGGGAGGGGTTCATGCTCATGAGCCCCAGATATCTTCCGACTTTAACTCTCACAGCAGCGGTGATCATTTTACAGTGTGGATGAAGAAACCTATGCATTTTATTGCCTCCTCCTCTAGAAATCACCTTCCCTAGCAAGAAGGTTAAAGTTTGAGTTCAGAAGAAAGAGAACTGAAATTTCCATGACTAAAATTTAGAACTAAAATATAACTGAGGGATATAATAAAATGAGCCAATTTTACTATTTTATCTAGGATTATATGGTGAAGGATCCTGAGAATAGAATTGGGAGAAGGTTTTAGATGTCCTATGAACAAACAATAATTCACTCTTTACTCCCAGTTCCTCTACCTATCCTTGTGATGCTATCTTAGTGCTTGGTCATTACTTCAGTGATGGAAATTGGCAATAGAATGTTACTGTTGGCGCACACTTCTCTCACCCACATCCCATGACTGTTTGATGCACTATATCAAGGAGGTTTACCAAGTTTTAAAGAAATGAACATGTACCCAAAATTAGCAATTTATTCAAGGCTACTATCATCCAACACAAGTTTTGCTCACAAAACAATTTGTTAATTGTCCCAATAAGTAAAACACTTACAGCATTTCCACATTTTCTGTCATGAACGTAAAATGAAAGGGACACAGTCTTCATGAAGTTTGAGTTGCAAATTCAATATGCAGTTCTATTTTGGCCTTTTTCCCTCACTGGTGACAAAGACAGTGCCCCTTCAACTGTACAAATTGTATCTGATGAGATCAGGTATTGAAATCGCTATAAGTATGGATTCTTCCTCAGTTTTGTGGTAAAGCAAGTAAGATCATCAAATAAATAAATTGTTGGGTACGGTAACTTAGTAGTTATGTTACTGGAGCGGAGGTTTGGACAAATGATCTGGAGAGGTCAAATCCCACAATGGAATTTAAATTCAATTAAATAAATCTGGAATAAAAAGCTGGTATCCAACACTATATTGGATTGTTGTAAAAACCCATCTGGTTCACTTATGTCCTTTCGGGAAGGAAATCTGCCGTCCTTACCTGGTCTGGCCGAAATGTGACTCCAGACCCATAGCAATGTGGCTGATTCTTAATTGCCCTCTAAAATGGCCAAGCAAGCCACTCAGTTATATTCAAGAAGGTGGCTCACTACCACCTTATCGTGGGCAATAAATGCTGGTCTTGCCGGTGACGTCCACATCCCATAAATTAATAATAAATAAATATGCTTACGGTAGTTATGGTTACCATAGTTCTGCAATGTGCTCTGGGTTTGGCCATTCTTTGATGAATGATATGTAAATTCTGAGGGAAAGATTAATTTTTAGGCCAAATTTCTGATTCAGATAGATTACACAGCTGTAAATAATATTCATTCAGATTTTACTGTTGATCATGCCTTATACGTGCAGCAGAGCAGATCTCCAGTCGTCCTGGTTAACCCTTGCCACTGGATAAAGGCCGAGCTCTGTCGAGCCCGTGTGGTGGCTGATGTGCAACGGTCACCACACGTTAAAAAAATTCACGCACAGGTATCTTCCAGGACTAGAACATCGGGTCCTTCATTGAAACACCTGTGAACTCGTGGAAGCAATTCATCCTCGTTCGAGGGACTGCCTATGATGATGATGATAATTATGATTTTATAATCTAATAGTTTATATGGTACTTTCTGTGGATTAGGTTATGTTTCATTTGTAGAATCAAATGACATCATCATCATCGGCAGTCCCTCGGAGTCGAGGATGACTTGCTTCCACACTAGAAATGAGTTCTCAGGTGACTGAAGAGTCCAATGCAGGACCTACAGTCTCTGTCACAGGTGGGGCAGACGGTGGTTGGGTGGGTGGGGTGCCTGGGTTGCCACGCGCTCCTTCCGCTGTCGACGCTTAGCTTCAGCTTGCTCTCAGTAAAGAGACTCAAGGTGTTCAGCGCCTTCCCGGATGCTTTTCCTCCATGTTGGGCAGTTTTGGGCCAGGGATTCCCAGGTGTCGATGGGGATGTTACATTTTTTCAAGGAGGCTTTGAGGGTGTCCTTAAAGCGTTTCCTCTGCCCGCCTGGAGCTCGCTTGCTGTGTCGGAGCTCTGAGTAGAGCACTTGTTTTGGAAGTCTCGTGTCAGGCATGTGGCCCATCCAGCAGAACTGATCGAGCATAGTCAATGCTTCGATGCTGAGGATATTGGCATGAGCGAGGACACTAACGTTGGTGCACCTATCCTGCCAATGGACGACAGCAGGGCGATTCCTCTGTCGGACTTACCGCAATCGGATTTGTCACCTTTCTTGAAGATGGTCATGATTATAGCACCTCTGAGATCTCCTGGCATGATCTGCTCCTTCCAGATAAGAGAGATGAGGTCATGGATTCGTGCCAGTAGTGCTTCTCCATCATGTTTTAGTGCTTTGGCGGGAATTCCATCTGCTCCTGATGACTTGCTGTTCTTCAGTTGTCGGATGGCCTTTTCAACCTCATGCAGGGCTGGGGTTGTGCTGAGATGGTGGCGGGTGGCATGCTGTGGGATGGAGTCGAGGACACGCACGTCGAAGACAGAGTCTCGGTTGAGGAGATCCTCGAAGTGCTCCTTCCAGCAGGCACTGACTGCCTCTCTGTCAAATGTAGCCACCATCTGAGTGGGAGAAATTCTGTTTGCCAGTAGTGGTCCCTTAAGAAAGCATTGTGCTGAGCAATAACTGGTTTGCAAGCCAGCGTCTACCTGTATGCAATAGTGAGTTCAGAGTCTCAAAATCTTTCTATAAAATATAAATGATTTGAATTGCTTCAAAACATTGGACCCAAATCTTCCTGAAAAATACCAGTGAGTTCATGACACATGCTGTTATTAATGCACAAATCAGCCAGGAAGTTCAGGAGGAGAGATGCGGCGAGAGCTGCGAATCACCATAACATGCTGGTCGGTGTACACCGCTCCGCTGTTTGACTCACACAAATGGCACCGAGCCCTTAACCTCCCCGTCATTTTTACGAACTTGCAGGATTTGTTCCTTAATTGCCCACTAAACTTGCTGCAGAATGTTAGGGCTCATACACTCTGGCCCAGTGTGGGAACAATTTGGGCGTATGGTAGCATAGGGGTTATGTTACTGGACTAACAATCCAGAGCCCAGAATAATAGTCCAGAGACATGAGTTCAAATCCCACAGTTGAAGGATTTAAAATTCAGTTAATTAAAAAAAAAATCTGAAGTGTCCCAGCAAGCCACTCATGTGTACCAAACTGTTGTGACAATGTCAGCACTGCACTGTGGGAGTAACATTGCAGCTGTTTAAGAAGGCGGCTCACCACCACTATCTCAAGGGCAATTAGGGATGGGCAATAAATGCTGGCCTTGCCAGCGATGCCCACATCCTGTAAACAAATAAAAAAATGCAACTATTGAGTCTCATTCCTGCATATTGCAAATCCTTCTTAGAGATTTTTTAAAAATTAAAATTTTACACTTTAAAATTTTTTTCTTATATTTTTTTTTCCTGTCTCATTTTTCTTACTCTTAGTCCAATTTTTCGTTCCCTCGCTTTCTGTACCTGATTTGTTTCTAATTCACCTATCTAATTTACCCTCCTTCTCCATCATTCCTCTTTTTTTTCTCAATCCTTAAATCTCATTGGTTAAGGAGATAGACTGTTGGTCCTCATTCACCAAGGTCCCAGAGAGACTGTTGCCCTCGCTGTGTCATTAGCAACACACACTTTCGGTGTTACGGTGCAAATTATATAAACATCTAACTCATGCCACACCTCGCAAGTTGCCTCGCCCCAACAAGACTTGGCCTATTGTTATTATAAATAATATTCCAACAGACTTTTATATATTTTGCCATCCGTACTTGAATATTGGAATTTCAAGCTTGCAAGTGTTGAGAATGTGCTGGAAGACTGTATCATAATCTGAAGAGTAGATGACATTAATAAAATGCTTGAAATTCTTTCTTACTGCTTTTGGTGTCACTTAAAGCCCTTGATGCTGTTTGAGCTGTGTGACACCCTGTTACCAATTCGAGGCTATTGCGGATACCATCTTGGGTTCCTTAGGATTAATTGCTCCCACAAGCGGTCTAAGCGCCTTAGGGAGGTGCCTCAAACTATCCGGTATCTATTTTGTATGATAGCATAACTCAGGGATATAACAGTAGTTCTCCGTTGTGACCCGAACGAAATATTTGTGCCTTTCACACAGTCTCTCTGACCGCAGGCCAAGCAAACACATGGCGGTACAAACTGATGAGCTATTTTATTTCATGGTAAGGTGAACAACGAAAGCAGCAATTATGAGCAGATTCAATGCGTACAACTTATCGTCACAAAATAAAATAAAATAAAAAGACGCCACGCTTCCCCCATCAGTGGGTCTTCTTACTCAACTCAAGCGAGATGACTTCTAACTGCTCTGCAGCATTTCTATCTACTTAGACTTGGCCTCTGCTGGACATAACTGCTTCACAACGTTCTGTTTAAAAACATGAGTGACTGCCTGTGTCTCTGTCTCGGAGGGTCATTTTCACTTTGGCCACAGGCTGAACCCTGACTTCAATGGAAAGGAAATAGGGCGGGTTGTATAATGGGCAGCCGATGCGCAACTATTAATTTTCCACCCGTGCCCAAAGTGAAAATTACCCTCTCTGTGTCTTATCTCCCTCCATTCACAGCCAAAACAGGATCAAAGACTTTCCAACACACTGGGAGTGAGGTGTTTTTCAATTAACGAGATGGTCTAATGAATTTCTTATTGTTGACAGTCTATAGGGAAGCAACATTAAGGCTAGCTCATTAGCAACCTAATTATCTATCACTTCAGAGCCACTTCTTTAACTTATCTGAATACACTGTGGCCTTGAATTCCCACAGGGTCCTTCCGATCTCCTGACATAACTGCAGCTGGAGATTGGCAAAACGCCCAGAGGAACTGTACGAATAGTTAACAACAGCCGTTTGGGCCATTTCTTTGGAGGTTCCGCCAATGATCTCATCATCATAAGCAGTCACTCGGAATCGAGGAAGACTTGCTTCCACTCTAAAAATAAGTCCTTAAGTGGCTGAACAGTCCTATTGAAGTTATGGCAGGAGCCGGGGACAACCACAATCGAAATTCTAATCCATGCTTTTAAAATCCCAATATTAAAGGTAACTCCCTATCCAAATCCTTTCTGTGGAAAAATTTTCAAATAAACCCTAAAATGTGATACAGCTCCTTTCTCAACTATTAGTGATTCTAATAATGATGTATGAAATAATGTTGTATTTACAACTGGATGTTGATTTGGCTGGGCATGATAGAATACAGATTGTTTGTCCAGTCTGTATTAATAGTCATTTCCATTAGGTTGCAACTGCTAATAAATGTTTTTCCTATTTAGCCAACAACATTCGGCTCTGCAATTACATGCTGTACCTTTGTTAAACATTAAAGTTGGATTTACTTTGCTGTATCAATGAAATAGGACTAATCTGAAACTGTAAAGGCCTTATGTCACCTGAAGTTCTAGTTTTCTTCAGAAAATTACTATTGATAGTAATTTCAGGTGGGCAAAGTGTGGGGCGAGGAGTGGGGCGAGGAGTGGGGTGAGGAGTGGGCAAAGTGTGGGGCGAGGAGTGGGGCGAGGAGTGGGGTGAGGAGTGGGGTGAGGAGTGGGGTGAGGAGTGGGCCGGGAGTGGGGTGAGGAGTGGGGTGAGGAGTGGGGTGAGAAGTGGGGCGAGGAGTGGGGTGAGGAGTGGGGCGAGGAGTGGGGTGAGGAGTGGGGCGAGGAGTGGGGCGAGGAGTGGGGTGAGGAGTGGGGCGAGGAGTGGGATGAGGAGTGGGGCGAGGAGTGGGGCGAGGAGTGGGTTGAGGAGTGGGGCGAGGAGTGGGGTGAGGAGTGGGCGAGGAGTGGGGTGAGGAGTGGGGCGAGGAGTGGGGTGAGGAGTGGGTCGAGGAGTGGGGTGAGGAGTGGGCGAGGAGTGGGGTGAGGAGCGGGGTGAGGAGTGGGGCGAGGAGTGGGGTGAGGAGTGGAGTGAGGAGTGGGGCGAGGAGTGGGGTGAGGAATGGGGCGAGGAGTGAGGCGAGGAGTGGGCGAGGAGTGGGCGAGGAGTGGGGCGAGGAGTGGGCCAGGAGTGGGGTGAGGAGTGGGCGAGGAGTGCGGTGAGGAGTGGGCGAGGAGTGGGGTGAGGAATGGGGCGAGGAGTGGGGCGAGGAGTGGGGTGAGGAGTGGGCGAGGAGTGGGCGAGGAGTGGGGTGAGGAGTGGGGTGAGGAGTGCGGTGAGGAGTGGGCGAGGAGTGGGGTGAGGAATGGGGCGAGGAGTGGGGTGAGGAGTGGGGTGAGGAGTGGGCCAGGAGTGGGCGAGGAGTGGGCGAGGAGTGGGGTGAGGAGTGGGACAAGGAGTGGGGTGAGGAGTGGGGTGAGGAGTGGGCCAGGAGTGGGCGAGGAGTGGGGCGAGGAGTACGGTGAGGAGTGGGCGAGGAGTGGGGTGAGGAGTGGGACGAGGAGTGGGCCAGGAGTGGGGTGAGGAGTGGGACGAGGAGTGGGCCAGGAGTGGGCGAGGAGTGGGATGAGGAGTGGGCCAGGAGTGGGCGAGGAGTACGGTGAGGAGTGGGCGAGGAGTGGGGTGAGGAGTGGGATGAGGAGTGGGCCAGGAGTGGGGTGAGGAGTGGGACGAGGTGTGGGCCAGGAGTGGGGTGAGGAGTGGGACGAGGAGTGGGCCAGGAGTGGGGTGAGGAGTGGGTGAGGAATGGGCGAGGAGTGGGGTGAGGAGTGGGACGAGGAGTGGGCCAGGAGTGGGGTGAGGAGTGGGACGAGGAGTGGGCCAGGAGTGGGGTGAGGAGTGGGCGAGGAGTGCGGTGAGGAGTGGGCGAGGAGTGGGGTGAGGAGTGGGACGAGGAGTGGGCCAGGAGTGGGGTGAGGAGTGGGCGAGGAGTGCGGTGAGGAGTGGGCGAGGAGTGGGCGAGGAGTGGGGCGAGGAGTGGGGCGAGGAGTGGGGCGAGGAGTGGGGTGAGGAGTGGGGTGAGGAGTGGGCCAGGAGTGGGTGAGGAGTGGGCGAGGAGTGGGCGAGGAGTGGACGAGGAGTGGGGCGAGGAGTGGGGCGAGGAGTGGGATGAGGAGTGGAGTGAGGAATGGGCCGAGGAGTGGGGCTGGGAGTGAGGCAAGGAGTGGGGCGAGGAGTGGGGCAAGTACAAAAGGCATTCGCAGACCTAAATTTGAGGCTCAGGGTCTTTTAAATCTTGGGGCTCTTGCCCGTTCACAATGGGCAGAAAGCGTCAGTTGGCCAGAAGGTGTGAGTGGAGTGGATGGGTGGCCAGAAGGTCTCTGGCAAGCACCAAATGGATGACCGGTGGCAAGCTGGTATGTCATAGAAACATAGAAACATCGAAAGTAGGTGCAGGAGTAGGCCATTCGGCCCTTCGAGCCTGCACCGCCATCCAATGAGTTCATGGCTGAACATGCAACTTCAGTACCCCATTCCTGCTTTGTCGCCATACCCCTTGATCCCCCGAGTAGTAAGGACGACATCCAACTCCTTTTTGAATATATTTAGTGAATTGGCCTCAACAACTTTCTGTGGTAGAGAATTCCACAGATTCACCACTCTCTGGGTGAAGAAGTTTCTCCTCATCTCGCTCCTAAATGGCTTACCCCTTATCCTTAGACTGTGACCCCTGGTTCTGAACTTCCCCAACATTGGGAACATTCTTCCTGCATCTAACCTGTCTAACCCCGTCAGAATTTTAAACGTTTCTACGAGATCCCCTCTCATTCTTCTGAACTCCAGTGAATACAAGCCCAGTTGATCCAGTCTTTCTTGATATGTCAGTCCCGCCATCCCTGGAATCAGTCTGGTGAACCTTCGCTGCACTCCCTCAATAGCAAGAGCGTCCTTCCTCAAGTTAGGAGACCAAAACTGTACACAATACTCCAGGTGTGGCCTCACCAACGCCCTGCCCCTGTACTCATGTCACAGGTAGAGGGTTTCAGGAAGGTCTTGCGGGAGGGAAGTTGCGGGTATCTGGAGCTGGGCAGACCGGGAGTTTCCTTTTGAAGTACGGAGGAGCCTCTCAGTCCTTCCTGACAGCTACCAACCTTCCTTGACCAGGCGAACAGGCTGCAGCAGCTTTCCCGCTCAGGCCTGGGTTAAAATGCAACTGGGGTCCTATGGACATTACAGGACCTTGATTTCCATTCATTTCTAAAGCTCCTGCCTACATCTGGTAGGTAACGCAGTCACCTAATTGCATGAAGCAGATGAAATGTGAGCCAGCAGGCTCCCAGCAGGAATGCGCGGTACAAATGATGTTCCATTTTGAAGGCCCCCGCCCCCACCTCCAGTTCCATTCCCCGGTACCAGGTGGAGTAGGTTATAATTGATCCCATGGTCTTTTCACATTCACAACATGCTGGATGAATTAGCCTTATTATTGGCATCGTATGGATCAAACAGCTGCCATTTTTAAGAAAAGGACTCTTGGGCGACTGGGTAGTGCAGTGGGTTAGATACTGTGCTTTTGCCTCTGTGACCTGTGTTTGAATCCACTCCATGTTGACGCAGAGAAAGCTGTAAGGGTCTTGCGTGAAATGCTTCGTACCGCCTCAACCCAGCTTCTCATGGATAAGAGCACATAACACAAAACTACACAATCTAGCACTGAGCTGGGAGACTCACTCCGAGAGCTCACAGGATGGCTTGTGTGGGAAATGGAACAACTTCACACAGGCACAATCATGGATACTCTTCAGAGACTGAGGTAAAGTAGACAGTTCTATGCCATAACTAGCTGTATATATCTAACCTAAGCGTACTTGACAGTGACTTTGAGTGGAATAAATGGAAATTTGTTCCATTTTCCTTTGGTAACGTCCCCTGCCTTGATGAATATAATTTAGTTTTAAATTCTTTGAAGTGGGATATTGATGTATATATTGGTCAAGAGGGATTTTCTGTCTGGTGTATGTTATGATTTTATTGATTATTCATCATAAAGAACACAGCATCCACTTGGCAGGAATTAATAACCACTATTTTTGATTAAAACTGAGTCTGTGTCCATTCAAATAGACAGGTAATATATATAAAGGTACTCTATCCAGATATAAGTGGCACAGGATATTTATGGGACTATGATAGACTTGTGATTGTTTCGCAAATAAGACGTTATCTAGTCTCTAGGAAGGCACTATGCGTCATGGGATCCCCAAACCTACCTGAACAAAGGAATGGTATTTGATGAAATAAATATAAAATGAAAGGGTTTGGTTACATAGTTATTTGGTGCTCGCAGCGTGGATTGGGCCTTACGCTGGGAGCACGCAGGTCACAGGACAGAATATCTGGCAAAACTGCAGATTTAAGAAGCTGCTGCTCTTTATAGAGCCATACAATGTAATGTATAATCACAGGGTTTGTCACATGGTTTAGTATGAGCCTGCTCAGTTCGCTCTGGCTTAATAAACAAGCACATGGACGAGCAACTCATCCTGTCTCCGAACCTAACGAATGTACCTGAGATTGCAGATGAGACGCAAAAGGACTCAGTACTGAAAAGAGTGTATAAAAACACCTTGAACGGATGGACTGATCAGTGTATGGACACAGAATTGAAACCATTCTATAACTGCCGCACTGAATCGTCTTGTGAGCAAGGTTGTATCAAGTGGTGGTAGCTTCTTCTTTGAGAGATAGAATTTTGGCTGAACTTCATACTGAACATCCAGGGATCGTCAGTATGAAATCAATTGCAAGAAGCTTTTGTTTACTGGCCTGGATTGGACAGTGATCTTGAATCACTTGTCAGCAATGCAGCGTTTGCCAAATTGCAGACACAAACCATGCAAAACTCCACTACGACACTGGTCATGGCCAAGTAGAACTTTTCAGAGAGTACATGTAGAGTTCTGTGGGAAAGCAAATGATTATTTCCTGATACTTGTAGATGGTCACTCAAAGTGATTGAAGTGAAACGCATGGGTTCAAATACTAGAACTAAATGTACCATAGATGAAGTTGAGGTCTATCTTGGCATGTCATAGCTTACCTGAAGAACTTGTTTCTGCCAATGGCCCTCAGTTCTGTTCTGCTCTATTCCAAGAGTTCATGAAACGGAATGGTATTGAACACACTTCAGTTCCACCATATCGTCCAGCTTCAAATGGAGCAGATGAAAAGTCAGTCAGAATAGTGAAAGAAGCTCTCAAAAAGCAAGTGTTGCAGGGTTGTTCGGGGCTCAGCATGAAGCAACGTTTGGTCAATGTCTTGCTGAAGTACAGAACTACTCTGCACACTACCACTGGACATACCTCAGCAGAACTCTTGACGAAGGGGAGATTGATTGACATATGAAGAAAGACTGGGTTGATTAGGCTTATATTCACTGGAGTTTAGAAGAATGAGAGGGGATCTCATTGAAATATATAAAATTCTGACGGGATTGGACAGGTTAGATGCAGGAAGAACGTTCCCGATGTTGGGGAAGTCCAGAACCAGGGGTCACAGTCTAAGGATAAGGGGTAAGTCATTTAGGACCGAGATGAGGAGAAACTTCTTCACTCAGAGAGTTGTGAGCATGTAGAATTCTCTACCACAGAAAGTTATTGTGGTCAGTTCGTTAGATATATTCAAAAGGGAGTTAGATTTGGCCCTTATGGCTAAAGGGATCAAGGGGTATGGAGAGAAAGCAGGAATGGGGTACTGAAGTGCATGATCAGCCATGATCATATTGAATGGTGGTGCAGGCTCAAAGGGCCGAATGGCCTACTCCTGCACCTATTTTCAATGTTTCTATGTTTCTATGATTGAGTCTTGTTCAACTGAATTTGGCCTCAAGAGTTGAACAGAAATAGTTGAGTCAGAAAGTTATTAAGATACCAATCAGAAAGAATGCAATTTCAAACAAAGCGAGTGCGTTGGTGTTGTCAGTCCTCCTAGCAAGTTGAGTTCACACAAGTGAGTGTAGGAACCATAATAGAGGTTGGTGGAACTAAAAGCTATTTGGTTGAAATTGGTGACAAAATCCTAAGTGTTCATACAGATCAAATGATTTCTGCTAGAAATGAACCAAGACATGATTGTGAATCACTTGACCATGAACACATACATGAGTATTACTCAGTTCAGACTTCAGTAACTGAATTACCAGGTGCAACCAAGTCTGAGATAGAAACAGGATCATATTTGAGTTCAGAAGCACACTAAAACAGCCCGAAATTAGTTCAACACCAAAACCTTTTGTAAGGAGATCAGGAAGGCTACTTAAACCTATTATTAAACTGGATTTGTAGTTAATTTAAAAGAAAAAAGTCAGGAGTTTTTGTTGTGTGGTACATGTAATGCTGGGAAAGGTGGAACCTTTGGGCCCAAATTTGGCCCACCCGTTTTTTCGGCGCACTCACCAGAGATGCGGCGACGTCGTAGGCTGAAAATGGCGCCAGAAAGATCTCCCCAGATTCTGGCCACTCTGTTGACTCTCCCGGGGCTTGGCATGGCGTGGGCAGTGGATTGGGGGGCGGAGCTAAGGCCCTGTGCATGAAAGAGTGCCGGCAGCACTGCGCATGCTCATTGGAGCGTTCGCGCATGCGTAGTAGCGAATAACATTGGCAATCGGCCAGTTCCCTGTGCTCTCCCGCCCGGTCGTCCCGCCTGTACCTATCCCCGGCCGAGTGGCCTCCGCACCAGCCGGTCTCCCGCACCGGCCGGCAGGCCGACCCGCTGTCCGTTGATTCCTGCAGCCAGCCAGCTTGTGCCTTCTGTGAGCCTATAGCCAATTCCCTGTGCTCTCCCACCCGGTCGTCTCGCCCGCACCTATCCCTGGCCGAGTGGTCTCTCGCACTGGCTGGCCCGCTGACTTCCCAGACCGAGTTGGGAAGGTAGGACTTAAGTTTTATTTTTTATTTCTTCCTGATGGTTTTTATGCTTCTTGAATGTTGTTGTGCTTTGTTTAGTGCTTTGCAAGGTCCTCTCGACTTCCCTTCCCCCCCCATCTCTGGCAACCTGCGCTGATTTCTTAACTCTCCGCAAGGGTTTTCTGCGCGGCCACAAGTGGCCACATATGCTGGCCTAAGTTAGTTTGGAACAACTATTAGCTGTCCAAACTGGCTTAAATGGCCAAAACGGGTGTAGGTGGCTGGTAACATCCTCTTTTGAAAAAAACTAAACTAAACTAAAAATATCCGAACTAACTCACTTACACTGGCGCAAATTGAATGTGCAAAATGGGAATTTTTAAGATACTCCAGAAAAACCAAGTTGTTCCAAAAAAAAAACAGCAACTCCTGGGCAATTTTGGGCCCATAGTTCTGTTGTATTTGAGAGGGAAATATATACATTTTTTTAAGGGAAAAGCAGTGAAGTGTATTATCACATGGTTTGTCACATGGTTTAGTATAAGCATGCTCAGTTCGTCTGACCTAATAAGCAAGCACATGGACTAGTAACTCATCGTGTCTCTGTTGTTCAGTTGTTCTACCCACATACATTACAGGCACAATCTCAGCAGTGGAAATTTGCAGCAGGAAAAGTAGTGTGGATTGCACTGAACCAGATTAGGTGAGGATAGTTCAAGACCCAAGGGAGAAGGAAGGAGAAGGACTGCTCCCTTTACAGAGAAAACCCTGAAGGTGATGCTAAGGGAGGTCTTCGAAGGAGAGTTGCCATCTTTGGGTCAGAGGGACACCATCCTCAGAAGCTCGCTAACCAGGTTGCTTGGGAAGAAGTGACAGAGCATGTGAATACCATTTTGTATGTGAGGGGATCATTGGAATAGATGAGGAAAAAGGTTAACACGTTATGGCAGTTTGTCAAGGTGAACAGACCCTTAATGTCGCTGCTCCAAGTGTAATGGTATGTCATGGCTGCAACACGTACTTTCACCTCAACCAGCTGCATCTAGATTTTGGATGCATGATAATCACAGTCAGAAGGCAGCCTATATTTCATACATGAAACTTAGCAATCCCTCTGCAGTAATGCATGAGGAGTTCTCACAGTAGGTATCTGCAGGGGAGCTCCAGAGGAATCAAGTGGATAATCACCGTGTCTGGTACTGTGGAGGCTTCAGGCTCCAACTTCCAAGAGCCGGTCGCTGTCAGACTTGACAGCCTGGGGAACCGCTTGAGAGAACCATTAGGGGAGCTTTCTCACTCCTCAGCAGTACCTTACAGTCTGCTCTCACGCAGGTCGCCAGGCATCCTGCAGGGCTGCGCAGCACCTGGGGCAGAGCAGGAGAAGTGATGTATGAGGGAGCTTCCTCCCAGGGATTCCAGTTAGCAGGCAGGCACTGTCTTATTGGACTTGGCTCTATTTATAGCAAGGCCATGTAGTGATCCTGCAACCACAAGTGCAAAGCCACCCTCATCCAGAGCCCACTTGGGGCCCTAGGCCTGCCCCTGCACAACCTTCCCCTAGTAACACACCAATGTGTAGTAAAATACATGAAGAAATAGGCCTGTATAATGTTTAGATAATAACAAAGCAACTACATTTAAATATTAGGCTGGGGCCACTGGGCATGTAACCCGTACACTCGTGGGTTAACCTGCCCCTTCCTTCATCCCTTAAAATCTACACTGGCCAACAGAGGCCTGCCCCACATTTGATACTCGCACTCAGAGAACACATTGATGTAGTAGTAGGGCTGGCACTTAAAAGAAGCATGCCAACTAGAGTCACCAAAGGGAAACACAGCGGTAGAAGGCAGCAGGAATGTATATTATGTAGATAGCACCTAATACAGTTGAGCACGTTATTTCTTCTTACCTCAGGGGGCTTCTGTTGGAAAAGGTTCCCACTAATTGGAGGATGGTGTAAGATAGCAGTTAACTGACAGTAAATGGAAATCTCCAGCATGGTGTTCCTGCGGACACTGTGTGTTGTTCCACTGGCCTGCAATTCTTGGGCAGGGTTTGATCTGGTGCCTGCCATACCAGGGTGCAGCTCGGCTTTCTCCGTCTCTTCCTCCGGCTCCTCATCCTCTTCCTTCCTCTCTGTGAATGCTGCATGTTGGCTTCTCTTTGAATTGCAAATTATGAGGCGTGCTGATTATATTGGATACATTTGTAGGGCTAAAAGAAGCACCTTGCCTGAAAGGTTCAAAAAGTGGATCTTTGCTCAAGCATATCAGCGTTGTGCTCTGAATCAATATGGTCGAGGTATCGAGGTGTGTACTTCATTGTATTTCTATTCCATCGCTGTCCAAGGCTTTCTCAGTGAGGTCACCAACCAAAGCTGCATATAATAGTCCTGGTCCCTCAGCACCCAACTGGCCAATTTATGCATGTATTCGAATAATACAGGCACCTTTGGGTGCCATATAATGAAGGAATCATGCGTGCTTCCTAAATAACTGATTGTATTATGATGTGTCTATAGTTAGACACCACCTGCACATTAATGGCTGGATGTCCTTTTTATTTATGTAGGCCATGGGGATGATTTGTGTAGCTTTGGTACTAATCCTTGTTGAAAAACACAACTTTCAGTACAATTTGGGGAATGGTATCTAAACTTTAAGAATCAGACTTCAACAGTGGATTGGTTTATGTACATTTTATATCGGTGAGTGCTGGGAGTGGACCCATCCAAGCAATGTGAATTTGAGCATAGCACCTCATTATAGAATCATAGAATTATAGAATGGTTACAGCACAGAAGGAGGCCATTCGGCCTGTCGAGCCCGTGCCGGCTCTCTGCAAGAGCACCTCAGCTAGTCCCACTCTCCCGCCCTTTTCCCGTAGCCCTGCAATTTTTTTCCCTTCAGCTACATATCCAACTCCCTTTTGAAAGCTATGATTGAGTCTGCCTCCACCACCCTTTCAGGTAGTGCATTTCAGATCCTAACCACTCGCTGTGTAAAAAGGTTTTCCTCATGTCGCCTTTGGTTCTTCTGCCAATCACTTTAAATCTGTGTCCTCTGGTTCCCGACCATTCCGCCAATGGGAACAGTTTCTCTCGATCTACTCTGTCCGAACCACTCATAAAATCTCCTCTCAACCCTCTCTGCTCCCAGGAGAACAATCCCAGCTTCTCCAGTCTCTCCACGTAACTGAAGTCCCTCATCCCTGGAATCACTCTGGTATATCTTTTCCACACCCTCTCTGAGGCCTTCACATCCTTCCTAAAGTGTGGGGCCTAGAATTGGACACAATATTGGACCCCTGAGTCTCAGGGGACAAATTCTCCTCTGTCGACTCAAGGTCAGGGTTTACTCTGGCTTAGAACTCTGGAACTCCTCTAAGATCAAAAGAAAGTCTTGTTTATAATATGTCGCTGACCAACTTGCATAAGACGTTGCAGCACCGAAACAGGCCATTCGGCTCAACTGGACCATGCCGGTGTTTATGCTCCACATGAGCCTCTTCCCACCTTACATCATCTCACCCCAATCAGCATATCCTTCTATTCCTTTCTCCCTCGTGCTTATCTCATCATAGGCGGTCCCTCGAACGAGGATGACTTGCTTCCACAAGAGTTCACAGATATTTCAATGAAGGACCTGATGTTCCATTCCTGAACTCCAGTTGATGGGGTGGAAGATGCCTGTGAATTTTTTTTTTAACATGTGGTGACCGTTGCACATCAGCCACCACACGGGCTTGACAGAGCTCGGCCTTTATCCAGTGGCAAGGGTTAACCAGGGCGACTGGAGACCTGCTCTGCTGCACGGACCTAGTGCACACACATATATCACAGCTTATCTAGCTTCCCCTTAAATGCATCTCTGTCGTTCACCTCAACCACTCCCTGTGGTAGCAAGTTCCACATTTTCACCACTCTCTGGGCAAAGAAATTTCTCCTGAATTCCCTATTGGATTTATTAGTGACCATCTTATATTGATGGACCCTAGTTTTTGTCTCCCCCACCAGTGGAAACATCTATATGTCTACTCTATTGAACTCTTTCAGAAATTAAAGACTATTAGACCCCACCCTCCCCGTCCCCCGCCCAACCTATTCTGTCTTTCCTGATTGTTCTAAACCTCTCAGTTCTGGTATCAGCCTTGTCAACATTTTTTGCAGCTTCCTTCCTTCACAAGAGGTTTGATGCTGGCCAACAGCCCAGCCTCCTATTGGCCCTCTTTATTGACTGCTGGGAGTTGTGGCACACAGAGATTCAAATGTGCTTGAAATTATGGGGCCAAGTTTCAGCCTGAGTTGCTCCTGTTTTTTTGGAGCAACTGGTTTAGAATGGAATATCTTAGAAATTGTAATTCTCGGCATTTAGTTTGCTCCAGTTCTAGTCAGTTAGAACAGTTTCAGTTTGGAACAGATTTTTTTCCAAAAGGGGGCGTGTCCGGCCACTAACACCCGTTTTGAAAGTTTAGGCAGTGAAAACTTACTCCAAACTAACTTAGAATGGAGTAAGTGTAGATTTTTGTACGCTCAGAAAAATCTTGCCTACACTTAGAAAATCAGGCGTAGGTTACAAATCAGGCGTAGGGAATGGGGGGGGGGGAGGGTTTAAAGGGAAGTTTACAAACATTAAACACTTCAGTTTTATAAATAAAGAGCCATCATCAATAATAACTGATAAATACATCAATAAATCAACCAATAAATCAATCAAAAAAAATTAATAAAAAATAAAAAAATTTTTTAAAATCAATAAATAAAACATTTTCTACTTACCGACTGCAGCACCGGGAGCCCTCCAACAGCATGCTGGGATGGGCCTCCCGTGCAGTGTGTCTCCATCTCTCTGTCTGTGTGTCTCTCTCACTCTCTGTCTGTCAGTGTCTGTGTTTCTGACAGCGAGAGGAGGGGGAGGAAGGGGGTGGAGAGCGGGGGGAGAGGGAGGGGGAGGGAGAGGAAAGAGGGAGGGAGGGAGGGAGGTGGAGAAGGGGGAGAGGAAGGGAGATGGGGAGAAGGGGGGAATGGAGGTGGAGAGGGAGAAGGGAGGGAGAGAGGGAGGGGAGAAGGGAGGGAGAGAGAGAGGGAGAGAGGAGAGGAGAGGGAGGCTGAACGGGCCCGGCCCGGCCGGGCCCAAGACTTCGGGCGGGGTCCGCCCCCAGCACCGGAGTTAAAGGTAGGTGGCCGGGGGCCGGGTTGGGTCCTGGGGCTGGGGGAGGGGGGGTAGGTCGGGTCCTGGGGGGGGGGTGGTGGGTCCAGTCCTGGGGGGGGGGTGGGGATGGGTCGGGTCCTGGGGGGGAGGGGGGGGAGGGTCCTGGGGGGGGTGGTGGGTCCAGCCCTGGGGGGGGGTGGGGATGGGTCGGGTCCTGGGGGGGGTGGGTCGGGGCCTGGGGGAGGCGGGGGGGGTGGGTCGGGTCCTGGGGGGGGGTGGGGATGGGTCGTGTCCTGGGGGGGGGGTTGGGCGGGTCTTGGGGGGGTTGGGTCGGGGCCTGGGGGGAGCGGGGGGGGGGTCGGGTCCTGGGGTGGGGTGGGTTGGGTCGAGTCCAGGGCGGGGGAGCTTGGGTCGAGTCCGGGGCGGAAGAGCGCGGGTCGGGTCTGGGGCGGGGGAGCTCGGGTTGGGTTCGGGTCAGGGGAGTGTGGGTCGGGTCCGGGGGGGTAGCGCGGGTCAGGGGGGTGGTGGGAGGGAGTGCGGGTCGGGTCGGGGGGGGGGAGCGCAGATTGGGTTGGGGGGGGGGGGAGCGTGGGTCGGGTCGGGGGGGGGAGCGTGGGTCGGGACCGGGGGTGGGATCGCGGGTTGGGTCCGGGGAGGGAGCGGGCGTCGGGTCTGTGGGGGGGGAGCGGGAATCGGGTCGGTGGGGGGGAGTCGGGGATCGGGTCCGGGGGGGGAGCGGGAGTCGGGTCGGGGGGGGGAATCGGGTCGGGAGCTGGGGGAGCGGGGGGGTGGTTAAGAGCCAGCTGAAGGGAGGATGTGGGAGGTGCAGCCCATTCGGCCAGGGCTAGGGGCTGCGTGCTTCGGGTCCCTCCCACACAGCTTTGGGCTCCTGGAGCTACTGCACATGCGCGCCCACTGTAGCTCCAGAGGACCTGCAGGGAGCTGAAGAATCGGTAAGTATTTTTTAGGCGCACTTTCGAGCGTGAAAAACGGGCGTCCAGGTCGGGGCTGTGCCGTCCTAGCTGCGGCCCGAAACTTGGGCCCTATGAGCCGAAGCGAGGTCCCACACATAATGCGGAACCTCACTATTTCAGGGCTTTAGTGTTAATGGTATTAGGAAAAGGAATATTTTACCTCTTTAGATCTGTGAATGCTCCACTATTGAAGGGTAAACATTATGTAATCACTCTCCCAACACATGCCAGGAGCACATATTGCAAAATTGGACAACTCCGGCCCATGATTTCCCCTTCCATCTTAATTAAAGGATGGAAAATCACCGGCTGGTTGTATATAATTATACGATATGCACTTCTGACACGTGCCAGCAGCAGATTTCTTTACCCCATGTTGTTCCGACACTTCACACCCAATAACCAGGTTCAACCTCAACCTTAGAAACACACTTCTCCATGTGCAAAGTATGAGTTTCATTCCCCATAATTTGAAGCAAAGCCCATGTAAGAAGAGCACTAATAATGGATTAATTTTCCATGCTGACCAATATTTTCCATTAGTTTCTCGGCAGAGCAGCAAAATGTATTTCATATGTGGCTCTCTCAGTCATCAAACTGATAATCTTTTCACCTGGTAAACTCCGCACCTCCGCTCCTTTTATGGTCCCGACCTGCGAGGAACCATCTGCGGCAGTCGGGGCCATAAAAGGAGCGGAGGTGCGGAGGGTACCCCGCGAGATGGTTCAGGAGGGCGACGACTTGGAGGAGGGTGACTGGATTGGTCGTCACCAAAGTTCAGGTCGCTGATTGGAGCGTGGGCAGGTGCAGCAGGAGAGGCAGCAAGCAGCAAAGGAGCGCTGAGGTCAGGGCAAAGGAGCAGCGCGAGATTGTAGAGCTACGTGATCCGGGCCCAGGAGAGGCGTGATTTCGGGGCCCAGAAGAGACGAGGGCCCAGGGGCAGCACAGGTCAGCCCACACTGCGATATGTGTGTGCACTAGGTCCGTAAAGCAGAGCTGGTCTCCAGTCGTCTTGGTTAACCCCCTCTTTCCAGAGATGAGGGGGTTGACTTATGAGGAAAGGTTGAGTAGGTTGGGCCTCTACTCATTGGAATTCAGAAGAATGAGAGGTGGTCTTATCGAAATGTATAAGATTATGAGGGGGCTTGACAAGGTGGATGCAGAGAGGATGTTTCCACTGGTGGGGGAGACTAGAACTAGAGGGCACGATCTTAGAATAAGGGGTCGCCCATTTAAAACTGAGATGAGAAGAAATTTCTTCTCTCAGAGGGTTGTAAATCTGTGGAATTCACTGCCTCAGAGAGCTGTGGAAGTTGGGACATTGAATAAATTTAAGACAGAAATAGACAGTTTCTTAAACGATAAGGGGATAAGGGGTTATGGGGAGCAGGCAGGGAAGTGGAGCTAAGTCCATGATCAGATCAACCATGATCTTATTGAATGGCGGAGCAGGCTCGAGGGGCTGTATGGCCTACTCCTGTTCCTATTTCTTATGTTCTTATGTTCTTAATCCTTGCCACTGGACCAAGACCTAGCTCTTTCAAGCTGGTGTGCAATGGCCATCACACGTTAAAAAAATCCACGCACAGGCATCTTCCACTCTTCAATATGTAGTTCGGGATCTGGAATATCAGGTCCTTCATTGAACCTGTGAACTCATCCCTTTTTTGTGTGGAAGCAAGTCATCCTCGATATGAGGGACCGCCTAAGAAGAAGAATCTTTTCATTCACCAGCTATGGAGGGCATTCTGAACCAATTACTATCCTTTAGCTCTAAATGATGCCATATTTTGATGGATTAATGTTGCATCTAGTACGCTTTGAAAATTTAAAATAAAAAAGCTTAAATTGCTAAGTTCATAATGGGGAACCCCCCTTCCCCCCTCCCCCCCCACCCCCCACTGATATGGACGATGCTCCGCTGTGACATTAACACCATAAATGCTTCGGAACAGTGCATTCCAGGCACACCTCATGTTGGGTCACTGTGGAACTGCTGAAATGTGAACAGGCAGCTGATGTGAAACTGATAAGTCTTTCCCAGTAGCAGATATCTGCCAATCAACCTGAGCAGGAACTCCTGTAACACAGTTACATATAAGTCCATGCTGAAACTTACACTGAAGCTAACTTTGTTACATGCCATATCTGTATCTCTTTGCTAAATGGAAGGTTGTAACGTGTCATTCTTACCATGGATAAGAAAGTTTGGAACATGTAAAGAACAGCTGGTCCATCAAGTATGGGGAACGTCTAGAATGCAAAGGGGAGAAATTCCCCAGTGCCTCATTGGAGGGCGGTCATCATCATCATAGGCAGTCCCTCAAAATCGAGGGAGACTTGCGTCCACTCTAAAAGTGAGTTCTTAGGTGACTGTACAGTCCAATATGGGAATTACAGTCTCTGTCACAGGTGGGACAGAGCGGGTGGGTCTGGTTTTCCGCACGCTCCTTCCGCTGCCAGCGCTTGTTTTCTGCATGCTCTCGGTGACGAGACTCGAGGTGCTCAGCGCCCTCCCGGATGCTCTTCTTCCACTTAGGGCGGTAACCAGCATGGAAGTCCCGCCCCAGCCGGGAAATTGGAGTTATTGCCCCTCACAGGAAGTGGAGCGCAATGTTACATGCTCCACTTCCTTTTGAGGCAGTATCCAGTGCGCTACTCGGGCAGGATCGGCAGCACTACATGGGTTCTCCGCATAGCGCTGATGTAGTTCAATGCCCCTTCCCTTCCTTTAAAAGGGAGGGCAGCTGTGCACTCTTCAGGGCCTCTTATGGCCTCCACTGGACCACCAGGGCGGCGTGGCGCTGTGACCACAGCCCATCACCAAGATGGAGTGCCGGGCTGCACGATGACGGCCAGACCAAAATGACAAAATAGCGGCACATGGTGCAGCGCATCCGGTTCACGACCCGCGAGGCTGATGCTGACACCGCTCCCAGCAGCCTCGCCGCAGTATGGAAAGGGCTCGTCGCATGGTGCAATGGGGTCACCGCGCACACCGCTGATGGCATCGGCGGTTGCGCGGTGGCCCGGGGCGCTACCCGTGGGGCGCAGTGCCACCGTGTTTGTGTCTCCGCTAACTCCCGCACAATTTCGTGGGAGCCGATAGTGCCCCGCCCGGACGAAAACAGGTTCGCGCCCCGTTAACACCCCCCATGGAGGCGCTAACGAGAGGCGCACAACAGGGGCATTTCGCCCTGTAGGACTTTCAGAAAAACAGAAACTAATTTGATTAAAAATTGGTTCTCTATATTGAACTGTTGGATGGACAAAGGCTAGGCCACACCTTAGATCTCTCCTATTTGATTACTGCGCTATATCGGTAGAATGCATTATTATTTTTCTAGTTCCAATCAACAAAAACCATTTAAAAAAATCGGATGCTCTGAATGAAACCAGGCCTTGATGATCCACATCTACTTCTGGTAGGGGAACCAGACAACCTACAACTGATCACACTATCCTGATACTGGTTTGAGGCCACTCAAAAGCCTCTAATTGAGCTGCTCTTTTACAGAATACTATTAGCAGATGTATAGGGGTGATTTTTCAAGCCTCCTGGTTGGCAGAATCAAAGCAGTGTCGTCCCATAAATGGGGGGCAGTGACCTACACGGTGGCTGGCTATTCTGCCACTGTGGTCGTGGCAATGTTACCCTGGGTGGCTGGAGCAGGCCTCTCCTATGGCTCACACTGGATTCCAATGACCATTTCTGGATTGAATTGGGATGGGCGTGCAGATGTGTCTACTCCGATCAGTGTCAGCTGGTGGGCTGGACAAAGAGCACTTTGTCCAAAGGTAAGCTCCTCCTTATTTTGGTCGTAAAACTGAGCAGTAAAATGAACACTTTGTTGCTGGATTTAGTTTGTGGGCGAAAAACAACTTGTAAATTCTGCTTCATTCTTGAAGTAAGGTGCATCAAAACCGATGAATTGTATGGGGAGAAAGAATCTGATAGGCAAGTAGGGCTGGGTGATAATAGGTTAAATCATAATGTTTGTCGCAATGTTGTATATCAGGTATCTCGGTCCAGAGTTTTAAATTAACTTTTTGTGTGTGTATTTGCCCTTTTGAACCTACAATCTTAACTGCAACAAAAGCGTGTCTTGTTGGCTCAATAGAACAAGCTATTAATATGTCAATGTGGAACATTGCAACAATATTTGACTACCAATCTGGTCTATTACCTGTTACCAAAAAATGGATTCAAATTTTTTTAAAGCCTACTGTCCCAAAAAGAAGAGAAAGAATCAAGAACTGATTGTTTAAATAGAACCTTTTTAGGGAATTGGATTCAGCTCTTTAGAATATTTAAGTTTCGGCCTGAGTTGCTCCTATTTTTTTGGAGCAACTGGTTTAGAATGGAGTATCTTAGAAATTGCAATTCTCGGCATTTAGTTTGCTCCAGTTCTAGTCAGTTAGAACAGTTTCAGTTTGGAACAGATTTTTTTTTCAAAAGTGGGCGCGTCTGGCCACTTACGCTTGTTTTGAAAGTTTAGGCAGTGAAACTTACTCCAAACTAACTTAGAATGGAGTAAGTGCAGATTTTTATATGCTCAGAAAAACCTTGCCTATACTTTACAAATCAGGCGTAGGGAACGAGGGGGAGGGGGGAGGGGGGGGGAAGGGATTAAATTCTACAAGCATTTAACAGTCTTACTTATACAAATAAAGAGCCATCCTGAATAAAAAATTATAAACAAGGCAAAGACAAAATATTGAATATTCCTACCTGTGTGAAGCAGCAGCAGCCTTCGAGCTGCGATGCTTCAGGCAGGCTTTCCATGTAGGAGCCAGGGGCGGCGTCAGTGGTTCGACGGCAGCCGAAGACACAGCAAGCAAGCAGCCTTCGAGCTGTGAGGGAAGCTGAGGCCATTCGGCCACGGGATAGGGGCGAAAAACAGCACTCACTGATTTCAGCAAGTGATTTCTTCAACAGTGCTGCTAAAAGCACTCCTTCAGACACCAAAAATTCACCAAAATTCAATCCCAAGCCTTTTTATGGGTTCAACAGACAAATGAACACTTTTCTTTAAGCCCCTTTAAAAATGGCCGAGTGCCAATGTTTATGGGCTACTGCGCGTGCGCGCGCACTCCAACGCACACGCGCAAGGCTGCCGGCATGACGTTGTCTCATTTAAATTAGCCCCGCCCCCCCACCACTTGTAGAATCAACGCGACTCAGTGGCTCCGCCCCCCCGCTGCTGTGTGTGCACCGTGCCGAGCTCCCAGGGACCTGCAGGGAGCCGGAGAATCTGGAGGTATTTTTCTGACGCACTTTTAGGCGCGATAAATGAGCATCCAGGTCGGGGCTGCGCCATTCTAGGCACGGCCCGAAACTTCACCCCAAACTGTGGAACTTAATTTCCAAATCCAGTCACTTGTAGTCAAGATTAAGGAGTTCAACACAGTGCAATTATAATACAAGCCAGTCCCAAACTGAGCCACTGACTGAAGCAAATGTTGCAGAAATATAACACATCCTTGGAGTTCCAAATCAGCTGCACAATGTATTCACAGCAGTTGGTCCATTCCAATTTTAGCTTGAAACTGATGCTTGAAGAATTCTAATATTGTTTGCTGTTTTTGGGTAGGGCTTATAAATTATCACCTCTAAAAATGAATCGCACTCATTCTGGCCAACTGACAGCTTTGCTGACAACTCATCTCTATTTTGAAAATTAAAATTCTGCTCATTGTATGGTTTTTAAGGATTTTTTCAAAACCTAGGAAGTGACAATAAAGACAATGTTAGCTGTCCGACAGCTTTCACTGGGTATGCTTGAATTACAAAAATAAAGCTTCGGACAAGTCTATGAGCAAATAGAACATACCATCACTGATGATGTATTTCTGTTCTGAAGCTCTGCTTATCCTAAATGCCTTCTGAAGTTTGGGCCGTTCATACAAAGGAGAGAATTATTGCAACACATTATCTCAGACCTGGTATTTAGAGTATTGGCCCCAAGTTTCGACATGATTTGCTCCTGATTTTTAGGAGCAACTGGTGTAGAACGGAGTATCTTAGAAATCGGAATTCTCGCCATTTAGTTTGCTCCAGTTCTAGTCAGTTAGAACAGTTTCACTTTGGAGCAGAATTTTTTTTTCAAAAGGGGGCGTGTCCGGCCACTTACGCCTGTTTTCAAAGTTTCGTCAGTGAAAACTTACTCCAAACTAACTTAGAATGGAGTAAGTGAAGATTTTTGTACGCTCGAAAAAACCTTGTCTACACATTAGAAAATCAGGCGTAGGTTACAAATCAGGCGTAGGGAATGGGGGGGGGGGGTGGGGGTTTAAAGGGAAGTTTACAAACATTAAACACTTCATTTTTACAAATAAAGAGCCATTATCAATAATAAATGATAAAAACATCAATAAATCAACCAATAAATCAATCAAAAAAATTAATAAGAAATAATTTTTTTTTAAAATCAATCAATAAAACATTTTCTACTTACCGACTGCAGCACCGGGAGCCCTCCAACAGCGTGCTGGGATGCCCCCCCCCCCGCAATGTGTCTCTGTCAGTGTCTCTATCTCTCTGTCTGTCTGTCTGTGTGTCTCTCTTTTTCTGTCTGTCAGTGTCTGTGTTTCTGACAGTGAGGGGAGGGGGAGGAGGGGGGTAGAGGGAGAGAGGGGGTTGAGCAGAGGGAGGGAAGGGGGAGGGCGGGAGGAGGGGAGAAGGGGGGGAGGGGGAGGAGGAGAAGGGGGGGAGGGGGAGGAGGAGAAGGGGGGAGCGGGGGAAAGGAGATTGGGGGGGAAAGGAGATGGGGGGGAAAGGAGATGGGGGGGGCGAAAGGAGAAGGGGAAGGGAGGCTGAACGGGCCGGGCCCGGTCGGGCCCGAGACTTCGGGCAGGGCCCAAGACTTCGGGCAGGGCCCGTCCCCAGTACCAGATTTACAGGTATGTGGCGTTGGGTCAGGTTGGGGGGAGCGCGGGTCGGGGTGGGGGGGGGTTGGTGGGAGGGAGGTCGGTTCGGTTCGAGTCGGGGGGAGGGAGGGAGAGGGAGGTCAGGTCGGGTCCAGTCCGTGGGGGGGGGAAAGCGGGAATCGGGACGGTGTCGGTGTCGGGTCCGGTCTGGAGGTGGGAGGCGGGGGGCGGGGAAAGCGGGAGTCGGGTCGGGTCCAGTCCGGGGGGTCGGGTTGGGTCTGGTCCGGGGGCGAGGGGGGGGGGGAAGCGGGAGTCGGGTCGGTGTCGGGGTTGGGTCCGGAGCGGGGGGGTGGGGGGGGGGGGGGAAGCGGGAGTCGGGTCGGTGTCGGGGTCGGGGTCGGGGTCGGGGTCGGGGCCGGGTCCAGTCCAGGGGCAGGGGGCGGGGTTGGGGGGGAAGCGGGAGTCGGGTCGGTGTCGGGGTCGGGGTCGGGGTCGGGGTCGGGGCCGGGTCCAGTCCAGGGGCAGGAGGCGGGGTTGGGGGGGAAGCGGGAGTCGGGTCGGTGTCGGGGTTGGGTCCGGAGCGGGGGGGTGGGGGGGGGGAAGCGGGAGTCGGGTCGGTGTCGGGGTCGGGGTCGGGGTCGGGGCCGGGTCCAGTCCAGGGGCAGGGGGCGGGGTTGGGGGGGAAGCGGGAGTCGGGTCGGTGTCGGGGTTGGGTCCGGAGCGGGGGGGGGGGGAAGCGGGAGTCGGGTCGGTATCGGGGTCGGGGTCGGGGTTGGGGCCGGGTCCAGTCCAGGGGCAGGGGGCGGGGTTGGGGGGGAAGCGGGAGTCGGGTCGGTGTCGGGTCTGGTCCGGAGGCGGGGTCGGGAAATGGGAGTCGAGTCGGGTCGGGAGGAAGCAGGAGCTGGGCGTGGGAGGCAGCCTTATTCATGCAGCCAGTGAAACCATTCGGCCAGGGCTAGGGGCTGCGTGGTTCAGCCCCTCCCACACAGTTTTAGGCGCCTGGAGCTACTGCACATGCGCGCCCACTGTAGCGTGCATGTGCAGAGGTCCCGGCACTGTTTTCAGTGCAGGGACCTGGCTTCGCCCCCTACAGCTCCTGCTGCGCCACGCCGAGCTGCAAACGACCTGCAGGGAGCTGGAGAATCTGGAAGTTTTTTTTAGGCGCACTTTGTGGCGCGAAAAACGGGCGTCCAGGTCGGGACTGCGCCGTTCTAGGCACGGCTCGAAACTTGGGCCCATAGAATACAAAACTGTACAAGTGTTTAAATATTAATTGTTATACAGAGTAACAAATCCCTGGTGGAGTATTCTAAATCAGTTCGGTGGGGTGGGAGTTGGGTGCATGCTGATAATATACTAATTCAAGCAGTTAAAGAGTTATTTATCCAGCTATCAGAACTAACTTGATCAAAACACAGCCTTATCTCCCTTGTAGCAATGGGATATTTTTATGAAATATATTAGCTGGTCTTTGTGGTCTTTATCACAGTGAGTCAGAGGTTATGCTGTTGCAACTGGGAAGTTGAGGGTGGGGTGGGGGCATGCAGTCTGGAGTGTGGAAGTGTGGAACCAAATCTTCACCGAAAGGATTGGAAAGAATTTTGTTAGAGGTTTTCCCAGAGACAGTGAAATAAATGTTCTTTGATTGATTCTTGGAGAATTAATAAATACTATTTTTCATGTTCACTGCAAATGGGTAAATAAATTAATTTATTCTCCTAGCTGATAGTTACATAAAGAAATAAATCCCTGCATGTAATTATAGAATCATAGAAATTTACAGCACAGAAGGAGGCCATTCAGCCCATCATATCTGTGTTGGCTGAAAAAGATCTGTCCAGCCTAATCCCACTTTCTAGCTCTTGGTCCGTAGCCTTGTAGGTTACTTCAAGTGCAGATCCAAGTACTTTTTAAATGTGATGAGCATTTCTGCCACTACCACCCTTTCAGGCAGTGAGTTCCAGACTCCCACCACCCTCTGAGTGAAAAAGGTTCTCCTCAATTCTGTTCTACTAATTACTTTAACTCTATGCCCCCTGGTTATTGACCTCTCTGCTAAGGGAAGCAGGTCCTTCCTATCCACTCTATCTAGGCCCCTCATGACTTTATACACCTCAATCAAGACTCCCTTCAGCTTCCTCTGTTCCAAGAAAACAACCCCAGTCTATCCATAAAATCCATAGCCTAATACAGGAGAGCCCCTCTTTACCTTTAGTGTCCTTCTGTTTAGCTGGCCGGTCTTTAATACTGAATGCTAAGCAATACATATAACCTGAGAAAAAATTCTACTCATTTGAATCTTTCCTTTCTTACCAAATATCTATGCAACAGTAGTGTATATGGCCAAAGGGTTCTGCTTAAATAACTTTAAATTTATAACTTCTATTGAGAACTTCACTCCAAACTTGAATAATGGCAAAAATGTGTGTGGGAATGTATGTACCTAGTAAAAGTGCTGCACCCTCTCAAAACGTTGCCAAAACTATGAGGAAAATGTCAAAAATGTTTCGCCTACCAAACAAGACTTCTGTGACCATTGGCGGATCAAAGTGTAACTAATGTGACAAGTCATCAGTGGTGACCTGAAAAAAGCTGGTGGCATAATAGTTCAGAACTGTGGTGACTTTCACAGCAATGGGCAAGGCTGTCTCTGTGCCAGATTTTGTCTCTAGTTCCCTTCTGAAATCAGGTCTCCTCCAACCAGGCAAAATAATTGTGACAAGATTTGAAAATGTAATTCCTGGAGTGAATATGAGTAGGCACCAGAAACCTGGTGTACAAGTACCAATGCCTTTCTTAGCTCTGTCTGAACTCCTCTTCCTCCAAACCATGACAGACATTTTCGAGACCGAATGAAATACCCATGCTTGAGTAGTCTGTAGTTAGAATTGAGGTTGGCTGTTCATGGCAGCATCAATGCCCTATGACTAAGGTCAGTGCAAAAGGAGTTCTGTATTGTGACAACAAACAACATAAACTTACGTTTATATACCGTTAACATAGAAAAAAAATATTCCAAGGCACTTCGCAGAAGTATAATCAGACAAAAAAAATCTACACCGAGCCAAAGAAGGAGATAATAGGATGAATGGCCAAAAGTTTTGTCAAAGAGGTATGTTTGAAGGAGAGTCTTAAAGGAGGAGAGCCAGGATGGAGAGAGTTAGGGAAGCAATTTCAGAGATTATGGCCTAGGCAGTTGCCAATGGTGAGGTGAAAGGAGTGGGGGATGCACAAGAGGCCAGAGTCAGAGGATCGCAGAGTTCTCAGAGAGCTGAAGTACGTCACAGAGATAGGGAGAAGAGAAGCTATGAAGGGATTTGAACTCAAGGATGAGAATTTTATATTTGAGGTGTTGGGGGACCGGGAGCCAATGCAGATCAGCGAACACTGGGGTGATGGGTGTGCGGGACTTGGATGAGCTGAAGCCTATGGAGGGTAGAGGATGGGAGGGCAGCCAGGAGAGTATTGGAATAGTCAAGTCTGAAGGTGAAAAATGCATGGATGAGTGTTTAGATGGGCTGACGCGGAGTGAAGATGGGCAATGTTACGGAGGTGGAAGTAAGTTGTCCTTGTGATGGAGAATATGGAGATGGAAACTCAGCTTAGGGTCAAATAGGGTGTGGAGGTTGCGAGCAATCTGGTTCATCCTGCAACAGTAGCAAGGCAGAAAGATGCAATCGGTGGTGAAGATGATGTCTTTGGTCTTCCCAATGTTGAGGAGGAAATTTCCAAAAAATCAACAGCAAAAAGCAGAAAATGCTGTTGCAGAACCAATAGAGCAGAAACAGTAGCATGGCAAGACAACAACACTCAGAATTTTGGTTCAGTAATTTGAACAGCTTGCTTAGCTAACCTGTTCTTCTAACTAGTTAATATATTAATCAATCTCAGTGAATAAATTTATACATCACACAATAAACTAAAGGAAATTTGCTTGGGGTAGAATTTGCGCCTCAACCAGTTAATAAACCATTTAGCATAAATTTATAAATTTATATATTTGGTGAGAAAAATTATCAGAGGTAAGTCGAAAAAATATTGTTAAAAATGGTGTTTAAAAAGTCTCACAGAAAGGTGTAATGGCAAGATGTTACAGGAAATAAGTTCTGGTTGCAGGAAATGAACGAAATAAGTTAAGGTTGCAGGAAATGCACACTATTTGCAAAGTTATAGATATGAAAGCTTGAGGTAAGTTGGAAGATGTTCTAATTTTTACGGTCAGAAGCATTGTACGATGTAAAATTAAATCTGTATGTGAATATCCTTTTTAGTCTGATAGGTGTCATTACACTGCATTCTTGAAATGAAGAGTGGATTTATTTACAGGTCAACTTGCAGATAAGGATTTGTTTGATTGAAAGGTCAATTAGCAAGCTGGTGTCAATTTGAAATGAATACGTAATTGGAGGGAGGACGCTGAGGTACACAACATTTTGAGTTTGTGTTGCGGAGCAGGGTGCAGGGAGTACAACATTTAAATTATGCAAATTGTAAGAATTTTTCTTGAAAAAGTTTAATCTTTCCAATCTTTACATCCAGTCTGAAACTATTTAGTTGCTTGTAGTTTTGTTATAATTTACTTTTCATGGCCTACCATAGCTCTTAAGAAAGTGCAAGTCAGAGCTGGGAGTTAATCACATGAATCAATTAGGTGTGGGAGCATAACACAAAAATGCCTATAATAAATTTGCCTGTGGTTAAGAATAACATCATCACATGCAGTCCCTCGAAATCGAGGAAAACTTGCTTCCACTCTAAAAGTGAGTTCTTAGGTGACTGTACAGTCCAATATGGGAATTACAGTCTCTGTCACAGGTGGGACAGGCAGTGGTTGAAGGAAAGGGTGGGTGGGGAGTCGGGTTTGCCACATGCTCCTTCCGCTGCCTGCGCTTGCTTTCTGCATGCTCTCGGCAACAAGACTCGAGGTGCTTAGCCCCCTTCCGGATGCTCTTCCTCCACTTAGGGCGGTCTCTGGCCAGGGACTCCTCGGTATCATAGAAACATAGAAAATAGGTGCAGGAATAGGCCATTCGGCCCTTCGAGCCTGCACCACCATTCAATATGATCATGGCTGATCATTTTTACAACTTTAGTACTCCTTCCTGCTTTCTCTCCATAACCCTTGATGACTTCAGCCATAAGGGCCACATCTAACTCTCTTTTGAATATATCTAACAAACTGGCCTCAACAACTTTCTGTGGTAGAGAATTCCACAGGTTCACAATTCTCTGAGTGAAGAAGTTTCTCCTCATCTCAGTCCTAAATGGCTTTCCCCTTATCCTTAGACTGTGACCCCTGGTTCTGGACTTCCCCAACATCGGGAACATTCTTCCTGTATCTAACCTGTCCAGTCCCGTCAGAATTTTATATGTTCCTATGAGATCCCCTCTCATTCTTCTAAATTCCAGTGAATATAAGCCTAGTCGATCCAGTCTTTCTTCATATGTCAGTCCTGCCATCCCGGGAATCAGTCTGGTGAACCTTCGCTGCACTCCCTCAATAGCAAGAATGTCCTTCCTCAGATTAGGAGACCAAAACTATGCACAATATTCAAGGTGCGGCCTCACCAAGGCCCTATACAACTGCAGTAAGACCTCCCTGCTCCTATACTCAAATCCCCAATGAAGGCCAAAATGCCATTTGCCTTCTTCACCACCTGCTGTAGCTGCATGCCAACTTTCAATGACTGATGTACCATGACATCCAGGTCTCGTTGCACCTCCCCTTTTCCTAATTTGTCACCATTCAGATAATATTCTGCATTCCTGTTTTTGCCATCAAAGTGGATAACCTCACATTTATTCACATTATACTGCATCTGCCATGCATTTGCCCACTCACCTAACCTATCCAAGTCATTGTGCAGCTGCTTAGCATCCTTCTCACAGCTCACACTGCCACCCAATGTAGTGTCATCTGCAAACTTGAAGATATTACGTTCAATCCCTTCGCCTAATCATTAATATATATTGTAAATAGCTGGGGTCCCAGCACTGAGCCCTGTGGCACCCCACTAGTCACTGCCTGCCATTCTGAAAAGGACCCGTTTATTACTACTCTTTGCTTCCTGTCTGCCAACCAGTTCTCTATCCATGTCAACACATTACCCTCAATACCATGTGCTTTAATTTTGCACACTAATCTCTTCTGTGGGACCTTGCCAAATGCCTTTTGAATGTCCAAATACACCACATCCACTGGTTCTCCCATGTCCTCTCTACGAGTTAAGTCCTCAAAAAATTCTAGAAGATTTGTCAAGCATGATTTCCCTTTCATAAATCCATGCTGACTTGGACTGATCCTGTCACTGCTTTCCAAATGCGCTGCTATTATATCTTTAATAATTGATTCCAACATTTTCCCCACTACCGATGTCAGACTAACTGGTCTATAATTCCCCGTTTTCTCTCTCCCTCCTTTCTTAAACAGTGGTGTCACATTAGCTACACTCCAGTCCATAGGAACTGATCCTGAGTCCATGGAATGTTGGAAAATGACCACCAATGCATCAACTATTTCTAGGACCACTTTCTTAAGCACTCTGGGATGCAGCCTATCAGGCCCTGGGGATTTATCGGCCTTGAGTCCCATCAATTTCCCTAACACAATTTCCTGACTAATAAGGATTTCCTTCAGTTCCTCCTTCTCACTAGACCCTCGGTCCCCTAGTATTACCTGAAAGTTATTTGTGTCTTCCTTCGTGAAGACAGAACCAATTTGTTCAATTGGTCTGCCATTTCTTTTTTCCCCATTATAAATTCATCTGATTCTGACTGCAAAGGACCTACACTTGTCTTCATTAATCTTTTTCTCTTCACATATCTATAGAAGCTTTTGCAGTCAGTTTTTATGTTCCCTGCAAGCTTACTCTCATACTCTATTTTCCCCCTCCTAATTAAACCCTTTTTCCTCCTCTGCTGAATTCTAGATTTCTCCCAGTCCTGAGGTTTGCTGCTTTTTCTGTCCAATTTATATGCCTCTTCCTTGGATTTAACAAAATCCCTAATTTCCCTTGTTCGCCACGATTGAGCCACCTTCCCCATTTTATTTTTACGCTAGACAGGGATGTACAATTGTTGAAGTTCATCCATGTGATTTTCAAATGTCTGCCATTGCCTATCCACCATCAACCCTTTAAGTATCATTCGCCAGTCTATCCTAGCCAATTCACGTCTCATACCATCAAAGTTACCTTTCTTTAAGTTCAGGACTCTGAATTAACTGTGTCACTCTCCATTTTAATGAAGAATTCTACCATATTATGGTCACTCTTCCCCAAGGGGCCACGCATGACAAGATTGCTAATTAATCCTCTCTCATTACACAAGACCCAGTCTAGGATGGCCAGCTCCCTCGTTGGTTCCTCGACATATTGGTCGAGAAAACCATCCCTTATACACTTCAGGAAATCCTCCTCCACCTTATTGCTATCAGTTTGGTTAATCCAATCTATATGCAGATTAAAGTCACCCATGATAACTGCTGTACCTTTATTGCTCGCATCCCTAATTTCCTGTTTGATGCCATCCCCAACCTCACTACTACTGTTTGGTAGTCTGTACACAACTCCCACTAACGTTTACTGCCCTTTGGTGTTCTGCAGCTCTACCCATACAGATTCCACATCATCCAAACTAATGTCCTTCCTTACTATTGCATTAATCTCCTCTTTAACCAGCAACGCTACCCCACCTCCTTTTCCTTTCTGTCTATCCTTCCTGAATATTGAATATCCAGGTGCAACGAGATCTGGGTGTCATGGTACATCAGTCATTGAAGGTTGGCATGCAGGTACAGCAGGCGGTTAAGAAAGCAAATGGCATGTTGGCCTTCATAGCGAGAGGATTTGAGTACAGGGGCAGGGAGGTGTTGCTACAGTTGTACAGGGCCTTGGTGAGGCCACACCTGGAGTATTGTGTACAGTTTTGGTCTCCTAACTTGAGGAAGGACATTCTTGCTATTGAGGGAGTGCAGTGAAGGTTCACCAGACTGATTCCCGGGATGGCGGGACTGACCTATCAAGAAAGACTGGATCAACTGGGCTTGTATTCACTGGAGTTCAGAAGAAGGAGAGGGGACCTCATAGAAACGTTTAAAATTCTGACGGGTTCAGACAGGTTAGATGCAGGAAGAATGTTCCCAATGTTGGGGAAGTCCAGAACCAGGGGTCACAGTCTAAGGATAAGGGGTAAGCCACTTAGGACCGAGATGAGGAGAAACTTCTTCACCCAGAGAATGGTGAACCTGTGGAATTCTCTACCACAGAAAGTTGTTGAGGCCAATTCACTAAATATATTCAAAAAGGAGTTAGATGAAGTCCTTACTACTAGGGGGATCAAAGGGTATGGCGAGAAAGCAGGAATGGGGTACTGAAGTTGCATGTTCAGCCATGAACTCATTGAATGGCGGTGCAGGCTAGAAGGACCGAATGGCCTACTCCTGCACCTATTTTCTATGTTTCAATGGGCCCAAGTTTCGAGCCGCGCCTAGAACGGCGCAGTCCCGACCTGGACGCCCATTTTTCGTGCCACAAAGTGCGCCTAAAAAAACCCTCCAGATTCTCCACCTCCCTGCAGGTCTTCTGGCCCTCGGCGCAGCGCAGCACGAGCTGTAGGGGGCGGAGCTAGGTCCTTGCGCTGAAAACAGTGCCGGGACCTCTGCACATGCGCGCTACAGTGGGCGCGCAAGTGCAGTAGCTCCAGGTGCCCAAAACTGTGTGGGAGGGACCCAAAGCACGCAGCCCCTAGCCCTGGCCGAATGGCCTCACTGGGGCTGCGAGAATAAGGCTCCTCCCACGGCCAGCTCCTGCTTCCTCCCGACCCGACTCGACTCCCGCTTCCCGCCTCCGGACCCGACACCGACCCGACTCCCGCTTCCCGCCCCCCCCCCGCCCCCTGCCTCAGGACCCGACCCGACTCCCGCTTTCCCCCCCCACCCCGCCCCCGCCTCCGGACACGACCTGACCCGACGCCCGCTTCCGCCTCCCCCCCCCCGCCTCCGGACCTGACCCGACTCCTGCTTCCCCCTCCGCCCTCCCCCGCCCCCGGACCAGACCCACCCCCGGACTGAATCCGACCTGACCTCCCTCCCCCCGAACTGACCTCCCTCTCCCTCCCTCCCCCCAACCCGAACTGAACCGACCTCCCTCCCACCACCCCCCCGACCCGACCCAATGCCACCTACCTGTAAATCTTTCGCTGGGGATGGGCCCTGCCCGAAGTCTCGGGCCCGGCCCGTTCAGCCTCTCTCCCCCTTCTCCTTTCCCCCCCCCCAATCTTCTTCCCCCCCATCTCCTTCCCCCCCATCTCCTTCCCCCCCCATCTCCTTCCCCCATCTCCTTTCCCCCCCATTTCCTTTCCCCCCATCTCCTTCCCCCATCTCCTTTCTCCCCTCCTATCTCCTTCCCCCCCATCTCCTTTCTCCCCCTTCTCCCCTTTATCCCCTTCTCCCCCTTCTCCCCCTCCCCCTTCTCCCCCCCTTCTCCTCCCCTCTTCTCCCCCCTCCCCCTTCTCCCCATCCCTCCCCCTTCTCCCCCTTCCCTCCCTGTGCTCCCCCCCTCTCCCTCTACCTCCCTCCTCATCCTCCCCTCGCTGTCAGAAACACAGACACTGACAGACAGAGAATGAGAGACACACACAGACAGACAGATAGAGACACTGACAGAGACACGGGGGGCATCCCAGCACGCTGTTGGAGGGCTCCCGGTGCTGCAGTCGGTAAGTAGAAAATGTTTTATTTATTGATTTAAATTTTTATTTATTTATTAATTTTTTTGATTGATTTATTGGTTGATTTATTGATGTATTTATCATTTATTATTGATGATGGCTCTTTATTTGTAAAACTGAAGTGTTTAATGTTTGTAAACTTCCCTTTAAACCTCCCCCCCCACCATTCCCTACGCCTGATTTTCTAAAGTGTAGACAAGGTTTTTTCGAGCGTACAAAAATCTTCACTTACTCCATTCTAAGTTAGTTTGGAGTAAGTTTTCACTGCCGAAACTTTGAAAACAGGCGTAAGTGGCCGGACATGCCCCCTTTTGAAAAAAAAATTCTGTTCCAACGTGAAACTGTTCTAACTGACTAGAACTGGAGCAAACTAAATGACGAGAATTCCAATTTCTAAGATACACCGTTCTACACCAGTTGCTCCTAAAAATCAAGAGCAAATCATGTGGAAACTTGGGGCCTATGTTTCTATCCCTGGATGTTGAGTTCCCAGCCTTGGTCACCCTGGAGCCATGTCTCTGTAATCCCAATTACACCATATCCGTTAACAGCTATCTGCACAGTTAATTCATCCACCTTATTACGAATGCTCCTCGCATTGAGACACAAAGCCTTCAGGCTTGTTTTTTTAACACTTTTTTTCCTTTTAGAATTATGCTGTACTGTGGCCCTTTTTGATTTTTGTCTTTGATTTCTCTGCCTCCACTTTTCCTTATCTCCTTTCTACATTTTGCTTCTGCCCCCATTTTACTTCCCTCTGTCTCCCTGCATAGATTCCCATCCCCCTGCCATATTAGTTTAAACTCTCCCCAATAGCACCAGCAAACACTCCCCCTAGGACATTGGTTCTGGTCCTGCCCAGATGCAGACCGTCTGGTTTGTACTGGTCCCACCTCCCCCAGAACCGGTTCCAATGTCCCAGGAATTTGAATTCCTCCCTCTTGCACCATGTCTCAAGCCACGTATTCATCTGAGCTATCCTGCAATTCCTATTCTGACTAGCACGTGGCAGTGGTAGCAATCATGAGATTACATCCTTTGTGGTCCTACTTTTTAATTTAACTCCTAGCTCCTGAAATTCAGCTTGTCGGACCTCATTCCATTTTTTACCGATATCTTTGGTCCAATATGCACCACAACAACTGGCTGTTCACCCTCCCCCTCCAGAATGCCCTGCAGCCGCTCCGAGACATCCTTGACCCTTGCACCAGGGAGGCAACATACCATCCTGGAGTCTCGATTGCAGCCGCAGAAGCACATATCTATTCCCCTTAAAATAGAATCCCCTACCACTATAGCTCTCCCACTCTTTTTCCTGCCCTCCTGTGTAGCAGAGCCATCCCTGGTGCCCTGAACTTGGCTGTGCTGCCTTCCCATGATGCGTCATCTCCCCCAACAGTACCCAAAATGGTATATCTATTTTGGAGGGAGATGACCGCAGGGGACCCCTGCACTATCTTCTTTCCACTGCTCTGCCTGATGGTCACCCATTCCCTATCTGCCTGTGTATCCTTTACCTGCAATGTGACCAACTCACTAAACATGCTATTCATGACATCCTCAGCATCGCGGATGCTCCAGAGTGAGTCCATGCGCAGCTCCAGTGCCGCAATGTGGTCTGTCAGGAGCTGCAGCTGGACACACTTCCTGCACACATAGTAGTCAGGGACACTGGAAGCGTCCCTGACTTCCCACATAGCACAGGAGGAGCATGACATGGGTCTGGGCTCTCCAGCCATGACTTAACCCTTAAATTAACTTAATTTGGCAACAATGCCAAAGGTTACCTACTGATAAGAAAAGAAAAAGAAAACAAAAAAGATAAAATACTCACCAATCCACCAGCCAATCACTTATGCGCTTGGCTGTGATGTCACACTTTGATTTATTTTTACTTCTTTGTTTACTCTTGTCCCTGTACCAGCTGGCTCCTCCGAATGCTGCTCCGACTGCCCGAATTCCTGGCCTTTTATCGGCCTCGATCCTCGACCTTCCGCTGCTCCCGACTGTTGCAGTGGGGATGTTGCATTTTATCAAGGAGGCTTTGAGGGCGTCCTTGAAATGTTTCTTCTGCCCACCTGGGGCTCACGTGCCGTGTAGGAGTTCCGAGTAGAGCGCTTGCTTTGGGAGTCTTATAGAAACATAGAAACATAGAAACATAGAAAATAGGTGCAGGAGTCGGCCATTCGGCCCTTCTAGCCTGCACCGCCATTCAATGAGTTCATGGCTGAACATGCAACTTCAGTATCCCATTCCTGCTTTCTCGCCATGCCCCTTGATCCCCCGAGTAGTAAGGACTTCATCTAACTCCTTTTTGAATATATTTAGTGAATTGGCCTCAACAACTTTCTGTGGTAGAGAATTCCACAGGTTCACCACTCTCTGGGTGAAGAAGTTTCTCCTCATCTCGGTCCTAAATGGCTTACCCCTTATCCTTAGACTGTGACCCCTGGTTCTGGACTTCCCCAACATTGGGAACATTCTTCCTGCATCTAACCTGTCTAAACCCATCAGAATTTTAAACGTTTCTATGAGGTCCCCTCTCATTCTTCTGAACTCCAGTGAATACAAGCCCAGTTGATCCAGTCTTTCTTGATAGGTCAGTCCCGCCATCCCGGGAATCAGTCTGGTGAACCTTCACTGCACTCCCTCAATAGCAAGAATGTCCTTCCTCAGGTTAGGAGACCGAAACTGTACACAATACTCCAGGTGTGGCCTCACCAAGGCCCTGTACAACTGTAGCAACACCTCCCTGCCCCTGTACTCAAATCCCCTCGCTATGAAGGCCAACATGCCATTTGCTTTCTTAACCGCCTGCTGTACCTGCATGCCAACCTTCAATGACTGATGTACCATGACACCCAGGTCTCGTTGCACCTCCCCTTTTCCTAATCTGTCACCATTCAGATAATAGTCTGTCTCTCTGTTTTTACCACCAAAGTGGATAACCTCACATTTATCCACATTATACTTCATCTGCCATGCATTTGCCCACTCACCTAACCTATCCAAGTCGCTCTGCAGCCTCATAGCATCCTCCTCGCAGCTCAAACTGCCACCCAACTTAGTGTCATCCGCAAATTTGGAGATACTACATTTAATCCCCTCGTCTAAATCATTAATGTATAGTGTAAACAGCTGGGGCCCCAGCACAGAACCTTGCGGTACCCCACTAGTCACTGCCTGCCATTCTGAAAAGTACCCATTTACTCCTACTCTTTGCTTCCTGTCTGACAACCAGTTCTCAATCCATGTCAGCACACTACCCCCAATCCCATGTGCTTTAACTTTGCACATTAATCTCTTGTGTGGGACCTTGTCGAAAGCCTTCTGAAAGTCCAAATATATCACATCAACTGGTTCTCCCTTGTCCACTCTACTGGAAACATCCTCAAAAAATTCCAGAAGATTTGTCAAGCATGATTTCCCTTTCACAAATCCATGCTGACTTGGACCTATCATGTCACCTCTTTCCAAATGCGCTGCTATGACATCCTTAATAATTGATTCCATCATTTTACCCTCTACCGATGTCAGACTGACCGGTCTATAATTCCCTGTTTTCTCTCTCCCTCCTTTTTTAAGAAGTGGGGTTACAGTGGGGTTCTACTCGATAGGAACTGATCCAGAGTCAATGGAATGTTGGAAAATGACTGTCAATGCATCCGTTATTTCCAAGGCCACCTCTTTAAGTACTCTGGGATGCAGTCCATCAGGCCCTGGAGATTTATCGGCCTTCAATCCCATCAATTTCCCCAACACAATTTCCCAACTAATAAGGATTTCCCTCAGTTCCTCCTCCTTACTAGACCCTCTGACCCCTTTTATATCCGGAAGGTTGTTTGTGTCCTCCTTAGTGAATACCGAACCAAAGTACTTGTTCAATTGGTCCGCCATTTCTTTGTTCCCCGTTATGACTTCCCCTGATTCTGACTGCAGGGGACCTACGTTTGTCTTTACTAACCTTATTCTCTTTACATATCTATAGAAACTTTTGCAATCCGCCTTAATGTTCCCTGCAAGTTTCTTCTCGTACTCCATTTTCCCTGCCCTAATCAAACCCTTTGTCCTTCTTTGCTGATTTCTAAATTTCTCCCAGTCCCCAGGTTCGCTGCTTTTTCTGGCCAATTTGTATGCCACTGCCTTGGCTGTAATACTATCCCTGATTTCCCTTGATAGCCACGGTTGAGCCACCTTCCCTTTTTTATTTTTACGCCAGACAGAAATGTACAATTGTTGTAGTTCATCCATGCGGTCTCTAAATGTCTGCCATTGCCCATCCACAGTCAACCCCTTAAGTATCATTCGCCAATCTATCCTAGCCAATTCACGTCTCATACCTTCAAAGTTACCCTTCTTTAAGTTCTGGACCATGGTCTCTGAATTAACTGTTTCATTCTCCATCCTAATGCAGAATTCCACCATATTATGGTCACTCTTCCCCAAGGGGCCTCGCACAACGAGATTGCTAATTAATCCTCTCTCATTACACAACACCCAGTCTAAGATGGCCTCCCCCCTAGTTGGTTCCTCGACATATTGGTCTGGAAAACCATCCCTTATGCACTCCAGGAAATCCTCCTCCACCGTATTGCTTCCAGTTTGGTTAACCCAATCTATATGCATATTAAAGTCACCCATTATAACTGCTGCACCTTTATTGCATGCACCCTTAATTTCCTGTTTGATGCCCTCCCCAACATCACTACTACTGTTTGGAGGTCTGTACACAACTCCTACTAACGCTTTTTGCCCTTTGGTGTTCTGCAGCTCTACCCATATATATTCCACATCATCCAAGCTAATGTCCTTCCTAACTATTGCATTAATCTCCTCCTTAACCAGCAATGCTACCCCACCTCCTTTTCCTTTTATTCTATCCTTCCTGAATGTTGAATATCCCTGGATGTTGAGTTCCCAGCCCTGATCATCCTGGAGCCACGTCTCTGTAATCCCAATCACATCATATTTGTTAACATCTATTTGCACAGTTAATTCATCCACCTTATTATGGATACTCCTTGCATTAAGACACAAAGCCTTCAGGCATGTTTTTTTAACACCCTTTGTCCTTTTAGAATTTTGCTGTACAGTGGCCCTTTTTGTTCTTTGCCTTCGGTTTCTCTGCCCTCCACTTTTCCTCATCTCCTTTCTGTCTTTTGCTTTTGTCTCCTTTTTGTTTCCCTCTGTCTCCCTGCATTGGTTCCCATCCCCCTGCCATATTAGTTTAACTCCTCCACAACAGCACTAGCAAACACTCCCCCTAGGACATTGGTTCCGGTCCTGCCCAGGTGCAGACCGTCCGGTTTGTACTGGTCTCACCTCCCCCAGAACCGGTTCCAATGCCCCAGGAATTTGAATATGTCAGGCATGCGATCAATGTGGCCTGCCCAGCGGAGCTGTTCAAGTGCGTCCAGTGCTTTGATGCTGGGGATGTTGGCCTGGTCGTGAACACTGACGTTGGTGGATCTGTCCTCCCAAGAGATTTGCAGGATCTTGCAGAGACAACATTGGTGGTATTTCTCCAGCGATTTGAGGTGTCCACTATATATGGTCCATGTCTCTGAGCCATACAGGAGGGCGGGTATCACTGCAGCCCTGTAGACCATGAGCATGGTGCCAGATGTGAGGGCCTGATCTTTGAAAACTCTCTTCCTGAGGCAGCCGAAGACTGCGCTGGTGCACTGGAAGCGGTGTTGAACCTCGTCATTGATGTCTGCCCTTGTTGATAATAGGCTCCCAAGGTATGGAAAGTGGTCCACATTGTCCAGGGCCGCGCCGTGGATCTTGATGACTGGGGGGACAGTACTGTGTGGCTGGGTCAAGTTGGTGAAGGATCTTATTCTTATGGAGGTTTAGTATAAGGCCCATACTTCCGTATGCCTCAGTAAAGGTGTTGACTATAACTTTGAGTTCAGCCTCTGAATGTCTGCAAACTCAAGCGTCGTCCGCGTTCTGTAGCACGCGACAGAGGATGGGACGGTCTTGGATCTGCTCTGGAAACGACGAAGGTTGAACAGGTTCCCACTAAGAATAGCACAGAAATGTTAGCCAGTGTTACAGGAAATGTTACAAAACTTTGTGGTGTTGCAAGCTACACTCAAGACCTTTACGCCCTGATTTTCTGATAATGGGAAAATGGGATTGAGTTGTCTCAATAAATAGACTTACATGTACATGCAGCACAGTGATCTAGCCTGACCCAACTATCCAATGGAATTCCCTCCCTAATTTGAAAAGGCTACAAGAACAAGAAAAGCTTGGCAAGATCGGTGAGCCTGCAGCAAGCTTGGCTCGCATTATGAAATAGGAAAAAGAGTAGGCCATTCAATACCTCGAGCCTGTTCTGCCATTAAATTAGATCATGGCTGATCTGTACCTCAACTCCATTTACATATCTTTGTTCCATCTTGCTTTCCAGAATAGACAGAAAGGAAAAGGAATTGGGGTAGCGTTGCTGGTTAAAGAGGAAATTAATGCAATAGTAAGGAAAGACATTAGTTTGGATGATATGGAATCTGTATGGGTAGAGTTGCAGAATACCAAAGGGCAGAAAACACTAGTGGGAGTTGTGTACAGACCACCAAACAGTAATAGTGAGGTTGGGGACAGCATCAAACAAGAAGTGATGCATGCAATAAAGATACAGCAGTTATCATGGGTGACTTTAATTTACATATAAATTTGGCTCACCAAACTGGTAGCAATGCGGTGGAGGAGGATTTCCTGGAGTGTATTAGGGATAGTTTCGAGACCAATATGTCGAGGAACCAACTAGAGGGCTGGCCATTCTAGAATGGGTGATGTGTAATGAGAAAGGACTCATTAGCAATCTTGTTGTGTGTGGCCCCTTGGGGAAGAGTGACCATAATATGGTAGAATTCTTTATTAAGATGGAGAGTGACACAATAAATTCAGAGACTAGGGTCCTGAACTTAAGGAAAGGTAACTTCGATGGTATGAGATGTGAATTGGCTAGAATAGACTGGCAAATAATACTTAAAGAGTTGACAGTGGATCGGCAATGGCAAACATTTAAAGATCACATGGATGAACTTCAACAATTGTACACCCCTGTCTGGAGTAAAAATAAAACGGGGAAGGTGGCTCAACCGTGGCTAACAAGGGAAATTAGGGATAGTGTTAAATCCAAAGAAGAGGCATATAAATTTGACAGAAAAAGCAGCAAACCTGAGGATTGGGAGAAATTTAGAATTCAGTAGAGGAGGACAAAGGATTTAATTAGCAGGGGGAAAATAAAGTATAAGAGGAAGCTTGCTGGGAACATAAAAACTGACTGCAAAAGCTTCTTTTGATATGTGAAGAGAAAAAGATTAATGAAGACAAATGTAGGTCCCTTGCAGTCAGAATCAGATGAATTTATAATGGGGAAAAAAGAAATGGCAGACCAATTGAACAAATACTTTGGTTCTGTCTTCACGAAGGAAGACACAAATAACCTTCAGGTAATATTAGGGGATCGAGGGTCTAGCGAGAAGGAGGAACTGAAGGGAATACTTATTAGTCAGGAAATTGTGTTAGGGAAATTGATGGGATTGAAGGCCGATAAATCCGCAGGGCTTGATAGTCTGCATCCCAGAGAACTTAAGAAAGTGGCCCTAAAAATAGTGAATGCATCGGTGATCATTTTCCAATAGTCTATCGACTCTGGATCAGTTCCTATGGACTGGAGGGTAGCTAATGTAACACACTTTTTAAAAAAGAAGGGAGAAAGAAAATGGGAAATTATAGACCAGTTAGCCTGACATCAGTAGTGGGGAAAATGTTGGAATTAATTATTAAAAATGAAATAGCAGCGTATTTGGACAGCAGTGACAGGATCGGTCCAAGTCAGCATGGATTTATGAAAGGGAAATCATGTTTGACAAATCTTCGAGAATTTTTTGAGGATGTAACTAGTCGAGTGGACATGGGAGAACCAGTGGATGTGGTGTATTTGGATTTTGAAAAGGCTTTTGACAAGGTCCCACACAAGAGATTAATGTGCAAAATTAAAGCACATGCTACTGGGGGTAATGTATTGACGTGGATAAAGAACTGGTTGACAGACAGGAAGCAGAGAGTTGGGATAAACGGGTCCTTTTCAGAATCGTAGGCAGTGACTAGTGGGGTGTCGCAGGGCTCAGAGCTGGGACCCCAGCTATTTACAATATACATCAATGATTTAGATGAGGGAATTGATGTAATATCTCCAAGTTTGCAGATGACACTAAGCTGGGTGGCGGTGTGAGCTGTGAGGGGGTTGCTAAGAGGCTGCAGAGTGACTTGGACAGGTTAGGTGAGCGGGCAAATGCATGGCAGATGCAGTATAATGTGGATAAATGTGAGGTTACCATTTGGTGGCCAGAACATGAAGGCAGAATATTATCTGAATGGCGGCAGATTAGGAAAAGGGGAGGTGCAACAGTTATTGAAAGTTGGCATGCAGCTACAGCAGGCGGTGAAGAAGGCAAATGGCATTTTGGCCTTCATTGGGGATTTGAGTATAGGAGCAGGGAGGTCTTACTGCAGTTGTACAGTGCCTTGGTGAGGCCTCACCTGGAATATTGTGTTTAGTTTTGGTCTTCTAACCTGAGGAAGGACGTTCTTGCTATTGAGGGAGTGCAGCGAAGGTTCACCAGACTGATTCGCGGGTTGGCGAGACTGATATATGAGGAGAGACTGGATCGACTGGGCCTGTAGTCACTGAAGTTTAGAAGAATGAGAGGGGATCTCATAGGAACATATAAAATTCTGACGGGACTGGACAGGTTAGATGCAGGAAGAATGTTCCCGATGTTGGGGAAGTCCAGAACCAGGGGTCACAGTCTAAGGATAAGGGGAATGCCATTTAGGACCGAGATGAAGAGAAACTTCTTCACTCAGAGATTTGTTAACCTGTGGAATTCTCTACCACAGAAAGCTGTTGAGGCCAGTTCGTTAGATATATTCAAGAAGGAGTTAGATGTGGCCCTTATGGCTAAAGGGATCAGGGGGTATGGAGAGAAAGCAGGAAAGGGGTACTGAGGTGAATGATCAGCCATGATCATATTGAATGGTGGTGCAGGCTTGAAGGGCCGAATGGCTTACTCCTACACCTATTTTCTATGTTTCCCTTATCTAACAAAAATCTAGCAATCTCAGTCTTGAAAATTTCCCAACCTTATGGTGGAGTGTCAGTTTCAGATTTCCACTACCCTTTGTGTGAAAAAGTGCTTTCTGATTTTACTCCTAAATGACCAAGCTCTAACTTTACGATGATGGTCCCTTGTTTTGGGTTTCCCCACCAGAGGAGCTGGTTTATCTGTATTTACCCTATGGAATCCCTTTATCGTTTCAAACAACCCTAGTGGATCACCCCCTCAACCGTCTCAACTCAAGGGAATACAAGCCAAGTTTACACAACCATCCAGCCAGGTGGCAGATCTTCCAGCCAAACAACAACTCTTAAAGGTCTATGGCTAAAAATTAAAAAGGAAGTTCTGGTGGGGACAGTAACGTGGAGAAATTGAACACAATGACACAACGGAAACATGTGATCAACGCTGCTTCCTTCGAGACTGAAGAGTTGGAAATCCTGCTGCAGAAGGCACATTTAAGAATGGGGGCATCTTTATTATTGTAAAAGCCAGATGCCGGCTGTGTGGAAGGAGGTTGTTATCTTGGCTGCAGAGGAGGAAAAGGTTTGTTAATATTCGGAAGAAGGCAAAAGTGAATGTTCTCCACTTCTGCACACATTGCTGGTGGAGCCCATCAAGCATGCACAACCTTACGTTATGAACTGCCACATCTTATGGGAGGTACCATTTTAAGCATTGCACACAACCGTTGTTTTTTTTACACACAATCTTTTATTATGCTAAAGCAAGACAGCAGACATTTCTTGCTCGTGGAAGCAGTAGATACAAAACGTGCAAACAGATTATCAATCCTCCAGCGTAAGGCCCTCCTCTATTGAGGGGCTTCTCAGTGGGATTATCAGCCCTGGATATAGAGATCGGCATTGGTCCCCTTAAAAATACTCCCTCCTCCAACTCAATGTTTCTTCTCCTTCAAAATTGCAGCCATCATGGGCTGCCACTTGCTGACGGCACCATGGCTGCTTCCTGGATAAGACCGCTGATGTGTATAATTATACTTCTGTGGCCAATGTATGCACCTCTGTGAATATGCTCACAGGTTTGTAGAGTTGTTGAGGCACCTCATAACTTGAGCCTCCTCGGGGAAATCCCCTCCATGCCTTTCAGTTCTGCGCGGAGGGGATTCCTGTACGGGCTGCTCCTGCACACTCTCCACGTTGCCATCCTCGTCTGCCGTCCGGACATCGAATATGCGAGGTTGCAGCCCCTCTTTCAATATTTGAAGGGGCTGCTCCTCAAATTCTGGTTGCACTTCAGTCCAACGCTCCTAATCTTTGGGCACCCTGTGCGGAGGGGAGCAGGCAGGTCGGAAGGCCTCCTCGTAGGACTGCTCCTGGGCACGGCCAAGGGGGCCATCAGCCGGTCCAGGCAGCGGGCGGTCGAGGGGGTCGTTCAGCCCGACTGCCTGCCTCTCTTCCGTGGTTACATCCGAGCCAGGTTGTCCCGGGAGATGGAGCACGCGGTGTCCACCGGTACGCTCGCGGCTTTCCGCGAGAGGTGAGCGCCGGAGGGACCGGAGTACATCATCACCCCCGGCAACCAAATTTGAATTTGATCTTAATGTCTAAAGTTTAATTTGTTTAAATTGTCGGTTTTATTGCCACCCCCCTTTTAGCCAGGGGACACTTGATTACTGATACAACTAAAAGAGTTGTAGAGCTATTGACCTCCACGACCGCGGTTTTAGGTGGCAGGTGGATGAGAGGGCTGTGTTTGGTAAGGTCACCAGGATCAGGGACCCATTCGATGGCAGAGGAGTGGGCTGGATGGCGCCAGACGTGCTGGCACGGCGCCTGTCCTGGGCCGACGTCCAGCGTGCGGCCAATGCCATCGAGTCGCTAAAAATGGCACTGGGCCCTGACTCTGTTAGGTGTGTCGAGGAGGCTCAAGCACGCGGGCCAATCCCGTCCGAACTGACCCCTGTCCGGACGGAATTCCTCATCGGCGCCAAGCCCTAAAACCTCAGTTGGGAGCTGACACCTCATAACTTGAGCCTCCTCCGGGAAATCCCCTCCGTGCCTTTCAGTTCTGCGTGGAGAGGATTCCTGTATGGGCTGCTCCTGCACACTCTCCACCTTGCCATCCTCATCTGCCATCCAGACACGCCATGGCGCACCATCTTGCCATCTGGAGGAGTTGGGGGTCCCCAATGGAGTGCTCTCTATGCGGGAGTCCTCCCTCTATTTATTGGGGACTTGGCCTGGAGGGTGTTGCATGGAGCAGTCCCGTGCAATAAGTTTTTAAGTCGGTTCACGGGCTCCCAGACCGCCTGTAATTTCTGCGATCTGGAGGAGTCCGTGTTCCACGTTTTTATTGAGTGTGCGAGGTTGCAGCCCCTCTTCCATTATCTGAAGGGGCTGCTCCTTAAATTCTGGTTGCACTTCAGTCCCACACTCCTGATCTTTAGGCACCCTGTGCGGAGGGGAGCGAGTAGGTCCGAGGGCCTCCTGGTAGGACTGCTCCTGGGCACGGCCAAGGGGGCCATCAGCCAGTCCAGGCAGCGGGCGGTCGAGGGGTTCATTCAACCCGACTGTCTGCCTCTCTTCCACGCTTACATCCGAGCCAGAGTGTCCCTGGAGATGGAGCACGCAGTGTCCACCGGTACGCTCGCGGCCTTCCGTGAGAGGTGGGCGCCGGAGGGACTGCAGTGCATCATCACCCCTGGCAACCAAATTATCATTTCATCTGTTAGTGTCTAAAGTTTAATTTGTTTATTTTTCGGTTTTAGTGCCCCCCCGTTAATAAAGGGGCATTTGATTTGCATTTGATTTACAGGTTTTACAAAATAGTTGTAGAGCGGTTGAGTTGGGTGTGGCTTAGCCAGTCACGTGATGTTCACAAGACTCAATTAAACCCCAACCAGTTGGGTTCGGGGGATCTGCGATGAGGCAGGTGGTTGTGAACCTGGTGGATGAACTGGTAATGTGTAGTGTGATGGTTAAACCTTTTGCTAATAAACCCACTAGTTCTTAATAGCAATGTGTTGCTATGTAACCCATGAAGCAAATACATTAGAACCTGGATAATAATTGAGTGATACTCTTTCTTTGGATGCAGGCCATGAGGCACTCTGGTTCCCACAAGTGTGGCCCACATGTAACTTGTGCTACTGAATCACAAGAAGGGAATGATGATGAAGGTTTCATCAAAACTCACAACACGATACAGTGGCCAAGACCAGGATGTCTTCAAAGGAAAGGGAAAGTTGGAAGATACTCTGCACCTTCAAATTGATCCAATGGTCCTACCTACACAGCTGTACAGACGGAAAGCTACCTCTAGCTGTAAAAAAACAACTTGTCATAAAGCACATTAACCGGCTTCCTGATCGAAAAGTTATTTTGCAAGTCAATGTATTGAATGATTGGGTCTATTCGATGATAGTGCACCTGCGCAACCATTCAAAACATCTTAACAAAGCCTTCACGACCCACTTAGAACTAAAGATGACGTTCTGCCTGAACTGGTGAAAGCAAAACTATTCACGGTTATAGATGCAAAAAATGAGTGTTGAGCATGTTAGATTAGATGAATATTCAAGTCTGCAGACTACTTTTTCAACACCATTCGGCAGTTACAGATGATTGACATGCATTTTGAAATCTCTCTAGCTCCTCAGTAATTTCAGGTCAGGCTGCATGAGGCATTTGCAAGTTTGGAAGGAGCCATTGTCGTGCAGTACAAACGAAGAGGACTAAGATGGAAACATTAAGCCCGGTTGCAGTGATTCTAACAAATAGTTATCACAACTGTACAACGATAACATGAAGTCCAAGGACTGTGAAGTGATATATTTAGACCATAAACTCTCTGAAGCTAGACTAAAACCAGTTCATGCTGAAGTTGAAACCATATTTAAAATAACTATTTCCATTGACAAAGAGATCTCTTGGAATGCCTAATTATCTACATCAGTTTGCTCCAAAATTATGATGTGCCTATCCCTCTTTGTTCCTCATGAAGAAGAACGTTGACTGGACATGGAAATGTCAGCATGAAAAGAGTCCAACGAATATCAAGATTATAATAACATAAGAGCATGAGAAATTGGAGCAGGCCCTTCGAGCCTGCTCCGCCATTCAGTAAGATCATGACTGATCTACTACTTCAATTCCACCATCCAGCACTATCCCCATATTCCTTGATTCCCTTAATATCTGAAAATCTATCGATCTCTGTCTTGAACATACTCAATGACTGAGCATCTACAGCCCTCTCACAACCCTCTGTGGTAGAGAATTCCAAAGATTCTTAACCCTTTGAGTGAAGACATTTCTCCTCATCTCAGTCCTAAATGGCAGACCCTTTGATCTGAAACTGTGACCCCTGGTTCTAGACTCCCCAACCAGGTGAAACATCCTCCCAGCATCTACCCTGTCAAGCCCTGTAAGAATTTTATCGACTAAAAAATTCAGGAGCACCCCGTTTGGGGACGGTAACACTGGCGAGGCGCCAGACGCAGAAGTCTCGCCTCTCGCGGGAAATTGGGGTTGCTTCCCCCGAAAGGAAGTGGAGCGCTAAATCAAGGGGCGCACACCTCGGGAGCGGGGCGCACGTCTCAGCAACATTACGCACTGGCCCATGTAGTGCTGTCACGTAGGCGGGGTTCTTCCCTGAATTAAAGGGAAGGGTCCACCTGCCAACTCCTCATTAATGAAAGCGCCCTACCAGCAGAGTGCTGGGCTGACCGATCACTGCACGGACCTCGTGTCCAAATCGGCAATGGGCGCATAAGAAAATCGGCCATTTTGATCCGAAGAGCAGCAGACCTTCCCTTTAACTTTCGCCCCGCTAGTGGCCGGCCGCCCGGTACACATCCCCTGAAGCTGTCGCTGTTGTTGCCCACTGCAGCTTCAGGGGGCAATACCCAGTTCAGGGTCTGGGGTGCTAATGGGGCACTGCACATGGTGTTGACGTCAGCATCGGCGGGGCTGCTGTTACCGCGGCCACCAAACACACGCCAATTTAGCGGGAGTCGTTAGCGGCACCGTGCCCGGTCGCAAAGTTGTTTGCTAACGGGAGGTGCAAATGACCCGAATTTCTCCACCAAGACTGTACACAATACTCCAGGTGTGGTCTCACCACAGCCCAAATAATTGCAGTAAGATTTCTTTCCTCTTATACTACAATCCTTTTGTAATAAAGGCCAACATACCATTTGTTTTCCAAATTGCTTGCTGTATCTGCATGTTAACTTTCAGTGATTCATGGCGAAGGATACTCAGGTCCCTCTGAATCCCAACATTTTCCAATCTCTTACCATTTAAAAATATTAAGCTTTTCTATTTTCCCTACGAATGTGGATAAATTCACATTTCTCCATATTATATTCCATCTGCCATGTTCTTTCTCACTCACTTAGCCTGTCTATATCCCCTTGCAACCTCTTTGCATCCTCCTCACAACTTACTTTTCCACCTAATTTTGTATCATCAGCAAACTTGGATACATTACACTTGGTCCCCTTATCTAAATCATTGATATAGATTGTAAATAGCTGAGGCCCCAGTACTGATCCTTGCGGTACTCCGCTAGTTACAGCCTGTCAACCTGAAAATGACCCGTTTATTCCTACTCTCTGTTTTCTGTCCGTTAACTAATCCCCAATCCTTGCTAGATCCAAGGTCGTCCTGTCCTCTGTCATTGAATTACAGTATGCAGATGACGCTTGCTTTTATGCACACTCGGAGGTTGAACTCCAAGCCATCGTCAATACCATCACCGAAGTGTACAAGAGCATGGTCCTTCCACAAAATATCCATAAGACAAAAGTCCTCTACCAACCTGCACCTGCCACACAGTACTGCCCCCTGATTGTCAAGAGCCATGACGAGGCCTTGAACAACGTGGATCATCTTCCATACCTCGGGAGCCTACTGCCAACAAGGGCAAGCGTCAGTGACAAAGTCCAACACCGCCTTCAGTGTGCCAGTGCAGCCTTCTGTCTCCTGAGGAAGAGAGTGTTTGAAGACCAAGACCTCAAACCCGGCACCAAGCTCATGGTCTACAGAGCAATAGTAATACCCGCCCTCCTATATGCTTCAGATACATGGACTATGTACAGCAGGCACTTCAAAGCACTGGAGAAGTACCACCAATGCTGCCTCCGCAAGATCCTGCAAATCCATTGGCAGGATAGGCGCACCAACCATCAGTGTTCTCACTCAGGCCAACATCCCCAGCGTCGAAGCATTGACCACACTCGATCAGCTCCGATGGATGGGCCACATGCTCGCTACTAGACTCCCAAAACAAGTGCTCTACTCAGAGCTCTGACACAGCAAGCGAGTCCTTGGTGGGCAGAGGAAACACTTCAAGGACACCCTCAAAGCCTCCTTGAAAAAGTGCAACATCCACACCGACACCTGGGAATCCTTGGTCCAAGACCACTCAAAGTGGAGGAGAAGCATCTGGGAAGGCGCCAAACATCTCGAGGCTTTTCGCCGGGAGCAAAGAGAAGCCGAGCACAAACAACGGAAGGAGCGCACGACAACCCAAGCACCCTACCCACCTGTTCCTTCAACCACTGTCTGCCCCACCTGTGGCAGAGACTGTAAGTCCCACACTGTCTCATCAGTCACCTGAGAACTCATTTTAATGTGGAAGCAAGTCATCCTTGACTCCGAGGGACTGCCTAAGAAGAAGAATCCTTGCTAATATATTACCCCCAATCCCATGAGTCCTAATTTTGTGTAATAACTTCTTGTGTGGCACCTTATTTCTCATGTACCAGTACTAAAATACTTTGACATCAAAGGATGTACTAATACGTATCTGAAAGAGAACTGGGAGCATGTCTTATGCAAGAAAGTTAACATGTAGCTTATGTCTCAAGGTCTCTAACTGAAACAGAAATAAGCTATACTCTGATCTAAAGAGAACTCAAGCAATTGGTTGTGGTTTAGAGAAGTTCAAGCAGTACAACCTTCAAAAGAAAATCACTTTGGAAAGTAATCACAAACCACTTGAAGATACTTTGAAAATTTTTCTAATTATTACACCCCAAACATCTTCAAAAGTATGAATTTATGTCTTACAAAAAAGGCGGAGAATTGTTTCTTGCTTACACAGTGAGCAGAGCTTAACCACCACATGTAACCAGAAAGGAATGTAGGAGCAGGAATTCAAGCCTGCTCTGCCATTCAATTAGTGATCTGTACCTCAACTCCATTTACCCATCTCAGCTCTATATCTCTTGACACCCTTACCTAGCAAAAATCTATCGATGCTGACCTACAGCAGAGTACATAGGAACAAACACCAACCAACCACAGAGAACCAGCAAGCTTGACAATGAGAAAGTCATGTCAATTGATGGACCTTCTGAAGCAGAAAAGGAGATTAAAACCTTCAATATACTGCAACATGTACCCCATCTGAGAATGAAATGACCAGGTTTCGCCAGGCTACTGAAGTAAGTTGAACTTAAATAGTTGAAAATGACAAGAGGCCATAACCAATTTCCATCCATAACAATTTGCACAAACTATGAACCCAGTCATGTTATCAGCTCATGAAAGCATCCAAAGTCAAATGACAAGGCAGAGAATGCAATTGAAAATTGTAAAGGAATTCCGATAAAGAGTGGTCACTCATTTTGATTGGTACAAAAACCAAGTGAGCTATTGGATAGCTCACCAGCTCAGGGACTATTTAGCAGATGAACGCTGGGCTGGGTTTACCAACCTCAGTGGGTCCGTGGCGGGCAACGTCGGTGGCAGGTCCTGGCCTCGCTGCTGGCTCTAGCCCACAGTCCAAAATGATTTCCCCCGACTGAGCGTGTTACCCCACCCAGCGCGTTTGCCAGCCAATTGAAGGAAGCGGCTCTGATGACATCAGTTGGTGCGTGATCAGCCAGTTTCTTTAAAGGGACCATGCGCAAGTTAATTTTGACATTTGTGCTGCCAGTGTTCTACAGCATTAAGGTGCTGCAAACATTGACAAGCACAGCACAAAGGTGCACGGCTGCACCTAGGCTCTCCCATCACTCCCTCCATATGCTTAGCCAAGTTGCACATTGCACAGGAGGGCAGAAGCAGAGATGTCAGCAAGAAGACCAGGCTGCAGTGGCGTAAACCTTTCAATGATCTCAGTAGATCACGAAACGTTATTGCTAAGCCACACTCAACCTCATCCTGCTGTGCCACTCATCACATCTCCATCACTCTGCCTTACCTACCCTATTCCTGCACATCCTTACTCACACCAACTTACCTTGCACCTCTATCCCTCTCTATCTACATTATCAAATCCCCATCTCACTAGCCATCCCTCACACTCACCCTCATCCTAGTGCAAACATACCAACTAATAACACACAAGGGTAGGCATTTGGGTGTTTTATGCAATGTTTATGTAAAGTTTCTGCTAATGTGCTGTCAAACATTGAAATCTTTATTTTCAATACTGTGCATTCTTGGACAGCTCTGTTTGCACCTTTGGAAGTGGCTGAGTGAGTTGCAATGGTGCTTTATGGTGTTGGTGTGGGGTGGTGCCAACCTGGCACATCATGTGGCAACCAGGGTGCACAGCGTCAAGTGAAGTAAATCTGGCCATGGTGAGGCCATCCGTGGCATCCCAGGCAGTATTGTGGTCAGGTGCTGATGCCCTGTGTCCTGTGCAGCATCAGTTGATTGCGGAGAAGGTTGGTGCTGCTGTTGGTGATGCTGGTGTGCCTGGTGCTGGTGGTGTTGGGGCTGATCGTAGTGGGATTCTGAGGACCAAGGTGAAAAAGTATAAACTGTACCCATTCTGATGTAATAGATAGCAGATGAACTTGAGATGACAGAAGCAATCTGTCAATGGTGAGAGAGGTTGTTCCAATGAGGTGCCACTGGATAGAGAGTTTGCTTCAAACATTTGCAACCTGCAGAAATCTCAATTTGTCTTCTGTGCATTGGGCAACAGCGCCTGAGCTTGGAAAGTGAACCGTTGTGAGATGGGAGCTTTCATAGCACATTTCCAGCTGTCAAGTAATGAGATGATTCCATGGCCATTCAACTCCCGCCCTACTTACCGGATGTGATCCCCGAGCAGTGTGGACTACGTGGGCGACCTGGTAAACTCTGAGAGTGAGCTGAAAATAGTTCTTAATCCTCTGTGACAAGGTCATAATTGCCTCCCCTGCCACAGTGTGTCGGGCCTACTCAGCGATGACAGACCTGACATTTGGGAAAGGGGCTTGGCGGCGGGTTGACAGCGGGGTCCCGACCCACTGTCAAAAGCATTTTCCCATCCCACCCGCCAGCGATCATGCCCGCTGACCCCGCAAAATTCCCACCCCCCCCAAAAAAAAACTCTCCTCCCTAATTAATCCCATTTCTAAAAGCAAGCCTAGAAAGTGATATAATGTACAAAAAATACTTCAGGAAAATCAGGAAATCAGTTTTACAATAAAGGTACCAAAGAACTTGAGAAGGAGAAGTGGTCAGAATTTAGCCAAAAGAAGGGCATGTGCAACGGCAAGTGGATATCAGATCTTACAATGTACGAACTGAAGATGGAAAGATGTTTCAGAGGAGTAGGTGGCACTTATGTAAAACAGAACTATCCTCTGTGGAAAGCCCAGAGAATTGGAACTGTTGGATTTTATAACAGGAACAGATTTTATTGTTATTATTGATGAAGTGATTTTATTTAAACTTTTACTTTCTGTTGAGGAAGATGTAGTAATATTGGTGTAACTTTGCATCTTTAATTAAGTACAGGAAGTTCCCTCTGGCCTGGAAGCATTTGTGTGATTGATGGCTGAATGCAGTCTATTGCAATGGCTGATAAATATATGCATATTTTGAAGCTCCGAAGTGTTTTCTAGTTTATTATTAACTAAATCTAGTAACAAATGCTGCAGTATTCTGGGAGTGTTGGTGGACTGTTAGGTCAAATTCCATGATTATGTGAATATTTGTGTGGAAATGGACCCAATTTTTATTATTCTTTTGTTTAAGTATGTGGTTAATGTTATCCCATATCTTATTTTAAGGCCAAAATATAGAGGAAGATGGTGGAGAAGGTTTTCCAGGATGCAGGTATGTACCTGTATTGAATAGGGGGCGGAGGGAGTGGGAGGGGTGGATTGTGGTTAGGTTTTTGGGAGTGTGTTCCTATGGTGGGAGAACTGGAATGTAGTCGGCAAGGTTTGGTGATGGTGGTGGGGGGCAGTGTTAGGGTGGGGTGGGGGGTCATGAAGATGGAGGTGCTAGGATGTGAGTACATTGAGAAGGGGAGTTGCTGGGTGTTGGAGTTCTGGGAAAGAGATCCTGGGGGTGTGAACAGTGGGTTGCAAGATGCTGCTGAGAAAACCATGGTTTTGTTGCAGGCAAGTTGACAGTGGCAAGTGTGGAGAAAGGCATGAGTGGTCAGCATGGAATACGCAGGCAGGAATGGTAAGGGGCAGCAGAAGGGAGTGGGGAGTGATGGGGTTGGGTAGTGGTGTTAGTGCGGGGGGGGGTAGATGGGTGGAGGCGGGGAGGGGGCACGGGAAGTGGGTGGAGGCAGCAAGAGATGTTAGGTGGGAACGGAGAGTGTAAAAGTCACAGGCACTCGGGGACAGGGGGCCTGCTTTTACCAGGTGTAAGAGTTTCACGGGCATTCGCTGGGCAGAAGTTGGGCATATAGCCCAACTCTCCGTCTGCGAATGCCCTTTTCCCAGGGATGGCTACAATCTGTCAAGAAGATTCGTGACAGATCGCAAGTTCTGGGTTTCCGCGCTTGCCTAAACCCGGAACTTGTGAGACCCTTGCGGCCATGTACGCACCACATACGCAGCCGTAGGGGCCACAAAATACGGGCCATGATAACATAGGAGCAGGGGTAGGCCATTCAGCTCCTCAAATCTGTTCCGCCATTCAATGAGATCATGGCTGATTTGTATCCTAACTCCGTCCACCCACCTTGGCTCAATCCCTTTGTTAAGTAGGGAAGAACTCCACAAGACTGAGTACTGTGAGCTAAAACTGATGTGACCTTAGTCTCTTTAATACAACTCCAGAGTGCCTAAGCAGCATGGCAGACAACCTTTTATACTCCCTTGCACGAGGTGTGCAGGTGACCCTTGGGCCTCTAACAGATGCGCCCTCTGGTGGCAAGTCTTACACAGTTACAATGTTTACATACATAAATAACACCCTTAATACCCTTGGCTAGCAAAATCTTATCGATCTTAGATTTAATTTATTAATTGAGCGAGCATCTGCTGCTTTTTGTGGGAGCGAGTTCCAGACTTCTACCACCCTTTGTGTGAAAAAGTGTCTCCTAACTTCTCTCCTAAATGGCCTGGCTCTGATTTTAAGGTTATGCCCCCTTGTCCTAGATATCCCCACCAGTGGAAAAATATTCTCTCTATCTACCATATCAATTCCTTTCAAAATCCTAAAAACAACAATCAAGTCACCCCTTAACCATCCATATTCCAGGGAATACAAGCCCAGATAATGTAATCTCTTTAACCTCTGGAGCCCTGGAACATTCTGTTGAATCTGTGCTGCATGCATTCCAAGGCCAATATACCCTTTTTAAGGCGCAGTGCGCAGAACTGTACACAGTACTCCAGATGGGATCCAACCAGAGCTTTGTATACCTGTAACAAAACATCCTCCCCATTATATTCTACCCCTCTAGCTGTAAAGCTAATATTCCATTCGCCATTTTAGACTATTTTTTTCACCTGACCATTACGTTTTAGTAATCTGCGTACTTGAGGCCTTAAGTCTCTTTGGGCCTCCATTGTTCCTGGCTTTTCACCTTTTAAAAAGTACTGAGATCTATCCTATTTTTGGTCCAAAATGGGTGGCCTCACACTTACCTGTGTTGAAATCCATCTGGCACCATTTTGCCCGCTCACTTAATCTATTTATGTCTCTTTGTAATTTCATGCTCCCAAACACACTACTTATTATGTCACCTATCTTTGTGTCATCGGCAAACTTGGATATGTGGCTCTCAATTATGTTATGTAAGTCATTAATAAATATAGTGAATAGTTGAGGCCTCAGCACAGATCCTTGTGGAACATCACTAGTCACTTCTTTCCAATTTGAGTACATACACATTATCCCTACTTGCTGGGGGAGAAATTCGGGTTCTTTGTGCCTCCCGTTAGTGTTCTCGGGGGGGCGCTAATGGAGCGCGAATGACCTTTCGTCCGAGCGCAGCACCGCTAACGATTTCCACGAAATTCCGTGGGAGTTTCGCAGCGGCGGTAACCGGTAGCTGCCTGCTCTGCTGCGCCGGCGATGACAACGCCATCACCATGCGCAAGCGACCCGTTTTTGCCCTGGAGCAAAAATTTGGGAGCGCTCCCTGAAGCTGCATCGGTCGCGGATTTACCGGTCACGGCCTGCTGCTTGGTGAATCGCGGGGTCTGTGCCGAAATCTTGCAGCCCGGCACTCCGCTTGATGGAAGAGTCGGCAGCTTGGTCCTCCCCTTTAATGAAGGGGAGGAGACTTTCTACGCGGCAGTGATATGTGTACCACTGCGTAACGCTGCGCCCCTCTCGGATTCCTTCCACCGCCCTCGCACCCCACAGAGCAAGTGGAGCGGGTTATTTTGTGCTCCACTTGCTCTTGGGGGCGGTAACCCAAATTTAGGGTGCGGGGTGGGTCTTCCGTGCCTAACACAGGAAATCCTGCCTTGTGGGTGTTACCACCCTCAAACAGTGAGCTACGCAAGTTACCCCCTCTATCTTCAAAAGCCTAACCAATTTCCTAACCAGCTCAATACTTTGCCTTCAATTCCATGAGCTTTAATTTTAGCCAACAGTCTCTTATGTAGAACCTTATCGAATGCCTTCTGGAAGCTCACATAATCTACATCCATAGACATTCCCACGTCTACTACTTTAATTACTTCCTCAAAAAATTAAATTAGATTCATTACCTTTACATATCCATGTTGGCTTTCTCTAATTAACTGGAGGAGGAAAGAGTGATAGAGAGATTTTAAACTACTGATCAAAAAGAACCCGGAATAAGTCTATAAAATAAATTATCTTTAAATAAACTATATGAAGTGGGTGTCTGGGAAAAATTCTTTGGAGTTGGTAAAATTTCACAATAAAGTCCCAAATGAGTTTGAGGGTATCTGTAAAAAATTGCTTATAGTAATTGGTTGGAAACAATATAGCCTGAAAGAGTTAGAACGATGGAATGAATTGTCTTCTTGTTAAAGCAGGAAGATTAATAGTGTAAAAGAGAGAGTATAATCACTTATGATGACAATGATCACATTGCAGGTACGCCAGTATCAACAAAGAAAAGAAGACATGCTTTTATATCACTTCAACATCTCAGAATGCCCCAAAGTGCTTCACGTGAATTACTTTAAAATGCAGTCACACAAAAATTATATCTGCATCACTTTATTTTTTATAGTATTTATGAGTTTCTATTTCCCCAAAGTACATTAAATTTGTTTCAGGGTCCTGCAATATTGATCACCATCTTAGTTTCCATTATATGTACGAACAAATGTGGCAGATGTGAATAGTATTTAAAAAGGAGTAGCCTCTTTTTTTATTGTCAGAGAAACCTTAGCTAATGAAGTATTGATTTCCTTCTTTTAGGAATGTCTTGGTATCTCTGGTGTAATTCCTTTAAGCAAATGATAAATGACATGTCCTTTGATAATGTGCTGCTTTGAAATTTGTTAGGAGCCTGAGGTCCAGAGTGAATGCTGCCCAACCCTTTGGTCAATGTTCAAACTTTGCTCGAGGGAGTGTTTAGATTTAAATAATGGAAGGGGCGGGGACTTATTATGGAACAGGTGTTAATTTTGATTTCATTATGGATTTTATATTCTTTTCCTGGCTTTTATCATTTTTATAAAGTGCCTTCTTCCTTTTGTAAGTTCTCTGAGCATTACTCTATATTAATTCTGACCAAACGCCAGAAATTAACATATCCAAGTCTAATGTACACATCGGAAAAATTGCTTTGGTTATTATGTTCAACAACATCATAAACATATATTGAACAGGGTAATCCTTCCCCAGGAATGATAAACCAGAATGTGCCAGTTCCAAATCCAAAATTCATTGTGCCATTTCCAATCAGACCTATATTATTATACCAACTGTTCAAGCAAAGCATAATTATAATCAAAATGAAAAATATCTTCAGAAACTACTCAATGTGTTAATTGATAAATGCACAGCAGCGTGTGTTCATAGAATCATATCAATTACAGCTTAGAAGGAAGCCATTTGGCCTTTCCTGCCTGTGAAATTGCTATCTCTTAACCTGGAGCTATCCCATTTTTCTGCCTTTCCCTCTTTTCTTTTATATTCTTCATTTTCATATACTTCTCAAATTCCCTTTTAATTGGCTGTGCCTTAATAGCCATTGTGGTCATTAAACGTTCCAATAATCCTTGAGGTGAAAACATTTCTTCTAACTCCCTCCTTTCTTTCTTCTAGTGATAACCCCATACAATACAAAAGAACGCAATAAATAACTTGCATTTATAAAATGCCTTTCATGACCTCAGCACATCCTAAAGAACTTTGCAGCCAGGTGGAGAGGTAGCTGGCTGTCAGGTGGGTAGGACTGCGGAGGGAGGGAGGGATTGGAGAGGTCGGAAAGCTGGAAGGAGTCAGGAGGCTGGAGTGGGGGAGGTCGATGGCCAGAGGGGGGATCAAAAGCCAGAGGGGGGAGGCCGGAGGGGGAGGTTGGAAGGCCGGAGGGGGATTGGAGGCTGGAGGGGGATCGGAGGCTGGAGGGGGGATCAATGATCAGAGGCCTCATGGGGGCGGGGGGTGTCAGAAGTCTCGGGGGAAGGCCGGGTGGGGTGGTCGATCAAGGGGGGGTGGCGAGGTGGAAATGCTGGATCCAGCAGGTAAGTAGAAAGGCACTTACCTCCTGCATCCAGCAGTCCCCACCTCCCTTTAGCTGGAGGGTTCCCAGAGGCCCAGGAAACCTGGAGTTAAATTTAAAATGGTGGATCACCATGAGGTCTCACTGTTCTGCCTCCGTTAAAACCGGAAGTGGGTGGGTTGGAGGTGGGTTGGGGTCGGGATTCAGATTTTAAACTCTTTAACTTCCCACCCGATCCTGACCAACCTGTTTTTTGAGGTTAACCCCCCCCCAATATATATAGCCTTGCCAGGAAGCTGGTCTCACAGGACAGAAGAACAGGGCTCTTTAGTGTTACAACTAAATCGTGATAAATAAATAACTAGATTGGCAAGAAATATGCTTGGATCAGGATTCCATTAAAATGGAGATAAAAATATTCAACTTGAGAACTTTGTTCTAAACCCAATTAATCATTCATTCAACAACTTAATCAAAAGAGCCCAAATCAGAAGCACTTAACAATAGTTTACACAAAGTTAATTGAACTTATTAAATGGGTTGCTATTTCTGGGTGAAGGTTGACAGTGTACTGAGTGTAATTTACAAGTTAGTTTATCAAGTAGTAAAATAAGTAATTGGGGAATGCTTTACACTGGATAAGTATCTTGACTGAAAAATACACTGGAGGGTTTTTGGGGGCTGATCTATGGCTGGAAGAACTTCCACTTGGCCCATGAATGCACCTCTGACCCCAGCCCACTTTCTGATGGGCTGTTGCATTATTCAGTGCACCAGTGGGTCACCCACCTCAGGAGGGGGATGCAAGGTCTCTGCAGCAGCTCGTTGCAATGTAAGGCCGCAGCTCCATTAATTAAAAAGGTGCAGAAAAAAGTTCCATGTTTTTCAATAGGTTGCTTTCCTTGCTTTCAATTCCAATGAAAAAGGCAGCCATTTAAATTTAAATCCTCCGACACCTTTGCGGAACACTGTATCCCAGGGACTCACAGACATTCTTTGCGCCCTGTGTCGCGAGGGTGCAAGTGGAAACGAATACGGCACATGACATATTTATCTCACTTGCATAATATGTCCATTTGCGGGCTGCCGTATTATTCTCTGCCGCCCCTCCACCCCCCGCAACTCCTGGCTGGAAATTCCCACCCCGGATTGCAAACTCTTCTTAGACATATTCCTGGAGGTTTCGTCACATGACCTCACAGCTCCAACCGCCCTGCCCGGTCCAACACCCTTTCTTCCATCTCCAATATTCTTAGAACTAATAAATAAACGTGATCAAAGAAACTGAAAAATAAACACACCATTTTTTTAATACACCACTGATTTTTCTCCGGGGTTGCACGCAGCAGCATCCAGGAAATTAAGGGCTGATTTTCCCCGGATACATTAGGCATTAAAAATCCTCCGAGGTGGCCAAGATGGGGTCTTAAGCTGAAATGCCGGTTTAGCCCGCGTCAAGCGCAAGACACCATCTTGGTAAAGGATTTGAAGCTTGTGCTAGGAATGGCCGCCTGGGGGGTTGTTAAGCAGCTGATTGCCATTTAAATTGCTTGCTAGCTCTCATTAACAAGACTGCACGGCATTTTGGTGGCTCGCGCTTGACCTAACACCCTCTCCTAACATTGATCAGCTAACTGGGAGTGAACTAGTTGTTGCTGAGGATTTCGAGCACAACTTTAAGGTATATTACCGTTTACTGTTCACTTGCTGCTGGAGGTTTGAAAAAGACTTTTGATACACATTGGGAGACTTTTGAGGACACTTTGTCACCAACACTGTCAACATTTATTCTGGAAATTCTCTGAAAACTTCACTTCATCTAAAAAGATGAAATGCTGTGCTACTCTACCTTAGAGGAGTCACCAGGAGAATGGGAGAGCTTGGTCATTGGCTCAGGGTCCCCTTTGATCTGCAAGAGGAATAGGAGGAGGAAATGAGACCAGGCAGAGCAGCACCAGCACAGGAGAGACACAGGAGAGCGAGGTGGACTCCTTTCCCCCCATCCTGTGGCACATCCTCTGGACCTCCTCCACCAGGCCGTACAGTGCTGCGTCCGAGAACCTGTATGCCCTCTCACTCGGTCCCTGAGCCATCCTGAAACCTGACACTGTGTGTCAGCCAGCGCGCTCCACACCTTCAGTGGAAGTGGGTGGAAGCGACATATATTGTTCCACAAAAACTGCGTCTAATCAGCACTTGTATGTGTTGTGTATGGAGAAAGAGTCAGACTGAACACTGTGAGCTCAAAGTAAAGTGTGACCGTAGTCTTTTATTTGCAGGTCTCCAGAGTGCCTCTCCAAGCTGTGAAGCCTCCTTAAATACCTGTGCTCCCAACGGATTATGGGATTCCTTGGGACTTGAGGGGATGAGCCATCTGGTGGCTGTACAGAGTAAATACAAGTCCACATATATAACAACATACTAAACCTGCAGGTGTCTCTGTTTCAGTACCCCCAGGCAAATTGAAATTGTGGTAATCAGTAATTAAGTCCAAAATTGGAAGCTACAACCAAACTTTCAAGCAGGCACGTCTTATTAGCATAGCACCCATTTAGCGCCTGCTTTCACCCTATCACCAAAATAACCCCCCTAATCTTTAATTCCTGGAGACTCCAGGAAAATTCTGGAGAATTGACAACCCGAAACCCTAGGCTACATTATCAGAGAAGGCACATAAATAGAAAACGCAAGCAGTAACTCTTCCCATGGCTTAGTTGGCAAAAGTGTGGCTAAGGACTAGAAAGTCCTGGGCTGGTCCTTCCTTGAATCTTCTCCCACTCCACTGCTATAACATAGCTGGAATTGTGTCAGACACCCTGTTTACCAGTGGTGACATTTGCCACATTACTCAATCTTCAGTCCACTGGTGCATAAAGCAAGTGAGAGCAGATTGCTTGCCAGAGGAAACAATTTAATCACTATCCCCATGGAAAGGAGGTAACAGCACAGGAGGGGGCAGCATTTTAACCATGTGGCAGATTTCCTTGAAGTGCAGAACCTCGTTAATGACAGGAATCTGAGCTCTGAGCAGCAATATATGGCATATATGAATAGAAAAGGTGTTTATTCCATGAATATGAAGATGGTGTTGGGCGACAGGAAGAGAATAGTGTAAGTAAGTAAGCAAGATCTTACCAGGAGCCACAATGCCTTGGGATTCCAGTGGGCCATCACGCCACTATTATTTGAAGGAGAAGGGAAACCCGAATAGCTGACTGGTTGGGAACATAGGATGTCCAAGCTGCCTCAGTGGGAGAAGTTAGTATGGTGGCAGCATACTACTCCTCACTGGGGTCCTCTTAACATGGCAGTGGCACTGTACTAACAGACCCTGTGGTAGCTTGTGTCCTGGCCATTTCCTCAATCTTCTGAGGGGGCTGGTTAGTGTAATGTATGCACCTGTGAGTGTGCTCACAGCTTTGTAAAGCTTTGCAGCAAATATATTACAGCTAGGTTGATACATGTGGAATCACCCTGCGGAGTAGCTGTCTCATCCATAGGTCAGGCTGCCAGGCTTCAGTTGCTAGGAGTGGGAACAAACCCATGGTTCACACTTAGGTGTGTGGAACTTGCCATCAAGATTCTCTCAACTGATCCCTTCACTTCCACATGCCAGAAAGGACAGCCCTGTGTAAATTGAAGCCCCTGGTTTTGATAGCCTTAGTCACAGTGCTTGTGAGGGAAAATGTATCTGCACTTTGGACCTCTATCCTGTGGCGTAACTCTGCAGATGCCTGTGTAGTTGTCCATTGACTCCATAGTGGCTTGCAAGTTTCCCAGAGTCTCATACCTTATTGCTCAGATTTCAGAATAGCACATATGCAAAGTATCCAACATCCGTGCAGGGAAGCGCTGAAGATTCTCAAAGGATTGTGTGAAGTGCCCATTGATGAGCTCCCTGCTACAGGCAGCCCCCATAATGTAATAAGCTGTGGAGTCTGAAACTGAGGAATGTCTCGACTTGACTTTCTGTTCAGTTGTTTCTGTTCCTCTGTAGCTACCTCCACTTGGTCGTCCTCACTTGTGTTGTGTGCTTCATCACGTGGTTCCTCCAGTTTCTCCATATCTGATTCCCTTGAGGTGGATGTATCTGAGTTAGTTCCTATATGCTCATAAGATTACTCAGCTGGTGACAGGTACATCAGCTTAGGAGGGCCTTGCATCAACAGAAAAGCACACAGTTCCAATTTTTAAAAAATTAATTCATCGGATGTGGGTGTCGCTGGCAAGGCCAGCATTTATTGCCCATCCCTAATTGCCCTTGAGAGGCTTTGTTAGGCCATTTCAGAGGGCAGTTAAGAGTCAACCACATTGCTGTCAGTCTGGAGTCACATATAGGCCAGACCGGGTAAGGACCTTCCCTAAAGGATATTAGTGAACCTGATGGATTTTTCTGACAATCTGGTGGTCCCCATACCTGATACTAGCTTTTTATTCCAGATTTATTTAATTGAATTTAAATTCCCCAGCTGCCGTGGTGGAATGTGAACTTTTGACTCCAAATTACTAGTCCAGCAACATTACCAATAAGTTACCAATCCCGATGCATTAAATGCTATGCTGAAACTGAGAAGGTCCAACTGTGTGTTATTGAATGTGTGAATGTGAAGGGGAAACAAGAAGAAGTTAAAAAGACACTTGCCATGTGGGCTGCCAGCAAGCTGCCAAGTTTTCCCAAGTTCTATTGCTACAACTATGATTTGAAGGGCCAATCCACAACTCTGGGGTTTGCGGGCCTGTACCAGCCTAGATCGCCTTCCTTTGATTGTGAGCAGCTTTCTCCTTTGAAAATCGAGAAAACAAATACTTTCAAAATGTGGAAGAACATACAGTGGCCCCCTCAGTGTTTAGCCTACAACCCAACTTGCATAATTGGGTGAAATCAGCTAATTTATGCACTGGCACATGGAGCGCCTGAAGAGTGACGTACTGGTGACACTGCATGCGGACATCGTTATCAGCCCCACTGTCCATATTTATCTGTGAATAATGGCTACAGTGGCGAGGAAGTGTGGAACTGTACCCCAGCATGGTTTAGTGCCTTTAGAAGAGAAGGGAAGTCACTGGAGGGAAAGTTTAAAAAAAAAGGTGAAACTACACTGAGAAAAATAAACTTAAGAAATGCAGCAGACTAATGGATGACACTCTTAAATTGTATTAATACTTGCCCAAGAAGTTCTTAAAGGGGCCTGACTTATCCCCCTACATCAGATAGTTTCTGTTGCATTTTTGAGAAAGCCTGGCCGAGAGAATAACATAGACAGAACAATTTTAATGAAGAAACACTTAAGGGAACACATGAATTTCTGAAATCTGAGGATTTCATTTCTCCTCAGTTAAGGAAAATACAAAAACATTCAGGTTGTCCTGGGAGACAAGTCTGAAAGTTACCACTGATGACAATTCCTGGAGGGACACTGAGTTCAGATCCCAGTCTCTGTCTATCCTCAATAAGAAAGGAAATCCTGTTTAAACTTACTCAGCACTTCTTCAGCCTATATACTGCGAATACATTTTCCCAACAGAATACACTGATATGTCTAACGTGTAATGGGAACAAAGGTCCTTTCTTACATAATCTTTTTGTAAGATCACATGATAAAGATGGTGATGGAAGGCCATTCAGCCCATCTTAGCTTCCCCTCATTTATTTCTTTACACAAAGATGATGCATACATGGACGAACCAGAAATCGTTGTGCATGCGCAGTTCCAGTGTTTTTTTACAGACGGTGAAGTTGAGCATGCACCCTGCTTAGATAATGGGAAAGGTCTTTACAAAAAAACAGAGAAACATATTAATCTCGAGATAAAGTTGAGCCTGGATTGCTAATGGGAAAATGAAGCGCGTTTTTAATTTTATTTGCATTTCTTTATAATAAAATTATTTCCAACAAGGGTAACAAACGCTATAAGATACCTTTAAATAACGCGGATGTTTATCGAGCCGGGAATGTTTTAATATTCATTTCTCTGTATTTCTTGCCTGTGTTTATTCTCAAATCGGAATTTCCACAGAACAACAAATCTTAACTTTAAAGATGGAAAATATTACAAATAATAAATGGATTTTGATCCTCAAAAGCAAATAAGAGTTGGCATTTACACAGACCTCCTTTTGTTGTAAATGTTATTTTTAAAATTTGGGGCTGTTATTTTTAAAGTTTGGGATCTTCCGGCAGCTTCCGGGTTGTTGGCAGGCGTCACTCTGTACATGGGAATGGACTTCTGGTGTGGAAGCAAAAATTGTAGAATCACAAGCGAAAACGCCAATGGGGGAGTGTGGAGTCTTTCTAGATGGATGGACTAAAATGGCAGTGTATTCTGTCATAGAAACATAGAAAATAGGTGCAGGAGTAGGCCATTCGGCTCTTCGAGCCTGCACCAAGATTCAATGAGATCATGGCTGATCATTCCCTCAGTACCCCTTTCCTGCTTTCTCTCCATACCCCTTGATCCCTTTAGCTGTAATGGCCATATCTAACTCCCTCTTGAATATATCCAATGAACTGGCATCAACAACTCTCTGCGGCAGGGAATTCCACAGGTTAACAACTCTCTGAGTGAAGAAGTTTCTCCTCATCTCAGTGCTAAATGGACTGCCCCTTATCCTAAGACTGTGTCCCCTGGTTCTGGACTTCCCCAACATCGGGAACATTCTTCCCACATCTAACCTGTCCAGCCCCGTCAGAATCTTATATGTTTCTATGAGATCCCCTCTCATCCTTCTAAACTCCAGTGTATAAAGGCCCAGTTGATCCACTCTCTCCTCATATGCCAGTCCAGCAATTCCTGGAATCAGTCTGGTGAACCTTCCTGCACTCACTCAATAACAAGAACATCCTTCCTTAGGTTAGGAGACCAAACTGAATACAATATTCCAGGTGAGGCCTCACCAAGGCTCTGTACAACTGCAGTAAGATTTCCCTGCTCCTATACTCAAATCCCCTAGCTATGAAGGCCAACATACCATTTGTCTTCTTCACCGCCTGCTGTACCTGCATGCCAACTTTCAATGACCGATGAACCATGACACCCAGGTCTCGCTGCACCTCCGCTTTTCCTAATCTGGCACCATTCAGATAATATTCTGCCTTCGTGTTTTTGCCCCCAAAGTGGATAACCTCACATTTATCCACATTATACTGCATCTGCCATGTATTTGCCCACTTGCCTAATCTGTCCAAGTCACCCTGCAGCCTCTTAGCGTTCTCCTCACCACTCACACCGCCACTCAGTTTAGTGTCATCTGCAAACTTGGAGCTATTACACTCAATTCTATCATCTAAATCATTAATATATATTATAAAGAGCTGGGGTCCCAACACTGAGCCCTGCTGCACTCCACTAGTCAGTGCCTGCCATTCTGAAAAGGACCCGTTTATCCCGACTCTCTGCTTTCTGTCTGCCAACCAGTTCTCTATCCACGTCAGTACATTACCCCCAATACCATATGCTTTGATTTTGCACACCAATCTCTTCTGTGGGACCTTGTCAAAAGCCTTTTGAAAGTCCAAATACACCACATGCACTGGTTCTCCCTTCTCCATTCTACTAGTTACATCTTCAAAAAATTCCAGAAGATTGGTCAAGCATGATTTCCCTTTCAGAAATCTATGCTGACTTGGACCAATCCTGTCACTGCTTTCCAAATGCGCTGCTATTTCATCCTTAATGATTGATTCCAATATTTTCCCCACTACTGATGTCAGGCTAACCGGTCTATAATTACTCATTTTCTCTCTCCCTCCTTTTTTAAAAAGTGGTGTTATATTAGCTACCCTCCAGTCCATAGGAACTGATCCAGAGTTGATAGACTGTTGGAAAATGATCACCAATGCATCCACTATTTCTATGGCTAGTTCCTTAAGTACTTTGAGATGTAGACTTCAATCTCATCAATTTCCCTAACATAATTTCCCGCCTAATAAGGATATCCTTCAGTTCCTCCTTCTCACTAGATCCTCGATCCCTTAGTACTTCCGGAAGGTTATTTGTGTCTTCCTTCGTAAAGCCAGAACCAAAGTATTTGTTCAATTGGTCTGCCATTTCTTTGATCCCCATTAAAAATTCACCCGAATCCGACTGCAAGGGACCTACGTTTGTCTTCACTAATCTTTTTCTCTTCACATATCTATAGAAGCTTTTGCAGTCAGTTTTTATGTTCCCGGCAAGCTTCCTCTTGTACTCTATTTCCCCCTCTTAATTAAAGCCTTTTTCCTCCTCTGCTGAATTCTAAATTTCTCCCAGTCCTCAGGTTTGCTGCTTTTTCTGGCTAATTTATATGCCTCTTCCTTGGATTTAACACTATCCTTAATTTCCCTTGTTAGCCACAGTTGAGCCACCTTCCCCATTTTATTTTTATTGCAGACAGGGATGTACAATTGTTGAAGTTCATCCATATGATCTTTAAAGGTTTGCCATTGCCTATCCACCGTCAACCCTTTAAGTATCATTTGCCAGTCTAATCTAGCCAATTCGTACCTCATACCGTCAAAGTTACCTTTCCTTAAGTTCAGGACCCTAGTTTCTGAATTAACTGTGTCACTCTCCATCTTGATGAAGAATCATACCATGTTATGGTCACTCTTCCCCAAGCAGCCTCGCACAACAAAATTGTTAATTAGTCCCTTTTCATTACACATCACCCAGCCTAGGATGGCCAGCTCTCTGGTTGGTTCCTCGACATATTGGTCTAGAAAACCATCCCTTATACACTCCAGGAAATCCTCCTCCACCGCATTACTACCAGTTAGATTATCCCAATGAATATGTAGATTAAAGTCGCCCATGATTACTGCCGTACCTTTATTGCATACATCCCTTATTTCTTGTTTGATGCTGTCCCCAATCTCACAACTACTATTTGGTGGTCTGTACACAACGCCCACTAGCGTTTTCTGCCCTTTGGTATTCCGTAGCTCCACCCATACCGATTCCACATCATCCAAGCTAATGTCCTTCCTTACTATTGCATTAATTTCCTCTTTAACCAGCAATGCCACCCCGCCTCCTTTTCCTTTCTGTCTATCCTTCCTAAATGCTGAATACGCTTGGATGTTGAGTTCCCAGCCTTGGTCACCCTGGAGCCATGTCTCCGTGATGCCAATCACATCATATCCGTTAACTGCTATCTGCGCAGTTAATTTGTCCACCTTATTCCGAATACTCCTCGCATTGAGGCACAGAGCCTTCAGGCTTGTCTTTTTAACACACTTTGCCCCTTTAGAATTTTGCTGTAATGTGGCCCTTTTTGTTTTTTGCCTTGGGTTTCTCTGCCCTCCACTTTTACTATTCTCCTTCCTATCATTTGCTTCTGACTCCATTTTATTTCCCTCTGTCTCCCTGCATAGGTTCCCATCCCCCTGCCATATTAGTTTAACTCCTCCCCAACAGCACTAGCAAACACTCCCCCTAGGACATTGGTTCCGGTCCTGCCCAGGTGCAGACCGTCCGGTTTGTACTGGTCCCACCTCCCCCAGAACCTGTTCCAGTGCCTCAGGAATTTGAATCCCTCCGTTCTGCACCACTGCTCAAGCCACGTATTCATCTGAGCTATCCTGCGATTCCTACTCTGACTAACACATGGCACTGGTAGCAATCCCGAGATTATTACTTTTGAGGTCCGACTTTTTAATTCAACTCCTAGCTTCCTAAATTCATCTCGTAGGACCTCATCCTGTTTTTTACCTATATCGTTGGTACCTATATGCACCACGACAACTGGCTGTTCACCCTCCCTTTTCAGAATGTCCTGCACCCGCTCCGAGACATCCTTGACTCTTGCACCAGGGAGGCAACATACCATCCTGGAGTCTCGGTTGTGGCCGCAAAAACGCCTATCTATTCCCCTCACAATTGAATCCCCTATCACTGTCGCTCTTCCACTCTTTTTCCTGTCCTCCTGTGCAGCAGAGCCAGCCACGGTGCCATGAACTTGGTTGCTGCTGCTCTCCCCTGATGAGTCATCCCCCTCAACAGTACTCAAAGCGGTGTATCTGTTTTGCAGGGGGATGACTGCAGGGGATCCTTGCACTACCTTCCTTGCACTGCTCTTCCTGTTGGTCTTCCATTCCCTATCTGGCTGTGGACCCTTTACCTGCGGTAAGACCAACTTGCTAAACGTGCTATTCACGTCATTCTCAGCATCGTGCATGCTCCAGAGTGAATCCACCCGCAGCTCCAGTGCCGCAATGCGGTCCGTCGGGATCTGCTGGCGGATACACTTCCCGCACGTGTAGTCATCAGGGACACCGGAAGCGTCCCTGAGTTCCCACATGGTACAGGAGGAGCAGAACACATTACCGAGCTATCCTGCCATGACTTAACCCTTAGATTAACCTGATTGGGCAACAACAACGTTACAAGGTTACTTACTGATAAAGAAAAGAAAAAGAAAAACTACTCGCCAATCATCAGCCAATCATTTACCCCCTTGGCTGTGATGTCACCTTTCGATTTCTTTCTACTCCCTGCTGCGGCTGGCCTCAGCAACGAACTCCCGCAACCACAAACTCCCCGGACTCCTCGCTCATGGGCCTTTATAGACCTCTGGCTCCTCGATCTCCTGCCTCACCAACGAACTCCCGTCAGGAGAAGGTTCACAATGCGTGGGCTGAAGAATTGCTGAGCGAGTTTCAACTGGTTTCATGTCTTGGGTTGTCAGTGGAAGGAATAACCTTGAGATTCAGGTCTGAGTGGTGAGTTACATCTCTTTGGTAACTTGAGTCAAAATCCGTATAGTCTAATTTCAATGTCTCATCTGACATAAGCTGAAACAGATGAGAAACCCAGGGATACAATTAAAACTGTGCCCTTCACAGAATTCAGTGATTTTCCTCAGAGACCTGTCAATGTCGATGCACACATCTTCACTTCAATAGTGGCTTAAGGTCTTTTGGATGGACAAATTATGACTTTAAAAATGCATGAAAATGGCAATGAAACTGTTATTACATTGTCTGATTATAGCAGTAATCAGACCCTTGGGTAATCTTCTCCCCCCTCCACTTGACTCCAAACCTACTGTACAGGATGACTACACAACCATTATTCATGTTCCATCCAATTCACTTCTTTCATTTTTGGAGGAATTAAAAAGTTTTTCCACCTGTGTGTGTGTAATCTTCAATATATCTAACAATTAAACCTATAGTCCAGCTTCATGCCTCAGTGCATGATACATTAAACTCTGTCCAGGCATTTTGCTTTGTGCTAAGTATCATTTAAATGAGACATTATTGATATGCATTATTCCAATGTGTAATTTATATTTGGTTAATGTGGATTTTGCAGTTCCATTACCCTATGTGTATATACCTATCAATATCCCTATTTTCATCTGTTATGCTGGTTTTTCTTTCAGTTTTTTCCATTATCCCTCCTCTCATGTTGGTGGGCCCATATCGAGGTCCAGTTCCTTGAGTATTGGCAGTCTTTCAGGACATTGTGAAAAGGCCATTCTACATTTGTGAGTTTGGACAGTGAAAGTACTTTGGGGAGAGCCAATCAAGTTCCTAATGGATTTGAGTCTACATCACTAAAATTGACCATAATCGAGCATGAATTGCAAGAGAGAAGATAAGGATTAAAAACAGAAAATGCTGGAAATCTCAGCAGGTCAGGCAGCACCTGTGGAGAGAAAGCAGAGTTAACGTTTTGGGTCGATAAAGTTCTGCTGAAGGGTCGTCGACATGAAACGTTAACTTTGTTTTCTCTCCACAGATGCTACCTGACCCGTTGTGATTTCCAGTATTTTCTGTTTTTATTCCAGATTCCAGCATTCGCAGTATTTTGCTTTTTTTTAGAAGATAATGATGGCTGGTGTGAAAAATGGAAAATTCATGCATGTGTAGTCGAGGATGCTCCTGTGAGCTGGTAGTAAAGGTGATCTAATGAGGAAAAGTAGGCAACATAGTCTGCTTCTAGCCCGTCAGATTGTTGTGGCTGACACACATTGATGAGCACAAATTCAGCTTATCAAAATAACAAAGATAAAAGGTAACAAAAAAAAATCATTGGAATTCTTCTAGACCAAAGCTTGCACTTCAATAAGACTTGACTTCAGGAGTATTCCTCTAAAGCTACAATTGCCAAAACTAATCAGGTATAGAATTCTTAAACTTCTTGAACCTAAATCTTATATCACTGGAGATGCCTATTCAGGATCAATACCCACACCGTCCACAGGGTTGACAGAAATGCATTTGATTGAGTGGATCACTTGGTGCAATATATAAGAACATAAGAAATAGGAACAGAAGTAGGCCATTCATCCCTTCAAGCCTGCTCCACCATTCAATAATATCATGGCTGATCTGCCTCAACTCCACCTATATGGGTAGAGCTGCGAAACACCAAAGGGCAGAAAACGTTATTGGGAATTGTGTACAGACCACCAAACAGTAGTAGTGAGGTTGGGAATGGCATCAAACAGGAAATTAAGGATGCGTGCAATAAAGGTACAGCAGTTATCATGGGTGACTTTAATCTACATATAGATTGGGCTAACCAAACTGGTAGCAATACTGTGGAGGAGGATTTCCTGGAGTGTATAAGGGATGGTTTTCTAGACCAATATGTCGAGGAACCAACTAGAGAGCAGGCCATCCTAGACTGGGTCTTGTGTAATGAGAGAGGATTAATTAGCAATCTTGTCATGCGTGGCCCCTTGGGGAAGAGTGATCATAATATGGTAGAATTCTTCATTAAAATGGAGAGTGACACAGTTAATTCAGAGACTAGGGTCCTGAACTTAAAGAAAGGTAACTTTGATGGTATGAGACATGAATTGGCTAGGATAGATTGGCGAATGATACTTAAAGGGTTGACGGTAGATAGACAATGACAGACATTTAAAGATCACATGGATGAACTTCAACAATTGTACATCCCTGTCTGGTGTAAAAATAAAACGGGAAGGTGGCTCAACCGTGGCTAACAAGGGAAATTAGGGATAGTGTTAAAGCCAAGGAAGAGGCATATAAATTGGTCAGAAAAAGCAGCAAACCTGAGGACTGGGAGAAATTTAGAATTCAGCACAGGAGGATTAAGGGTTTAATTAGGAGGGGGAAAATAGAGTATGAGAGTAAGCTTGCAGGGAACATAAAAACTGACTGCAAAAGCTTCTATAGATATGTAAAGAGAAAAAAATTAGTGAAGACTAATGTAGGTCCCTTGCAATCAGAATCAGGTGAATTTATAATGGGGTACAAGAAAATGGCAGACCAATTGAACAAATAGTTTGGTTCTGTCTTCACTAAGAAAGACACGAATAACCTCCCAAAATTACTAGGGGACCGAGGGACTAACAAGAAGGAGGAACTGAGGGAACTGAGGGAAATCCTTATTAGTCATGAAATAGTGTTAGGGAAATTGATGGGATTGAATGCCGATAAGTCCACAGGGCCCGATAGTCTGCATCCCAGAGTACTTAAGGAAGTGGCCCTAGAAATTGTAGATGCATTGGTGGTCATTTTCCAACATTCCATGGACTCTGGTTCAGTTCCTATGGATTGGAGGATAGCTAATGTAACCCCACTTTTTAAAAAAGGAAGGAGAGAGAAAACAGGGAATTATAGACCGATTCGCCTGACATCGGTAGTGGGGAAATGCTGGAATCAATTATTAAAGATGTAATAGCAGCGCATTTGGAAAGCAGTGACAGGATCGGTCCAAGTCAGCATGGGAAATTATGCTTGACAAATCTAGATTTTTTTGAGGATGTAACTAGTAGAGTGGACAAGGGAGAACCAGTGGATGTAGTGAATTTGGACTTTCAAAAGGACTTTGATAAGGTCCCACACAAGAGATTAGTGTGCAAAATTAAGGCACATGGTATTGGGGGTAAAGTATTGACATGGATAGACTGGTTGGTAGACAGAATAAACGGGTCCTTTTCAGAATGGCATGCAGTGACTAGTGGAGTACCGGAAGGTTCAGTGCTGGGACCCCAGCTATTTACAATATATATTAATGATTTAGACGAAGGAATTGAATGTAATATCTCCAAGTTTGCAGATGACACTAAGCTGGGTGGCAGTGTGAGCTGTGAGGAGGATGCTAAGAGGCTGCAGGGTGACTTGGACAGGTTAGGTGAGTGGGCAAATGTATGGCAGATGCTGTATAATGTGGATAAATGTGAGGTTATCCACTTTGGTGGCAAAAACAGGAAGGCAGATTATTAACTGTATGGTGACAGATTAGTAAAAGGGGAGGTGCAATGAGACCTGGGTTTCATGTACATCAGTCATTGGAACTAGGCATGAAGGTACAGCAGGTAGTAAAGAATGCAAATGGCATGTTGGCCTTCATAGCAAGAGGATTTGAGTATAGGAGCAGGGAGGTCTTACTGCAGTTGTACAGGGCCTTGGTGAGACCACACCTTGAGTATTGTGTGCAGTTTTGGTCTCCTAATCTGAGGAAGGACATTCTTGCTATTGAAGGAGTGCAGCGAAGGTTCACCAGACTGATTCCCGGGATGGCAGGACTGACATATGAAGAAAGACTGGATCGACTAGGCTATATTCACTGGAATTTAGAAGAATGAGAGGGGATCTCATAGAAGCATATAAAATTCTGACGGGACTGAACAGGTTAGATGCAGGAAGAATGTTCCCGATGTTGGGGAAGTCCAGAACCAGGGGTCACAGTCTAAGGATAAGGGGTAAGCCATCTAGGACCGAGATGAGGAGAAACTTTTTCACCCAGAGAATTGTGAACCTGTGGAATTCTCTACCACAGAAGGTTGTTGAGGCCAGTTTGTTGGATAAACTCAAAAGGGAGTTAGATGTGGCCCTTACGGCTAAAGGGATCAAAGGGTATGGAGAGAAGGCAGGAATGGGGTACTGAAGTTGCATGATCAGCCATGACCATATTGAATGGTGGTGCAGGCTCGAAGGGCCGAATGGCCTGCTCCTGCACTTATTTTCTATGTTTTCCCACACTATCCCCATAGCCCTGGATTTCCTTAGCATCTAAATACACATGCCTCCTAAGCAGCATTTTGCTGGTCTAGATGCTCTGGAAATATAATAACACAAATTCAGCAAGTTTTGACCATAGCTTTCATTGAAGTTTACAGCATTGAAGGAGATCCTTCAACCCATCGTGTTTATACCACTCTATCCACTTGGTCTCGTTCCCTTGCCTTTTCCTCATACGATTTAAAATTTTTATTTTTCAGATATCTATCTAATGCTGACTCACGGGGGCATCTTTGTTTACGTTCCTCCAATTCAAAAAATGTTCATTAACCATTACTATCTATTTTCTATCCTTTGACCAACTTCGTATCCATGTTGCCACATTTACTTACATACCTTAATATTATCAACATCTTCAGTGTTTTTTATAAGAATATAAGAAATAGGAGCAGGAGAAGGCCATACCACCCCTCGAGCCTGCTCTGCCATTTAATAAGATCATGGCTGATCTGATCATGGACTCAGCTCCACTTCCCCGCCTGCTCCCCATAACCCCTTATCCCCTTATCATTTAAGAAGCTTCTATTTCTGTCTTAAATTTATTCAATGTCCCAGCTTCCACAGCTCTCTGAGGCAGCGAATTCCACAGATTAACAACCCTCTGAGAGAAGAAATTTCTCCTCATCTCTGTTTTAAATGGGCGGGCCCTTATTCTAAGATCATGCCCTCTAGTTCTAGTCTCCCCTATCAGTGGAAACATCCTCTCTGCATCCACCTTGTCAAGCCCCCTCATAATCTTATACGTTTCGATAAGATCACCTCTCATTCTTCTGAACTCCAATGAGTAGAGGCCCAACCTACTCAACCTTCCCTCATAAGTCAACTCCCTCATCCCCAGAATCAACCGAGTGAACCTTCTCTGAACTGCCTCCAAAGCAAGTATATCCTTTCGTAAATAAGGAAACCAAAACTGCATGCAGTATTCCAGGTGTGGCCTCACCAATACCTTATATAACTGTAGCAAGACTTCCCTGCTTTCATACTCCATCCCCATTGGCCTTCCTGATCATTTGCTGTACCTGCATACTATCCTTTTGTGTTTCATGCACAAGTACCCCCATAGTTGGCTGTATCTGTTTCGTCACCTTTTTAAAAAGATTAGTCTGTTCCCAGTCCACTGGTACATCCCAGTGTCCATTGGCTCCCTCATACCATTTGTCAATACAGTACCTCACAAATCCCCTCCCTAGCAGTGTTAGTTAATTTATTTTGGTAATGTAGGTTAAGAGAAGAATTTTGGCCTGAACACAAGGAGAAGATCCCTGCTCTTCAAATAAATGCCACCAAACTGTTAGGCTGGGCCTTGGTTTAACATCACATCCAAAAGACAGCAACTTTCACAAAGGGTCGGCCATTTCGGACTGAGATGAGGAGAAATTTCTTTACTCAGAGGGTTGAGACTCTTTGGAATTCTCTACCTCAGAGGGCTGTGGACACTCAGTAGTTTAATACATTCAAGGCTGAGAGCAATAGATTTTTGGACTCTAAGGGAATCAAGGGATATGCGGATTGGGTGGGAAAGTGTTCAGGTCAAAGATCTTATTGAACGGCGGATCAGTTTCGAGGGGCTAGATGGCCTACTCCTGTTTCTATTCTTATGTTCTTACAATGCTGTACTCCAATGTTAAATTATACATTCAAATCTTGGACTGGGGCTTGTACCTACATCCTTCGTGACAAAAGGGAACAGCCAAGCTCACAGAATTTAAGCACTGGCATCTGTATTTAAGCACTGGCATCTGTGTTCAGGAGTCCAATAGTGAGTTCAATGAGGTAAAGTGGGGGAAGAATTGGTGCAGTGTTGATGTCCTGCCTCTAGGTTTCTTCGTCATGCTTTATAAATATGCTAAAGATGTCAAGTGGCAGTTCATGAAAACTGATTACCCTTTATTTTTCTTATATTGTCAGGCAGACATTTGGCACTGGCGCACACTTAGTAGGACTACATACAATTCTAGTGAGGTTAACCAGGCTTTTGGAACCGGTCCCTTCATACACCAGGGATGTTGAGGCTAATTATAGCACAACCCCATCTGTGCTTAGCTAACTCAGCACAGACCGAAGATTCAATCAAGAGATGTTTTTATTTTCCACAAGATTCATAGTAGCGGTGTTGGCTACAATCCAAAGTAAACTTACCAGGATTTGCTAAAGCTGGTGGCTAGGTAGATTTAGGAGGTTTATTTTCAGGATACAGTTGCCTGTATGAGCCTGCCAAAGCAGCTTCGGACCTTCCTGAGATGAATGGCTTAGTGCTACCATGCAGTACAGTTACCCTTTAAACCACTGGAGACTTGGGCAACATCTTCTCTGTTTATAGATATCGAATATTATAGATCAAGTATGACTTCATAATCCCATTTCATAAAGACTCTTGTAAATCGTCACTGATTGATTAATTGCAAAGATATAAAATTGACGATATATGGAACACAAAGGTTACCTTGGCCATAAAATGGAAATCATTGATTTCCTCAGTTTGTGAAACTGTGCAGGATCCAGATTATTATCAGTTCTGTTTGATTGATCAGCTGACAGGGTTAGATGAAGTAGGGTGGGAGCAGGCCTGTGTGGAGCATAAACACCGGCACAGACCTGTTGGGCCAAATGGCCTGTTTTTGTGCTGTACATAATAAGTAATACTATGTAAAATTAAGTTTGATTGATTATTTGTAATTGCTGTTGAGAGGTGGCAATAGGAGATGTCTCTTGACAAGACTTGGTTTATTAAGCGTTTCAGAAAGAAGTGTTTCCACACTTAGCTTTGCCTAAACCCTTTAACACTCAAACCAAGTCCAGACTGCTGTTTGTATCTATCCCTGCCTTTCCCAGTTTGTTCTTCATGTTATTGATTTGGAAAGCCTTCCAAGAGTTAAAATATTGTTAGCTACAAATCAATGCTAGTTAGTTAAAACTTTTACACAGGTCATCTACATTTCACAATATACATTGATGGCATATTTGAAATAATCTTGGGCTATGACTGGGAAACATTTTCTTAAGATCAATAAATAACCACTTATATGTCAATTATATTTTACAAGGCTCTGCTAATGGCCCGTATAGTTCGGACAGTACAAGCCAGAGAGATACAAGCCAGATATTCAGGTACAGTCCTCCTTGGTCTGTGATGAGTTAGCACCCCACAGCTAGGTTGGGAGAAAAACTCTGCAGAGTTCCCACTCTATTCAGAGACTCCTGATGAAAGTTTGTGTGTGCAGATGTTGAGTAAGGATAGGAATGCGATGATTTGTGATGCCCCCTATGGTGAATAGTTTGATGACATTTACTGCGGAGGTTGACAGGTGAAGCAGTGGAGGGATAATAGTACCTGTGTAACCATACTCTCACAAGACGCCAATGCCTTCAGAATAGGCAGGGGGAGGTGGCAAAAATTGATGAAGAAAAAGGAATGAATTAAGCTTAGCGCTCCTCTAATGGCCTATTGGGTAAACGCATCACCTGGTACATTATACAGGCCAGAAGGTCTCAGTTCAATGCTGGTCTGTCCTGAGGCAGCAGCTGGGATATTACAATTGGCCTCAGCACCACAATGTAAGGGAGGAGAAAAAATAGCCATGATTCTCGCTCCTGATCATCATCCGGTGACCCCTGCTGTAAAATGCACATGGCGTTGACTGGTATGAACTTTGGTATGATGCCCCATTAATTCAATAGTCTGCTAATATTCGTTGTATAGGCTTACCGATAAAGAATGGCCACTTGGGCAATATACCTGAGAGCTGCCAAAGACGGTGGAACTAGGGGGCACAGTCTCAGAATAAGGGGTTGCCCATTTAGGACTGAGATGAGGAGGAATTTCTTCTCTCAGAGGGTCGTGAATCTTTGGAATTCCCTACCCCAGAGAGTTGTGGAGGCTGGGCCATTGAATATATTCAAGGCTGAGATGGACAGATTCTTCAATCATAGAAAGAAAGACGAATTTATATAGCGCCTTTCACGACCACTGGATGTCTCAAAGCACTTTACAGCCAATGAAGTACTTTTGGAGTGTTAGACAGCCACTGTTAGAATGAGGGAAATGTAGGGGAGTCAAGGGTTATAGGGAACAGGCAGGAAAGTGGAGTTGAGGTCAAATTCAGATCAGTCATGATCTTATTGAATGGTGGAGCAGGCTCGAAGGGCTGTATGGCCTACTCCTGCTCCTATTTCTTATGTTCTTATGTTACCCCAGCAAGAGACATTGCCTTCAGGGCAGGAGAGACTGGGAAGATACAGAATAAATGAAACCTGAGAACTATTTTTCCATTCATGTATATTTTCCCCACATGAATTTTCCATTGATTCATTTGTAAACAGACTCTGCTTCAGCTCCAGTCTGCTTTCTGTCTTACAGTCTGCTCCATTAATGCTCCTCAGTCAACTCAGAAAAAACCCAAAGCATTCACATTCAGAAATGGAGGAATAAGGAGGCATGGTGCTGCGTGGTGTGCTGTGTCCATGGAATGGCAGGACCTCGACTTGTGCTCCTGACTCTCCACATCAGCGAGCTCCTAATCTTGGTTGTGACCCAAGTCAAGGCACTGAGTGCAGGTTAGACAGCTCCCCATGGAGAGAAGGGAAAATGGCCATATATTCAGAGATCTGCAGGGCAGGTGGTCTTAGCAAGGGAGGTGGTGAGTGATGTGGGGGACTTCAGCAGTGGGACACTTTATTTTTTCAATGGGGGCAAAAAGAGAAAGAGACTTGAGACTCAGCTAACCTGTAAATTGTATTTTTACAGCAGGCAGAGAGTATTGTTGGATAATCTCATGATGTGCCTGCACTGATTCTACTGAAAAGTCAGCATGAATTAAAGTGCAACACTTAAGCGCACTCCCACTTTTCACTAAAATTAGTGAAGGCAGGAATTTAACACTTCCGTTCCCTTTGGAGTACGGGCAGACTGCAAACCAAATGAGGGTCTATTTATCCTTCCAAGATTGCTGGCCCATGACATCTAACTGTTAAGAAAAGCTTATTAAGAGTTGATACAAAGTCCCTTTTGACTGTTCTTTCTTTTTAAAACAATACCGAGGCCAACTTTAAACCCTGAGCAGGTTTCGGACGGGCGAGGGGGCCGGACCTAAGTTAGACATTCACTGGCCTAAGTTTGAGAGCAGTGGGATTTTAACTCCCCATCCTCATCTACATGCCCACCTGGGTGTAAACAGGCAGTGGCTGGTGGGCGCGAGACGAGTTTCGGGAGGCTGGAGGCTGCCGGCTGGCAAAAAAGAAAAAGAAAAGAAAAACTTGCATTTATATATAGCCTTTCATGACCACCGGACATCCCAAAGCATTTTACAGCCAATTAAGTACTTTTTTTACGTGTAGTCACTGTTGTAATGTAGGAAGCGCAGCAGCCAATTTGCACACAGCAAGCTCCCACAAACAACAATGTGATAATGACCAGATAATGGCCGGAATTTTGTGGGGGAAGGTGGGTTGGGGACGGGAAATCTCTGAGGCGGTCGGGAAACCCGGGAGGCTGGGTTTCCCACAGGCCCTGCCGACTTTAATGGAGGCTGGGGGTGGAGGTGATCGGAGGCCTCATGAGGAGAGTCTACGATCGCTATGTGTGGGTTAGGTAGGGAGTAGGCATAAAGTTGTAAAATAAAATTAAAAATCTGGTTCATTAATGTCCTTTAGGGAAGGAAATCTGCCGTCCTTACCCGGTCTGGTCTATATGTGACTCCAGACCCACAGCAATGTGGTTGACTCTTAACTGCCCTCTGAAATGGTCTAGCAAGCCACATCCCATGAATTCAATAAAACATACAGTTATAAACAAAATCAAGGTTAAAAAAGCGGCTTCCAGCCTCATTATAATATTTCAATTTACATTCCGGCCCCTAGGAGTGGGTTGGTTGCCTGCCTCCCATCCTGTTTATATCCCACCTCCGTTAAAACCAGAAGGAGGTGGGTTAAGGTCGGGAATCCCATTTTTAACAATTTAACTCCACCCATGCTCCATACCCAGCCATATTTTATAGGTTAAAATCCCTTCCCCCCGCAATCTGTTTTAGTGATGTTGATTGAGGGATAAATATTGGCCAGGACACCAGGGATAACTTCCCTGCTCTTCTTCGAAATAGTGCCATGCGATCTTTTACGTCCACCTGAGAGAGCAGACCTTGGTTTAACGTCTCATCTGAAAGATGGCACCTCCAACAGTGCAGCACTCCCTCAGTGTGTCAGGCTAGATTCCGGTGCTCAAGTCTATGGAGTGGGACTTGAATCCACAACCTTCTGACTCAGAGGCAAGGGTGCTACCAACAGGCGCTAAGGGAAGACTCGGTGGCAAGCAGGTAAATCACGAGGGACGTGTTGGGGGGGGGGGGGCGGCGCGGGATTCAGGAGGATCTCACTGGGGGGAATGGGGGAGTCTGAGGCAGGGGAGGCTATGACTTTGTTTGTGGGGTCCGGAGGAGCACTCCTGCTCCTCCTGGGCCCACAAAGGAAAGTTTCACACTTACCTTGGAGCGCTGCTTCAGTCTGCAGACCCGCATCAGCCTGGCAGGAAAGCTGAAAAATGCAATTGGCATCCTTTCGTCGTAATCGGACCCCAATTTGGAGAAATTAATTAGGCCCCCGTGCCTGCTTTAGGTCTGCAGGTTAAAATGGGTGAGTAACTCACTCGTTAAGTGCCCTCCCACCACGTTTCATGAAGGCATGATCAAAGGGAAAGTTTTGAGGAGCTTTTTAAAGGTGAGGAGTGAAATAGCAAGGTGGAAAGATGTAAGGAGAGACTCCATATTTCAGACGGGAGAAAGGTGGGGGCACATGTACCGGTCAGATTGGAACAGTGAAGGACGTGAGCTCAGATGTAGAAGGATGGAAGCGATTGCAGAGAAAGGTTAGGGTGAAGCCCTGGAGGGATTTGTAAATGAGGATGATGATTTTGAAGTCAGTTCATTAGAGGACAGGGTGCTAATGGAGGTCGGCAAGGTGAGCAGGACTTAGTGCAGGATAGGATGACTTGGAGTTTATGCAGGGTGAAGCTCAGAAAGTAGTGAGGAAACTACTGGAGAAATTGAGCATCGAGGCACAAAGGTATGGATGAGGGTGTCAGCTAGAGTGGAGGTGAGGTAAGGGCTTACGAACCCTGAATGCATAATCTGCCTTCATTATTGGCAGAATATGTATAGGTCTTTCTGTATTAGTATGAGAAACAAGTGTAAAGTGCAACGGAGATTCAGTTCTCTGCTTTGCAGAGGTGGGTGAGGTAGGCCTGATCTGGCTGTAAAAGTAGTACTTATTGACATCTGATGCTGAAGTAGTGTGTGACCTAATTATAGCCTTGCAGGGCAAGAGGGCAGCTTCATGTTAACAAAGAACTGTTTGCTGAATTAAAGGGACGTATTTTGCAAAGTTTGAAAAAAAAAACCAGCAGGAATTGTATGAATCAAAGAAAGGAAATCTTTGTGTGGAGTGGAGCTATTTTAATGCATATTGTATGAGGCAGAGAAAAGAAAACCGTTGTGAATGTTGATCTCCCCCTTGGTCAAATTCATTAAGTGCCAAATAACAGCAAGTAAAGTATTACCAACTCTCACTTTTATACCACTCCTTACTTTCCCAAAGAAAATCTCCCTCATCTGTTTTTAGCGGTTCCTTTGTTTCAAAGTCAAATAGCTCCTCAGACCATGATATAATTTCATAGTTGGAACGACTATTGACAAACAGTAACTAATTTACATTCATCAAAGGCAACATACTTAAGCAACAATCTAATTTTTCCAATAGTACTTATGGCTTTTAGGGTTTGTCTATTTAATGCTGACTGAGAAATGCTGGTGTCACTGAAGTCCACTTCAAACCCATTTTATTTGATCTGCTGCGATAATGTATTGTTGTTGTTGCATTTGCAGTGTTTAATCATTCTGAGTAAAACTTTATACGAGCAGGCACTTGTTGACATTTTTAGGTTTGCCTTTACTGTTTTTATCCAAAATTATTATTTTAGTTCCATGTTTTGAAAACCTTCTCTGTCAGCATTCTTTGCATAGCCAAAGGCAGGGGGCTTCAAGTTTTCTCACTTTTCCAGTTAGACTTGTTCAGTCTCAAACAGTTTCTGGCTGGAATAATCACTTTCAACTTGTGTGACTATAATGATGATCCAATGAAGGGAGGCCAGGGCCAGGGCTCGACAACCGTAGGGGAAGATCCAGAGTTCATGCTACAGTTAAACTTTCGCCTCTGGTCCGCAGGCGCTGTTAACCCTTTCCGTATTACAACTGCACATTTTTTATCAATCAATAGTTTGCAAATATTAACAGCAGTTGTTACTAGTTACTAATTGCAAGATTTCCAGAAATGACCAAGTGTGTGTTGTGATATCCAAAAACAACAGGTTGAGGGCATATTACACCAGGAGTGCCTTATCTGTGATCTGGGAGCAGTAGTCTACCCTATAATTATATAGGGCTAGACATTCCACTGATGATCGCTGGGCGATCGGCCATCTATCGCCCAAATAAGCAGGCTATCGCCCATTTTACTTCAAAAGTGGAAAGTTGGGCCGGAACATCGGCCAAAGATTATCGGCCCAACTTTCGGCGTACAGGAATTTCACATCGCCAAGATGATCGGCCACTGCAAATTTCACCACATCGCCCACACATTGCCGGGATGATCGCTTGTCAAGATCACTGGAGGTCGCTGGAGAAAAGCTGCTCCTATCTGTCACTGTTCACAGGACTCGAAACTGCGGACGCCATTTTGAACATCGGAGAAAGTGAGAGGCTGCTTGAAGAAGGGGCTTATCAGGATCATTTTAATTTATGAGTTATTTAAGGACTTTATTGACTGATCTGCTCACATTTATATTTATTGAGGACAAAGGGCATTTATAGCAATAGTGATGGGGTCTGTAACTTCGCTACCATTATTTGTAAATGCTCACATGCTGGAGACTGAAGTTGGGTTTAGTGAAGAGCCCAATGAAAGAGGTGGCAGACTAATGTGGAAGAAGGAGACCTTACACCTGACAAACCTACAGGGAAAAGCGATCATACCTCAACTTGTCCAATAAACACGTGCCTTAGGAGGCTGTGCTGCCAAAAGGAGGTCATCGCTGAGACATGCCAGTTCATCAAGGGAAATCTGCAGCCTACCAGCACCATCAGGACCGCACTGCCCGTTGAGATAAAGATTACTGCGGCACTTTCCTTCTATGCATCAGGCCCCTTTCAGGCTTCAGCTGGAGACATCTGTGGTATCTCTCAGCACGCCACACACTGCTTCATTCGACAGGTGACTCAAGCCCTTTACGCTCGCAGGATGGACTTTATAAGCTTCCCTATGACCAGGGAGGCACAGACGAGGAGGGCTTTGGGTTTCTCGAGAATAGCAAACTTCCCCAAGGCGCAGGGAGCAATAGACTGTATGCACATCGCTGTGAGAGCACCTTTACAGGATGTGGAGGTGTTTCATAACTGAAAAGGATTTCACTCCCTGAATGTGCAGCTCGTTGTCGATCACACCTAAATAATCATGGCCGTAAATGCTAATTTTCCAGGCAGCATCCATGATGCACACATCTTGCGTGAGAGCGCTGTCTCTGACCTGTTTAACAGTCAGCCACAAGGTCACAGTTGGATGCTGGGGGATAAAGGATATGGCCTTGCCAGCTGGCTCATGACCCCCCTGTTTAATCCCCAGACGGAAGCCGAGAAGCGTTACAATGAAAGCCATAAAGCTACACACAATATCGTCGAACAGACAATTGGAGTGCTGAAGCAGCGCTTCAGATGCCTGGACACTCTGGAGGCAGCCTGCAATACCACCCTGACCAGGTCGCTGAGTTTATTGTGGTGTGCTGCATGTTGCATAACTCAGCTTTAAGGAGAGGACAACAATTGCCAGGTGGGGCTGCTGGTCCACCTCAGGAGAGAGTGGAGGCGGAAGAGGCAGATGAGGAGGAGGAGGATGATGAGGACCTCGGGGAGGTCAATAAGCCTGGCGATGAACCCATGTCCCCAGGCACCCCCCCCCCCCCTCCCCCCACCGCAACACTGGAAAAACCCCACGGGAGTTACGCAGCTGCAAAACTCTTGCATCAGCAGCTCATAAATGAACGCTTTGCATGAACTTACATTGGTGACAGTTACAGTTACAGTTATGGAAAGAAGACACTTGGAGTTGCATAACGTTTCATCCTTGCCTGGCCTGGCCATTGTTTTCCAACAATTGTATTCATGTTTTACCTTACCTTACGTTATTATAAGCTAATGCACAACAATTGTAAACTCAATAAAAAATAATTGAACACTTTTAACATTTCATTTTTAAAATGTAACACCCCCCCCCAAACGGTCACACAGCAATAAATTAAAAAAACAACAACAATAACAACAACAGTATAGCAACACAATAATAACACCCCCTCCCCTACCTGCGGTCCCTCCAGGTCCTCTACCCCCTGTGTCTTAGCCCCCTGTTTGAATCCCCGGGTAGTGGGACGAGGTGGATGTGCAGCGGGCGACCTCAAGGCTTCCTGCCGTGGGCGGGAAGGAGGGGCGGGGTAACGGTGGCAGGATCGGCTCAGGGGGTGGTGGAGGGGAAGGCGTTCCTGAGGAAACGACTTCCGAGCCAGAAGGAAGTTCTTCCTCCTGACTCGCATCTGTGCTGGTGGTTGGTGGGACGGCACCTTGGGGTGCAGTGCCGTCTCCCATCAGTCTCGCATGCTGCAAGGCAAGGATGGCGGCGGTCTGCTCACGCAACTCCCGGATCATCTGCTGCATATCCTCTGATATGCGAGCGGACATCCGGGCCATGTTCCCCTGAACCCACCAAACGCCTGGAGGAGCTCGGGACTTATCGCGACACTCTCCCTGCACAGTCTGGTCATGCCCTCAATTCGACCTGCCAGTAGCGGCGTGTGCTGACCTCGCTAACTCGACCTCCGTGGGGTTGGCGTGAGCACTAAACGCCTTGGAGTCGCCTGCTGCAAACCGCTTGGTCCCGCTACTTCTTCTGTCGAAGCAGTGTGATGCAAGGGGCACCCTTCCTCCCTTTCCATAACATTCTCCTCCTCTGGTTCAGGTTCGGATGTGTCTCCCTCCTCCGCACCCGTGGTGATGACCACCTGTACGTTGACAGGTGCAAGTGTGGCCTCCCTCTGTTGTGCCATCGGAGTTGTGGAACCTGCAAAACACAGTTGAGCTTATTGAGCTTAGTAGAACAGAAGGGATTCTTGCGCTGCGCTGACATACGTAGGAGGAGCAGCACTACTACAATAAATGTGACCGAGAAACATTATATATTAATGCATCATATGGCAGTACACCTATGTGGAATTCACTGCCCCAGAGAGCTGTGGAGGCTGAATCAGTTGGAGATAGACAGAATGATAAGGGAGTGAAGGTTTATGGGGAACGGGCAGGGAAGTGGAGCTGAGCCCTACATCAGATCAATGATCTTATCAAATGGCGGAGCAGGCTCGAGGGACCAGTTGGCCTGCTCCTGCTCCTATTTTTTATGTCCTTATGTTATTAACCTGAGAGTAGGATGGAAGCTGCATGCATAACATGACATCATTTGTATATGAATTGCTGATACATTTCTTTGAATTAACACTGCTTTACTCACGTGACGCAAGGATGGGCTCTGCCTCACCACAGGTGTTGGCCGAGCAACTGTGGCTGCCTACCAGTGCCGCAGCGCGTTCCTCCAAGTCAGTGAGCATTACCAGCTGTGCGGTCCCTCCTCCGGTGCACCCACGCTCCAAGCGATTCTTCGATATCTTCCTCTGCAAATGTGACAATAGCATGGCATAAGCTAATTGACTAGGTACTATCATGGAAAGACAACAGTTTCCAACGTTATATGCTAATAGGGTTTGTATCCACAATTGATGCATGGTTATAACAAAGATCGTGTTTAGGATCTAATGCTTGAAACAAACATCTCGACTACAATCTCCATTGAAGGGCTCCCGGGGGTGGTGGGAATCAGGATAGCTGGTGAACTCGGCAATGACAAGAGCTAATATCCCAAAGTGTCCTCAGGCAAACAGTCAGTCAGGGGAGCTCTCCCCCAGTCCAGGCTGGGTCACTGTGTAAGTGACAGCAGCCAGCGAGACTGACACAGTCTGGGTAAAGGTGACCGGACAGCTCAGTGCTCAGTCGTGCTCCATCCACCAACGTAACCCAAAAGGAGACGGTGCCAAAATTAGACTTAAAAAGGGCGCAGGTTCCGAGCCCTGTCCAGATCTTAACAGGGAATGTATGCAAGAATGCTTAATTTCAATCCGGGAGATTTACATATTATGTGGATCATTACAATTTAAAATCTATTTCATACTTACTCTTGCCGAAGCAACCAGGCTATTCCAGCGCATACGGCACTGGTCCGACCCCCTCGCCTCGAGGGGGTCGGCGATCTCACCCCTAATCTTCCTGTAGGCCCGGGGTGGAGGTTTCCCACACTTACCCCGGGTTAATTGGGCCCACTGGGAGTGCACCTCCTGGATGAGGGCCTCTTGGCCTCGTCAGAGAATGGTTTGGCCCTCCTCCTCCTCTTCACGTCCTGGCCACTCTCCGCCGACTCGTGCTCCAGGTTGGACATATTTTATTTTTGTCTATGTCTCTCTCTCTCTGTCTCTCTGTCTCTCTCTGTCTTTCTCTTACCAATCTCTCCTCTCTCTCGCTCCCTCCCTTTGCCTTCCTCGCATGCGTGGATGACCCTTGATCTCCAGAATCGCAGGAAAACTTGTTTTAAAAAAAAACGCATGCGCAGAAGGCCGTTGCTAGGGAAGCCTTGCCTTCCACATCGCTGAGGCCCATTTTGCATTGCTAAGGCCCAATCCACATCGCTGGGTTATCGCTGAGCTATCGCCGGGAAAAAAAAGCCGAAAGTAGCGATCTGGAAAATGGGCGATGTTCCAGCGATCCTGAAAGCTGAAACATCGTTAAGGCTGGAACAACGCCCAATTTTTTGGCCCTAGCGATCTGAGTGTAAAGTCTAGCCCTCGTGCGGAGGAGAACTCCAGTGTGGTATTAAGTCAAGTTTTCTCAAATTGCTCAGAGGACCCACCTTCCCCAACCCTGCCTGGTGGTTGTGCAGTTAAAATGACCTGGGAGTATTACTGCTCCATTCCCGCTTGATTCACACCCTCCCACCATCTTAACCTCGCACTTTTCTTAGGCAGCCCAGAAAAGCGGGGGCCTAATTTAAATGGCAGTACCGTGTTCCGATGATGTCATCAAGAAGCGCACGCTATTTTAACTGGGGCCTGATTTAAACCCGCATGGTCTCTGACACAGTAAAATCTGGTGGCAACAAGAGTTCAGGCCACAGGATGCCGAGCTAAGTGATGTTTCATTTTAATTTTTTTGCAGGTTCCTTGTGGGCCAGGAGGAGTAGGAGTGCTCCTCGTGGGCCCTAGCCGATACCTTGTGCTTCCACTGCCGCAGGATTTCCCCCTCCCCGATTGCGGACTTTCCGACCCAATCTGTATGCACCTTGCCGGGGACCATTTCCGTTGGTCCCCGGTGGCAGACTTACCCACTAATTTTGACTGTTGCCGGCAGCGTTGAGGCCATCTCCACCGGGCTTCAGGAGGGAGCCCAGTCGAGGAATGTAAATGAGGCCTGGGAGTTAAAACCTCCTGGGCCAGCCTCACAATCTGGGCTGGGGGTCGGGTGGGCACACATAGTTCGCTTCCCACTTCAGCCCCCATAACCACGATTCCCTCCCTAAGTTAAAATCAGCCCTAATGTTCTTTGTAGCTAAATCAGAAAAGTTATTCAGAAGTGACGATTGGCTAAGAGCAAGAAAATGTGCTGTTTCCCTTTTATCCAAAGTAATTAGCACTATTTTATGAATATCTGCAGGATTTTGGTGAACAGCATCCTTTAATTGTAACAAAACAGATTTTAAAGTATTGTAAATCGGGTGATTTTTATTATGACAGTAAGTGATGGAAAGCTGTTGTTGTTATCAGCTTACCATCAATTACTGTGTCCTTTTGCATTATTACTTCTTCAATACCTATAACCTAAGCAATGGTATCATGGGCATCAAACAGCACATCAGTGAAAGCCTCTGCTGAACACTGAATTTCAGCCCAAGTAATGCATCCGAGAATCAGACTTCCGAGTGCAAATTCTAGTGTTTAATTTATAAATTAATTCCTGTAATTTCACCGTCCAGCAGGTGTTTCTGGAAAACTGGCCGTGAACATATTTTGGAACCAGTTGAAGAAGATACGTCAGGGTTCAGCTGAGGGAGAATGGCCCTATTCATGGACTATTTTTGGACCTAACATCAAAGCTGATTAAACCTGGTTCAGCAGTTCAGAGGAAAATAACTTGAATGCAGAGGGTTAACTTTGGGAGAGAGAGGAATAAATAGAAAAGGGAGGCCTGAGAGTTCAGATCCCAGCCTTTGCTAATTTTAACAAAAACACAGACGGAAATAAAAATACCGCTCTTTACTTGCGCCTATCTTTTAACTAAAATTATTAGGCAAAGATTTCAGCCCACTGGTACATTTGTTGCAATTAAGTACTATTCCTGTACATTGCTTCACAAAAAGGCATTTCTGAGTGGAAAAGCATTGCTTGTGACGAGGGCAAATGACCCTGAGACAAGGGAATCGATTTTAACTCAGGGGCAGGGGGCGGGGCGGGGGATTGGTGTGGGGGGGGGGAAGGATCGGTACAGGTGGAGGTCTGAAGCAGGCAATTTTGGTTTCTGTCAGGTTGGGTGGGGGGGTTAAAATTCACCGCCCACCTCACAACGTTTCAGATCCTATAGTACAGAAGACTGCTTTTTGAAACCTTGAACTAGAAAATAACCGTTTCTTGCAGGTACAATACTAGAACAATGAATATTGTCCCCCACTTTATGGGCCCAAGTTTCCACAAGAAAAAAAACGGGCGCCCCTCCGAGCTGGGCGCCCGTTTTTCGCGCCGAAAACGGCACCTAAAAAAATCCTCGGTAGTCTCCACCGACTTACAGGTCCTGTGGCACTCGGCGCAGCCGGCACGAGCTGTGGGGGGGGGGCGGAGCCAGGTCCCTGCGCTGAAAACAGTGCCGGGACCTCTGCACATGCGCGCTACAGTCGGCACGCAAGTGCAGTAGCTCCAGGCACCGAACTGTGTGGGAGGGGCCCGAAGCACGCAGCCCCTAGCCCTGGCCCAATGGCCTCACTGGGGCTGCGTGAATGAGGCTCCTCCCACGGCCAGCTCCTGCCCCCCGCCCGACCAGACCCGACACTCGCTCCCCCCGCAACCCCCCGCCGACCAGACCCGACCCGACCCGACACCCGCTCCCCCCCGCCCCGACCGAGACCCGAGACCCGCTCCCCCCCCGCCCCGCCCCGACACCCGAGACCCGCTCCCCCCCGCCCCGACAGAGACCCGAGACCCGCTCTCACCCCCCCCCGCTCCGACCCGAGGCCCGCTCCCTCCCCCCGACCCGACACCCGCTCCCCCGACTCCCCCCTCTCTCTCTCCCTCCCTCGCTCAGCGACACGAACAGCTGCAGAATTCTCCCTGGCTGAAGCACTTTCACACAGGTAGGAAGATGGTTTCTTGGCTTATAAATGTTTATTCAGGTTGGATTTATTTGTATAATATTTGTAGAAGTATAAATAAGGATTTATTGTCAAATTTAATGAGTTCCCTTCCCCCCCACCTCGTTCTGGGCGCCTAATTTGTAACCTGCACCTGATTTTTTAATGTGTAGAACAGGTTTTTTCAGTTCTACAAAAATCTTCACTGGCGCCATTCTACTTTAGTTTGGAGTACATTTTCACTGTGGAAACTTTCAAATCAGGCGTCAGTGGCCGGACACGCCCCCTTTTGAAGAAAAAATTCTGTTCTAAACTAGAACTGTTCTACCTGACTAGAACTGCAGAAAAAAAAATGTGGAGAATTGCGATTTCTAAAATAGTCCGTTCTCCACCAGTTGCTCCTAAAAATCAGGCGTGAATCATGTGGAAACTTGGGCCCAATGTCTCTGGCAAAATTACATTGTCATGTACAGCACAGAAACAGGCCTTCAGCCCAACTGGTCTGTGTGGTCTTTATGCTGCCCACGAATCGATTCCCACCCCTCTTCATCTCACCCTATCAGCATAATCTTCTATTGCTTTATCTAGAATCCTTTCTGGTACGTGCATGTATTTTTTTTTTGCAAAGTGACAAGTGATTAACAGCATATTACTCTTGTGCCTGGGACTTAAGTAATTATAAAAGATATGCTGGTTGATCTCCTATTGGGCTAGATTTTCAGCTTTTGAGATTTCGGGGCAGTAATGGCAGTGGGGCTGTCCTGATACCACTTGGGCAAAGTTTGCGCCCTCATCTGCAAATTTCACCAAACAATGAGGTTCCATGATCAGGGGCGCAAAATCAGGCGTTTCACAAGGAAGTTTTTGAGCCCGAGCCGAAAATCACGGCGTTAAAAAAGTATGCAATTTTGCGCATGCGCAGATGCCTTTCAATTTTCCTGGGCGTAGTCGGTACTTTAGGACGTGGCGGTTTCCTGCGCACATGCGCGGATGACCCGGCCCACTTCAGAGACTCCAGGAGAGATGGCGCAGCAGGAAGGCAGGCAGCGTGCCAGACGATTCTCTACAGAGGCTGCTGAGGCCTTAGTGCAGGCGGTAGAAAGGAGGTGGTCTGTACGCCATCTGGTTGGGGGAGGGAGGCCATTGCCCAGCATAGTTAAGAGAATCTAGCGGGAGATAGCACAGGAGGTCGCAGCGGCAGAGACGGTGGCCACAACTGGCACACAATGCCGCAAGATGTTCAATGACCTGACAAGGGTTGTGAGGGTGAGTACACTTCACATGTGGCACACCATGTGGTGCACCCTTACTGAACCCTTCTTATTGTTCTTATTGCAGGCCAAGCTTTCCCATAACAGACGGGAGCAACGACGAACAGGAGGTGGACAGCCTGAGCTGCTGAAGCTCATTGATATGGAGCAGCGAGTCTTGACCCTTATGGGCGGCACAATTCGCACAGTGGCTGGGGCGATGCGCTGAGCCCCCTTTGGGTATTGAGGGTATTGTTGTGTCCTTAGATGCTCTAACAATGACTCCACGAGGCAGTCTGTAGTACTTGAACTGTAGTGACCTGAGTCTATTAGTTAACTCCACTGTGAGGATCACACCTGGTGGCCTGCCTTTTATACTAGGCCAGGTACACCTGTAGAGGTAACCTATGAGTCTCCCACTGCTGTGCCCTCTGGTGGCACACCTTAAGATAGTACCAACAGATAGCCATGTAGGATACATGACAGGTATGTAAATGGGACACGTGACTGACGTAATTCATTGGGACTTAATTTGAAGTGGCCTAGCCCCTTTACATGTACATGTCCAAAGCCACCTTCCTGCTATCATGCCGCCCCCTCCCCTGCTGCTAACCACACGTCTGTTGTTTTCTGCTTACAGATGACCAGCCACAAGCGTGGCAGCTTTCTCGGGAGCCATCTATATCTGGCTACGGGGGAGACGATGAGGGAGACGATGAAAGCATGTTGCCTGAACTTCGCAGCCCAACAATCGCACCGTCTGCCGACACAGCATCTGGGGACGAAGGCGATTTCCCGAGGTTTGAGGACTCTGAGGCTCCTGACTCCAGTGGCCTACAGCAACGCCGAGCGAGAAGGGAAGGTCAGAGGCCAGCTCCTGGAGGGTGAGTCGGTACAGTAGTCCTGCTGAAGAACAGGCAGACGTGGACCTGGACTTGTTGGCAATGTCCAGAGAGAACATGGAAATGCACCGCAAGCTCATAGGTGCATCATTGGGTAGGATCCACCAGAGCATCGACAAACTTGCTGTGAGAGTTGCGGAGGCTGCCTCACGCATTGTCCGTGCATCTCAGGACTGCAGCGAGGCCATCCTGGCCCACTTACAGAGGCAGGTGGCGTCCAGCAGCGACAGTGGTGTGCCAGAGTGTGTGGGTGTGTGGCGCGTGCCATGGATAATGTCGCAGCAGCGATAGTATCGCAGGCACAAGCTACACTGCAGCTTGGTGATGGCATGCGGACGATGACTGGTGCCATCCTTTCTAGCGTTCCCCCATCCAACAGGGAAGTGACAGTGCCGAGGCAGGCCAGCAAGTTCTGGTGACACATCGTGCTCTGGATGCTGAAGCCCAGCCCCATCTGAGTGTCAGTGGTTCCCAGAAAATGGAAGATGCTGTCCTTCCTCAAGACAAGTTCATGGCACAGTGGGTGGCTCTGCTCTACAGGAGGGCAGGAAAAAGAGTGGGAGAGCTATAGTGAGAGGGGATTCTATTATAAGGGGAATAGATAGACGTTTCTGCGGCCACAATCGAGACACCAGGATGGTATGTTGCCTCCCTGGTGCAAGGGTCAAGGATGTCTCGGAGCGGGTGCAGGACATTTTGAAGAGGGAGAGTGAAGAGCCAGTTGTCGTGGTGCATATAGGTACCAACGATATAAGTAAAAAACGGGATGAGGTCCTACAAGACGAATTTAGGGAGCTAGGAGCTGAATTAAAGAGTAGGACCTCAAAAGTAGTAATTTCAGGATTGCTACCAGTGCCACGTGCTAGTCAGAGTAGGAATCGCAGGATAGCTCAGATGAATACGTGGCTTGAGGAGTGGTGCACAAGGGAGGGATTCAAATTCCTGGGACATTGGAACCAGTTCTGGGGGAGGTGGGACCAGTACAAACCCGACGGTCTGCACCTGGGCAGGACCAGAACCAATGTCCATGGGGAAGTGTTTGCTAGTGCTATTGGGGAGGGGTTAAACTAATATGTCAGAGGGATGGGAACCTATGCAGGGAGACAGAGGGAAGTAAAATGGGGGTAGAAGCTAAAGATAGAAAGAAGAAAAGTAAAAGTGGAGGGCAGAGAAACCCAAGGCAAAAAGCAAAAAGGGCCACATTAGAGCAAAATTCTAAAAGACAAGCCTGAAGGCTCTGTGCCTCAATGTGAGGAATATTCGGAATAAGATGGACGAATTAACTGCACAGATAGCAGTTAACGGATATGATGTAATTGGCATCATGGAAACCAGGGTGACCAAGGCTGGGAGCTCAACATCCAGGGGTATTCAACATTTAGAAAGGATAGACAGAAAGGAAAAGGAGGTGGGGTGGTGTTGCTGGTTAAAGAGGAAATTAATGCAATAGTAAGGAAGGACATTAGCTTGGATGATGTGGAATCGGTATGGGTGGAGCTATGGAATACCAAAGGGCAGAAAACGCTAGTGGGAGTTGTGTACAGACCACCAAACAGTAGTAGTGAGGTTGGGGATAGCATCAAACAAGAAATTAGGGATGCATGCAATAAAGATACAGCAGTTATCATGGGTGACTTTAATCTACATATAAATTTGGCTCACCAAACTGGTAGCAATGCGGTGGAGGAGGATTTCCTGGAGTGTTTTAGGGATGGTTTTCTAAACCAATATGTCGAGGAACCAACGAGAGGGCTGGCTGTCCTAGACTGGGTGATGTGCATTGAGAAAGGACTAATTAACAATCTTGTTGTGCGAGGCCCCTTGGGGAAGAGTGACCATAATATAGTAGAATTCTTTATTAAGGTGGTGAGTGACACAGTTAATTCAGAGACTAGGGTCCTGAACTTAAGGAAAGATAACTTCGACGGTATGAGACGTGAATTGGCTAGAATAGACTGGCGAGTGAGACTTAAAGGGTTAACGGTGGATAGGCAATGGCAAACATTTAAAGATCACATGGATGAACTTCAACAATTGTACATCCCTGTCTGGCGTAAAAATACAACGGGGAAGGTGGCTCAACCGTGGCTAACAAGGGAAATTAGGGATAGTGTTAAATCCAAGGAAGAGGCGTATAAATTGGCCAGAAAAAGCAGCAAACCTGAGGACTGGGAGAATTTTGTAATACAGCAGAGAAGGACAAAGGGTTTAATTAGGAGGGGGGAAATAGAGTATGAGAGGAAGCTTGCTGGGAAGATAAAAACTGACTGCAAAAGCTTCTATAGCTATGTGAAGAGAAAAAGATTAGTGAAAACAAACATAGGTCCCTTGCAGTCAGATTCAGGTGAATTTATAATGGGGAACAAAGAAATGGCAGACCAGTTAAACAAATACTTTGTTTCTGTCTTCACAAAGGAAGACACAAATAACCTTCCGGAAATACTAGGGAACTGAATGAGAAGGAGGAACTGAAGGAAATCCTTATTAGGTGGGAAATTGTGTTAGGGAAATTGATGAGATTGAAGGCCGATAAATCCCCGGGGCCTGATAGTCTGCATCCCAGTGTACTTAAGGAAGTAGCCCTAGAAATAGTGGATGCATTGGTGATTATTTTCCAACAGTCTATTGACTCTGGATCGGTTCCTATGGACTGGAGCGTAGCTAATGTAACACCACTTTTTAAAGAAAGGACATAGAGAGAAAACAGATAATTATAGACCGGTTAGCCTGACATCAGTAGTGGGGAAAATGTTGGAATCAATTATTAAGGATGAAATAGCACATTTGGAAAGCAGTGACGGGATCGGTCCAAGTCAGCATGGATTTATGAAAGGGAAATCCTGCTTGACAAATCTTCTGGAATTTTTTGAGGATGTAACTGGTAGAGTGGATAAGGAAGAACCAGTGGATGTGGTGTATTTGGACTTTCAAAAGGCTTTTGACAAGGTCCCACACAAGAGATTGGTGTGCAAAATTAAAGCACATGGTATTGGGGGTAATGTTCTGACGTGGATAGAGAACTGGTTGGCAGACAGGAAGCAGAGAGTCGGGAAAAACAGGTCCTTCTCAGAATGTCAGGTAGTGACTAGTGGGGTGCCGCAGGGCTCAGTGCTGAGGCCCCAGCTATTTACAATATACATTAATGATTTGGATGAGGGAATTGAATGTAATATCACCAAGTTTGCAGATGACACTAAGCTGGGTGGCAGTGTGAGTTGTGAGGAGGACGCTAAAAGGCTGCAGGGTGACTTGGACAGGTTAGGTGAGTGGGCAAAGGTGTGCAGATGCAGTATAATGTGGATAAATGTGAGGTTATCCAATTTGGTGGCAAAAACACGAAGGCAGACTATTATCTGAATGGCGGCAGATTAGGAAAAGGGGAGGTGCAGCGAGATATGGGTGTCATGGTACATCAGTTATTGAAAGTTGGCATGCAGGTTCAGCAGGCGGTTAGGAAGGCAAATGATATATTGGCCTTCATAGCTAGGGGATTTGAGTATAGGAGCAGGGAGGTCTTACTGCAGTTGTACAGAGCCTTAGTGAGGCCTCACCTGGAATATTGTGTTTAGTTTTGGTCTCCTAATCTGAGGAAGGACGTTCTTGCAATTGAGCTAGTGCAGCGAAGGTTCACCAGACTGATTCCAGGGATGGCAGGACTGACATATGAGGAGAGACTGGATCGACTGGGCCTGTATTCACTGGAGATTAGAAGGATGAGAGGGGATCTCATAGAAACATATAAAATTCTGACGGGAGTGGACAGGTTAGATGCAAGAAGAATGTTCCCGATGTTGGGGAAGTCCAGAACCAGGGTAATATGTCCTTACTATACAGTACAAATGCACACGAGGCCCATACTTGAGAGAAGGTCACTCTGTGACCAGTAACCTTTATTAGCCAGCACTGAAGTGAAGTAGGTGGGTGGAGCTTCCCCTTTTATACCTGAAAGTCCAGGTTAGGAATGTCTCCCACAAGTTCACCACCTAGTGGTCAGTGTTCTCACGGTGTACAACTTAGGTCAGTTTATACATGGGTTACAATGACAGTTGAATACATGACATCACCTCCCCCTCAAAGTCTTATTGGGATCACAGGTTAAGTCTCTCTGGTGGTTTACGCTCCCTTGTAGAGCGCCTGAGTTGGGGCTCTGGTTGTTGGGCGCTGGCCTGAGTGTCTGCTGTTTGCGGTGCCTCAGGCCTGTCCGGACTGCCCACAGTGTCTAGGCTCTCTTCCACTTGGTTCCGGTGTTCGGTCACCTGTGGTGGAGTGAACTCTACATCGTGTTCTTCGTCTGCTTCTTCTATGGGGTTGCTGAACCTCCTTTTTGTTTGATCCACGTGTTTGCGGCAGATTTGTCCATTGGTAAGTTTAACTACCAGAATCCTATTCCCCTCTTTAGCAATCACAGTGCCTGTGAACCATTTGGACCTTGCAGCGTAGTTGAGGACAAAGACAGGGTCATTGACATCAATACATCGCGCCCTCGCATTCCCGTCATGGTAGTCACATTGTGACTGGCGCCTGCTCTCAACAATTTCTTTCATGGTGGGGTGTATAAGGGATAACCTGGTTTTGAGCATCCTTTTCATTAGCAGCTCTGCGGGTGGAACCCCTGTGAGCGAGTGTGGTCGGGATCTATTGGCCAACAGGAGGCGTGATAAGCGGCTTTGTAGGGAACCCCCTTGGATTCTGAGCATCCCCTGTTTGACTATCTGCACTACTTGTTCCGCCTCGCCGTTTGAGGCTGGCTTGAACGGTGCCATTCTGACATGGTTGATACCATTTCCTGCCATGAAGTCCTGGAATTCAATGCTTGTAAAGCACGGGCCATTGTCGCTGACCAAGACGTCCGGTAGACCATGGGCGGCGAACATTGCCCGTAGACTTTCTACCGTGGCAGAGGATGTGCTTGAATTGAGAATGTCACACTTGATCCATTTGGAGTAGGCGTCTACTACAACCAAAAACATTTTTCCCATGAAAGGACTTGCATAGCCCACATGGATGCGTGACCATGGCTTGGCGGGCCAGGACCAGGGGCTAAGGGGGGCTTCCCTGGACGCATTGCCCAGTTGGGCACACGTGTTGCACCTGCGAACACAAAGTTCCAGGTCTGCATCTATCCCTGGCCATCAAATGTGTGACCTGGCAATTGCCTTCATCATGACAATGCCCGGGTGCTCTTTGTGGAGTTCTTGGATGAACACCTCTCTGCCCATCTGGGGCATGACTACTCGGTTTCCCCATAATAGGCAATTGGCCTGAATCAAGAGTTCTTCCTTGCGCCTGTGAAATGGTTTGAATTCCTCAGGGCATGTCCCGTACGTGGCTGCCCAGTCCCCATTCGGTACACATTTCTTGACTAAAGACAATAGCGGGTCTCTATTTGTCCAGACTTTGATCTGACGGGCTGTCACGGGTGAGCCTTCGCTTTCGAAAGCTTCAACAACCATGACCATCTCAGCAGCATGCTCGGTTGCCCCCTCAGTGGTGGCTAGTGGAAGCCTGCTGACTGCATCGACGCAGTTTTCAGTGCCTGGTCTGTGCCGAATTGTATAGTCATAGGCGGCTAACGTGAGTGCCCACCTCTGTATGCGGGCCGACGCATTTGCATTTATGGCCTTGTTGTCGGCCAAAAGGAACGTTAGGAGTTTGTGATCTGTCTCCAGCTCAAATTTCCTGCCAAACAGGTACTGGTGCATTGTTTTTACTGCATATACACATGCTAGCGATTCCTTTTCTACCATCCCGTAGCCCCTTTCTGCCTGGGACAGACTTCTGGAGGCATAAGTTAACGGCTGTAACTGACCCTTGGCATTACCATGCTGCAACACACACTGACCCCATAGGACGACGCATCGCACGTTAAAACAAGTTTCTTACATGGGTCATTTGGCGTTAACAGATTGTTGGAGCATAACAAATTGTGTGCTCTATCAAAAGCCCTTTCCTGGCTGTCCCCCCAGACCCATTCGCGACTTTTGCGTAGGAGCACGTGTAGCGGCTCTAACAGCGTGCTCAATTTGGGAAGAAAGTTACCAAAATAGTTCAGGAGCCCCAGGAACGAACGCCATTCCATCGTGTTACGGGGTCTGGGTGCTCTCTGGATCGCTTCTGTTTTGGATGCAGTAGGTCTGATCCCGTCTGCTGCTACCCTCATCCCCAGGAATTCTACCTTTGGAGCTAGAAAGACGCACTTCACCTTTTTCAGTCGCAGCCCTACCCGGTCCAGTCTGCGTAGCACCTCCTCCAGGTTGTGGAGGTATTCTTCAGTATCACAACCCGTGATGAGGATGTCGTCTTGAAAAACCACCGTCCTTGGAATCGACTTGAGGAGGCTTTCCATGTTTCGTTGAAAGATCGCGGTGGCTGAGCGAATCCTGAACAGACATCTGTTGTACTCAAACAAACCCTTGTGTGTCATCATGGTGGTCAGCTTCTTCGACTCACTCAACAGCTCCTGGGTCATGTAAGCTGAGGTCAGGTCCAATTTTGAAAAATGTTTGCCACCGGATAGTGTCACAAAGAGGTCCTCCGCTCTCGGTAGCGGGTACTGGTCTTGGAGTGACACCCGATTGATGCTGGCCTTGTAATCACCACATATCCTGACCGACCCATCCGCCTTGAGCACCGGCACAATCGGGCTTGCCCAGTCACTGAATTCGACTGGCGAGATGATGCCTTCTATCTTTTCCCGCATCACGTACGGCACCGCTCTGGCCTTGTGGTGTACTGGCCTGACGTCCGGGTTTATGTGAATCACTACCTTGGCCCCCATGAAAGTGCCAATGTCAGGTTGAAATAGTGAGTCAAATTTGTCCAGGACCTGTGAGCATGATATTCGCTCCACAGAAGAGATTTCATTGACATCGCCTCATTTCAGTTCATGACAGCAAGCCAACTCCTCCCCAGTAGTGCGGGACCATCCCCCGGGACAATCCAGAGTGGCAACCTGTTCTCCGAATCTTTGTGGGTCACGACTACCGTGGCGCTGCCTAGCACCGGAATGATCTCCTTTGTATATGTCCGTAGCTGTGCGTCAATCGTCACTAATTTTGGCCTCCTGGCCTTGGACGCCCACAACTTGTCGAACTGTTTGATACTCATCAGGGACTGGCTGGCCCCCGTGTTCAGCTCCATTGATACTGGGATGCTATTGAGGAGCACTTTCATCATTATCGGTGGCGTCCTGGTGTATGAACTGTATATGTGCTCCACATGAACTGGCTGAACTTCAGCTTCCAGCGATTTCCCCCAGTATTCATTTGGCCTCGTAGGGCTTACATCGGGCCCGTCCTCCTCGTACATCAACCTGGCTGCAGGCTTCCTGCACATACGCGCCAAGTGACCGCTGACGTTGCAGTTTCTGCAGGTATATTGCTGATACTTGCAAGCTCTGGCTGTGTGTTTGCCGCCACACCTCCAACATGAGCTGTTGTTGGAAACAAAAGGTCCATTACCAGTTGATCATCTCTGACTGTCTCTGTAACCTGTCCTTAAGCACACCATTGACAGGTGTTGATGGCCCCATCACTGGCCGCATTGTCCCTTGCGATGGCATGAATCGCCGTTCAGCTAGCCATTGTCTCTGTTGAATTCCCCCTTTGGGTTCGACTACATGCTGGGGCATGTCCGATTGCCCCTGTCTGCCTGGAGAACTGTGTGCCGCATTGACAATGTTAACTCCTTGTCCATTTGCTGCATTTAAACCAAGATTTTTGTCAAACATCATTCTGGTCTCTTCCTCCCATGAGATAAATGTCTGGGCCATCAGAGCCGCCGTTTCCAGGGTCAAGTCTTTGGTCTCAATCAGTTTCCTGAAAACGCCAGCATGCCCGGTGCCCTCAATAAAAAAGTCTCGCAGCATCTCCGCTCTGCATGCGTCTGTGAACTTACATAGGCTCGCCAGTCGCCGGATGTCTGCCACGAAGTCTGGAACACTTTGCCCTTCTCGCCGCGGGTGCATGTGAAACCGGTGTCTCGCCATGTGCATGCTGCTCGCCGGTTTAAAGTGTTCCCCGATCAACTTACTGAGCTCTTCAAGAGTCTTGTCCGCCGGCTTCTCTGGCGCTTCATCAGGGAATACGTTCTGGATCCACAAACCGTCAGGAGATGAGCCCTGCGTTTGTCAGCCGAATCCTGTCCCAGCCATTCCTTAGTGACCAAACTTTGCTGTAGTCTCTCAATAAAATCGTCCCAATCATCACCAACACAGTACCTCTCGTCTGTGCTGCTAGTGGCCATGCTCGCGTGGTTTAAATCCCAGTTTCTCGTCACCAATAATATGTCCTTACTATACAGTATAAATACACACGAGGCCTATACTTGAGAGAAGGTCACTCTGTGACCAGTAACATTTATTAACCAGCATTGAAGTGAAGATGATGGGTGGAGCTTCCCCTTTTATACCTGAAAGTCCAGGTTAGGAGTGTCTCCCACAAGTTCACCACCTAGTGGTCAGTGTTCTCACAGTGTACAACTTAGGTCAGGTTATACATGGGTTAAATGACAGTTGAATACATGACACAGGGGACATAGTCTAAGGATAAGGGGTAAGCCATTTTGGACTGAGATGAAGAGAAACTTCTTCACCTAGAGAGTTGTTAACCTGTGGAATTCCCTGCCACAGAGAGTTGTAGATGCCAGTTCATTGGATATATTCAAGAGGGAGTTAGATATGGCCCTTATGGCTAAAGGGATCAAGGGGTATGGAGAGAAAGCAGGAAAGGGGTACTGAGGGAATGATCAGCCATGATCTTATTGAATGGTGGTGCAGGCTCGAAGGGCCGAATAGCCTACTCCTGCACCTATTTTCTATGTTTCTATGTCTCTAGGATGACAGCATTCCGGCTTCCACCACTGACTCTCCCACCATGCACTTACGCGGTCCATACCCAAGCCATCAGAGACTGCTGCCACCGATGCTGAGGCGCAGCAGTCTGTAGCCGGCCCTTCCAGGCCCAGAGCCGGTCCAAGGCCATCTGCATTGTCTGCCCCCTAACACAGCAGCCCTCAAGCAGCCTTGCTGTGGTCACTGAGACCTCATTGATGGGGAGCAGCAGGCGTGGGAGGGGGTTGAAGGGAAGGGTGGGAAATCTCAGGGCATGTCCCATTAAGGGGTAGGACAACCTTGTGCAGATGCCTTGATGTATTCTGAGTACACATGTAAATAGTTGTTTTTCATCAATGTACTTGTTGTTGAGTTACTTGCAGCAGAACGCTGTTTATGGAATTGTTTGGTTTTGTTGGGGGGGATTGTCTGTTACTTTTTTTTGTAAAAATGTCACTTTGAACCTTTGCCATTGGTGTCGTGTGTATCATTCCAAAGTTCAGCATAGCGGTTTATGGTGGCACATAGCGTTGCCAATATTAGATGCATCCCTCAGCTTTCTCCATTTAAGCTGACGGCGTGCGGTTCTTGCTCTAACAGCATCTCCACACTGCCTCCCCCGTGGATAGGCCGGCTGTCCGATGAGTGCCTCACCGGGCTCCACCTCATCCTCTTCCTTCTCCTGAGGTGGGCCTGCAATCCCCACTGGCAATTCCTGGCCCCTCATAATGGCGAAGTTGTGTAGCATGCAGCATACCACAATGAATTCGGAGACCTGCTGAGGGGAATATTGAAGGCTGTCTCCAGTGCCGTCGAGGCATCAGAAACACTGCTTGAGCATCCCAATCGTCTGTTGGATGATGTTGTGGGTGGCTGCATGGCTCTCCTTGTGGCGCTCTTCGGCTTTTGCGGTGGGGTTGCGGAGTGAGGTCATGAGTCAGGTGGCTAGGCTGTATCCTTTGTCCCCGAGCAGCCAGCCACATCCTTCCCTTTGTCGCTGAAACATTCATGAGACACTGCTCTCCTGCAAGATGAAAGCATCATGTGCGCTCCCTGGATAGCGGCATTCACTGTGAGGATGCGCTGAGTGTGGTCGCACATTAGCTGGACGTTTAGGGAGTGGTATCCCTTTTGGTTTCTGAATAACTCTGCGTTGTGAAATGGTGCTTGCAAAGCCACGTGTGTGCAGTCAATGGGTCCTTGCACCCTCGGGAAGCCTGCAATTCTGCCAAACCCAAGCGTCCGCTCATTCTGGCTGTCCCTGCTCATTGGGAACTTTATGAATCCCATCCTGCGAGCGTACAGAGCCTTTGTAATGTGCCAAATGCAGCGATGTGTAGCATATTGAGAGATGCTGCACATATCCCCTGCTGCTGCCTGGAAGGAGCCGGAGGCATAGAAGGCCAGTGCCATTGTCACTTCTGTTATGTATGCAATAAAGGTCCCGACTGAGTACTGTTTAGCTAAGCAATGTACAACCTTGGCTCTGCTTTATTTAGGTCAAAAGTGCCTGATTCTCAAAATGGCTGGTTTTTTATACCCGAGCAGCACCAACAATGACGCCATCTGGTGGCTACAAACAGAATGTACATACATGACAATACCCCCCTCTGAGATCTTATCACAGTCTTTCACAGGTTGAGATGGTAAAGTGCTTTGCGCTTCCGGGTTGACCATCTCAGTTTGATTCCAGCCTTGGGTGAGTGTGCGGGGTCTGTTGTGGCTGATGGCTGGATGACTGACTTGTTGGGGGTAGCAGTGGCCATGTCAGGAATTGCAAGTCTATTTTTATTGAACAGGTCCGTGATAGAAATTCCAGGTTCATTGATGACCCTTGAGTCCACTGAAGGCTGCTGGTAAGTTGGTTGGTCGTCAATGGTTTCTTTGTCCGACTGTTCTGGCTCGTCTGTGTGCCTCAGCTTTGTCTGATCAATGTGTTTCCTGCAAGTTTGCCCATTCTTGAGCTTAATAATGAATACTCTGTTGCCCTCCTTGGCCATGACGGTACCAGTGATCCATTTGGGACCCTGACCATAGTTCAACACATATACAGGATCATTAACAGAAATCTCGCGTGACACAGTTGTGCGATTGTGGTACCCTTTTTGACTTTGTCCTCTGTATTTAACGTGATTATTTAAATCCAGGTGTACTAGAGATAGCTTAGTCTTAAGACCTCTTTTCATCATGAGTTCAGCAGGCAAGACCCCTGTGAGTGTGTGGAGTCTTGTCCTGTAACTCAGCAGTATGCAGGGCAAGCAGGTCTGCAGTGACCCTTGGGTTACTCTCCTCATGCTTTGCTTGATAATTTATACTACACGTTCAGCTTGCCCGTTGCTCGCAGGCTTGAACAGTGCTGACCTTACATGTTTTATGCCATTAAGTTTCATAAACTCCTGAAACTCCTGACTGGTGAAGCACAACCCATTGTCGCTCACCACTATGTCAGGCAGACCATGTGTCGTGAACATGACATTGAGATTCTCTATGGTTGCCGTGGACGTGCTGGATGACATGATTATGCATTCTATCCACTTCGAATAAGCGTCCACCATCACTAAAACATCTTGCCCAGGAGGGGACCTGCAAAATCTACATGGATCCTGGACCAAAGTTTGGATGGCCACGACCACAGACTCAGCGGCGATTCCGCTGATGCTTTGCTGAGCTGCATGCAAGTGTTGCACTAATGCACGCATGCTTCCAGCTTAGAATTAATTCCTGGCCACCGTAAATGGGACCTGGCGATGGCCTTCATCATCACTATACCCGGATGTGTGCTGTGTAACTCACGCACAAACTTCTCTCTCCCTTTCTTGGGCATTACAACGCGATTGCCCCACAATATGCAATCTGCTTAAATAGACAATTCGTCTTTGCAACAAATGTCGGTTTGGCCTCCTCGCACATTTGCTTAGGTACGGCAGACCAATCCCCTTTGAGGATGCAACCCTTTACCACCGATAAAATCGGGTCCTGGTGGTCCAGGTCTTAACTTGTTGAGCTGTAACAGGGGTTCCTTCACTCTCAAAAGTATCCATGATTAACATTCGATCCGCCGGTTGTGGAGTTTCCACCTCTGGTGTGGGCAACGGCAACTGGCTCAAAGCATTGGCACAATTCTCTGTGCCAGGTCTGTGACGAATGACATAATCATAGGCAGATAATGTCAGCGCCCACCTTTGGATGCGGAATGAAGCATTGGTATTGATACCTTTGCTCTCGGAAAACAATGAAATGAACGGCTTGTGATCAGTCTCTAATTCGAACCTCAGACCGAACAGGTATTGATGCATCTTTTTAACACTGTACACACACGCTAAAGCTTCTTTTTCTACCATGCTGTAGGCTCTTTCTGCTTTAGACAAACTTTTGGATGCATACGCGACAGGTTGAAGTTTCCCCGATTCATTGGCTTGTTGGTGTCCGCAACCAATTCCATATGACGATGCATCACAGGCCAAAACTAAACGTTTACATGGATCATAATGTACCAGCAGCTTGTTCGAGCAAAGCAGATTGGTGGCTTTCTCGAAAGCTCTGTCTTGCGATGCAGCCCGCACCCAGTTGTCGTCTTTTCTCACTAGCATGTGCAGTGGTTCTAGTAAGGTGCTCAATTTAGGTAGGAAGTTACCAAAGTAGTTGAGTTGATCCAGAACGAATGCAGCTCCGTCACGTTCTGTGGCTTGGGTGCATTCTTGATGGCCTTGGTTTTCACGTCAGTAGGTCTGATGACATCAGCGGCAATTTTCCTCCCGAGGAATTCGACCTCCAGTGCCATGAAGACGCACTTCGAGCGTTTCAGTCTGAGTCCCACTCTATCCAAATGCAGTAGAACCTCTTCCAGGTTGTTCAGATGTTCCTTGGAGTCACAACCGGTGATCAGGATGTCATCTTGGAACACGACGGTTCTGGGAACGGACTTTCCATAGTCCTTTGGAATATTGCTGCAGCAGAGCGAATTCCAAAAGGGCATCTGTGGTAAATAAACAGTCTTTTGTGTGTGTTAATGCACGTAACTCTCTTCGATGTCTCGACCAACTCCTGTGTCATAAAGGCCAACGTCAAGTCCAGTTTTGTGAACGACTTCCCTCCGGCTAGCATCGCAAACAAGTCATCAGCCTTCAGTAACGGGTACTGATCCTGTTTCAAAACCCTGTTGATTGTAGCCTTGTAGTCTCCACAGATTCTGACTGCCATCACTTTTCAGCACAGGAACAATGGGGCTGGCCCATTCATTAAATTCGACTGGTGATATGATCCCTTCACGCTGGAGTCTGTCCAGTTCAGTTTCGACCTTCTCCCTCATCATATACGGTACTGCCTGAGTTTTATGATGGACGGGTCCTGCACCCGAGTTCACGTGGATCTGCACCTTGGCTCCCGTGAAGTTGCCGATACCGGTTCGAACAGCAAGGGAAACTTGCTCAATACTTGGGCACATGTATCTTCCTCCGATGACAACGTCTTTATGTTGTTCCAGTTGCATGTGATTTTCTTCAACCAGCTCCTGCCGAGCAGTGTTGGGCCATTGCCTGGAACAATCCACAGCGATAACTTGTGAACCGCACCGTTATATGACACTTAATTTGTGCAATGCCAATCACCTTTATCAGTTCTTTGGTGTTTGTGCGCAGCTTGGCATTAACAGGGCTCAGCCTGGGCCTCACAGCCTTAGTATCCTACAGCTTATAAAATGCCCTCTCGTTCATAATCGTTAAACTTCACATTAATCAAAATTGGTTTACTCTTGGCTATGAAGGAGTACAGTCCATACATTTCCTCCTCTGGCATCTCGGATTGCGTATCCGGATCCGCGCTAATCTGACTCTCCACGTGGTGTGTCACAGCTCGCTTGCTTATCTGCGGACACTTGCGCTGGAGATGCCCCACTCTCAGACAGACTTTGCAACTATATTGCTTAAATCAGCACTGCTGGTGCCGATGATTTCCCCCACAACGCCAACATGAAGAAGTCGGATACATTCCCACTGGCGGATTTTGGGCAACCACAGATTTCGCGAACGCGGCCGGATAGGCCCTGCCATGTGCCGCTCTGCCGAACGCCGAATCAATCACATTTACAGTACTTTGGTTCTTCACCGCCATTTGCTTTAGACTCCTGTCAGTCGTCACGCATGGGTTCGGATACCATCCTCATCGCCAAATGTTATGTATGTAATAAAGGTTCTGGGGACTGGGAGAAATTTAGAACTCAGCAGAGGAGGACAAAGGGTTTGATTAGGGCAGGGAAAATGGAGTACGAGAAGAAGCTTGCAGGGAACATTAAGGCGGATTGCAAAAGTTTCTATAGGTATGTAAAGAGAAAAAGGTTAGTAAAGACAAACGTAGGTCCCCTGCAGTCAGAATCAGGGGAAGTCATAACGGGGAACAAAGAAATGGCAGACCAATTGAACAAGTACTTTGGTTCAGTATTCACTAAGGAGGACACAAACAACCTTTCGGATATAAAAGGGGTCAGAGGGTCTAGTAAGAAGGAGGAACTGAGGGAAATCTTTATTAGTCGGGAAATTGTGTTGGGGAAATTGATGGGATTGAAGGCCGATAAATCCCCAGGGCCTGATGGACTGCATCCCAGAGTACTTAAGGAGGTGGCCTTGGAAATAGCGGATGCATTGACAGTCATTTTCCAACATTCCATTGACTCTGGATCAGTTCCTATGGAGTGGAGGGTAGCCAATGTAACCCCACTTTTTAAAAAAGGAGGGAGAGAGAAAGCAAGGAATTATAGACCGGTCAGCCTGACCTCAGTAGTGGGTAAAATGATGGAATCAATTATTAAGGATGTCATAGCAGCGCATTTGGAAAATGGTGACATGATAGGTCCAAGTCAGCATGGATTTGTGAAAGGGAAATCATGATTGACAAATCTTCTGGAATTTTTTGAGGATGTTTCCAATAAAGTGGACAAAGGAGTACCAGTTGATGTGGTATATTTGGACTTTCAGAAGGCTTTCGACAAGGTCCCACACAGGAAATTAATGTGCAAAGTTAAAGCACATGGGATTGGGGGTAGTGTGCTGACGTGGATTGAGAACTGGTTGTCAGACAGGAAGCAAAGAGTAGGAGTAAATGGGTACTTTTCGGAATGGCAGGCAGTGACTAGTGGGGTACCGCAGGGTTCTGTGCTGGGGCCCCAGCTGTTTACATTGTACATTAATGATTTAGACGAGGGGATTAAATGTAGTATCTCCAAATTTGCGGATGACACTAAGTTGGGTGGCAGTGTGAGCTGCGAGGAGGATGCTATGAGGCTGCAGAGTGACTTGGATAGGTTAGGTGAGTGGGCAAATGCGTGGCAGATGAAGTATAATGTGGATAAATGTGAGGTTATCCACTTTGGTGGTAAAAACAGAGAGACAGACTATTATCTGAATGGTGACAGATTAGGAAAAGGGAAGGTGCAACGAGACCTGGGTGTCATGGTACATCAGTCATTGAAGGTTGGCATGCAGGTACAGCAGGCGGTTAAGAAAGCAAATGGCATGTTGGCCTTCATAGCGAGGGGATTTGAGTACAGGGGCAGGGAGGTGTTGCTACAGTTGTACAGGGCCTTGGTGAGGCCACACCTGGAGTATTGTGTACAGTTTTGGTCTCCTAACTTGAGGAAGGACATTCTTGCTATTGAGGGAGTGCAGCGAAGATTCACCAGACTGATTCCCGGGATGGTGGGACTGACCTATCAAGAAAGACTGGATCAACTGGGCTTGTATTCACTGGAGTTCAGAAGAGTGAGAGGGGACCTCATAGAAACGTTTAAAATTCTGACGGGTTTGGACAGGTTGGATGCAGGAAGAATGTTCCCAATGTTGGGGAAGTCCAGAACCAGGGGTCACAGTTTAAGGATAAGGGGTAAGCCATTTAGGACCGAGATAAGGAGAAACTTCTTCACCCAGAGAGTGGTGAACCTGTGGAATTCTCTACCACAGAAAGTAGTTGAGGCCAATTCACTAAATATATTCAAAAGGGAGTTAGATGAAGTCCTTACTACTCGGGGGATCAAGGGGTATGGCGTGAAAGCTGGAAGGGGGTACTGAAGTTTCATGTTCAGCCATGAACTCATTGAATGGCGGTGCAGGCTAGAAGGGCTGAATGGCCTGCTCCTGCACCTATTTTCTATGTTTCTATGTTTCTAAACGGAGTACTGTTTAACTAAGCAAGGTACAACCTTGACTCTGCTTTATTTAGGCCCAAGGTGCCTGACTCTCAAAATGGCTGGCCTTTTGTACCTGAGCAGCACTATGTGCGCGCTGCTCAGTGGCCTCCAACAATGATGCCATCTGGTGGCTACAAACAGAATGTACATACATGACACCTTCACTGTGATAGGCAACGCAGTCCTGTTGGCGCTGGTAGGCTGTAGGTCTGCCTGTAGGAAATGGCATATCTCTGTCAGCACTTCCTTTTGGAAGCACAGCCTTCTTATACACTGCTCCTCAGAGAGCTGGAGGTATGAACATTGGTCCATGTAAACCCATGAGAGGTAAGCCCTCCTCCCCAGACGTCTTTGGCCTTTCTTCATCCATGGGCCGAAATGGCCAAGAGCCCTTCTTCTAGCTTGATGCCGACTGGCAATAGCATGGAGCATGATACGCTGGCGAACTCGCAATGCCCCCAGTAAATTCTCTCACTGACCTTGTAAGGACCCTGTAATGGCAGATAAAACTCCCGTTTGCAAGTCGGAGCTTTACGCAGCGTGCTGTGCGTAACTGTTGCAGTCAATGTGACCTGCAATGTAAGATCCTCCTCCCTCCATTTAAATACACCGCCAATACTACCCGCTGCACCCTGGGAATGCCAGTTTTTTCAGATGTTTCCTGGGGTGGGTGTTTAATGAGGCGGTAGGCCCGAATTTTGCAGCCGGGGCGCTAGCGCAGCATTGCACGACAATTGACATCGTGATCTCAGAGAACCATGAGCCAAATTAGCCAGCCGGGCAGTAAAAGCTGGACGTCCACCATAACGTCTAGTAACACTTAGAAACACCCTTTACCGCTCCTTCGGGGTGCTAAATGAGGCGCAATGGAGCCTAAAATCCAGCCCCAAGTGTAGATCAGAGTTGGGATGTTTCGCTGCTAACCTGCCTTTAAGGTAACTGCTCAAGTTCTCTCTGTGGGCAATTGGTCTAAATTGGGTCATCTTGAAAGGGAATGGTGGGGGGGGCGGGGGGAGTGGAGATGCGGAGGAGAGGTGGGAGATACATCTCTGCTGAAGGGATTTGGAAAGTTGTTTGTAAGAAATTTACCAGAGATAGCAAAGTAAGTGTTTTTTTGATTGGTTGCTGGACGTAGATAATAATTAAAGGTATTCCCCTCATACACCATATTTATTTACACAAGTAGATCTCTGCATGTAACATGGAGGAGGAGCAGGTCTTATCATTAAGGTCATTGCTGTATTTTTTTTCAACTTCTAGTCATTTTAAAGTTTTGCCACTTGATATTTATTTCCTCTCATTCTTATTTATATTGAGAAGAGAAATATTCCTAACATTAACTACTGAGAGTTTCAATTATTCTAAAAACATTTACTAGCCACTGCTGTGGATTTTCTTCCCTTGAGCCAACTTCCTATTCCTGCTGACACACTCCCTTAAGTAGCATGCAGCTTTAGTTTAGTTTAGTCTATGTGACAGCTTCTTAAGTGCCCTTTGAAAATACATATACATAATATCCACTGCATTTTCTTTATCAATACAATCTATAATTTCGCCAAAAACCTCTCTTTATGAATTGTCAAACATGAGCTGCCTCCTACAAATCCATGCTGGTTGTTCCTAATTTGCGCATCTCTTTTTCAATGAATATTGATTTGATTCCATTTGTGGTCTCTAGAAGCTTATCCATTACCATTATTAGGCTGATTGATCTATAGTTATCTGGTTTATCCCTTTCTTCTATCATAAACAAAGGCATCACATTGGCAATCTTCCAGTCCGCTGGCATGACTTCCATTTCCAGGGGAAAGTGTTGACTATAATGTTGCCCTCTTGAGCATCCCTGATTATAATCGCTCAACCATTGGTGGCCCTGCCTTCTGTTGCCTCGGCCCTAAGCTTTGGAACTCCGTGCCTTAACCTCTCCACCACCCTATCTCTCATTCCTCCTTTAAGATGCTCCTTAAAACTTACCTCTTTGACCAAGCTTTTGGTCATCTGCCCTAATTTCTCCTTACATAGCTAGGTGTCAAATGTTTTGCCTTATAACACCCCTGTGAAGCGCCTTGGGAACATTTTACTATGTTAAAGGCGCTATATAAATAAACGTTGTTGTTGTTGTATAAACTGACTCAACACAAACCAAATTCTATCCTAGCAATCTTCTCATCTCTAACATACTGGTTTAGTGTTATCTTCTTACATATTGGGGGTCTTTTTGCTTGGATTTATGGAATCAGTTTCAATAAATTAATAGAAGAATATTAACACTGGTACAAATACAATACATAAATAAGCATACAAAAAATGTAAATATGAGTTTATTTGAATGTTCATACATGCCTTGTAAAATGACTTTGATTTTTAAGACCTGTGTCACTAATTCGCAAATTTATGGGTTGAGTGGTAAGGTCTAGGATCGCACATGGTGAATTGCCACTTGGGCAAGGTGGAAGAGAACAGCTAGTGCCTGTTGAACTATGCCCCAGCATGAGTCACTGCTTTCAGGATAAAGAGAAAATATGAGAAAACGTGAAAGAAAAAACATTCAGGTCTCCCGCTCCGGGGGAGGGATGGGTGGTATGGGGCATGGGGGGGAGGGGGGCAGACAGTTCATTGTCTCCTTCCCTGTTCAGCATTCTTGCTTATATATATATTAATCCTTGGGGAGTTAACATTTGAACTAAGGATCAGTGAAGGCAACATGGTAAAGAAAATTCACTAACATATGCTTGCACACATTAATTTTTTTTTTAATTCCTAAGGGCTGATTTTAACAGGGGCTGGGATGGTGTGGGCCGATGGGGGGTCAAGATGATGGGGAGGGGGCAGTTTGTGTCATATTTTCTACACGTTCCTGCCCCCCTCCACCATTTTTACTTGCCTGAAATCAGGCACAGGAAGGCCCGCACAGTCTGCGAACCACTAGTGAAAGCGGACAACAGTAAGGATCCAGGCCACAGGAGGCTCCAGGGAGGTGATTTTATTTTAACCTTTGACGGATTCTTTGAATACCTTGTGACCCACCCCCCATACCGGCTTTTTCCTCCTTCTGCGAACGCAGACTTTTTGACCCTCCCCCAACCCCAACCAAACCTGTCCTTTTCACTATGGATGTCCAATCCCGCTACACCTCCATCCCCCACCAGGGTGGCCTGAGGGCGCTCTGCTTCTTCCTTGAACAAAGGCCCAACCAGTCCCCATCCCCCACCACCCTCATCCCCCTGGCTGACCTTGTTCTCACATTGAACAACTTCTCCTTTGATTCCGCTCACTTCCTCCAAATTAAAGGTGTTGCTATGGGAACCCACATGGGTCCTAGCTATGCCTGCCTTTTTGTGGGATATGTGGAACATTCTTTCTTCCAGTTCTACTCGGGTACCCTCCCTCACCTCTTTTTCCCGTACATTGATGACTGTATTGGTGCCGTTTCCTGCTCTCGCCCAGAACTAGAAAATTTCATTCACTTTGAATCCAATTTCCACCTTCCCCTCACCTTCACATGGTCCATCTCCAACTCTTCCCTTTCCTTCCTCGACTTCGCTGTCTCTATTTCAGGAGATAGGCTATTGAAAAAATATTTATTATAAGTCCACTGACTCCCACAATTACCTGGACTACACTTCCTCCCATCCCGCATCCTGTAAGAACTCCATTCCATTCTCCCAGTTTCTCCATCTCCATCGCATCTGCTCTGACGAAGCCATCTTCCATACTAGTGCCTCTGATTATGTCTTCCTATTTCCTCAATTGAGGATTTCCCTCCGCTGTGGTTAACATGGCCCTCGGCCGTGTCTGTTCTATTTCCCACACCTCTGCTCCCACCCCTCCCCCTCCCTCCCAGAATCACCATAGGGTTCACCTTATTCTCACCTTGTACCCCACCAGACTCCATGTTCATTGGATCATCCTCCGCCATTTCTGCCACCTCCAGCATGATCCCACCATCAAATACATCTTCCCCTCCCCTCTCAGCATTCTGAAGGGACCACTCCCTCCATGACCAATCACCCCCAGCACCCCCTCCCCTTCCCACGGCACCTTCCCGTGCAAGCGCAGGAGATACAACACCTGCTCTTTTCCCTCCTCCCTTCCTTCTGTCCAGGGCCCCAAACACTCCTTCCAGGTGAAACAGCAATTTACTTGTACTTCTTTCAATTTAGTATACGGTATTCACTGCTCACGATGTGGTCTCCTCTACATTGGGGAGACCAAACGCAGATTGGGTGACCACTTTGCAGAACATCTCCGATCAGTCCATAAGTGTAACCCTGAGCTTCCGGTCACCTGTCTCCGCTCCACTCCCACTCTGATCTCTCCGTCCTCGGCCTCCTACACTGTTCCAATGAGGCTCAATGCAAGCTCGAGGCACAACACCTCATCTTTACAGCTTTCTAGACTCCACCATTCACATCCCATCGAGACTCATCTTTTGTTTCTTAACTCGTTCCATTGTCAGCTCATTTTTTTTCCCCATCATTCCTTTTGACTCTTAATCTCGTCTGCCTTCCGCTCTATCACAGACCTTTCCTCCCCTCCCCCTTTCAATGCCCCTGCACTTCCTTAAGAATCTGTTACATCTCGAACGTTTCCAGGGTCACAGACCTGAAACGTTAACTCTGTTTCTCTCCACAGATGCTGCTTGACCTGCTGAGATTTTCAGCATTTCTGTTTTTATTTCAGATTCCAGCGTTCTGCAGTATTTCGCTTTTGCCCAACCAAATCTGTATTTACATTGTCGGGACCATTTCCATTAGGCCTCGTGGGGCGTGGGCCTGACCCCTCCCACCCTCACTAATTCTGATTCCCGTCTGCCGGTGGTGATGTTGATCCTGCCGACTTCAGGCAGGAGTCAGTGTCGAGGCATGTAAATGAGGCCGGGAATTAAAATCTCCCAGGTCTCACGCTCTCGGGGATGGTGGGAGGAGTTGGAGGGAGACAGCTCCCTGCCAGCTTCCCTGATTCTCGTCCTGAGTTAAAATCGACCTTTTAGTTTATGGATAAGACAGTCAGGAAGGTTTTACCAACAGCTGTAAGATAAACAATGGAGCAAGGTACACCACATAATGCGACTGACAATAACCCTGGGCATCAAAAGACTTTTCACAGTAGCAACCTCTGGAGTGCAATTCTCAGTACTTACCCCTGAAAACACAGCCTGTTAAGAGGATTTTTTGTTAAGAAGAGACAGTATCTCTGTTGCATTGCATTTTAACCTTAACCTTTGCGAAATACAGCAGGGAGAGTATTCTTTACTAGAGATACTGATGTACAATATGCACCAGCTTTCAACCCCATGGGGACTCTGCAAATACAGTCTTAGGCCTGATTTACAGCTCTTATGGTGGCAACTAATGTCTCAGTTGGAGAAGGATGTGTAGTGTGACTGTTTTTTAAAGGAAAAAAGGGAAATTATTTTTAAAATGTCACTTCCATTCCCCCCTCCCCCGCCCACAGTTGAGAACCAACTAAATCATCTCACACTAGGTGTTGAGGCCACCTGCACCGAGACACAAACAATATGGACCTTATGCTGGAAACACTCAGCTCATTGACCTGAAACATTAACCTAATCGTCCTCTCTCCACAGTCGCTGCCTGACCAGCTGAGTGTTTCCAGCATTTCCTGTTTTTACTTCAGTTCTCCAGTGCCGGCATTTTTTCAGTGTGAATGTTAATTTTGCTGGGACAGTGATTTATAATACAGCATGCGACATGGTGAATGACCGAGTGAATCAGACTTAAATTACCTGCGTTGTCACACGTTGGTATCGGCCTCTTTTGTTTACATCATAAAATGTTATCTTGCTCTGCATATTGACTTCAGTTGCTTTCTCATACATAGGCATTGTGAACAACATCCCCAACTGCATGTTTTTGCAGCCATCTATTGGTCTGTTTAAAGGATTATTCGATCAAGCCAAACCATCAAAGGTAAAACAGATGACTGGATATTCCTCACTGACTATTGTGTCTGTAAAGTCCTGTCCCCTCAGTATAGATTCACACGAGGCATGTAGTGAAGTCAAGGTCACTCTGGACCTGCACCTTTATTTCACAGCTCTGGAATGCTGCACTTGCCTGAGACCTGTCCTTATATACCTGTCTCTTGCAAGTGCACCCCTGGTGGTAAGGTATGCTGGTGGTTACAGGTCATATCTTATTACAGTCATGTATAGCATGTTAGGATACAGTTATATATAATAATGTAAGATACATGACAGTGTCCAATAATTTTAAATCTCAGATCGATATACTTTTTCTGGACAAGGGTATAATAGAATATGAGCCAAGGCAGGTGGATGGAGTTAACATACAGATCAGCCATGATCTCATTGAATGGCGGAACAGGCTCGAGGAGGCTGAATAGCCTATATTCCTATGTGCCATTGTTATTTAGTTGAACTCAGGTATTTGATATAACATTTCATATATCCTTTAGTCCAAACTGCAGAAAAAATTATCTCTATTTTTGTTCCCTCTGTGATACATTTTTACCTTATATTTTTCAGGGTTCCCCCAGTCCACATATTATTCTCTTGAGGCTCTGGTTTATGATGGCTGAAAATAAATCAAATACTATTTTGATTAGCCTACAACCTTATCTCACCACCTCTCCGCTCCAATTTCCACAGGAACTGGTCCTCATGTGATATCCTCGTTCAAGCTTCCACCCCCACAACTTGCAGCTGTCCTCCTCTGGCAACCGTTCCCGTGCAACCAGTGGAGATGCAACACCTGTCCATTTATCTCCTCTCACACTATTGTCCAAGGGTCCAAACACTCCTTCGTTGGAGATCGTAATTCAAGTGCACTTTCTCCAATCTAGTTAATATATTCACTGTGTGGTCTTCGCTACTCTAAAGAAACCAAACACAGAATAGAAGTCCGCTTTGATCAACATCTTCGTTCTGCCTGCATATGCAACCCTGTGGTGAACCACTTTAACTCCCCTGCCCATTCCCACACTGCAGTCTCCATCTTTGTTCCAATGAAGCACAACGCAAGCTTCTGGAACAATACGTTGGCTCCAAATTTTCTCAGGAGGCCTTTTCGGGGCATATCTGTGTTGGGGCTGAACATCTATCCACCCACTATTGGGGGCGATTTTAGCCCTACTCACTCAGCAAATAACTGGTGGATGGGCAGTTAAAATCACCTTGGCTTTTACCTGTCTGAAAGTCGTCATGATCTCAACATCTGCAATTTGAACCTCAATTCCTGAGCAGGCAGCAAGAACACACACCCGGAGCCAACAGGGTCCTTTTTTACACAGTCATGTTGCGGCCCGATAACATCATTGAGGCCCGACTGTAACTTTAACTCAGGCCTGAGGTTAAAAATCGGGGCCAGATCTGAGTCTGTTGCACTTTCCTGATTCATCCATCCAGCAGGCACTCACCCCATTAAAGGCATATCTAGAGTGTCCACCAGAGGAAACTCAACAGGGGACCCAGACTCAGTATTAGTGGGCCTGCCTGAGTGCTTTGAAAATAATTTGGCCAGTATCTCTGAAAAGCTGCTTTAAGTTCTGTAGGAAAACCCTGTTGGGTAAAATCCAACTTTGGCAGGGGTGCAAAATGGACAGAAGAGGACCAGTCACCCATTACACACATCAGCACCTGATTTTCCTTTCCTCTGGCCTTTTCATTTTTAAATGCCTTTGATGCCCTAGTATTGCTGGATGCCAAGGACACAAATGCATCCCTTGCACGCAGCGTTGCTAAGGGCCTAAGTATGGCATTGCTCATTTGTGGCCTTGCTCACCACATGACGAAACAGCTGTGTTTTCCCAGAAGCCAACCTGTGACCTGATACTCCATGGCACAGGACAACTTCACATTGATTGGTCTGTTCTTACTTTGCTTCTGTTTAATATTAAGAATATTTACAACACAACATTTATTAAGATTACCTTATTATAGATGCTTAGCAGCAAAATTATTTGATATATACAGTATTTCTCTTTAATCAAAATTTTACACAAAGTACAATTTATTAAATACTCTTTGGGCTTGATTTTAAGGAGGCGGTTCCAACGTGGTCGGAAAACCCAGGAGGCCGGGTTTCCCGCAGGCCCTGTCGACTTTAGCGGCAGGGTCTGATTTGCATGCTGTAATGCTCACAGGTTTGCAGAGCTGATGTATTGTGAGTGGCTGATGTTCACAAGACTCAACAAAACCCCAGTCAGTTGGGTCTAGGTAATCCACGATGGGGCATGCAGTTGTGAGCCTCGTGGATGAACTGGTAATGTGTAGTGTGATTGTTAAACCTTTGTTAATAAACCAACAACAGGTAGTTCTTAATAGCAATGTGTTGCTATGAATCCTTAAGCAAAGAACCCATGAAGCAAATACATTACACATATGAGGCCTCGATTTCCCACCTGCAACCAGCCAGATTGAGAGGCTGGTTGGCTGCAGGCAGGGAGTCCTGTGGCACTAGGCCGCACAGAGAGGGGAGAGAGGAATTGGAGGTCGGGCTGGACCGTTAAAAGGATCGGGGTTGAGGGGGTTGGCCAGAGGTGGAGATCAGCCTAGACGGTTAAAAGGATTGGGGTGGGAAGGTCGGGCAGAGATCGGGGTTTGAGCAGAGCCATTCAAAAGATCGGGCTGGGGGCTTGGGCAGGTGATTGGGGTGGGGTGGGGGGGAGAGAGAGGATCAGGACCGGATGATCGGGGTGGTGAAGGAAAGATTGTGGCTGGTCTAAGCATCATCAGTGGGGGATTGGGGGGTGACCTGGGGGAGGGTGATCGGAAGCCTTTTGCGGGGATCTCCGATCGCGGGGAGTGGGCTAGGCAGAGACCCAGTGCCCAGGATCCAGGTATAAAGGCAATCCCCGCCTTGCTGTAACTGCTATGTTTTACAAATTGTGTAAAACCTGTCTACATGCAGTTAAAAACAAAATGCAGTTTAAAAGGGGATTCTAGGCCTCATTATAACATTTAAATTGATGTTCCGCCTCCTGGGAGCGGGTTGGCTGCCCGGACCCTGTCCCGCCTCCGTTAAAACCGGAAGTCGGTGGGTTGGAGGCGGGTTCAGGTCGGGATGCCGACTTTTTACAATTTCACTATCCCCACGCTCCAAAGCCACCCATTTTTAGGTTAAAATCTCCCCTTTATTTCTGTTGAAACTTTGCTTCACTGAACTGTCTTTGTTCTGCAGTAAACTTCACTGTGCATGCTGAGAGATGCAATCTGAGTACAAACCTAAACCCGATATTCTTTGCTCGACTACTCCTAGAATATACAGTCGGGCCTCTAATCAATCAGCGATGAATAGGGAAGATCATCTAATAAGCAACAACTTCCCGTTGTTATGACAACAATCATCTCTCCCATTGTATTGACTGCAAGAGAAAGCATTACAGTACATTTACTTTACCAGAGTTTGCAATGTCAACTAATGGATTTAATTTCCTCTGTGCATTAACACGCACAGGAATCTATGCAAACGAAATTAAGCCCATAAATGTCTTTACCAGAGCAATTTTATGGAAGGCTAAAGCTTTAACCACATAATATTTGTCAGTGAAAGGACAGAAACCAGTTTGAATCTAGGCATTTAGCTAGTATCTTTCTAGTTTAAGGCATGTCATTTAATATGAAATGAAAATGTAAAGTTTGAGTTGAAAGAACACTTAATACTTCATCATGTTGACTGTTGTGTAAAATGTATTTGTTTAGAGAGAGTTTTAAGCTCCGATTTAAACTCGGGCGGGAATTGGGGGTGTGGGGGCGGGAGAGGGTGACAAACAGTCTGACGCACTGGGACGCGAGGTTGGGGAGATTTAAACTCCCGGGTCTCATTAGCATTTTCCGACATTGCCTCCCATCAGCAGTCGGCGGGAATAATGTCATCGTCGGGCATCGGAATTGGAGGATCAGGCAACCACTGGGAACACAAGGTAAGTCGAGAATGGGGAAAGACTGGGAAAGTCTGCGATCGGGTGGGGCAGAGGAAGCCCAGGGCTGGGGAGGCCTAATGCATCCTTGTGGGGCAAGGAGGACCTTACCTGGGCCAATACCCTGGCTGCAACCAGTTTTTGCTGGTGGGTTTGCATACCTCAGACCGGCCTGCAGTTAAAATGGTGTGCACGTCCCAATGGCGACATCGGGACTCAAATTTGGCATTTAAATTGGGTCCGTGTCAGATTTCAGGCCAGTTAAAATTGTGGGGGGGAAGGCAGGTACACGGCGCTATCTTAACCCCCCACCCCTACCACCTTCATCCACTCTGTTCCCCTGGGAGGGTGAGGGGAGTTAAAATGCCCCTTTCAGTTTCAAAAAAGTAAAATAACTGAAAGTAACGACAGACAGACGAGGAGAGGATGCATTTAAATTGTAATTTAACGGTTCGGCCCCAGTTGGAATAATGTGTCCAATTCTCACGCCATTAGTGGGGCATGAAGACTTTGGAGAGGGGAGATTTACTAGAATGGTTCCAGGGATGAGGGAATTCAGTTACATGGCTAGGCTGGAGGAGCTGGGGGTTATTCCAGAATATCTATTTGTAAGTAAAATTGAAATTATGTTGACATATTGCAAAGTACTTGAGGGTTGGCCATTAATGTGTTTTATCAGAGCAGAGAAGGCTAAGAGAAGATTTGATAGGGGTGTTTAAAATCATGAAGGGTTTAGTTAGAGTAAATAAAGAGAAACAGTTTCCATTGGCTGAAGGGTCGATACAAGATTTAAGGTGATCTGCAGAAGAACCAGAGGTGATATGAGGGGAAACCTTTTTAATCAACAAGTGGTTATGATTTGGAATGCATTGACTGTTAGGGTGGTGGAGGCAGATTCCATAGCAGCCTTCAAAAGGAATTGGATAAATACCTGAAGGAGAAAAGATTGCAGGGATATGGAGAAAGACTAGGGGATGGGACTAACTGGATTGCTCTTCAAAAGAACTGGCACAGATTCAATGGGCCGAATGGCCTCCTTCTGTGCTGTACTATACTATGATTCTATTCTATGATTCGATGATAATTACATTAAAATTAATGACACACTGCAATTATTGACTCTAGTTAAAAATCTGTATTGTACTTCATAAATCACAGCAAGCATTCTGTGTTTACTCCAGTAAATACATTTCAGTCAGGGACACTTTGTTATCACATTGTTGCTGACAAAGAGAGGATTGACACCAAGTTATAAGCAAATGATTTGTTTCTTCTGCCTTCTTTTTACATACACATTGACTCTGGGCTGCATCTTGGCTCAGAGGTAATGGTGCGCAAAGGGAATCAGTAAACACATGCAGTCTATAAATGTATAGTATTAATAAATATTAGGGTCATTTTAACCAAACTCGCCAAATGGGATACCCACGGGATCGGGTGGAACGCTGGTTTTACACACCACGCAATATTACATTCCGTTGACTACACTGGAGAATAAAATCGAATGGGGTGTAAAACAAGTGTTGCACCCTATCTCTGCCCATATTTTGTTCCCTTTCCTCCCCTTTTTTTTTTACAAACCCCCCCCCATTTTATTATTTTTTTTCTCTGTTTCCCATGGCAGCTGGCAATTACTCTGCCATTCACGCCCTATCGAGACACATCTTTTGTTTCCTAACTTTTGTTATTACCATCTCAATTTGGCCCATCATCCCTTTTGTCTCTCAAATCTCTCCTGCCTTCCACCCTATCACACGCCTTCCCTTTTGTTCTTTCCTCCCCTCCCCCTTTCAGTGCCACTTGCACTTCCTTAAGAATCTGTAATTTCAAACTTTTGTCAGTTCTGACAAAGGGTCATCGACCTGAAAGATTAGTTCTGTTTCTCTCCACAGATGCTGCTTGACCCAGAGATTTCCAGCATTTTCTGTTTTTATTTCAGATTCCAGCATCCGCAGTATTTTGTTTTGTGTTGTTGCACCCTATCTCGTTGGTTTCCCAATAGTTAGGTTAAAATTGCCCCCATTGTGTCTGCCTACTGCCCATTCTCTTTCATGTCAACCCTTTCTAGAGAACTAATTGGTCCATGGGAACCATGTGATGTTAAAATATTATCAGGCAGGGGCCAATCAGATGCCAGTATTTAAACTTAGGGACCAGTTCAGAGAAGACAGAGACTTCCCTGATGTCACTTTGCTGCTGCCTCCATTTATATTAAATAACGACTGCTGAGGATACGAATAACTACAGTAGCCCTGGACCGATAGAGTTAGTAGAAGCAGCAGCGGCTGAGCTAGGGTTGCCAACCCTCCAGGATTGCCCTGGAGTCTCCAGGAATTAAAGAATAATCTCCAGGACACTGCTGCGAGCAACGGAGAAGAAAAACCGAAGGGGCAAGAAAAAATTGTGGTGTAAAAAAAATGTCTTTGAACTATTTTGTTTACTAGTTATGACAATATTGGACATGGGGGAACAAAAGGCTGCTTGACTGACAGTTAAGGTAATGAAGACTATTCGCTTTACAATTGGCCTGGGAAAGTCGTGCACTGCGAGTATGGATATGTCGGGTGGCCAATGGCCAGAGTGTGGGGGCGGGGCGGTAGAATGTCCCCGTTTGATGACACCTCCAGGAATTTGCCCAGAGTTGTCAATCCCAGGCTGGGCACGGCTGCTTTTGGGCCGGCTGTATATGAACACAGCTGAGTGCCAGCACTGCTGCTCACTTCTTATCCATGTCAGTGTCAGCTGTGGCTCAGTGGGTAGTGCTCTCACCTCTAAGTCAGAAGGTTGTGGGTTCAAATCCCACTCAAGGGACCTGAGTACATAAACCTAGGCTGACACTCCAGTGCAATACTGAGGGAATGCTGCACTGTCAAATGAGACTTTAAACTGAGGCCATATGTCTGCTCTCTCAGGTGGATGTAAAAGATCCCATGGCACTATCTTGAAGAAGAGCGGGGGTGTTATCCCTGGTGTCCTGGCCAATATTTATCCCTCAGTCAACAAACAGTTTATCTGGTGCTGTTTGTGGGAGTTGCTGTGCGCAAGTTGTCTGCCACATTTCCGATATTACAACAGTGACTACACTCCAAAAAAGTACTTCATTGGTTGCAAAATGCTTTGAGACGTCCGGTGGTCATAAAAAGTGCTATTCTTTCTTTCCATGAAATGCAAGCCTTGGGTCCTCGCAGGGCCTCAAGATTAATGTAAGGTACAGGCTCCCGTTCAATAGATAGTCCTGGTTGTGGCTGGAGATTTGTACAGGAGTTTATTGTTTTGGTCATTATTCACAGCTTGATGATATTACTGGACTGCCACCTCTCAATGCCCACACCTTCCCATCTCTCACTTGCCGATGGGCACTGATTCTGAGCTGCTGCTAATATAAAAGTGGCTCCAGGTTCCAGAATGAGCAGGTGGGGATTGCAGGTCTAGTGCAAGGGTGGAGAGGACAGACAGCTGCTGAAAATGGAGCTCAGGAATCAGAAGACGATCTGGAACCAATCCCCCTGTCACTGTAACTGTAATTTATGGAATCTCTGTAATAGAACCTGTAACTGGAATATATCTGTCTGTGGAATCTCTTCAGTATCATCTCTGCAACTTTTTATTACTGACCCTAGCACAGACAGTCACTGTGTATATTGTGAGCTGTGAGGGGGACGCTAAAAGGCTGCAGGGTGACTGGACAGGTTAGGTGAGTGGGCAAATGCATGGCAGATGCAGTATAATGTGGATAAATGTGAGGTTATCCACTTTGGGGGCAAAAACGCAAAGACAGAATATTATCTGAATGGCAGCAGATTAGGAAAAGGGGAGGTGCAACGAGACCTGGGTGTCATGGTTCATCCGTCCTCGAAAGTTGGCATGCAGGTACAGCAGGCGGTGAAGAAGGCAAATGGTATGTTGGCCTTCATAGCTAGGGGATTTGAGTATAGGAGCAGGGAGGTCCTACTGCAGTTGTAGAGGACCTTGGTGAGGCCTCACCTGGAATATTGTGTTCAGTTTTGGTCTTCTAATCTGAGGAAGGACGTTCTTGCTATTGAGAGAGTGCAGCGAAGGTTCACCAGACTGATTCCCAAGATGGCGGGACTGACATATGAGGAGAGACTGGATCAACTGGGCCTTTCTACACTGGAGTTTAGAAGGATGAGAGGGGATCTCATAGAAACTTACAAGATTTTGACGGGACGGGACAGGTTAGATGCGGGATGAATGTTCCCGATGATGGGGAAGTCCAGAACCAGGGGGCACAGTCTTAGGATAAGGGGTAGGCCATTTAGGATTGAGATGAGGAGAAACTTCTTCACTCAGAGAGTTGTTAACCTGTGGAATTCCCTGCCGCAGAGAGTTGTTGATGCCAGTTCATTGGATATATTCAAGAGGGAGTTAGATATAGCCCTTACGGCTAAAGGGATCAAGGGGTATGGAGAGAAAGCAGGAAAGGGGTACTGAGGGACTGATCAGCCATGATCTTATTGAATGGTAGTGCAGGCTCAAATGGCCGAATGGTCTACTCCTGCACCTATTTTCGATGTTTCTGATTGTGTTCCGAACACAGATGAGGCTGCACACAGAGAGATTAAAGTAACAGTGACCTCAGTCTTTAATCAGACACTCCAGAGTGAGGAACAGACCTTAGAGGCCGGCTTATATACAGTTGATGCTGGGATCCCTTGGGAGTTCAGGGGATGCGCTCCCTGGTGGCGGAACATGGGAGTGCATGCTTTACAGATACACAACTTCACTCCCACCCCAAAGTCAAAGTGAAAACTATTTACAAGGTGAGGCGGTCGGGAGCCTTTCTTTCCCTGGTGGACCGCCTCGGTACAAATGTCTGTTCTGGTGTGTTGGTTGTGCCCTCGCTGGTCTGGCGTGTTGTTGGCCCTGCAGAGCTGCTAGGTGAGCCTGGCCTTGCTGGGCTGTTGGGCGTGATGGGTTCGATTTCCTGGTCCGGCATGGTGTCGTTGATCTTTTGGGTTTGTATTGTGGGCTCGAAAAAGGTGGTGTCTGCTGTGGGTTGTTCAGGGCAGTCTGTGAACCGCAGCCTCGTTTGGTCCAGGTGCTTTCTGCAAATTTGTCCATTGTCTAGTTTGACTACAAGCACCCTATTCCCTTCTTTAGCTATCACTGTGCCCACGATCCACTTGGGACCATGTCCATAGTTTAGCACATACACAGGGTCATTCAGATCAATTTCCCATGACACAGTGGCACGACCATCATTTACATTTTGTTGCTGCCGCCTGCTCTCTACCTGATCATGCAGGTTGGGGTGAACCAGCGAGAGCCTGGTTTTAAGTGTCCTTTTCATGAGTAGATCAGCCGGGGGCACCCCTGTGACCGAGTGGGGTCTCGTGCAGTAGCTGAGCAGTACTCGGGACAGGCAGATTTGGAGTGAGCCTTCTGTGACTCGTTTAAGGCTCTGTTTGATGGATTGTACTGCCCACTCTGCCTGCCCATTGGAGGCTGGTTTAAACGGGGCCGAGGTGACATATTTGATCCCATTGCGGGTCATGAATTCTTTAAATTCGGCACTGGTGAAACATGACCCGTTGTCAGTGACCAGTATGTCAGGCATGCCGTGGGTGGCAAACATGGCCCTCAGGCTTTCAGTGCTGGCAGTGGTGGTGCTTCCCAACATTATTTCACATTCAATCCATTTTGAAAAGGCATCTACTACCACCAGGAACATTTTACCGAGAAACGGGCCCGCATAGTCAACATGGATCCTCGACCATGGTCTGGAGGGCCAGGACCACAAACTTACTGGTGCCTCTCTGGGTGCATTGCTCAACTGAGCACATACGCTGCATTGCCGTACACAGGACTCTAAGTCAGAGTCGATACTGGGCCACCACACGTTGGATCTGGCTATCACTTTCATCATTACTATACCCGGGTGTGTGCTGTGGGGATCCGAGATGAACGTCTCCCTGCCCTTTTTTAGTAGCACTACGCGGTTACCCCACAACAGGCAGTCTGCCTGAATGGACAGCTCGTCCTTTCGCCGTTGGAATGGCTTGATTGGCTTTTGCATTTCAATGGGGATGCTGGCCCAGCTCCCATGCAGTACACAGTTTTTTACTAGGCTCAGCAGAGGATCTTGGCTAGTCCAAGTCCTAATCTGGCGGGCCGTGACAGGTGAGTTATCATTTTCAAACGCTTCCATGACAATCAACAAGTCTGCGGGCTGCGCCACCATCAACAAGTTTGCAGGCTGCGCCATTTCCACCCCCGTGGTGGGCAATGGTAGCCGACTGAGAGCATCCGCACAATTCTCGGTGCCAGGCCTGTGGCGGATGGTATAGTTATACTAAATAGCGCGAGTGCCCATCTTTGTATGTGGGCTGAGGCATTAGTATTTATCCCCTTGTTTTCAGTGAACAGGGATGAGGGGCTTGTGATCAGTTTCCAGCTCAAATTTGAGGCCAAACAGGTACTGATGCATTTTCTTTACCCCAAACACACACGCTAATGCCTCTTTCTCAATCATGCTGTAGGCCCTCTCGGCCTTAGACAAGCTCCTGGAAGCATAGGCGACAGGTTGCATCTTGCCCGCAAAGTTAGCTTGCTGTAATACACACACCCGACTCTGTACGACGACGCATCACATGCTAGCACAAGTCTTTTACACGGGTTATACAATACAAGCAGCTTGTTGGAGCATAAAATGTTTCTGGCTTTCTCAAAAGCAATTACTTGGTTTTTTCCCCATACCCAGCTCTCACCTTTGCGCAATAACACATGTAGGGGCTCTAAAAGGGTGCTTAACCCCGGTAGGAGGTTACCAAAATAGTTGAGGAGTCCCAGGAACGACCGCAGCTCCATAACGTTCTGTGGCCTGGGCGTGTTCCTGATAGCCTCTGTCTTGGCGTCTGTGGGTCGAATGCCATCCGCCGCGATCTTTCTCCCCAAAAACTCCACTTCTGTTGCCATGAAGACGCATTTCGACCTCTTCAGCCGCAGCACTACGCGATCCAGTCGCGGGAGAACCTCCTCCAGATTTTGTAGGTGCTCGGCGGTGTCCCGATCCATGACCAATGTGTCATCCTGAAAGACCACTGTGTGTGGTGCAGAATTGAGTAGGCTCTCCATGTTTCTCTGGAAGATCGCTGCAGCCGACCGAATTCCAAACGGGCATCTGTTGTAGATGAACAGTCCTTTGTGCGTGTTGATGCAGCTGAGGCCCTTCGAAGACTCCTCCAGCTCCTGCGTCATGTAGGCCGAAGTCAGGTCGAGCTTGGTGAACGTCTTGTCTCCTGCCAGCGTCGCAAATAGGTCATCTGCCTTAGGTAGCGGGTATTGGTCCTGTAGCGAGAAACGATTAATAGCTACTTTATAATTGCCGCAAATCCTGACTGTGCCATCACTTTTGAGTACTGGAACAATCAGGCTGGCCCACTCGCTGAATTCCACTGGGGAGATGACGCCCTCGCGTTGCAGCCTGTCCAGCTCGATTTCCACTCTCTCCCTCATCATGTGAGGTACCACTCGCGCCTTGTGGTGAATGGGTCGTGCCTCTGGGACCAAGTGGATCCGCACCTTCGCCCCGGAAAAGTTTCCAATGCCTGGCTCAAAAAAGGAAGGACATTTGTTCAGAACCTGGGTACATGAGGCCTCATCGACATGTGATAGCGCTCGGATGTCATACCAGTTCCAGCGGATTTTGCCCAGCCAGCTCCTTCCAAGCAGTGTGGGGCCATTGCCCGGGACAATCCAGAGTGGCAGTTCATGCACCGTGCCCTCGTAGGTGACCTTGACCATGGCGCTGCCCAGGACAGTGAAAAGCTCTTTGGTGTACGTTCTCAGTTTCATGTGGATGAGGCACAGGGCTGGTCTGAGTGCCTTGTTGCACCACAGTCTCTCAAACATCGTTTTACTCATGATGGATTGGCTAGCGCCAGTGTCCAGTTCCATGGTTACGGGTAAGCCATTCAATTTTACATTTAGCATTTTAGGTGGACATTTCGGCGAAAATGTGTGCACCCCGTGTACTTCAGCATCTGCCTCCTCTCTCTGAGGCTCGAAATTGCTTTGATACACCATGGACCGTCTTCCTCTGCCACGTGGTGGTTAGCAGGCTTTGCAGAGCTTGCAGCTCATTTGAAAGCTCGTTGGAGGTGCCCCATTGTTCCACAGCTCTTGCAAACATACCCTTTGAAGCGTCATGAACAGGCTGAATGGAAGCTTGCACAACACCAACAAGGTGTGAATTACCTTGGTGTACGTTCTCAGTTTCATGTGGATGAGGCACAGGGCTGGGGACTTTGTTGGGGACTCTGAGTCATCTGGGTCACCTGAGGCCTGCTGGCAGTTGCAGACTCGTGGGTTCTGCCCTGTACATTTCTGCTCCCAAACACAGTTCCAGTTAATTTATGAACATTGCTAGCACTTGTGTGCTGAGAGATTTGTTTTATATTATCACTCGTCGACATAAACGCTTGTGCTATCGCAATGGCCTTATTGAGGGTCGGTGTCTCTACAGTCAAAAGTTTTCGTAGGATGGTCTTGTGGCCAATGCCCAGTACAAAAAAGTCACTGAGCATTTGCTCCAGGTAGCTATCAAACTCACATTGTCCTGCAAGTCGCCTTAGCTTGGTGACGTAGCTCACCACTTCCTGACCTTCAGATCGCTGGCATGTGTAGAACCAATACCTCACCATCAGAATGCTCTCGCTCGGGTTAAGATGCTCCTGAACCAGTGTATACAGCTCCTCATATGATTTATCTGTGGGTTTCACCGGAGCCAGAAGATTCTTCATGAGGCTGTAGGTCGGTGACCCGCAGACTGTGAGGAGGACCGCTCTCCTTTTTGCAGCGCTTCCTTCTCCATTCAGCTCGTTGGCTAAAAGTACTGGTCTAGCCGTTCAACATAGGCTTCCCAGTCCTCACCCTCCGAGAACTTCTCCAGGATTCCCACAGTTTGCTGCATCTTTGTGTTGGATTCATATTCTCGTCGCCAGTTATTGTGTTCCCAACACAGATGAGGCTGCACACAGGGAGGTTAAAGTAACAGTGACCTCAGTCTTTAATAAGACACTCCAGAGTGAGGAACAGGCCTTCGGGGTCGGCTTATATACAGTGCTCCCAAGGGATGCTGGGATCCCTTGGGACTTCAGGGGATGAGCTCCCTGGTGGCGGAACATGGGAGTGCATGCTTTACAGATACACAACATTTCTATCTTGGGTTCGGACGCACTACGGAAATATAGGATAAGAGCGGTCAGGGAGGGCAGTCACTCAGACAGTAAGTGGATACACTTACTTGGGTGCAAAAAGGCACCGAGCACGGTAGGGTTAAACCGGCAGGGCAAAGTGGCAGAATTGGTTAAGAGTAACTGCGAAAGTCTAACCAAGACCCTAAGAAAAGAGTATGAAGAAACCGAGACTAAAGTGAGGAAGTTGGGATGGGATCCGGACTGGACACCATCCCAACATAGAGCATGTTGGGATCAGCTAAAGAAAGGTAGCATCAAGGGCGATGCCATCAAAATAAGCTTGTGCCAGTGTTATGAATACATCGCCAAGTGTCTGGGAGAAACCATTAACAAATCACTGAGGCCAGTAAAGCGTGGACACTGTTAGAAACACAGTTATGGGGGAAAGACTAGCAGTTACAGGAGGTTAAGCTGCAGAAAGACCAACAGTTATATTTTAAGTGGCTGCAACAGCAGTTTTAGAAATTTGAAAGCTACCATTAAGGTGGTGCAGGGAAAGGTGAAACAAGATGGGCAGAAGGACCTTGCAGAAGTTCAAAGCATTTGTGTTTACTGTTGTAAGACGATTGTTTAAAAGACGGAAAAAGTAGAGAAGCATTTCTATGATTCTAAGGTGAACCCGATACTTAAGCTTCTAACCTTAGTGCTGAGAAAAATAAAACATAGAATTTGCTACCAGGATGTTTGAATAGTCATGGCATGTATTGTGTGTGATGTTTCAGTGTGAATGGTAAAGTTAAAAACATGGGAATGTTTATTTATCTTGGTGTGTCTGTAACTTTTTTTCAACTGGCATTGATTCGTTTACAATAGTGATTTGAATTAATTATTGAGGTTAATTAATCTATTAAAAGCAGATTTTTATTATGGCTAAGTTAAAATTCTGGGTTGGGTTAAATTGTGTGAAAAACCTCTAGTTCCGGACATGAGGCAATCACATATATTGGTATTTTAAAAATAAAATTTTGGACCAATTTCAAGAATGTATGACCAGGGGAGAAAAAGGGAGGGACTGCTATTATGTGTGGAGTACACAATGATTGTCACAAATGCTATTGGTATGCGTGGTGTTGCTTTACATGGATTCAAAAAGCTGAGATCATGCACAACTAATAAAGCAAATTTGCATAATGTCATGTATGTACATTCTGTTTGTAGTCACCAGATGGCATAATTGTTGGAGGTCACTGAGCAGCATGCACATGGTGCTGCTCAGGTATAAAAGGCCAGCCATTTTGAGAGTCAGCCACTTTGGGCCTAAATAAAACAGAGCCATGGTTGTACCTTGCTTAGTTAAACAGTACTCAATTTGAACCTTTATTGCATACATAACACATAACCAATAAAGCACATATATAAGTGAGTCCCAACAGACAGACAGTTGGACACATTTCTGAATAAAAAGAGGGACAAAGCGAGAAGATGGATTTGAGCTCAACCTAAAGGCCATATATATCCTTTTCCTGTTCCTAAAATGTTTTGATTTTAAATCCACGTTCACTTGTACATTTCCATGTGTGACCTCTCAAACCATGCCCCTCTAGATCTCTCAAAATACTTTCTTTGTTTTTCCTGCTTGTATTAAACTTGACTGGTCTATAGATTACAGGTATGTCTCCAGAGTTCTTTTAAATACCTGAAGTAGAGTTCTGTTTTCCATATTCCAAACATCCATCGAGAATCTCCCCAGAATATAGTAAATTTTTTAAAAATTAAGTTTTCCTAATTTTGTTGTCCACATCCTCTTAAAGTGCTTCAGTATTGCTGCACTGGTTTGTGGCGGAGGAGCGGTGAGAGATTATGGCGGAGGTGCGACAGATGAGGGCACGGGGCCCAGAAGAACCGAGGACCCAGGGGCAGCACGGGCCGGCCCACACTACGATATGTGTACGCACTAGGTCAATCATCAAGATTCACGGCGCGGCCCTGGACAACGTGGACCATTTCCCATATCTCGGGAGCCTCTTATCAACAAAGGCAGACATTGATGCGGAGATTCAGCATCGCCTCCAGTGCGCCAGTGCAGCCTTCGGCCGTCTGAGGAAACGAGTGTTTGAAAACCAGGCCCTCAAATCTACCACCAAGCTCATGGTCTACAGGGCTGTAGTAATACCCGCCCTCCTGTATGGATCTGAGGCATGGACGTTGTATAGAAGGCACCTCAAGTTGCTGGAGATATATCACCAACGATGTCTCCGCTTGATCCTGCAAATCCCCTAGGAGGACAGGCGCACCAACATCAGCGTTCTCGTCCAGGCTAACATCCCCAGTATTGAAGCACTGACCACACTCGATCAGCTTCACTGGACAGGCCACATAGTTCCCATGCCAGATACGAGATTCCCGAAGCAAATGCTTTATGTGGAGCTCCTTCATGGTAAAGGAGCCAAAGGTGGACAGCGGAAACGTTATAAGGACACCCTCAAAGCCTTCCTGGTAAAGTGCGACATCACCACTGACACCTGGGAGACCCTGGCCGAAGACCGCCTGAGGTGGAGAAAGTGCATCCGGGAGGGTGTTGAGCTCTTCGAGTCTCAATGCAAAGAGTATGAAGAGGCCAAGCGCAGGCAGCGGAAGGAGCGCGCGGCAAACCAGCCACACCGATCCCTTCCCTCGACGAATGTCTGTCCCACCTGTAACAGGGTCTGTGGCTCTCGTATCAGACTGTTCAGCCATCAAAGAACTTACTTTGGGAGTGGAAGCAAGTCCTCCTCGATTCCGAGGGACTGCCTATGATGATGAGGTCCGTGCAGCAGAGCAGGTCTCCAGTCGTCCTGGTTAACCCTTGCCACTGGATAAAGGCCGAGCTCTGTCAAGCCCGTGTGGTGGCTGATGTGCAACGGTCACCACACATTAAAAAAATCCACACACAGGCATCTTCCACCCCTTCAACTGGAGTTCAGAACTGGAACATCGGGTCCTTCATTGCAACATCTATGAACTCATATGGAAGCAAGTCATCCTTGTTCGAGGGACTGCCTATGATGATGATGATGATATTATACATAGTTATACAAAGACAGTCACTGTGTATCTTAACAGTAATTTTTTATGTCGGTTGTAACTTTGCAGCCACTGAGTCAGTCTGGTATTTTATTTGATCTGCATTAGTTAAGTGTTTAAGTCTCTTTTTTTCTTTCCAATAAGTTATTTTCTACCATCATATACTTTTGTTCTTCATCAGTCAAACTCCCCGAATCTTCTCCCCAACCACTTTGTATGCGGGCTGAGGCCTTGATTTCAGTGAACAGGGATATGAGGGGCTTGTGATCGGTTTCCAGCTCAAATTTGAGGCCAAACAGGTACTGATGCATTTTCTTTACCCTGAACACACACGCTAATGCCTCTTTCTCAATCATGTTGTCAGCCCTCTGGGCCTTAGACAAGCTCCTGGAAGCGTAGGCGACAGGTTGCATCTTCCCTGCAACGTTAGCTTGTTGTAATACACACTCGACTCTTTACGACGACGCGTCACATGCTAGCACAAGTCTTTTACACGGATTATACAATACAAGCAGCTTGTTGGAGCATAAAATGTTTCTGGCTTTCTCAAAAGCAATTACTTGTTTTTTTCTCCATACCCAGCTCTCACCTTTGCGCAATAACACATGTAAAAGGGTGCTTAACCCCGATAGGAGGTTACCAAAATAGTTGAGGAGTCCCAGGAATGACCGCAGCTCCATAATGTTCTGTGGCCTGGGCGCGTTTCTGATAGTCTCTGTCTTGGCGTCTGCGGGTCGAATGCCGTCCGCCGCGATCTTTCTCCCCAAAAACTCCACTTCTGTTGCCATGAAGACGCATTTCAACCTCTTCAGCCGCAGCCCTACGCGATCCAGTCGCTGGAGGACCTCCTCCAGGTTTTGTAGGTACTCGGCGGTGTCCTGACCCATGACCAATATGTCGTCCTGAAAGACCACCGTGTGTGGGACAGAATTGAGTAGGCTCTCCATGTTTCTCTGGAAGATCGCTGCAGCCGACCGAATTCCAAACGGGCATCTGTTGTAGATGAACAGTCCCTTGTGCGTGTTGATGCAGGTGAGGCCCTTCGAAGACTCCTCCAGCTCCTACATCATGTAGGCCAAAGTCAGGTCGAGCTTTGTGAACGTCTTGTCTCCTGCCAGCGTCGCAAATAGGTCATCTGCCTTAGGTAGCGGGTATTGGTCCTGTAGCGAGAAACAATTAATAGTTACTTTATAATTGCCGCAAATCCTGACCGTGCCATCACTTTTGAGTACTGGAACAATCAGGCTGGCCCACTCGCTGAATTCCACTGGGGAGATGATGCCCTCGCGTTGCAGCCTGTCCAGCTCGATTTCAACTCTCTCCCTCATTATGTGAGGTACCGCTCGCGCCTTGTGGTCAATGGGTCGTTCCTCTGGGACCAAGTGGATCCGCACCTTCGCCCCAGAAAAGTTTTCAATGCCTGGCTCAAAAAGGGAAGGAAATTTGTTAAGAACCTGGGTACATGAGGCCTCATCGACATGTGATAGCGCTCGGATGTCATACCAGTTCCAGCGGATTTTGCCCAGCCAGCTCCTTCCAAGCAGTGTGGGGCCATCGCCTGGGACAATCCAGAGTGACAATTCATACATCATGTCCTCCTAGGTGACCTTGACCATGGCGCTGCCCAGGATAGTGATAAGCTCTTTGGTGCACGTTCTCAGTTTCGTGTGGATGAGGCTCAGGGCTGGTCTGAGTGCACCACAGTCCCTCAAACATCTTTTTACTCATGATGGATTGGCTAGCGCCAGTGTCCAGTTCCATGGTTACGGGTAAGCCATTCAATTTTACATTTAGCATTATAGGTGGACATTTCGTCAAAAATGTGTGCACCCCGTGTACTTCAGCATCTGCCTCCTCTCTCTGAGGCTTGAAATTGCTTTGATCCACCATTGACCGATCTTCCTCTGCCACATGGTGGTTAGCAGGTTTTGCAGAGCTTGCAGCTCATTTGCAAGCTCGTTGGAGGTGCCCCATTGTTTCACAGCTCTTGCAAACATACCCTTTGAAGCAGCATGAACAGGCTGAATGGAAGCCTCCACAATGCCAACAGGTTGTGAATTGCCTTGCATTCATCCTTTGTTGGGGACTCTGAGTCATCTGGGTCACCTGAGGCCTGCTGGCAGTTGCAGACTTGTGGGTTCTGCCCTGTATATTTCTGCTCGCAAACACAGTTCCAGTTAATTTATGAACATTGCTAATACCTGTGTGCTGAGAGATTTGTTTGATGTTATCACTGGTGGACATAAACGCCTGTGCTATCGCAATGGCCTGACTGAGGGTCGGTGTCTCTATAGTCAAAAGTTTTCGTAGGATGGTCTCGTGGCCAATGCCCAGTACAAAAGAGTCACTGAGCATTTGCTCCAGGTAGCCATCAAACTCACATTGTCCTGTAAGTCGCCTTAGCTCGGCGACATAGCTCCACACTTCCTGACCTTCAGATCGCTGGCACATGTAGAACCAATACCTCACCATCAGCATGCTCTCGCTCGGGTTAAGATGCTCCTGAACCAGTGTATACAGCTGCTCATATGACTTATCTGTGGGTTTCACCGGAGCCAGAAGATTCTTCATGAGGCTGTAGGTCGGTGACCCGCAGACTGTGAGGAGGACCGCTCTTTTTGCAATGCTTCCTTTTCCGTTCAGCTCGTTGGCTACAAAGTACTGGTCTCGCCGTTCGACATAGACTTCCCAGTCCTCACCCTCCGAGAACTTCTCCAGGATGTCCACAGTTTGCTGCATCTTTGTGTTGGATTCGTATTCTTGTCGCCAGTTATTGTGTTCCCAACACAGATGAGGCTGCACACAGGGAGGTTGAAGTAACAGTGACCTTAGTCTTTAATAAGACACTCCAGAGTGAGGAACAGGCCTTAGGGGCCGGCTTATATACAGTGCTCCCAAGGGATGCTGGGATCCCTTGGGACTTCAGGGGATGAGCTCCCTGGTGGCGGAACATGGGAGTGCATGCTTTACAGATACACAGCATTTCTTTGTTGGGTTCGGACGCACTACGGAAATATAGGATAAGAGCGGTCAGGGAGGGCAGTCACTCAGACAGTAAGTGGATACACTTACTTGGGTGCAAAAAGGCACCGAGCACGGTAGGGTTAAACCAGCAGGGCAAAGTGGCAGAATAGGTTAAGAGTAACTGCGAAAGTCTAACCAAGACCCTAAGAAAAGAGTATGAGGAAACCGAGACTAAAGTGAGGAAGTTGGGATGGGATTCAGACTGGACACCATCCCAACATAGAGCATGTTGGGATCAGCTAAAGAAAGGTAGCATCAAGGGCGATGCCATCAAAATAATCTTGTGCCAGTGTTATGAATACATCGCCAAGTGTCTGGGAGAAACCACTAACAAATCACTGAGGCCAGTAAAGCGTGGACACTGTTAGAAACACAGTTATGGGGGAAAGACCAGCAGTTAAAGGAGGTTAAGCTGCAGAAAGACCAACAGTTATATTTTAAGCTGCAACAGCAGTTTTAGAAATTTGAAAGCTACCATTAAGGTGGTGCAGGGAAAGGTGAAACAAGGTGGGCAGAAGGACCTTGCAGAAGTTCAAAGCATTTGTGTTTACTGTTGTAAGACGATAGTTTAAAAGACGGAAAAAGTAGAGAAGCGTTTCTATGATTCTAAGGTGAACCCGATACTTAAGCTTCTAACCTTAGTGCTGAGAAAAATAAAACATAGAATTTGCTACCAGGATGTTTGAATAGTCATGGCATGTATTGTGTGTGATGTTTCAGTGTGAATGGTAAAGTTAAAAACATGGGAATGTTTATTTATCTTGGTGTGTCTGTAACTTTTTTTCAACTGGCATTGATTCGTTTACAATAGTGATTTGAATTAATTATTGAGGTTAATTAATCTATTAAAAGCAGATTTTTATTATGGCTAAGTTAAAATTCTGGGTTGGGTTAAATTGTGTGAAAAACCTTTAGTTCCGGACATGAGGCAATCACATATATTGGTATTTTAAAAATAAAATTTTGGACCAATTTCAAGAATGTATGACCAGGGGAGAAAAAGGGAGGGACTGCTATTATGTGTGGAGTACACAATGATTGTCACAAATGCTATTGGTATGCGTGGTGTTGCTTTACATGGATTCAAAAAGCTGAGATCATGCACAACTAATAAAGCAAATTTGCATAATGTCATGTATGTACATTCTGTTTGTAGTCACCAGATGGCATAATTGTTGGAGGTCACTGAGCAGCATGCACATGGTGCTGCTCAGGTATAAAAGGCCAGCCATTTTGAGAGTCAGCCACTTTGGGCCTAAATAAAACAGAGCCAAGGTTGTACCTTGCTTAGTTAAACAGTACTCAATTTGAACCTTTATTGCATACATAACACATAACCAATAAAGCACATGTATAAGTGAGTCCAACAGACAGACAGTTGGACACATTTCTGAATAAAAAGATGACAAGGCGAGAAGATGGATTTGAGCTCAACCTAAAGGCCATATATATCCTTTTCCTGGATATATGTTTGCTGGAGATATATCACCAACGATGTCTCCGCTTGATCCTGCAAATGCCCTGGGAGGACAGGCGCACCAACATCAGCGTTCTCGACCAGGCTAACATCCCCAGTATTGAAGCACTGACCACACTCGATCAGCTTCGCTGGACAGGCCACATAGTTCGCATGCCAGATACGAGACTCCCTAAGCAAATGCTTTATGTGGAGCTCCTTCATGGTAAACGAGCCAAAGGTGGACAGTGGAAACGTTGTAAGGACACCCTCAAAGCCTTCCTGGTAAAGTGCGACATCACCATTGACACCTGGGAGACCCTGGCCGAAGACCGCCCGAGGTGGAGAAAGTACATCCGGGAGGGTGTTGAGCTCTTCGAGTCTCAACGCAAAGAACATGAAGAGGCCAAGTGCAGGCAGCGGAAGGAGCGCGCGGCAAACCAGCCCCACCGACCCCTTCCCTCGACGAATGTCTGTCCCACCTGCAACAGGGTCTGTGACTCTCTTATCAGATTGTTCAGCCATCAAAGAACTTACTTTGGGAGTGGAAGCAAGTCTTCCTCGATTCCGAGGGACTGCCTATGATGATGAGGTCCGTGCAGCAGAGCAGATCTCCAGTCATCCTGGTTAACTCTTGCCACTGGATAAAGGCCTAGCTCTGTCAAGCCCGTGTGGTGGCTGGTGTGCAACGGTCACCACACATTAAAAAAATCCACACACAGGCATCTTCCACCCCCTCAACTGGAGTTCAGAACTGGAACATCGGGTCCTTCATTGAAACATCTGTGAACTCATGTGGAAGCAAGTCATCCTTGTTCAAGGATGATGATGATGATATTATACATAGTGATACAAAGACAGTCACTGTGTATCTTAACAGTAATTTTTTATGTCTGTTGTAACTTTTCAGCCACTGAGTCAGTCTGGTATTTTATTTCATCTGCGTTAATTAAGTGTTTAAGACTCTTTTTTTCTTTCTAATAAGTTATTTTCTACCATCATATACTTTTGTTCTTCATCAGTCAAACTCCCCGAATCTTCTCCCCAACTATTCCCCCCCCAAACAATTATTGCACAACTAAACTATACCAAAATAAATCACATTCCAGTGAAATGTCAATGAGATGCAACTACTATCATAGTTCCTCCACCCATAAACCTCAAAAAATAAAATGTATCATATAATGTTGTTTTACATTTTTGAAATGAAAAAATTCACAACACATCGGAAAATTAGCTGTTAACTTGGCTCCAACAACTTTTCTAATCTTCTCCAAGCAGCCTGAAGAATTCTGCTGGGCCTCTGAACATAATGGATTCTGGATACATTCTTCTCAAGTAAACTATTGGGCAAACTTTGTATTCAATTTGTCTGTTCAAACTGTTAGGAAAGCAACTTACAGAAGTCAATGGGCAGCCATTTCCCTTTGCATTGCAAATAGGAGGCCTAATAACCATTTTAGGACTGCTTCCCAAAACTGGGCTACCCTGAATGCAGCCAGAGCCAGGTCGACACGTGGCCAAAACAGCAGAAGCTGCCACCAAAAAGATAGGTTTCACAAAAAAACCCAACTTGCCTGAATGTGCAGCAGCAGTCCCACAGACCATTGCCAGTCCCCGCTTGGGCCCTTCCCGATCATCTTCCCCACCCCACACCCCTCCACCCTCGCTCCCAGAACCTACCCATTGTAGTAGCCTGAAATTGAGCAGCCTTGGGGCGCACCATTGCCCATGGCTCACTGATCTCATTTAAATGAGGCCCAAGGCCTACCCGTTCCATGCAGGGTTTGTTTCCTGTGCCCAGTTCCCACTGGCAGGGAATGCACTACCCAATCTCTCCTCCATCGGATCTCAACAGTACACTTTCACTTCCCAATGGCAGGGAATGCACTACCCAATCTCTCCTCCATCAGATCTCAACAGTACACTTTCACTTGCCGGGCAGGTTAGCTCAGTTGGTTAGAGCTTGGTGCTAATAACACGGGTTCAATCCACGTGCTGGCCAGCTACTCTGCCTGGGCTGCTTTGCCTAAAATGCATAGATGGATATGCTGGTGGGGTTAGCTGAAGAAGGGTGGGAGGAGGCTCATGTGGAGCATAGACCAGTTGGGCCGAATGGTCTGTTTCTGTGCTGTTAATTATGGGCAATTCTCTGACTCTGTCTCAAACCTGCCACTACCATTCAATTCATAGAAAGATTCCGACACAGAAGGAGGCCATTTGGCCCATCGTGTCTGTGCCGGTCGAAAAAGAGCTATCCCACCTAATCTCACCTTCCAGCACTAGGTCCGTAGCCCTGCAGGTTACAGCTCTTCAAGTGCACATCCAAGTACTTTTTAAATGTGATGCCAGTTTCTGCCTCTACCAGCCTTTCAGGCAGTGAGTTCCAGACCCCCACTACCCTCTGGGTGAAGAATGTTTCCTCATCTCCCCTTTAATTCTTCTACCAACTATTTTAAATCTGTGCCTCCTGGATATTGCCCTCTCTGCTAAGGGAAATAGGTCCTTCCTATCCATTCTATCTAGGCCCCTCATAATTTTATACACCTCAATTAAATCTCCCCTCAGCCTCCTCTGTATGTAAATAGTAGAAAATTCAAGTTCCTCTCTCAACTCACACATGAAGAATGTTTATGAAACATTAATCTTTTTAAAGAAATTATATTATCTGTGTTAAAATTATTTTTAAATAAACAAATTGCAAAAATGCTACTACATTAATGGCTACCAGCCTAAACCATCCGTCCCTTACTGATTGATGTGCAACCCTGGGGTTGGGAGTTCTGCCTGGCCCTGACTGGCCTTGGGTCATTTGTCTACAAGAGGTGGGTTCCCAGAGTTTCACCGGGCTGTCCCACTAAAATGAGGACAGAGTTTAGCGCAACAGTCTGGGGACGCAGACAACCTCTACTCTCCCTGACAAAACATCTTTTTCAACAACAAAAAATACCAGTGACCTCCTCTGTGGTGTGTGCAAGGCCACACTCTATAGGTACTGGAGGTGATGAAAAAAAACGATTTGGGGGCCCACATCACCACCAGCAGGAGAATGCTGGGCACTTGGGCCTAACAGGTGGTCCTTGCAGAGGGTGTAGTTCCCCAATTTGCATCTCATTTTTATATGCCTGTGGGCGTACCCTCTGCCCGCTGGGAATAGGGGGGTGACGGGGACCCAACTAGACGGAGATACAACAGAGTACGTCCCTGGGCAGTGTTCTGCCACGAGCCGCTCCAGATCTGCTGAAAGTTCGGTAGGTGGAAAATCAAGGCTGCTGTGTTAAGCTCAAAACCAAGGGAGTGGTTTTAAGTGAGATAGAAGAGGAAGTTGGTCTTCTAGTGCTCAACAAGCCCAAGTGACTCTCCATCTTCCATTATCAATTACACTGTTTCATTTGAAGAGGGCACTAGATTCACACTTTAATACAGAAATGCACTCAGTTCTCAGTGTGCCTGCAGTAGTTACAAATCTGTAACCTTCTTTTTGAGTCCCTTGAAAAGCCATAGGGCCCGAATTTGATGGACTCACGCCCACCGCCTCCAACCTTCCTCGTGAAGATCCGCCCAGTGCCACTTTCCATGTGGGCTGGAACGGGCGGGAGGGGAGAGCCGCTGGGAACCGCCCATTGACGTCAGCGGACGGCCGAGTGGCGTAACCGGACTCCCGCCCGCCGAGATGCCAGATTCATGCCCGGGGGGGGGGGGGAGTCGGTGCCAGAATGGGGTGGACCGCTGGTTGGAGGCTGGTCTGTCCCCGACGGTAGGTATGAAGATCCTGAAAAAAAGGTTAGTAAAGTTTAAAAAAACATTTTCACGGCAACTTACCTCAATGGTCGCTAAGGGAATTAACGGTTATGGGGAGCGGGCGGGTAAGTGGAGCTGAGTCCACGGCCAGATCAGCCATGATCTTGTTGAATGGCTAGATGGCCTACTCCTGTTCCTAATTCTTATGTTCTTATGTTATGGTGTCCCCTGAAGGTCTTCCGATGGATTTTTTCTTCTGATGATTTGAATTTTTGGGTCTTCGACCCTTCGTGGGCCCGACTCCATCCTCGGCGGCACTTGGGTGGCAAGCGCCTCTGCCGCCGAGAATGAGAGCTCCCGCCGGCTGCCGCCCAGATTGACAGCGTACGTCGTCCCTTTGCCGCCCGCCGACCTTCGAGGGACCTGGGTGATGAAAATCCCGCCCAAAGAACCGTCAGGTACCTCGGCGGCCATTAGCGGTCCTTTGAGCAGCACTTGGGCAGGCGGAGGCCTTCATCAAATTTGGGCCCATAATTTGAACAAGCATGAACTGATGATTTACATAAGAACATAAGAATTAGGCCATCTAGCCCCTCGAGCCTGCTCCGCCATTCAAAAAGATCATGGCTGATCTGGCCGTGGACTCAGCTCCACTTACCCGTCCACTCACCATAACCCTTAATTCCCTGATTGGTTAAAAATCTATCTATCTGTGATTTGAATACATTCAATGAGCTAGCCTCAACTGCTTCCTTGGGCAGAGAATTCCACAGATTCACAACCCTCTGGGAGAAGAAATTCCTTCTCAACTCAGTTTTAATTTAGCTCCCCCATATTTTGAGGCTGTGCCCCCTAGTTCTAGTCTCCCCGACCAGTGGAAACAACCTCTCTGCCTCTATCTTGTCTATCCCTTTCATTATTTTAAATGTTTCTATAAGATCACCCCTCATCCTTCTGAACTCCAACGAGTAAAGACTCAGTCTACTCAATCTATCATCATAAGGTAACCCTCTCATCTCCGGAATCAGCCTAGTGAATCGTCTCTGTACCCCCTCCAAGGCTAGTATATCCTTCCTTAAGTAAGGTGACCAAAACTGCACGCAGTACTCCAGGTGCAGCCTCACCAATACCCTGTACAGTTGCAGCAGGACCTCTCTGCTTTTGTACTCCATCCCTCTCACAATGAAGGCCAACATTCCATTCGCCTTCCTGATTACCTGCTGCACCTGCAAACTAACTTTTTGGGATTCATGCACAAGGACTCCCAGGTCCCTCTGCACCGCAGCATGATGTAATTTCTCCCCATTCAAATAATATTCCCTTTTACTGTGTTTATTCCCAAGGTGGATGACCTCACATTTTCCGACATTTTATTCCATCTGCCAAACCTTAGCCCATTCGCTTAACCTATCTAAATCTCTTTGCAGCCTCTCTGTGTCGTCTACACAACCCACTTTCTCACTAATCTTTGTGTCATCTGCAAATTTTGTTACACTACACTCTGTCCCCTCTTCCAGGTCATCTATGTATATTGTAAACAGTTGTGGTCCCAGCACCGATCCCTGTGGCACACCACTAGCCACCGATTTCCAACTGGAAAAGGACCCATTTATCCTGACTCTCTGATTTCTGTTAGCCAGCCAATTCTCGATCCATGCTAATACATTTCCTCTGACTCCGCGTACCTTTATCTTCTGCAGTAACCTTTTGTGTAGCACCTTATCGAATGCCTTTTGGAAATCTAAATACACCACATCCATCGGTACACCTCTATATCCTCGTTATATCGTCAAAGAATTCCAGTAAATTAGTTAAACATGATTTCCCCTTCATGAATCCATGTTGCGTCTGCTTGATTGCACTATTCCTATCTAGATGTCCCGCTATTTCTTCCTTAATGATAGCTTCAAGCATTTTCCCAACTACAGATGTTAAACTAACCGGCCTATAGTTACCTGCCTTTTGTCTATCCCCTTTTTTTAAACAGAGGCGTTACATTAGCTGCTTTCCAATCCACTGGTACCTCCCCAGAGTCCAGAGAATTTTGGTAGATTATAACGAATGCATCTGCTATAACTTCCACCGTCTCTTTTAATACCCTGGATACATTTCATCAGGGCCAGGGAACTTGTCTACCTTGAGCCCTATTAGCCTGTCCAGCACTACCTCCCTAGTGACAGTGATTGTCTCAAGGTCCTCCCTTCCCACATTCCTGTGACCAGCAATTTTTGGCATGGTTTTTGTGAAGACCGAAGCAAAATAATTGTTTAAGATTTGATGGACAGCTGCTCTAAGCCAGGGGAGAAGGTATTTACTATGATCCATCCACGGGTACATATTACTTCACTTCAGATTTCTGGTGCATTGGCTAATCAAAAGCTTAGCCAAAGTGGTGGGTTTTAAGGAGGGTCTTAAAAGAAGAGATGCTGTTGGAGAGGCGGGAAGGTTTAGGAAGGGAATTCCAAAAGTGTTGGACCTAGAAGGCTGAAGTCACGGCCGCCAATGGTGGTGTGAAGATAGCGGGGGGACATGAGAGGCCGGAACTGGAGGAGCAAAGTTCTAAAGTCAATTGACAACTGCTGGAAAGTCTATGTTTGTGGATGTCGGGTGAATGTAGGACTGATTTCGGTGGGGAGTCTGCTTTCAGATTTTTGGTACTTGAGCATAGATTTTGCCAAATGCCATCTGATACTTAGGCGGGATTTGACTTGGCTGGGGTGAAAGATGGTGCAGCGATCTGTTACACCAGATCTCTGTCCAATTTAATGTCTGGCAGTTGCATTGTTTTCCAAAAGCACCTGCCCAAATGAGCGGGGAGCGGGTATATAATGAGTCAGTAATGACATGATGATGTCAGATCTCACATCCTCCAGCATTTCCACCTTATTTATGCTGAGCATTAATCACGCCCATAGGAATCATAAAAACATAGAAATTTACAGCGCAAAAGGAGGCCATTTCGGTCCATTGTGTCCACACCAGCCGACAAAGAGCCACATGGCCCTCGGTCAGCAGGGCCAGGTTCATATAAACCTATGAATAATGAAAGAGCATCCGGCCCAACCAGTCCGCCCCACACAACTGCGATACCCCATGCATCGCAACATTTTACGCTCCACCCCACCTGGAGCCATGCGATCTCCTGGGAAAGGCAAAAAAAGATAAAAATCCAGGCCAATTGGGGGAAAAAATCTGGGAAAATTCCTCTCTGACCCATCCAGGCGATCAAAACTAGTCCAGGAGACGACTCTGGCCGTATTAGATTCCCTGAAGTACTTACCATCATATCTGCGTCAGCCAACAAGAGGTTATTCAGTCTAATCCCACTTACCAGCTCTAGATCTGTAACCCTGAGGTTACAGCACTTAAAGTGCCCATCCAAGCAGCTTTTAAATGTGGTGAGGGTTTCTGCCTTGACCACCTTTCCAGGCAGTGAGTTCCAGACCCCCACAAACCTCTGCGTCAAGAAGCTTCCCCTCAAATCCCCTCTAAACCTTCCACCAACCACCTTAAACCTGTGCCCCCTCGTAATTGACCATTCCATGAGGGGAAATAGGCTCTTGCTATCCACTATATCCAGGCCCCTCAAAATTTTATACCCCTCAATGAGGTCTCCTCTCAGCCTCCTCTGTTCCAAGAGGAACAAACCCAGCCTATCCAAACTGTCCCCATAGCTAAGATTCTCCATTCCAGGCAGCATCCTCATAAATCTCCTCAGCACCCTCTCCAGTGCAATCACGTCCTTCCTATAATACGGCGACCAGAACTGCATGCAGTATTCCAGCTGTGGCCTAACCAGTGTATAATACAATTTAAGCATAACCTCCCTGCTCTTGTATTCTATGCCTCAGCCAATAAAGGCAAGCATTCCGTATGCCTTCTTAAGCACCTTATCCACCTGGCCTTCTACTTTCAGGGATCCGTGGACAAGCACTCCAAGGTCTTTTTGTTCATCTGCACTTCTAAGTGGCCTACCGTTTAATGTGTATACCCTTTCCTTATTAGCCCTCCCTGTTGTGTATGTAAACCTGTAAATACCTTGCTTAACCACCAGAGGGCTCATGCCCTGGAGTCCCAAGGGATCCCACAATCCCTTGGGAGCACTGGTACATAAGGAGGCCTCACAGGCTGGAGAGGCACTCTGGGGACCTGTAATAAAGGACTATGGTCACACATTAATTTGCGGCTCACAGTATCTGGTCAGATTCTTTTTTCAAGACTTAACTGGCGACGAGATACAGATGACGAACCCCACCGCAACAATGCAGAGAACCGTGGGAATCCTGGAGAAATTTTCGGAGGGAGATGATTGGGAAACCTTTGTGGGGCGACTCGACCAATACTTTGTGGCCAATGAGCTGGAAGGAGAAGCGAACGCTGCCAAACGAAGGGCGATCCTCCTCACCGTTTGCGGGGCACCAACGTGTGGCCTCATGAAAAATCTGCTCGCTCCAGTGAAACCCACAGAGAAGTCGTACGATGAGTTGTGCACACTGGTCCGGGAGCATCTAAACCCGAAGGAAAGCGTTCTGGTGGCGAGGTACCAGTTCTACACGTACAAGAGGTCTGAAGGCCAGGAAATGGCGAGCTACGTCACCGAGTTAAGGCGCCTTGCAGGACATTGCGAATTTGAAGAACACTTGAAGCACATGCTCAGGGACTTCTTTTACTCGGCATTGGCCATGAAGAAATACTTCGCAAACTTTTGACTGTAGAGACCTCAATCTTGAGTAAAGCCATAGCGATAGCCCAGGCATTCATCACCACCAGTGACAATACCAAATAAATCTCTCAGCACACGAGTGCTGCTGCAAGTACTGTGAACAAAGTAATGTTGTTTTCGAATCATAATATACAGGGCAGGACTCACATTCATGCAGCTGCACGTCCGCAGATGTCTCAGAGTCCACCATCAAGGGTGGTGAATGCAAGGCCATTAACACCTTGTTGGCGCTGCGGAGGTGATCATAGTTTCCATTCATGCCGCTTCAAAGGATACTTTTGCAAGGGCTGTGGAACAATGGGACACTTCCAACGAGTGTGCAGACGAGCTGCAAAGCCTGTTAAACCTGCAAACCACCATGTTGTAGAGGAGGACATCCACGGTGGATCACGACGAACCAGAGTCTCAGACTGAGGAGGCAGAGGTATATGGGGTGCACACATTTACCACAAAGTGTCTCCCGATAATGCTGAAGGTTGAATTAAATGGACTCCCGGTATCCATGGAGCTGGACACGGGCGGGAGCCAGTCCATAACGAGCAAAAAGACTTTCGATAAATTGTGGTGCAGCAAGGCCTCAAGGCCAGTCCTGACTCCCATTCGTACTAAACTGAGAACGTACGCAAAGGAACTGATTGCTGTAATTGGCAGTGCTACCGTAAAGGTCTCCTACGATGAAGCGGTGCACAATTTACCACTCTGGGTGGTACCGGGCGATGGTCCCACGCCCTTTGGCAGGAGCTGGTTGGGAAAGATACGCTGGAACTGGGATGATGTCTGAGCGCTCTCGTCCGTCAATGACACTTCGTGTGATCAGGTCCTAAACAAGTTCCCCTCGCTGTTCGAACCAGGCATCGGGAAGTTCCAAGGAGCAAAAGTGCAGATCCACTTGATTCCAGGGGCACAACCCGTCCATCACAAGGTGAGAGTGGTACTGTACATGATGAGAGAGAGGGTGGAGATCGAGCTGGACCGGCTGCAACGAGAGGGCATAATTTCGCCGATCGAATTCAATGAGTGGTCCAGTCCGATTGTTCCAGTCCTCAAGGAAGACGGCACCGTCAGAATCTGTGGTGATTACAAAGTAATTATCAATCGTTTCTCCCTGCAGGATCAATACCCGCTACCAAAAGCAGACGATCTATTTGCGACGCTGGTGGGAAGACAAATGTTCACGAAGCTGGATTTGACCTCGGCCTACATGACGCAGGAGCTGGAGGAATCACCTGCATCAACACGCACAAAGGTTTCTTCATTTACAACAGATGCCCGTTTGGGATTCGATCAGCCGCGGCGATATTCCAGAGGAACATGGAAAGCTTGCTGAAGTCAGTCCTGGACGACATTTTGGTTACAGGTCGGGACACCGTCGAGCATCTACAGAACCTGGAGGGGGTTCTTAGTCGGCTTAATCGTGTGGGGCTCAGGTTAAAACGCTAAGTGCGTTTTCCTGGCGCCTGAAGTGGAGTTCCTGGGGAGAAGAATCGCGGCGGACGGCATCAGACGCACCGATTCGAAGACGGAGGCAATCGAGAACGCACCGAGACCACAGAACGTGACGGAGCTGCGGTCGTTTCTAGGACTCCTGAACTATTTTGGTAACTTCTTACCGAGTCTTAGCACACTGGTAGAACCACTGCACTCATTACTGCGTAAAGGAGATAAGTGGGTATGGGGTAAAAGCCAAGAAAATGCCTTTGAGAAAGCTAGGAAACTGTTATGCTCAAACAAATTGCTTGTGTTGTACGATCCATGTAAGCGTTTGGTACTAGCATGTGATGCGTCGTCGTATGGGGTCGGGTGTGTATTGCAACAAGCTAATGAATCTGGGAAATTGCAACCAGTTGCTTATGCATCTAGAAGTCTGTCTAAGGCTGAGAGGGCCTACAGCATGATCAAAAAAGAAGTGTTAGCGTGTGTTCATGGGGTAAAGAAAATGCATCAATATCTGTTTGGGCTCAAATTTGAATTGGAAACTGACCATAAGCCACTTACATCCCTCTTTTCTGAAAATAAGGGGATAAATACGAATGCATTGGCCCGCATCCAGAGATAAGCGCTTACGCCATCCAGCACAGGCCAGGCACAGAAAACTATGCCGATGCTCTCAGTAGGCTGCCATTGCCCACCATGGGGGTGGAGATGGCACAGCCTGCAGATTTAGTTATTGTAATGGAAGCATTCGAGAGTGAGCAATCACCTATCACCTATTACCGCCCGACAGATTAGAACCTGGACCCCTTACTGTCCTTAGTAAAAAAACTGTGTGCTCCACAGGAGTTGGTCTAGTGTCCCGTTAGAGATGCAGAAAGAAATAAAGCCGTACCAGCGGCGCAGAGATGAAATGTCCATACAGGCAGACTGCCTCCTATGGGTAATTGGGTAGTGTGCCAAAAAAGGGCAGGGACACTTTCATTAGTGAACTCCACAGTACCCACCCAGGCATTGTAATGATGAAAGCGATAGCCAGATCCCACGTGTGGTGGCCCGGTATCGATGCGGACTTAGAGTCCTGCATGCACAAATGTAACACATGTTCACAGTTAAGCAATGCACCCAGGGAGGCGCCACTAAGTTTATGGCCTTGGCCCTCCAAACTGTGGTCCAGGGTCCATGTCGACTATGCAGGCCCGTTCTTGGGAAAAATGTTCCTTGTGGTTGTAGATGCGTATTCCAAATGGATTGAATGTGAGATAATGTCGGCAAGCACGTCCGCTGCCACCATTGAAAGCCTGCGGGCCATGGCTGACACGCACGGCCTGCCTGACGTCCTTGTGAGTGACAATGGGCCGTGTTTCACCAGTGCCGAGTTCAAAGAATTCATGACCCGCAATGGGATCAAACATGTCACATCTGCCCCGTTTAAACCAACATCCAATGGTCAGGCAGAACAAGCAGTGCAAACAATCAAGCAGAGCTTGAAGAGGGTCACTGAAGACTCGCCTATCCCGAGTCCTGCTTAGTTACCACACAAGACTCCATTCGCTCACTGGGGCTCCCCCCGCTGAACTGCTCATGAAAAGGGCACTTAAGACAAGGCTCTCGTTAGTCCACCCTGATCGACACGAACAGGTAGAGAGTAGGTGGTTTGAACAGAATACATATCATGATCACGCAAATGTGTCACGCGAAATCGAGATTAATGATCCTGTATTTGTGTTGAACTATGGACAAGGTCCCAAGTGGCTTCCCAGCACTGTCATGGCCAAGGAGGGGAGTAGGGTGTTTCTGTTCAATTTTTCAAATGGACTCAGCTGCAGAAAACACTTGGACCAAACCAAACTCAGATTCACGCACTATCTAAAACAACCAACAATAGACTCTACCCTTTTCGAACCCCCAACACACACACAAATGGCAACCGACCCAGCGGTTGACCACGAAGCAGAACCCATCACCTGCAGCAGCCCAGCAGGACTCATCACACCCAGCAGCTCTGCAAGGCTAGCTGCGCAGTAGCCCAGCGAGGGCCCAACAAATGACTCGCCAAAACCGAGACGATCAACCAGGGCAAGGAAGGCCCCAGATCGACTCACATTGTAAATAGTTACAATATTGACTTTGGGTGGGGGGCGCGGCGGGGAGTGTTGTTATATATGTAAACCTGTAAATACCTTGTTTAACCACCAGAGGGCTCATCCCCTGCAGTCCCAAGGGATCCCACAATCCCTTGGGAGCACTGGTACGTAAGGAGGCTTCACAGGCTGGAGGGGCACTCTGAAGACCTGTAATAAAGGACTACGGTCACACATTGCTTTGAGCTCACAGTATCTGGTCAGATTCTTTATTCAAGACTTAACACTCCCCAAGTGCATTACCTCACACTTCTCCGAATTAAATTCCATTTGTCACTGCTCTGCCCACCTGACCAGTAGATTGATATCTTCCTGCTGTACATGACTTTCCTCTTCATTATCAACCACACAGCCAATTTTAGCGTCATCTGCAAGCTTCTTAATCATACCCCCTATATTCAAATCTAGATCATTGATATATACCACAAAAAGCAGGGGACCCAGTACTGAGCCCTGCAGAACCCCACTGGAAACATCCTTCCAGTCACAAAAACATCCATCAACCATTACACTTTGTTTCCTACCTCTAAGCCAATTTTGGATCCAACTTGCCACTTTGCCCTGGATCCCATAGGCTTTTACCTTCGTGACCAGTCCGCCAAGTGGGGCCTTATCAAAAGCTTTGCTAAAGTCCATATACACTACAACATATGCACTACCCTCATCAACCTTCCTGGTTACCTCCTCGAAAAATTCAATCAGGTTAATCAGACACGATCTTCCCTTAACAAATCCGTGCTGACTGTCCCTGATTAATCCTTGCCTTTCTAAATGTAGATTTATCCTGTCCTTCAGATTTTTCATAATTTCCCCAGCACTGAGGTTAGGCTGACAGGGCTGTAATTACTCGGCCTATCCCTTTCTCCCTTCTTAAACAAGAGTAGTCCTCCAGTCCTCTTACACCATGCCTGAATCCAAAGAGGACTGGAAAATGATGGTCAAGGCCTCTGCTATTTCCTCTTTTGCTTCGCTCAACAGCCTGGGATGCATTTCATCTGGGCCTGGGGACGTATCTATCATCATCATCGGTAGTCCCTCGGAGTCAAGGATGACTTGCTTCCACACTAGAAATGTGTCTCAGGTGACTGAAAAGTCCAATGCGGGACCTACAGTCTGTCACAGGTGGAGCAAACAGTAGTTGAAGGAACAGGTGGGTGGGGTGCCTGGGTTGCCGCGCGTTCCTTCCGCTGTCGACGCTTGGCTTCAGCTTGCTCTCAGCAAAGAGACTTGAGGTGTTCAGCGCCTTCCCGGATGCTTTTCCTCCACTTTGGACGGTCTTGGGCCAGGGATTCCAGGTGTTGGTGGGGATGTTACATTTTTTCAAGGAGGCTTTGAGGGTGTCCTTGAAGCATTTCCTCTGCTTAGCATGTCGGAACTCCGAGTAGAGCGCTTGTTTTGGGAGTCTTGTGTCAGGCATGCAGACGATGTGGCTCGTCCAGTGGAGCTGATCGAGTGTGGTCAGTGCTTCGATGCTGGGAATTTTGCCCTGAACGAGGGCACTGATGTTGGTGCATCTGTCCTGCCAATGGATTTGCAGGATCTTACGGAGGCAGCATTGGTGGTACTTCTCCAGTGTTTTGAGGTGCTTGCTGTACATAGTCCATGTCTCTGAGCCATATAGGAGGGCGGGAATCACCACTGCTCTGTAAACCATGAGCTTGGTGCCAGGTTTGAGGTCCTGGTCTTCAAACACTCTCTTTCTCAGGCGACCAAAGGCTGCACTGACACACTGAAGGCAGTATTGGACCTTGTCGTCGATGTCTGCCCTTGTTGACAGTAGGCTCCCGAGGTATGGAAATGGTCCAAGTTGTCCAAGGCCTCGTCGTGGATTTTGATAACCGGTGGGGGGCAGTGCTGTGTAGTGGGGGCAGGTTGGTAGAGGATCTTTATCTTACAGATGCCTCGGTGAAGGTGTTGACAATGGCATGGAGTTTGGCCTCCGAGTGTGCGCAGATGCAGGCGTTGTCTGCGTACTGTAGTTCGATGACGGAGGATGGGATATCCTTGGATCTGGCCTGGAGGCGGCGGAGGTTGAACAGATTCCGTTTTGTCCTGTAATTTAGCTCCACTCCAGTGGGGAGCTTGCTGAGGGTGAGATGGAGCATCGCAGCAAGGAAGATCGAGAAAAGCGTTAGTGCGATGACGCAGCCTTGCTTGATCCCAGTCCAAACGTGGAATGGGTCTGTGGTGGATTATTGGTCAGGATCACAGCTTGCATGGCATCGTGGAGTAGGCGGAGAATGGTGACAAACTTTTCAGGGCAGCCGAATCTGAGGAGGACGCTTCGTAATCCCTCACAGTTGCCAGTGTCGAAGGCTTTTGTGAGATCGAAGAAGGCCATGTACAAGGGTTGGTGCTGTTCCCTGCATTTCTCTTGAATCTACCGCTCTGTGAAGATCATGTCCGTTGTGCCCCTTAGTGGGTGGAATCCGCATTGCGACTCTGGGAGGAGTTCTTCAGCCACAGGAAGAAGGCAATTCAGGAGGATTCTTGCGATGACTTTCCTGGTGGTCAACAACAGAGAGATTCCTCTGTAGTTACCGCAGCCGGACTTGTCACCTTTCTTGACGATGGTCACGATTACAGCGTCTCTGAGATTTCTTGGCACAATCTCCTCCTTCCAGATGAGAGATGAGGTCATGGATCCGCGCCAGTAGTGCTTCTCCGCCGTGTTTTAGTGCTTCGGCGGGAATTCCATCTGCTCCTGATGACTTCTTGTTCTTCAGTTGTCGGATGGCCTTTTCAACCTCATGCCGGGCTGGGGTTGTACTGAGATGGTGGCGGGTGGCATGCTGTGGGATGGAATCCAGGACACTCACGTCGAAGACAGAGTTTCAGTTGAGGAGATTCTCGACTTATCCACTTTCAAAGCCGCTAAACTCTTTTACACCTCCTCTCTCACTATGTTTATTTCGTCCAGAATTTCACACTCCTCTTTGATAGCAGTATCTGCATTGCCCCTTTCCTTTGTGAAAACAGATGCAAAGTATTCATTAAGAACCATACTAACATCTTCCGCCTCCACACACAGAGAACCTTATGGTCTCTAATAGGCCCTACCCTTTCTTTAGTTATCCTCTTGCTCTTAATATATTTATAGAACATCTTTGGGTTTTCCTTAATTTTACTTGCTAAGCATTTTTCATGCTCTCTCTTAGCATTCCTAATATCCTTTTTAAATTTACCTCTGAACTTTCTATATTCCTCCAGAGATTCTACAGTATTTAGCCATCGGTATATGACATAAGCTTCCTTTTTTTTCTTTATCCTCCCCTGTAAGTTCCTAGACAGCCAGGGGGCTCTAGAATTGTTATTTCCACCCTTTTTCTTTAAGGGCCTGAGCCCTCCGGATGTCCTCCTTGAATGCCTCCCACTGTTCCGACACTGATTTACCTTCAAGCAGCTGTTTCCAGCCCACTGTGGCCAAACCACTTCTCAATTTAACAAAGTTAGCTTTTCCATAATTTGGGACTTTTATTCCTTGTCGTTCCTTGTCCTTATCCATAACTATCTTGAATCTGACTGAATGATGGTCACTGGCACCCAAGTGCTCTCCCACTGATATCCCTTCCACCTGCCCAGCTTCATTCCTCAAAACTAAATCCAGAACCGCCCCCACCTGTGTTGGGCTTGTTACATACTGACTAAAAAAGTTCTCTTGAATGCATTTTAGGAATTCCGCACCCTCTATACCCTTCACACTATATTTATCCCAATCAATATTAGGATAGTTGAAATCCTTTACTATTACTGCCCTATGGTTTTTGGACTTCACAGAAATTTGCCTACATATTTGCTCCTCTATCTCCCTCCCACTGTTTGGGGGTCTATAATACATGCCCAGCAGTGTGATCATCCCTTTTTTAATTTTCAGTTCGACCCATACGGCCTCATTTCATGATCCCTCTAAGATATCATCCCTCCTCACAGCTGTAATAATTTATTTAATCAATACCGCGAACCCCCCCACCCCCCCCGTCTTTTTTACCCCCCTCTCTGTCCTGTCTAAAAATCCTGTAACCAGGAATATTGAGCTACCAAACCAGCCCCTCTTTCAGCCATGTCTCTGTAATGTCTATAATGTCATACTCCCAAGTGTCCACCTGTGCTCTCCGCTCATCCGCCTTATTCGTTATACTCCTTGCATTGAAATATATACCATTTAGCACAGGGAGACCTCCTTGATTACTACTTACTAACCCTTGTTTCCTCTGTCTTACAGATTCATTTTCTAGATTCTTGCTTTGCAATTCCAGCTTTACTTTCTTCCCTATTGAATTTGTTCTCAGGTTCCCATCCCCCTGCCAAGCTTGTTTAAACTCTCCCCAACAGCATTAGCAAAACTCCCTGTGAGGATATTGCTCCCGGCGCTGTTGAGGTGCAACCCATTTGGTTTGTACAGGTCCCATCTGCCCCAGAAGTGATCCCAATGCCTCAGGAATTTAAAGCCCTCCCTCCTACACCAACTCTCCTGCCACACATTCATCCTCTCTATCCTTCTATCTTGTACTCATTAGCACGTGGCACCGGTAGTAACCCGGAGATTACTACCTTTGAGGTCCTACCCTTTAATTATTCTCCTAGCTCCCTAAATTCTGCCTGCAGGACCTCATCCCTCTTTCTACCTATGACATTGGTCCCGATATGGACCACGACCTCTTGCTGTTCACCGTCTCCCCCCAGAATGTCCTGGGTCCGCTCTGTGACATCCTTGACCCTGGCACCAGGAAGGGACCATACCATCCTGGAGCAATGTCTAACGCGGAGCTCGAGTAGGTGAAGCTGGAGACACTTCCTGTACACATGGTTGTCTAGGCCACGCAAAGCGTCCAGGACTTCCCACATGCCGCAGAACATGCACGCCACAGGACTGAGCTTCCCTGCCATCCCTCAATTTAGACTTATCTGTTATAAAAGAGAAAGAGAGATACTTAGCAATCAACCAACCAATCACTTACCTGTGAGCCCCCCGCCAGAAGTGAACTCCGCCGACCTTCGGACCTCCTGCTCCTCGGACTCCTGAACTCTCTCTCTCAGACCCCTGAACTCCCAAACTCTCGGACCCCCGAACTCTTGGACTCCTGAACTCCCGACTCTCGGACTCCTGAACTCTCTCTCTCAGACCCCTGAACTCCCAAATGCTCGGACTCCTGAACTCCCAAACTCTCGGACTCCTGAACTCCCAAACTCTCGGACTCCCGAACGCTCGGACTCCTGAACTCCCAAACTCTCGGACTCCTGAATGCTCGGACTCCTGAACTCCCGAACTCTCGGACTCCCGAACCCCCAAACTCCCAGACTCCTGAACTCCCAGACTCCTGAACTCCCAGACTCCTGAACTTCCGAAATTTCGGACTCCTGAACTACCGACTCTCGGACACCTGAACTCCCGACTCTCGGACTCCTGAACTCCTGAACTCCTGAACGCTCGGATTCCTGAGCTCCCGAACTCTCGGACTCCTGAACTCCCGACTCTCGGACTCCTGAACTCCTGAACTCCCGAACGCTCGGACTCCTGAACTCCCGAACTCTCGGACTCCTGAACTCTCGGACTCCTGAACTCCCGAACTCTCGGACTCCTGAACTCTCAAACTTTCGACTCAGGCATCCATTGTTGCTAATCGTTAATTCAGGTGGAACTGAATTTAGAGGGCAATATCAGGAACAATAAAAAGTCTTCTAAAACCTTTGTACTCAAACTGTTTTACTCCATTTTTGGCCCTTACCCATTCAAAAGAGACCACAATGGATTTTCCTTTGGGAATACCCATGTAGCTATATCTTTTCTGGAGTAAAAAGAGGAGAAATGGAGAGACAGGCTTGTCAGGTACCACAGCATCTGCTGGCACCACCCTCCAGATGTACCAAGCTGCTGGTACATCTACCAATGAATTCTATCGCATCTTTCTATCTGACCTGACCTTCACCGTGGACACCGCAATGCCAGTGCCTATCAAGTTCACCGCTGCCCTGAATGTTTATGCTATGAGCTATTTTAGGATGCCTCAAGAGGCATCACTGATGTTAGTCAATCAGCGATGCACAGATTCATCAAACAGGTCACAGATACATTGTTTATTGGAGAGAGCAATCTACTCCCTTTCCCGTGGAAAACTGACTCCACCATTCCGAACCTGCAATTCTACTGAGTGGCAGGATTTCCCAAAGTACCAGGAATCACAGATTGTATTCACAAAGCCACATGTGTTCTTTTCATCAAACTAATTATCTACATCACAAGAAAGGATTGCACTCGCTCAATGCCCAGCTTTTTCCAACCAACAGCACCACATCAAGTAAGTAAATGCCCACTTTCTTGGCAGCTGGATGATGCCTTCATTTTAAGGCCTTCTGGCATGGCCCCATTCTTTCCACCCAATGGGAAAGTGTCTCAGTGGCTCCTGGGAGATGAAGGCTATCCTCTACAGTCGTGGCTCATGACACCTGGGCATCGCTAAAACCCAGGTGGATGACTCTTAAATAACTTTTGAAGTGGCCTAGCAAACCACTCAGTTGTTTCAAACCGCTGCACCTATGGACTACAGTGATTTCGCAGTGCAATTAGGGATGGGCAATAAATGCTGGCCTTGCCAGCGATGCCAAGACCTTGACAAAATCAAGGCTTCAGTCTCTAGACTCACACATGCAGAATGGCTACTTGGGTGAAGTACCAGATAGTAACAAGCACCCGCTGAACTACTCTCCAGCAAGAGAGAGAGCAAACAGAAAAAAACTGGGGGAGAAGGGAGGGGATAGTAAGTGATTTTCATTAAATAGTTTAGAGCAGACTAATTACACTGCATCGCTGACTAAATAACGAGCCAATTATTTTACCAAGTTGACTCTCCTCCTTTGCCAGCTATATGCATTCCAGGAGGTGCCTGGGACTTGAAACATTAAAGCCCACGAGGAAAAACTTATTTTAAACTGTAAAATACATTAAAACTCCTTTTAAAATCTTCTAGCTCACATGATATTATCAAAGTTCCCACAGCAAATATAATCCCAAAGATACAAAATGGAGTGCTGCTGCATCTAACACAAGCTTCAAATAACAACTTTCTGAGTGAAATTTCAACACAAATCAGGAATAACTAGAATTCTCTCCCACACCAATATTGCAACTTGTTCAAAACTATTTGGAAAAGTGAAACAGCTTGGTCGTTACTAACATTCGTTTTATTCTCTTATTCTTTCCCCCCCCCACCCCACCCACACACACACACCCCCCCCCACCCACACACCCCCACCCCACCCCACCCACACACCCCCCCCCCACCCCACCCACACACACACAGTATCAATGTTTGATTTTGGTACAAACGACCATTTCAGATCAGGTAACACCCTGTTTTTTCTGCACTGATTTTTCTGAGGTGAGGTCTTTGTTGGCCGTGTAAGCACTGAGCTGTAATTGCTTCCAGATGGTGCCATCTACTGTGATCATGCTGTAAATTTCTGGGCAGCCCATTAATGCTTTGGGATATTCCTTTCAAAGACAATCAATGCGAGGGACACACCTTCTTCTCATTGCCCAAACCCCCCTCGGCTTTTGATTGGATTGAATTTTTTTTTCCCAATCAATTGGAGATCCGCGAAAAACAAACTACTGTAATTGTCCCGTAAGCAATGCCAACTGTCAGAGCATAAAAATAAATTGATTTATTTCTTTACAAGTTTTTTTCTTGTTGGCTTGTAAGCCATGAAATCCAGCGAGGGTTGTTTTGGCAGGGAAGGGTTAGACAATCCGCCAGCACTGTTGGAACTCCTGTCACAACACTGCCATCAATAAATGGGTTATCGGGCAAGCAGCCTCGAGACACTGCAATTGCCCGGCCAATATGTGCCCCCAATGTGGTCATTTTGTCAGCATACAGTACAACAGTGACTACACTTTAAAAGTACTTTAGTTGGCTGTAAAGAGCTTTGGGACCTCCCGAGGTCATGAAAGGCCCTATATAAATGCAAGTCTTTCTTTCTTCTCACTTGTTCTTAGATGGTCCCTCGTATCGAAGATGACCCACTTCCACACAAAAAAGGGATGAGTTCACAGGTGTTTTGATGAAGGACCGAATACTCCAGATCCCGAACTACATGTTGAAGGGTGGAAGATGCGTGTGTGTGGATTTTTTTAACATGTGGTGGCTGTTGCACACCAGCCACCACGCGGGCTTGACAGAGCTAGGTCTTGGTCCAGTGGCAAGGATTAACCAAGATGACTGGAGACAAGCTTTGTTGCATGGACCTAGTGCGCACACATATCACAGTGTGGGCTGGCCCAGTGCTGACCCTGGGCCCTCGCCTCTTCTGGGCCCCGATCACGTCGCTCTACAATCTCTCGCCTCTCCTGGGCCCCGATCACGTCGCTCGTGTGCCCGATCTCTCTCTCTTTCTCTGCCCCGGTCATTCGCCAAACCTCCGCCACGATCTCTCGCCGCCCCTCCATGAAATATTTTACAGGATTATTATCAAAGGAAATTTTCAGAGCACCCATAACTCAGTGGACAAATGCCTGGGTGGAACGTACACAGCCATACAAACAAAGTCCCATGTAGAATCTTTTCTGAGTTATCTAGTCTAGGCAGGGGTATGTGATTGGCTTCAGTGCCTCTGAGCCAAGGAGCGGAAAAAAAGTCAGCCAGGGTTCAGTCCTGATCACTACACAGTGACCCCTGCTGTAAGGTATACCTGTGAGCACACCAGGCTCAGCTGTGATGCCTCTTGTGAATGAATAGCCTTCTGCCTCTATTTTCTGAAGTCCAGACTGCTGCCCATTTTGTACATCAGATGCATTTCCAAGGGAAGGGAAAACGGGGCTATGAGTGCCCGGCATGCTATTTCCTGAAATGAAGCATGGAGGGCTTAAATTTGTTTCTGCCTATAACTAATGGACATCCAGAGATGCTAGGAAATCAGCTGTGGGCGTTTAGTTATTTGAAGGGCAGTTTCTGATGTTTTAATGCCATTTCTGTATTGTTTCCCACTTTTTTTATGCTGGTATTTAGGTTCTTATGTATCCCCAACACTGTTATTGGCACTAATGGGAATATCCCTTTCTGAGGTGTTTTAAGAACATAACATAAGAAATAGGAGCAGGCCATTTGGCCCCTCGAGCCTGCTCTGCCATTCAATATCATGGCTGATCTGATCTTGGGATGCAACTCCACTTCCCCGACAAAGAGAACTGTCAATGGGGGATCCCAGGCAGATCATGCTGTATGAGAGGTGCTCTGTGCCAATCCTACACATACAAAAGATCTTTGACACTGTTAACCGCAAGGGACTATGGAGCGTCCTCTTCCGTTTTGGCTGCCCCCAAAAGTTTGTTGCCATCCTCCACCTGCTCCACGATGGCAGGCAAGCCGTTATCCTGACCAACGGATCCACCACAGACCCAATCAACGTCTGACCCGGGGTCAAGCAGGACTGCGTCATCGTGCCAACCTTCTTCTCGATTTTCCTCACTGCAAAGCTCCACCTCGCACTCAACAAACTCCCCGCTGGGGCGGAACTAAACTCATCATCATCTTAGGCAGTCCCTCGAAACGAGGATGACTTGCTTCCACGCCAAAAAGGGATGAGTTCACAGCTGTTTCAATGAAGGACCTAATATTCAAGATCCCGAACTACATGTTGAAGGGTGGAAGATGCCTTTGCGTGGATTTTTTTTATCGTGTGGTGGCCGTTGCACACCAGCCACCACACGGGCTTGACAGAGCTAGGTCTTGGTCCAGTGGCAAAGATTAACCAAGACGACTGGAGACCAGCTCCGCTGCACAGACTGAGCGCGCGCACATATCGCAGTGTGGGCTGGCCCGTGCTGCACCTGGGCCCTCGCCTCTCCTGGGCCCTGAACTCACGCCTCTCCTGGACCCCGATCACGTCGCTCTGCAGTCTCTCGCCGCTCCTTCACCTGACCTCACCACTCCTGCTGTACCTGCTCGCACTGCAGTCAGCGACCTGGATCTTGGTGACAGGGCCATTAGAGGGAGCAACGTGCGGCAGCATGCCACTGCAGGGAGCAGCGCGATCTGCTGCAGGAGGACGACGGCTGCGAAGGGGGCAAATGGATTTGATGTCACCAAGGTTAACTAGTAATATTCGAACAGGCATGTTGTCAATAACTGGAGGAAGTTATCAATAACATGGGGAAGTTATAGAACCAGAGGGAACCTGTTCAACCTTCGTTGCCTCCAGGGCAGATCCAAGACCGTCCCATCCTCTGTCGTCGAGCTACAGTACACGGACGACACCTGCGTCTGCGCACATTCAGAGGCTGAACTCCAAGTCATCGTCAACATCTGCACCGAGGTGTACGAAAGCATGGGCCTTACACTAGACATCTGTAAGACAAACGTACTCCACCAACCTGACCCCGCCACACAGCACTGCCCCCCAGTCATCAAGATCCACAGCATGGCCCTGGACAACGTGGACCACTTTCCATACCTCGGGAGCCTATTATCAGCAAGGGCAGACATTGACGACAAGTTTCAACACTGCCTTCCAGTGCGCCTGTGTAGCCTTTGGCTGCCCGAGGAAGAGAATGCTCGAAGATCAGGCCCTCAAATCTGGCACCAAGCTTATGATCTACAGGGCTGTAGTGATACCCGCCCTCCTATATGGCTCAGAGACGTGGACCATATACAATAGACATGTCAAATCGCTGGAGAAATACCACCGATGCCTCTGCAAGATGCTGCAAATCCCCTGGGAGGACAGACGCACCGTCAGTGTTCTCGACCAGGCCAACATCCCCTACCGTATGCGCCTATTTCTGGACTCTGAGAAGAAAGATGGCAGTGAGATTGAGCACGTTCAGTTCTCTCCCAATGACGAGAAGGTGATCACCTTGAGTAAAATGGAAGAGTCTCACGTTGGCCACGATCGGAAAGGAGGTGTGACACGACTTCAGTTTTGACCATGTTCTCGACCAGGCCACACTCTACCAGCTCCGTTGGGCGGGCCACCTTGTCCACATGCTGGACAGAAGACTCCCAAAGCAAGCACTCTACTCAGAACTCCTACACGGCAAGCAAGCACCAGGTGGGCAGAGAAAACATTTCAAAGATACCCTTAAAGCCTCCTTAGTAAAGTGCAACATCCCCACCAACACCTGGGAGTTCATAGAAACATAGAAATTAGGTGCAGGAGTAGGCCATTCGGCCCTTCGAGCCTGCACCGCCATTCAATAAGATCACGGCTGATCATTCAACCTCAGTACCCCTTTCCTGCTTTCTCTCCATACCCCTTGATCCCTTTGGCCGTAAGGGCCATATCTAACTCCCCTTTGAATATATCTAACGATCTGGCCTAAACAACTTTCTGCGGTAGAGAATTCCACAGGTTAACCACTGAGTGAAGAAGTTTCTCATCTCGGTCCTAAATGACTTTCCTCTTATTTTAGACTGTGACCCCTGGTTCTGGAACTCCCCAGCAACAGAAACATTCTTCCTGCCTCTAACCTGTCCAATCACGTCAGAATTTTATGTTTCTATGAGATCCCCTCTCGTTCTTCTAAACTACAGTGGATACAAGCCCAGTTGATCCAGTCTCTCCTCATATGTCAGTCCTGCCATCCCGGGAATCAATCTGGCCAAAGACCACACTAAGTGGAGGAACAGCATCCGAGAGGGCGCTGAGCACCTCGAGTCTTGTCGCCGAGAACATGCAAAAAACAAGCACAGGCAGCGGAAGGAGCGTGTGGCAAACCAGACGCCCCACCCCTTCCTCCAACCTGCGACAGAGACTAATTCCTGCATTGGACTGTTCAGTCACCTGAGAACTGACTTTTGGAATGGAAGCAAGTCTTCCTCGATTTTGAGGGACTGCCTATGATGATGCGCTGTGCCAATCCTACACATACAAAAGTGAACATACCTCTTTCTTAGTTGATCAGTGCATGATGTGGCTACTATTCCCAAAGGAACTTGGGACAGTAAATGCAATGGCACTAATGAGATATAGGAATGCCTGGCTAACTGTAATGCTGGGTAACAGAGAGCTATGCTTTCAGTAGCATTGAAATGTCACATTGACTCACCTCTGAGTTAGAAGTTTGTGTTCAAAGTACTACAATCGACTTTAGCACATTACCTAAACTGGCACTTGAATGGCATACTGAGGGAGTGCTACAATGTTGGAGATGCCATCTTTCAGAGATGTTAAACTGATGTCCTGTCTACCTGCTCAGGTGGATGTTGAAGATCCCATGGAACTACTAAGAACGAAGAGTTCTCCTGGCCTGCGATCTTACCTCAACCAAAACTCCCAGAAACATATTATCCAGTGATCGGTTCATTGCTGCTCGAGGAACTACACTGTGTGCAACCCATTTGCATACATCAGTGACTAAACTTATTAATTGGCTGTAAAATTCTTTGGAGGGTGGGGTGTACACAAATGGTTGGCGGCAGGGCAGGTTGAGAAAGCAGTTAATAAAGCATACAGGTTTCATAAATAAAAGCATAGTACAAACGTAAGGAAGTTATGAACCTTAAAATACACTGGTTCAGCCTCAACTGGAGTACTGTGTCCAATTGTGGGCATCACACTTTAGGAAGGATGTGAAGACATTGGAGGGTGCAGAAAAGATTTACCAGAATAATTTTAGGGATGAAGGACTTCAGTTATATGGCTAGACTGGAAAAGCTTGGGGTTGTCCTCCTTAGAGGTTGAGAGATTTGATTGTGTTCAAAATCATGAGGGGCCTAGACAGAGTAGATAGAGCCGGTTCCTATTGGCAGAAGGGTCGAGAACCAGAGGACACAGATTTAAGGTGATTGATTTTTTTGCCAAAGGCGACATGAGGAAAACAGTTCTATGCAGTGAATGGCTCGGATCTAGAATGCACTGCCTGAAAGGGAGATAGAGGCAGATTCAATTGTATCTTTCAAAAGAGAATTGGATAAGTACTGGAAGGAAAAAAGGGTGGGTGGGGGGTTGGGGTAAGAGAAAGGGTGGGACTAGCTGAAGTACTGTGTCCAATTGTGGGCATCACACTTTAGGAAGGATGTGAAGACATTAAAGGGTGCTTGACAGGCCGAATGGCCTCCCTCTGTGCTGTATCCATTCTGATATGAATGTTTTCAGGACATAAATGGAATTATATAAATGCAATCCTTTTTTTTTCACAAGACATGCCAAGCTGATTGACCACATCCATCAAGATGAACTGTAACTGCTAGCCCTAGCACACCCAACTGACCAAACGAGGGTAACTCTTTCCATAAGTAGCCAGGTACAGAGTTGTGCCATCTGCTGCATGGACACTTGCAGCTACCATGTAACATAAGGACAGGTCATCCATTATACGGCAGAACAGCAAGGGACAGCTTTGGCTAAGCTGCCTCACCTTCCCTCCCCACGCCACTTATCTGAATTCTCCTTCCTCAGCATCCCCTCCAGCGAGCTGAATTTTCCTGTCCTTCCCCACCCACTTGCACTTGACTTCACAGGCAGAGAACAGAGTCCAACAAAAGAATCCTGTCTTCTCCCATTCCTCTTTTCCCACACCTTCCATAAGTTATATTTAAAACTACCCAGGTCTTTATTTTAATCATAAAAAGGAATCTTAAACTATGTTAAACATTAAACACCAAAGATTTGCTGTTTTATAAATGAGACATGTTCTCCGGTTACTGCCAAACAAGATAATTTTGGATCTATGGAAGAGATTGTGCGCTGCTGCCCTCTAGTGGACTACTTCTCCAATGTGCCAAATGTAAAAAGTCCATTATTACAGGGGTGCCCAAACGTTTCAAGGACACGCTCAAAGTCTTGAGTGCAAACTTCAGTGCAACATCCTCACCGGCACCTGGGAATCCCTGGCCCAAGTCAGCCCTAAGTGGAGGAAGAGCATCTGGGAGGGCGCTGAGCACGAGTCTTGTCGCAGAGAGCATGCAGAAATCAAATGCAGACAGCGGAAGGTGTGCAGCAAACCAGGCTCCCCACCACCCATTCCTTCAACCACTGTCTTGAGACTAATTCCTGTATTGGACTGTAGTCACCCGAGAACTCACTTTGTGCAGAAGCAAGTCTTCCTCAATTTTGAGGAACTGCCCTATGAGAGGCGGGAGTTCCTGGCGTTGGTGAGGCCTATAAAGGCTCAGCGGTAGCGAGAGGCAGCGGCAGTCCGAGAGGCGGGAGTTCCTGACGTTGGTGAGGCCTATAAAGGCCCAGCGGCAGTGAGAGGCGTACCTGTGCAGCTGCAGCGGGGAGAGAAGGCAAAAAAGTAGAAAGAAATCAAAAGGTGACGTCACAGCCAAGGGGGTAAAGTGATTGATGAGTAGTTTTTATTTTTTCTCTTCTATAACAGTGAGTAAACTTTAACATTGTTGTTGCCAATTTAAGTGCATCTAAGGGTTAAGTCATGGCAGGAGAGCTCGGTCGGGTGTTATGCTCCTCCTGTACCATGTGGGAACTCAGGGACGACTCCAGTGTCCCTGACGACTATGTGTGCGGGAAGTGTATCCACCTCCAGCTCCTGACGGTCCGCTTTGCGGAGTTGGAGCCGAGGGTGGATTCACTCTGGAGCATCCACGATGCTGAGAATGACGTGAGTATCACGTGTAGCGAGTTGGTCGTACCGCAGAGAAAGGGTCCACAGCCAGATGGGGAATGGAAGACCAACAGGAAGAGCAGTGCAGGGAAGGTAGTGCAGGAGTCCCGTGGTCATCCCCCTGCAAAACAGATACACTGCTTTGGGTACTTTGGGGGGGGGGGGGGGGGGGGGGGGGGGATGACTCATCGGGGGAGGGCAGCAGCAGCCAAGTTCCTGGCACCGTGGCTGGCTCTGTTGCACAGGAGGGCAGGAAAAAGAGTGGGAAAGCGATAGTGATTCAATTGTAAGGGGAATAGATAGGCGTTTCTGCGGCCGCAACTGAGACTCCAGGATGGTATGTTGCCTCCCTGGTGCAAGGGTCAAGGATGTCTCGGAGCGGGTGCAGGACATTCTAAAAAGGGAGGGAGATCAACCAGTTGTCGTGGTGCACATTGGTACCAACGACATAGGTAAAAAAAAAAGGGATGAGGTCCTACGAAACGAATTTAAGGAGCTAAATTAAAAAGTAGGACCTCAAAAGTAGTAATCTCGGGATTGCTACCAGTGCCACGTGCTAGTCAGAGTAGGAATCGCAGGATAGCGCAGATGAATACGTGGCTTGAGCAGTGGTGCAGCAGGGAGAGAATCAAATTCCTGGGGCATTGGAACCGGTTCTGGGGGAGGTGGGACCAGTACAAACCGGACGGTCAGCACCTGGGCAGGACCTGAACCAATGTCCTAGGGGGAGTGTTTGCTAGTGCTGTTGGGGAGGAGTTAAACTAATATGGCAGGGGGATGGGAACCAATGCAGGGAGACAGAGGGAAACAAAAAGGAGGCAAAAGCAAAAGACAGAAAGGAGATGAGGAAAAGTGGAGGGCAGAGAAACCCAAGGCAAAGAACAAAATGGGCTATTGGACAGCAAAATTCTAAAAGGACAAAGGGTGTTAAAAAAACAAGCCTGAAGGCTTTGTGCCTTAATGCAAGGAGTATCCGCAATAAGGTGGATGAATTAACTGTGCAAATAGATGTTAACAAATATGATGTGATTGGGATTACAGAGACGTGGCTCCAGGATGATCAGGGCTGGGAACTCAACATCCAGAGGTATTCAACATTCAGGAAGGATAGAATAAAAGGAAAAGGAGGTGGGGTAGCATTGCTGGTTGAGGAAATTAAGGCAATAAGTTCGGAAGGACATTAGCTTGGATGATGTGGAATCTATATGGGTAGAGCTGCAGAACACCAAAGGGCAAAAAACGTTAGTGGGAGTTGTGTACAGACCTCCAAACAGTAGTAGTGATGTTGGGGAGGGCATCAAACATGAAATTAGGGGTGTGTGCAATAAAGGTGCAGCAGTTATAATGGGTGACTTTAATATGCACATAGATTGGGTTAACCAAACTGGAAGCAATGCGGTGGAGGAGGATTTCCTGGAGTGCATAAGGGATGGTTTTCTAGACCAATATGTCGAGGATCCAACTAGGGGGGGAGGCCATCTTAGACTGGGTGTTGTGTAATGAGAGGATTAATTAGCAATCTCGTTGTGCGAGGCCCCTTGGGGAATAGTGACCATAATATGGTGGAATTGTGCATTAGGATGGAGAATGAAACAGTTAATTCAGAGACCATGGTCCAGAACTTAAAGAAGGGTAACTTTGAAGGTATGAGGCGTGAATTGGCTAGGATAGATTGGCAAATGATACTGAAGGGGTTGACTGTGGATGGGCAATGGCAGACATTTAGAGACCGCATGGATGAACTACAATTGTACATTCCTGTCTGGCGTAAAAATAAAAAAGGGAAGGTGGCTATCAAGGGAAATCAGGGATAGTATTAAAGCCAAGGAAGTGGCATACAAATTGGCCAGAAATAGCAGCGAACCCGGGGACTGGGAGAGATTTAGAACTCAGCAGAGGAGGACAAAGGGTTTGATTAGGGCAGGGAAAATGGAGTACGAGAAGAGGCTTGCAGGGAACATTAGGACGGATTGCAAAAGTTTCTAGATATGTAAAGAGAAAAAGGTTAGTAAAGACAAACGTAGGTCCCCTGCAGTCAGAATCAGGGGAAGTCATAACGGGGAACAAAGAAATGGCAGACCAATTGAACAAGTACTTTGGTTCGGTATTCACTAAGGAGGACACTAACAACATTCCGGATATAAAAGGGGGCGGAGGGTCTAGTAAGGAGGAACTGAGGGAAATCCTTATTAGTCGGGAAATTGTGTTGGGGAAATTGATGGGATTGAAGGCCGATAAATCCCCAGGGCCTGATGGACTGCATCCCAGAGTACTTAAGGAGGTGGCCTTGGAAATATTGGATGCATTGACAGTCATTTTCCAACATTCCATTGACTCTGGATCAGTTCCTATGGAGTGGAGGGTAGCCAATGTAACCCCACTTTTTAAAAAAGGAGAGATAACAGGGAATTATAGACCGGTCAGCCTGACATCGGTAGTGGGTAAAATGATGGAATCAATTATTAAGGATGTCCTAGCAGTGCATTTGGAAAGAGGCGACATGATAGGTCCAAGTCAGCATGGATTTGTGAACGGGAAATCATGCTTGACAAATCTTCTGGAATTTTTTGAGGCTGTTTCCAGTAGAGTGGACAAGGGAGAACCAGTTGATGTGGTATATTTGAACTTTCAGAAGGCTTTCGACAAGGTCCCACACAAGAGATTAATGTGCAAAGTTAAAGCACATGGGATTGGGGGTAGTGTGCTGACATGGATTGAGAACTGGTTGTCAGACAGGAAGCAAAGAGTAGGAATAAATGGGGACTTTTCAGAATGGCAGGCAGTGACTAGTGGGGTACCGCAGGGTTCTGTGCTGGGGCCCCAGCTGTTTACATTGTACATTAATGATTTAGACGAGGGGATTAAATGTAGTATCTCCAAATTTGCGGATGACACTAAGTTGGGTGGCAGTGTGAGCTGCAAGGAGGATGCTATGAGGCTGCAGAGCGACTTGGATAGGTTAGGTGAGTGGGCAAATGCATGGCAGATGAAGTATAATGTAGATAAATGTGAGGTTATCCACTTTGGTGGTTAAAAACAGAGAGACAGACTATTATCTGAATGGCGACAGATTAGGAAAAGGGGAGCTGCAAAGAGACCTGGGTGTCATGGTACATCAGTCATTGAAGGTTGGCATGCAGGTACAGCAGGCAGTTAAGAAAGCAAATGTCATGCTGGCCTTCATAGCGAGGGGATTTGAGTACAAGGGCAGGGGGGTGTTGCTACAGTTGTACAGGGCCTTGGTGAGGCCACACCTGGAGTATTGTGTACAGTTTTGGTCTCCTAACCTGAGGAAGGACATTCTTGCTATTGAGGGAGTGCAGCGAAGGTTCACCAGACTGATTCCCGGGATGGCGGGACTGACCTATCAAGAAAGACTGGATCAACTGGGCTTGTATTCACTGGAGTTCAGATGAATGAGAGGGGGCCTCATAGAAACGTTTAAAATTTTGACGGGGTTGGACAGGTTAGATGCAGGAAAAATTTTCCCAATGTTGGGGAAGTCCAGAACCAGGGGACACAGTCCAAGGATAAGGGGTAAGCCATTTAGGACCGAGATGAGGAGGAATTTCTTCACCCAGAGAGAGTGGTGAACCTGTGGAATTCTCTACCAGAAAGTTGTTGAGGCCAATTCACTAAATATATTCAAAAAGGAGTTAGATGACATCCTTACTACTAGGGGGAATCAAAGGGTATGATGAGAAAGCAGGAATGGGGTACTGAAGTTGCATGTTCAGCCATGAACTCATTGAATGGCGGTGCAGGCTAGAAGGGCCGAATGGCCTACTCCTGCACCTATTTTCTATGATGATGCCCAAACTATAGCCAGAACCTGGGAATCTAGCCCATGAAACCATGCAATTTACATTTATCTATATATTTAATAAAAACTTAAGTTTAAAATTTACCATATACTCCTCATCCCAAAATGTATTTCCAGATTAAATTTAAGTATCTAACTGCCTAATCCACTAACATGCATGTCCTCCACCAGTTGCTTGCAGCCCTCTTCAGTTAGCTACACATTGAAGTGTCACAGCCGTCCTGCTGCAGCTCACTGGTTGAGGGGGCAACCTGTATGCTGGGCAGACCAGCTGGTTAGGATGCTCAAATGGACAAACAGCAGGTTTATTTTTTTTTTTTTGAGAGCCTCCCTTTAAGGATCACTGGCTATGCCATTCAATGCCTGGTTCAAATGGGCAGTTACACAGCAAACTCCACCCATTGTACCTGAAACTTGCAATGAGGTCCTACAATTAAGAAACAGGCAGCCAGCAGTTGAAGATCATCTCTGGATTTCTACTTCAGCACTAAAACCACCATCTGACTGGTGCATTAGAACACTGCACAATCCTGGTCGGCAATTTAAATTTAATATTGGCAACAAAGATATTGCTAAAGTGGCCAAATTGGTTTACATTGTAAAATATACATCTGCAATAATGCCGCGTTAAGGAATTAGTCATACTGCACCATGACAAATAATTGAAACTGATTACATTACCAGTACTCAAGTTCAAATTAAGTGACTGAAATTTTTTTAAATGAAATTGCAAGGCAGCAGCCTTATATGCTAGAGGAGGTTTACAATGGACTTTATACCTGTTGGACCAAGTGATTGTCACAATTCAAGAATTAGCTACCAAAACAGGTCCCCATTTATAAACTACTGCCCATATAAAATTAAGAGGTTGAAACAGACTGCTCACATCAGCAACACCTAGTTTTTCCAAATTCCTCCATGGCCCTGGCCTCGCTCCATCCTCTTGCACATCCTGGATTTCCTTTGCTCCACTACTGGCTCCTGTGCCTTCAGCTGTTTAGGCCCCAAACTATCTAAACTCCTACCTTTGGTGATATTTCCTTGGGGCTCGGTATCAATTTATGTTGGTAAAACATCCCAAGGAGTTTTACAACATTAAAAGGCAATAAAGAAATGCAAGTTAAGAGGCTGCAGGCAGCATAGTCTGCAGTAATTCCTTTATTCTGTATCACTGAAGTGCACACACAAAGAATGCAATAGCACAACATTTGTAAGAACCAGATATTTATACAGAAAGTTTTACTGAACTCAAAATAGAATTTCCTTCCTCCATGGTCAGTGAATGATCCCCAATGTAGCAATCCGAAGCCATGGATTCAATTTGCAGACTGGGTCAAAAATTATGTATGCAAAATGCTCGTAAAAACTGCAACAGTATTTAATTTAGCTGCTGTAAAATACTGGTCCTGATAATTGGCTGTTTTTAGTCCGACTGATCACCTTCCAGGCTTCGAACACTCCCTAAAAAGAATACAAGAAATAATTTTACAGACAAGACCAAGAATTCTGCACCAAGCAGACAGACATCACATCAAATTGCTCTTTTGCCAGACTAAATCGAAAACAATCCCCACCATTTAATGCATGTGCATTTGTAATAAAAATCAAAAATCATTTCAGTTTCTGTGCCATAGACCTGACACTCCCACAACAGTATTTGTGTACCTGTAACACTGACTCATGGAGAGGATATCCATCAAAGGATTGAAACCCAGAGAATGCACACTAGCTTTCTCCACATACAAGTGCACAGTAAATAAATCAAAACCTGCAGGGAACACGAGATGGTACAGAGGAGATTTGAGGATGTTGCCTGGACTGGAGAATTTTAGCTATGAGGAAAGATTGGACAGGCTGGGGTTTGTTTTCTTTGGAACAGGAGACTGAGGGGAGACCTTAGAAGTGTATAAAATTGAGAGCCCTAGATAGCGTGGATAGGACAGACGTATTTCCCTTGGCAGAGGGGTTAACACCAAGGTGCATAGATTTAAAGTAATTGATAGATTTGGAGAGAATGTGGGGAATTTTCTCACCCAGAGGGTGGTGTGGGTCTGGAACTAACTTCCTGAAAGGGTGGCAGAGGCAGAAACCCTCACATTTTAAAAGTACTTGGATAGGCACTTGGAAGTGCCGTAACCTACAGATCAAGAGCTGGAAAGTGGAATTAGGCTGGTTAGCTTTATGTCGTCCAGCACGGACATGAAATGGCCTCCTTCCATCTGTAAATTTTGAGGATTCTATGAACAGGGAGGGCATGCAGACCAAAAAAATAAGTGCCTTGAGTCAGCCATTAGATCAAGTAGGTCTCTTCACCCAGCTCAACATAGGGGAGCAGGTCTAGCCTGACTGCAACCAGGTCTATTACAAGAGTGCTCAAAAGTCAGCCTAAAACATAGGGGAGCATATCTAGCCTGACTGCAACCAAGTCTATTACAAGAGTGCTCAAAAGGCAGCCTGACCAGGAAAATATTACCACAAATAACCCAAATAGTTGGGGGAAGCAGAAAGGATCCTTCCTTCTAAATTTAATGTGATAAGTGAGTAAAGCAAGCATAGCTGTTTCTGCCCAAAATAAACTGATGCTATAACTGGCCAACTTTGAAATTGGCATTAATGTAAATGGCTAAAGGCTACTGCTTTTTGGCAGATAAGCAACTGACAATTTTTAAACATTCAAGTGGTGGGACTGTATTCATTTTTTCACCGATATTTTTGAAGTTTTATAAAAAGTGTACCCTATGAGCATAGACTGCAAAACATATGCCTGCAGTAACTAAACACAGGATTATACTTTTTGGTCATTGCGTAAGAGTTGTTGGATTTTTGCCAGAAAACCCTCTTTGAAAATGACCGAGATTGAACCCACGCTTTTGTAAGCACAACAGACAGACATAGAAAATAGGTGCAGGATTAGGCCATTCGAGTCTGCACCGCCATTCAATGAGTTCATGGCTGAACATGCAACTTCAGTACCCCATTCCTGCTTTCTCGCCATACTCCTTGATCCCCCAGTAGTTAGGACTACATCTAACTCCTTTTTGAATACATTTAGTGTAACAGAATGTTACACTGCCATCAACAAGCACAAGTACACAATTTAAATCCAAAACAGCTACAAGATTCCTAGGCATTAATAAAAAGTTACCTGAACAAGTGACCCAGATTGAAACCATTTCTTCAACTAAAATATTTTCAACGGTCTTTCATATTTGTCATCAAGTCTTCCACTCTTGAGGGCGTCACCAACCTACATGGGAGATCCAAAGTGGAATTATGCACAACACCAATTTGCAAGAATTGACAGCAACCAATGTAAGGAGTACTGGTTCTCACCGACAGGTTACAAAATATAAACCACAAAACCAAGAAGGTCGCTAGTTCAATTCCAGCTTAAATTGATTTCAGCCAACTCAGAAGCAGCAAGTATATCATAGGATCTCAGCAACCTTGGTGAGGCAAGCCACATTATTTGCTCCCCAACTGATGCCTTGCCACATCTAATGGAAAATATGCATACACCTCCCTCCGCTGAAGACAGAAGATTGGCATGGAGCTATAAATATTATCCCTGCTCTGACCATCTAGACACCGAAGAATCTGATACATCAAAAAGGGCAGTGTGTCCCTTCTTTAATTGCAATGATTGTGAAAGCTGAAAGGGTGGTAGAGGCAGAAACCCTAGAGAGTGAGCTTATTTGGAAACTACACAGGTGTTCCCAGCCAATTGCGTTACCAATAGCAACTACAACCAGCTGGGATGGTTTTTACTTTATGGTCATCTCCACAGCAAACCAGAAACTGTAATTCTGATAGCCTTGGTAAGTGACCAGCAATGTTAACATTACAAATTGTCATTTTGCCAAATGAAGTTGTATATTTAGCTTCAGCACACAACTTTAAAGTGGCATCAAGGAAATATTTATTTTGGAAAGATGGGTGTACAATAGGTTGACAGTAACTACCAGTTACTTTGTAACTATGAACATAATAAAAAACACCACTTGTACCAAGACCACTTTCCACAAGAACTGCCATACCTGTCCAAGCATTTAGCAGCGATCCCTGGATCCTCTAGCTCCGCTGATGCAAGTTGTTCAGAAACACCTACAAAGTAAAAATGTTCGGCAGCAAATGGTTCTATTAGTATTATGGAAGTGTACTATGTTAAACCCCCCCATGCCATCAGTTTAAATGTAGTGTTGCATGTATCAGCAAAAATACCAGGTTAACAAGCATAATCAGCATGCTAACCAACGATGCCATGTGCTGAATTAGTGTAGAACTGTTTTATGAACACCCCATCAGGAGGTACTGTGGGGGTGCAGATACTACAGTGCAATTTAACCAGAGTACCCAAGAAATTATCCGGGAAGCCCATATACAAGCTTACTAATATTCATCACAAATCATTGTTTGATCAATTTTCTAAATGCCATTAACAAGTTGTATCCAACATAAGAATGTTCGATGTACGTTAAGACAGAAAGCAGCTACCATCTTTAATATTTACTGGCAGATACCCAACTTAAATCAAAAAAAATTATAGAAATTAACTACTTTAATTGCATTTGCCAAAAAATTGAAACTGAGCATGCAATTACCATTTTATATTCAGTAACATACAAACAATTTTACACCTTTTGAAGGCATTTTCCAGTGTGCCAAAGAACAAACACACATACCTCGTGTAAATACAAAATGCGAAGGGATCTACTCCTCAACAGTCTTGACAGCTTTAGAGAGAGAAGCCACATTAGATCCAAAATGTACAACAAAACTAGAAGGCATTCAAAAGCTTGAACAACCCAAGAAAGTTGCTAGATCACCTACTGAAACAGTCCTGCTCAGAACAAACATGTCATGCTCATTCTTTTTCACACAGCAGTTGAACAGAATCAATCATCATTACAGAACTGGCATAACTAATTTGTAGGGCTATGGGGAAAGAGCAGCAGGAGCGGGGCTAAAAGAATAGCTCTTTCAAAGCACAGGTACAATCGGCTGAATGACCTTTTGTGCTCCATCATTCTGTAAATAGTGCTGCAATCTATCCTAATTTTACATTGAATGTTTTGATTTCATCAGATGAAGACCAAACTAAGCTTCGTTACTAGCTCATTCAGTACTAATCCCGTCATCTTGGTTAATCCTTGCCATTGGACCAAGATCTAGTTCGGTAGCTGGTGTGCAACGGCCACCACACTTTTAAAAAAATCTACGCACAGGCAGCATGTAGTTCAGGACCTGGAATAGGAGGTCCTTCATTGAAATATCTGTGAACTCATCCTTTTTGGCATGGAAGCAAGTCATCCTTGATATGAGGGACCACCATGACTGACTGACTAAATGATTAATTGCACAGTAGCATTTTTCCAGTATATAATCAGTAGCCCTGGGAGCAGTAAATTGCAAATGGGCAGTGACAGTTACTTCCGAAAGGGCCTCACACCCTCAAGAGGATAGGATAGCAGCAAACTTATTTCTAGAGCAAAGGCTTCAACCTCCTTACCTGGATAGAAAAGTAGTCAGAAATGCATCGAATGTGGGCTGAACATTGTTCTAAATTCATCTTCACAGATCAAGAGACCTTCATTTAAAGAGAGATGGATTCAGCAACCAGGTTCCACTTTGCTTTTTGAAATACCCACATTTCAGTTTAGTTCTATCCTGCATGGGATGGTGAACTTGAGACCCAGTAAACAATTCTTTGTTTGTAGTTTAATCCCACTGGTCTAACAGCAATAATCCAGTGGGTAAAGCGAAAACTACAAGATTTCTCTTTGAGGCATTTCCAACAACACAAATCTATTGTAAAGGTTCAGTTGGGATAGACCTCATTTCCCCAATGTTACAAGCATCAAAAGTCCCGCTTAGAAAGAAACTGAACTGGTCCCCACATTGGCATACTTGAGGTTCAAGTAGGCACTTTTTCTTGCATTGCAATAAGGTTCATAAATGTAAATAGAAATGATACCTCAGCTTCTATATGTAGTGATTTTAGAATTAACCAAATTGACATTTTGTATACATAATGAAGTGAAACGATTAGACAGCATCATCAAATCCCATTTTGACTTCACCCATACCAATCCCTCCTACTCCAAAGACCCAAATCAACTTACTTACTGAGATCTCCCTTAGCTTCACCTGAAATGTGCACCTACTTCTACCCGTCTCAAATATCCACCCACAGTACCCCCTCAATCTTACCATCTTACATCGTCTCCAAATCCACAGCTGGAATTACCAATGAGATCATCCAACTACTTCAGCTTCTTGCCTTTCTTCAATCCCACTGCCCCGGCAACACTTGCCTTCCCCCTCATCTCCCTCTAGCAGTTCTGCCAGAGTTGCTCCTCACATCCACTGGCAATATCAGGGTTCCACCCCCTCTTCTCTGCCACAAAGCCTCAAAGAAATGCAGCCAGATCATATCCATACTAATTCCCATTCATCTATCCTGACCGACTTGTATTGATTCCTCGTCTCCTACACCAAATTTTAAATCCTCATTCCTCCACACCCTTTCCCCACCTACACAATCTCTGAAATCTATGGCCCCCCGCATCCTTTTCTTCTTCTAACTAGATCACAGCCCACTAACACTAGTGACAGCCGTTAAGTCTTTCAGCACCCACTTTTTCCCTCATTTCCAAATAGCACTATGGGACATTTTTGACTTTAAAGGCACTAAAAATACATGTTGTAAATTACCACAAAGCCATTTTAATTCAGGTAGAAAGTAATTCAGTATGTCTGGACTAATTTGAGGAACTCACCTCAGTAGCCAAGCTGCCCTGGAATGGCAACACAATGCCAATGTCCACATGAAGCCATCTCACCAGAAATTTCTGATGGCAGAAAAAACAACATTTTGTTAGGAGGTACTTATGGCATCACAACCAAAACCGTGACTTTATAAATATGATTTTGCATTATTAAGAAGCTGACAGGCATTAGTGTTGAGAAGGTAGCCTGCAGAGTGTTCAGAAAGCCGTGTCATTCACCATCAATCAGAGCAGTTGAACGTTTTAGCATTCATCACAACAGGTTAATTGCAGAAGGGAAATATGTCAAAGATACAAATTGAACCCAGTTACAATTTCAAGGAGAACCTGAACTGTAAATGAGAGTCTCTCACTAATCACATTTATTCACAATACATCATCAATTAAGGAAAAGCAGTGACCAAGGTGTGATTTTGGGAGGCAACTCATTTCTAAAATTAATGAGTTAATTTTATTTTATTGCACTACTACATTTCTGCACACTTGTTAAGTTTATAGCTTTACGAGCACCAATAAAGCCACAAACAATTCATACATAAATAAAAAGAGCATCAGCAATTTAAAATCAGGTGCTATGTTATAGTTGTCAAATCTGCAATCTTTAATAAGGGTGCAGCTAACACTTGCACTGCAACTAAATCCACCTTGACAAGAGTTCAAAGACTACAGTCCTCGACAGCTTAAAAATATTTACACTACCATCATATTTATCATCATATTTGGCTTCTTGCTCCACTGTTTTTCAGTACAAAATGCAGATACAAATAAAAATGCCGTCCTTGTGATTGGGCAGGATAGAAATATTCACCTTTATTTGGTCTTGCAGCAAGACCAGTCACTTTTGCACAAGAGCCCATCTTCTGCTTTTAAAAATAGAGGGGGAAAAAAAACAGTAAGTTTTATGCAGCATTTGTATGTTTAACCACACTCGGCAGCAGTTTAAGATCTTCCAATTTTAGACAATGGTTTCTCATGAACTAGAATGCCAAAAATGTTTTCATAAAAAACTTGGAAATACTTTATAAGAATACCAGTGTCTGTCCCTTCATAAAAGTAACACAACTAGTAGGTAGTGACCAGCCGTGGGTTGCAAAGAAGAGTTTACTTTCAGCACTCAGTTCCAGATTTCTGTCTACTTAAATAAAGACAAAACTCTGAACCACGTGCTAATCACAAAATGCAAAACTTCTCACCTGCACATTGGCCATTGCCATAGCTCAGCTCCTTAAACAGAAATGGATCTCTATTCAGGCATTTGAATCCAGCCATATCTCGCTAAGAATTGAAGTAAATTACAGCAATCTGAAAAGAAAGGTACAACCCCCACCATCTTAGTAACATACAATGTTTAAGTAGGATTAATCTTGCACAAGAAACAAAGCAGCCATCTTGGACCCAATCCCTCAATATTTTAGGGTCTGCAACTGCTATTTCAGATCTCTGCTATATATGCTTGATGGTCCTTCGAAGGCCACTATTTGTAGTTTTCAGATGTATGGAATTTAAAGCGCACTCAATCTAGTAAAATTTCCAGAAAATACAGCAACTCTCAATAAATGTATTCAGCCACCATACAAAGGCTCCCCAATTACAAATGGCAGAATTACAAAATGCAAATCGCAAAGCCACCAATAAAAATTCCAAACCAAAACTGCCTGTATTCAAATCAGCAGTTTTAACAGAAGCCAAGTTATAACAAGAGTCTCTCCAGGACCTCAGGCCAGTTTAATTTAAAAAAAAAAGGGTATGTTACATATATCAATATTAGTAGGGAAAATGCTAGTATCTAGTATTAAGGACATGGTAACAGGGCACTTAGAAAACAGTAATAGGATTGGCCAGTCAACATGCATTATGAAAGGGATAGCATGTTTGACAAATCTAAGAATTTTTTGAGGTTGGAACTAGCAGAATCAATAAGGGGGAAACCAGTGGATGTGGTGCGATGGGATATTCAGAAGGCATTCGATAAGGTGCCACACAAGAGGTTATTGAACAAAATTAGGGCTTGTTTTTAATGGTCAGAAACAGTAGGAATAAACAGACCATTTTCAGGTTGACAGGCTGTAACTGTAGTGGAGTAGCACAGGGATTAGTGCTTGGATGCCAGCTATTCACAATATACATTAATGATTTGGTTGGATGAGGGGACCAAATGTTGCGAAGGATTATCGACCCAAAATGTTAACTGTTTTCTCTCCACAGATGCTGCCTGACCTGCTGAGATCTCTTTTTATTCCAGATTCCAGCATCCGCAGCATTTTGCTTTTGTAATACCTGTATATCCAAGTTTGCTGATGATCCAAAGCTAGATGGGAATGCAAGTTGTGAGGATGGAGAAATGTGAAGTTATCCACTTTGGCAGGAAAGAAAACAAGAGTTTTTTTTTAAATGGAGAGATTGGGAAATGGTGTTCAGAGGGACCTGCGTGCCCTTGTACACAAATCACAAAGTTAACATGCAGGTACAGCAAGCAATTAAGAAAGCAAATGGTATGTCGGCCTTTGTTACAAGAGGATTTGAGTATAAGAGTAAAGATGTCTTACTGCATTTATATAGGGCCCTGGTGAGACCACACCTGGAGCATCGTGTACAGTTTTGGTCTCCTTACCCAAGGAAGGATATACTTGCCATAGAGGGAGTGCAACGAAAGTTCACCAGACTGATTCCTGGGATTGGGGGCGAGGAGAGATTGAGTAGACTAGGCTTATATTATCTCCAGTTTAAATTAGATCACACCTCATTCTTCTAAACAAACAAAATTCTTACAGGCCTTGACAGGGTAGATGCAGGGAGGATGCTTTCCCTGGCTGGAGAGTCTAGAACCAGGGTCCAGTCTCAGAATAAGGGGTCGGCCATATAGGACCGAGATGAAGAGAAACTTTTTCACCCAGAGAATTGTGAACCCATGGAATTCTTTACCACAGAAAGTTGTTGAATCCAGTTCATTGGATATATTCAAAAGTGGGTTAGATGTGGCCCTTAAGGCTAAAGGGATCAGGGGGTATGGAGAGAAGGCAGGAGTGGGGTACTGAAATTGCATCAGCCATGATCATATTGAATGGTGGTGCAGGCTCAAAGGGCCAAATGGCCTGCTCCTGCACCTATTTTCTATGTTTCTATATCAGGCATAGGACAGGAAAGTAGAGTTGAGGTGGATGATGAGCCATGATCTTATTGAATGGCAGAGCAGGCTCAAGCCCAACAACCCTATATTAAAAATTGAAAAGATTTCTTCAAGACTCTTTCATTACAGAGCCCAAAACCATCCTAACCTCTTCCAAAAAATGTTGAAATAAATTACAGGATTCACAAGAAACAAAAGGAGTCTTTTAAAGGCAATGAGATTTTTCTAAATTATGCTTGGTTGAAATTACCCATTGCAGGAAGAGTCGTCATACAATTTTAATTTAATTTGGATTTGTTGTATCTCAAAGCACTGACTAGATACTAAAAAAAAATGTGAGGCTATGGAATGAAAGGGAGATCATGACCAGATTTTTCTTATCCTGGAGTACTTGAAGAACCTTCCCCAGGTATAGGAGCACTTTGAGAATCCTGAATCAACTTTAAAAAACATTTTGCACAAAAAGAAAACACTGCTTACTGAAGGCAGATACAGTAATGGAGAATCATTTGCAATCAGTACCAATACCAAAGACTTGCATTTATAGGACTGCTTAATCAAATGCCAAGGACGGTCTATATCAAATAAAATGTAGCGCCCAACAATATGGAAACATTAAAGCAACTGGATCGATAGTATAAACCAATTTCCATCCTTGTAGTTTGAACTAGATTACATAGAATTTAAAGTAATGGGGGCAGGGGGAGGTTTAGAGGGAATATTTCTTCATCCAGAGGGGAGGGGGTCTGGAACACACTGCCTGAAAGGGTGGTAGAGGCAGAAACCGTCATTATATTTAAAAATACTTAGATGTGCAATTAAAAGTGTCATAAACTGCAGGGCTACAGACCACGAGCTGGAAAGGCATGGACACGATGGGCCAAAATGGCTTCCTTCCGTGTTGTAAATGTCTATGGTACATTCGGCCCAACCAGTCCATGCCAACATTTATGCTCCACTCGAGCACTCTCCAGTCTTTCCTCATCTGAATATTATAACCCTCTATTCCCTTCTCCCTCATATGCTAACCTAGCCTCCCTTTAAATGCATCTATACTATTGACCTCAATTACTCCCAGTGGCAGTAAGTTCCACATTTTCACCACTCTCTAGACAAAGCCGTCTTCGGAAAACCTATTTGATTTCTTGATGACGAACTTATATTGATGGCCTCTAGTTATGCTCCTCCGCACAAGTGGAAACATTATCTACTCTATCAAAACCTATCATTATTTGAAAGACCTCTATTAGGTCACCCTTCAGCCTTCTCAAAAAAAGACCCCCACCCTGTTCATCCTTTCCCAAATCTATACATTCGCATTTCTGGTGTCACCCTGCTCCCTCTATGGGCGGCAGATAAACACCGCCCCACAGCGCTGTCGATCTGTCACAGGCCTCATTGTCACCAATACAACGGGCAGTGTGCGAGAGGTGGAAGCATTGCCTGTGTTACTGTAGCCGTGTCTCGGGGACTGAAGCGACAGACGCGCCCTTGTACCAGAGCGAGACGCGGCCGAGTTTAAAGGAGATAAATTACCGTCGCTTTCCCCCTCCCGCTACACACTCACCCTCCACCCTCTCGGCGCGGCCTCAGCGAACGACAAGATGGCCGCTGCAGGGATGGCAGTGCGGCCCCAAGCCCTGTCCCGCGACACGGCGGATTCACCAACCAGTGTACCGCTGTGGGAAAAACCCTTCCCTCCCTGTTATAAACACCGAGGCCTTGTACTTGCACCGGGCCGTGCCGCAGGGCCTGACCAACAACCTACCTCTCTACCTCCTCCGCCGCCGCCAGGACTGAGAGCGAGCGCTGGCGGGTCCGGCCCTTTTATAGCCGCATGGGCTCACACACAATCCGCCGCCAAACTGCGCTGCCCAGCGCCAGTATTTCACTGTCTTACAATTAAAGTCACCCAGGCCCAGTCCGCACTATTTCTAGTTTAAACTCGATTTATTGTTTTCCCCCAAAAACCATGGCGCCTTGCGCGATATTCCCGCCGCCCCTTTCCCGCGCAGCCGCAGTAGGCTGAATTCAGACAATCATTCTTGTGCAGCTTGAATTTATTTTAAAATAATGCATCATCACACATATGCCAACCTTAGAAAACAACTAGCAAAAGAAGGTAACACAGAGCCCCCAAGACTCATACTCAAAAATAACCCTTATGCCATTGTTAAACTGTGAGGTGAGACAGGAGTCTGTCATTACTTAAGTCGCAGGTACAGCACAGCCCAACATTTGGATACTTTAATGCAGACAAGGAAACCTAAAAGTATCCAAAAACACATAGGGCTAGAAGTTGCGTGATGCCCCGAGTGCAGCAATAACTTTTGCGGGAGTGCAAAAATATCGGCGGATGCTACGCAAGTGAACAAACATTTTGTATCAGTCTTCACGGTAGAAGACACTAAAAATATCCCAATTATGGATAATCAAGGGGCTATAGGGAGGGACTTAAAACAATCACAATCACTAAAGAAAAAGTACTCGGTAAAATAATGGGACTAAAGGTGGACAACTCCCCTGGACCTGATGGCTTCCATCCTAGGGTCTTAAAAGAGGTGGCTACAGAGATAGTGGATGCATTGGTAGAAACATAGAAAACAGGTGCAGGAGTAGGCCATTCGGCCCTTCGAGCCTGCACCACCATTCAATAAGATCATGACTGATCATTCCCTCAGTACCCCTTTCTCCATACCCCTTGATCCCCTTAGCCGTAAGGGCCATATCTAACTCCGTCTTGAATATATCCAATGAACTGGCATCAACAACTCTCTGCGGCAAGGAATTCCACAGGTTAACAGCTCTCTCTGAGTGAAGAAATTTCTCCTCATCTCAGTCCTAAATGGTTTACCCCTTATCCTTAGACTGTGTCCTCTGGTTCTGAACTTCTCCAACATCGGGAACATTCTTCCTGCATCTAACCCGTCCAGTCCCATCAGAATCTTATATGTTTCTATGAGATCCCCTCTCACCCTTCTAAATTCCAATGTATAAAGGCCCAGTTGATCCAGTCTCTCCTCAAATGTCAGTCCAGCCATCCCGCGAATCAGTCTGGTGAACCTTCGCTGCACTCCCTCAAAAGCAAGAACGTCCTTCCTCAGATTAGGAGACCAAAACTGAACACAATATTCCAAGTGAGGCCTCACCAAGGCCCTGTACAACTGCAGTAAGACCTCCCTGCTCCTATACTCAAATCCCCTAGCTATGAAGGCCAACATACCATTTGCCTTCTTCGCCGCCTGCTGCACCTGTATGCCAACTTTCAATGACTGATGAACCATGACACCCAGGTCTCGTTGCACCTCCCCTTTTCCTAATCTGCCGTCATTCAGATAATATTCTGTCTTTGTGTTTTTGCCCCCAAAGTGGAGAACCTCACAATTATCCACATTATACTGCATCTGCTATGCATTTGCCCACTCACCTAACCTGTCCAAGTCACCCTGCAGCCTCTTAGCATCCCCCTCACAGCTGACACCGCCACCCAGTTTAGTGTCATCTGCAAACTTGGAGATATTACACTCAATTCCTTCATCTAAATCATGATGTATATTGTAAAGAGCTGGGGTCCCAGCACTGAGCCCTGCGGCACACCACTAGTCACTGCCTGCCATTCTGAAAAGGACCCGTTTATCCCGACTCTCTGCTTCCTGTCTTCCAATCAGTTCTCTATCCACGTCAGTATATTACCCCCAATACCATGTGCTTTGATTTTGTACACCAATCTCTTGTGTGGGATCTTGTCAAAAGCCTTTTGAAAGTCCAAATACAGCACATCCACTGGTTCTCCCTTGTCCACTCTACTAGTTACATCCTCAAAAAATTCCAGAAGATTTGTCAAGCATGATTTCCCTTTCATAAATCCATGTTGACTTGGACTGATCCTGTCACTGCTTTCCAAATGCGCTGCTATTTCATCCTTAATAATTAATTCCAACATTTTCCCCACTATTGATGTCAGGCTAACCGATCTATAATTACCCGCTTTCTCTCTCCCTCCCTTTTTAAAAAGTGGTGTTACATTAGCTACCCTCCAGTCCATAGGAACTGATCCAGAGTCGATAGACTGTTGGAAAATGATCACCAATGAATCTACTATTTCTAGGGCTACTTCCTTAAGTACTCTGGGATGCAGACTATCAGGCCTCGGGGATTTATCGGCCTTTAATCCCATCAATTTCTCTAACACAATTTCCTGCCTAATAAGGATTTCCTTCAGTTCCTCCTTCTCACTAGACACTCGGTCCCCTAGTACTTCTGGAAGATTATTTGTGTCTTCCTTCATGAAAGAACCAAAGTATTTGTTCAATTCGTCTGCCATTTCTTTGTTCCCCATTATAAATTTACCTGAATCCAACTGCAAGGGACCTACGTTTGTCTTTATTAATCTTTTTCTCTTCACATATCTATAGAAGCTTTTGCAGTCAGTTTTTATGTTCCCGGCAAGCTTCCTCCTGTACTCTATTTTCCCCATCTTAATTAACCCCTTTGTTCTCCTCTGCTGAATTCTAAATTTCTCCCAGTCCTCAGGTTTTCTGCTTTTTCTGGCAAATTTATATGCCTCTTCCTTGGATTTAACACTATCCTTAATTTCCCTTGTTAGCCACAGTTGAGCCACTTTCCCCATTTTATTATTACTCCAGACAGGGATGTACAATTGCTGAAGTTCATCCATGTGATCCTTAAATGTTTGCCATTGCCTATCCGCCGTCAACCCTTTAAGTATTATTTGCCAGTCTATTCTAGCCAAGTCACACCTCAAACCATCAAAGTTACCTTTCCTTAAGTTCAGGACCCTAGTTTCTGAATTAACTGTGTCACTCTCCATCTTAATAAAGAATTCTACCATGTTATGGTCACTCTTCCCCAAGGGGCCTCGCACAACAAGATTGCTAATTAGTCCTTTCTCATTATACATCACCCAGTCTAGGATGGCCAGCTCCCTAGTTGGTTCCTCGACATATTGGTCTAGAAAACTATCCCTAATACACTCCAGGAAATCCTCCTCCACTGCATTGCTACCAGTTTGGTTAGCCCAATCAATATGTAGATTAAAGTCACCCATGATAACTGCTGTACCTTTATTGCATGCATCCCTAATTTCTTATTTGATGCTGTCCCCAACCTCACTACTACTGTTTGGTGGTCTGTACACAACTCCCACTAGTGTTTTCTGCCCTTTGGTATTCCGTAGCTCCACCCATACCGATTCCACATCATCCAAGCTAATGTCCTTCCTTACTATTGCATTAATTTCCTCTTTAACCAGCAATGCCACCCCGCCTCTGTTTCCTTTCTGTCTATCCTTCCTAAATGTTGAATACCCTTGGAAATGTTGAATACCAAAATTCCCTGGATTCTGATGAGGTCCCAGTGGATTGGAAAACTACAAATGTAACCCCTATTTAAAAAAGGAGGCAAACAGAAAATAGGAAACTATAGGCCAGTTAGCTGAACATCTGTCATTGGGAAAATGCTGGAGTCCATTATTAAGGAAGCAGTAGCAGGACATTTGGAAAAACAAAACACAGTCAAACAGTCAACATGGTTTTATGAAAGGGAAATCATGTTTAACAAATTTACTGGAGTTCTTTGAGGATATAATGAGCAGGGTAGATAAGGGGGAACCAGTGGATGTAGTGTATTTGGATTTCCAGAAGGCATTCGATAAGGTGCCTCATACTGTACAAGATAAAAGCTAACGGGGTTGAGGTTAATATACTAGCATGGATAGCGGATTGGTTAACTAACAGAAAACAAAGGGTTGGGATAAATGGGTCACTTTCCGGTTGGCAAACAGTAACCAGTGGGGTGCCACAGGGATCGGTGCTGGGGCCTCAAATATTTACAATCTATATTAATGACTTGGATGAAGGGACAGAGTGTAATGTAGCCAAGTTTGCTGATGATACAAAGATGGGTGGGAAAGCAAGTTGTGAGGAGGACACAAAAAATCTGTAAAGGGATATAGACAGGCTAAGTGAGTGGGCAAAAATTTGGCAGATGGAGTATAATGTGGGAAAGTGTGAGGTTATCCACTTTGGCAGGAAAAATAAAAAAGCAAATTATTATTTAAATGGAGCATTTACAAAATGCTGTAGTGCAGACAGACCTGGGGGTCCTTGTGCATGAAACACAAAACATTAGAAACATAGAAAATAAGTGCAGGAGCAGGCCATTTGGCCCTTCGAGCCTGCGCCACCATTCAATATGATCATGGCTGATCATTTTTGCAACTTTAGTACCCCATTCCTGCTTTCTCTCCCTACCCCTTGATCCATTTAGCCGTAAGGGCCACATGTAACTCCTTTTTGAATATATCTAATGATAGTATGCAGGTACAGCAAGTAATCACGAAGGCAAATGGAATGTTGGCCTTTATTGTAAAGGGGATGGAGTATAAAAGCAGGGAAGTCCTGCTGCAACAGTATAGGGTATTGGTGGGGCCACACCTAGAGTACTGTGTACAGTTTTGGTCACCTTATTTAAGAAGGGATATTCTTGCATTGGAGGCAGTTCAGAGAAAGTTAACTAGGTTGATTCCTGAGATGAAGGGGTTGACTTATGAAGAAAGATTGAGCAGGTTGGGCCTACACACATTGGAGTTTAGAAGAATGAGAGGTGATCTTATTGAAACATATAAGATACCGAGGGGGCTCGACAAGATAGATGCAGAGAGGATATTTTCCCTCGTGGGGGAATCTAGAATTAGGGGGCATAGTTTCAGAATAAGGGGTTGCCCATTTAGAACTGAGATGAGGAGGAATTTCTTCTCTCAGATAGTCATAAATCTATGGAATTCTCTGCCCCAGAGAGCCGTGGAGGTTGGGTCATCAAATATATTTTAGGTGGAGATAGACAGATTTTTTAAATGATAAGGGAGTGAAAGGTTATGGGGAGCAGGCAGGGAAGTGGAGCTGAGCCCATGATCTTATTAAATAGCGGAGCAAGCTTGAGGGACCAGATGGCCTACTCCTGCTCCTATTTCTTATGTTCTTAAAGTGAAGCTGACGCGAAGGTAAGGTTTAGCGCTCCAGGAAGGAAGGGCAGTGCTAAAGCAAGTTCTGCCATTTCCCTTGGAGCGCTAAAGCTGGCAAGAGGGCCAGCAGTGTTACAGCGCTGCACAATGTTCAGTGCAGTGATGCCGGGATCGGAGGCTTCTTCCCTCCCTTATAGGGAAGGGCCATTGTTGCAGGCCCTGCATTAAATCGATTTCCCTCCTTGCCAACGGCAGTCTCGATCTGCGATGATCAGCCCCAAGCACTCGAGCAGAGTGCAGGGCTGATCAATCGCAGGCAAAGAAAAGGTAAAACAAATGCACAGAGGACTCCAGAAAAATGTTGCACTTACCTCACCGACGATCGCCTTAAATACCGCACCCCAGGTAGCCGGCCTACCTCACAATGTCTCCTGCAGCTGCCAGTGTTGATACCCAACAATGCTGCAGGGAGCGGAACTGAAGTTTGGATTTAAGGTGGTACCGGGACGCATTGGATGACATCATGCGGGGCGCAGGAGATTGTGGCGTTAGCAGTCACCACTATCGCAAACCTCCACGGCAAGTTCACTGGCATCGGAACTCGCGCCCCCGCCCCGGAGGCGCTAACGAGAGGCGCAACGGAGGCCAATTTCTCCCTCATAGTATCCAACATTGATGCATTTCTAAATTAGTGAAATATGTAGTACTGAAGGCATGCTTAATGTCAGAAAAAAATTATTTTTGATCCATTTTGAGCTTTTTCTGATTTGGATGCCAATGTAGTAATGTCTTTCATTTCAAAATACTCTCCTGGAAGTGTTGCCATTATTTTAAACTAAATGCAGTTGTTGAGATTCAATGCAAATTTGCAGGATCCAATTCCTCTCATTGGTTGGCTAACTCCCTCCCACACCTCCTGCAAAAGCATTATTAATTTCTGAACTGAAATCTTTCACAACACATATCCACAATAATCCAAACTGGTTAGTTTCACGTGGTTAATTTGTTTGTGTTATGCTGATTTAACTATTTTCAATATTTTTTATTTTTCAGTAGCTTTAGGAGAGATAAGGAATGAGTTAATGCAAGTGAAGCAAAACTTTATAATCAAGTTCTAATAATAAATCACTAAACATTGATTGATTAATTTGCTGTGCATTTCAGACATTTCTTAAGAGTTTAAAAAACAAGGTTAGCAATTACTATATTAGAGTCCCTACAAATACTTTTATTTCCATGTTTGAAATATTTGAAAACCTTCCAGGAGAAACAATAATTTTTGTATTAAAACACTTATGGAGGTTAGAATAATAGCCAGTCAATATCTGTTAAAATAACAGAAAGAGAAATTACTTACAAAAGCCAAAATGGACTGGTTGGGTCAAATGGCCTATTTATGTGTTGTAATTTCTGTGTAATGATCAAGGACAGTGATTTCTAGCACGCATTGCTCTTTTGACTTGTTATTTTCTTGAACTGGAAATAAAAATCATTATACACTGTAATTAAAAAAAAAAGGAAAAGTGCACAAAGTTCAGGAACAGGCCCAGAATTGAATCTATACTCATGCATAGATTCCAATCTGTGATCTACAATCTATCATACTCTTTATGATTAATATCAGCCCTCCCATAAGCCCATGGAGGTTAACCACTCTAAACAGATATTTAGGGCTCTCTCCACAAACTGAAAATAGCTTTCAAAGTTATAGTTGTCACACCCAGTTATGTTCTAACACCATTGAATAAAATTCCAAATAAGGGGTTGTCAGTGTAATTTATTATATCCTTATTTTATTTCCAAACTGAAAATACTGCACTGGCAATTTTGCAAGTGCAGTGAGAGGAATACAGATAATTAATACATTCTCTCCAGGAAACACACCCATTTCAAAAAAGCAGCTTCAGCAACCTTAGAGAAATGGGTGGAGAAAGCTCAAGAAATCCAGCAGCTAGCCGACAACCACGGCATGCGAGGATTCTTCAGCGCAATCAAAACGGCCCAAGCACCCAAGGCCCTACCCCACTACTGGCTAAGAATGAAGAGGTGCTCATCAAGGACAGAGAGGTAGTCAGTGCCCGCTGGAAGGAGCACTTTGAGGATCTCCTCAACCCAGACTCTGTCCTCGACACGAGTGTCCTGGACTCCATCCCACAGCATGCCACCCACCACCATCTCAGCACAACCCCAGCCCGACCCAAGGTTGATAAGACCATCCGACAACTGAAAAACAAGTCATCAGAAGCAGATGGAATTCTCGCTGAAGCACTAAAATATGGCGGAGAAGCACTACTGGCACGATCCATGACCTCATCTCTCTTATCTGGAAGGAGGAGATCATGCCAGAGACGCTGTAATCGTGACCATCTTCAAGAAAGGTGACAAGTCCGGCTGCGGTAACTACAGAGGAATCTTCCTGCTGTTGACCACCGGGAAAGTCATCGCAAGAATCCTCCTGAATAGCTTTCTTCCTATGGCTGAAGAACTCCTCCCAGAGTCACAATGCGGATTCCGCCCACTAAGGCGCACAATGGACATGATCTTCACAGAGCGGCAGATTCAAGAGAAATGCAGGGAACAGCACCAACCTTTGTACATGGCCGTCTTCGACCTCACAAAAGCCTTCAACACTGGCAACCATAAGAGATTATGGAGCGTCCTCCTCAGATTTGGCTACCCTGAAAACAGAAACGTAGAAAATAGGTGCAGGAGTAGGCCATTCGGCCCTTTGAGCCTGCACCACCTTTCAATAAGATTATGGCTGATCATTCACCTCCGTACCCCTTTCCTGCTTTCTCTCCATACCCCTTAATCCCTTTAGCCCTAAGGGCCATATCTAACTCCCTCTTGAATATATCTAACGAACTGGCCTCAACAGCTTTCTGCGGTAGAGAATTCCACAGGTTAACAACTCTCTGAGTGAAGAAGTTTCTCCTCATCTTGGTCCTAAATGGCTTACCCCTTATCCTTAGACTGTGACCCCTGGTTCTGGACTTCCCCAGTATCGGGAAAAGTTTGCCACCATTCTCTGCCTACTCCACGATGACATGCAAGCCGTGATCCTGACCAATGGATCCACCGCAGACCGCATTCGGACCGGGGTCAAGCAGGGCTGTGTCATCGCACCAATGCTCTTCTTGATCTTCCTTGCTGAAATGCTCCATCTCACCCTCAGCAAGCTCCCCGCTGGAGTGGAGTTAAATTATAGGACAAACTGGAATCTGTTTAACCTCTGCCACCTCCAGGCCAGATCCAAGGTCGTCCCATCCTCCGTCATCGAACGACAGTACGCAGACAATGCCTGTGTCTGCGCACACTTGGAGGCCGAACTCCAAGCCATCGTCAACATTTTCACCGAGGCATACAAGAGCATGGGCCTTACACTAAACATCCATAAGACAAAGGTTCTCTACCAACCTGCCCCCACCAAACAGCACGGCCCCCCGGTTATCAAAATCGATGAAGAGGCCTTGGACAACGTGGACCATTTTCCATACCTCGGGAGCCTACTGTCAACAAGACATCAACGACTAGGTCCAACACCACCTTCAGTGTGCCAGTGCAGCCTTCGGTCGCCTGAGGAACAGAGTGTTTGAAGACCAGGGCCTCAAACGCGACACCAAGCTCATGGTCTATAGAGCAGTGGTGATACCCGCAATCCTATATGGCTCAGGGACATGGACTGTGTACAGCAGGCACCTCAAAACACTGGAGAAGTATCACCAACGCTGCCTCTGCAAGATCCTGCAAATCCATTGGCAGGATAGGCGCACCAATGTCAGTGTCCTCGCTCAGGTCAACATCCCCAGCATCGAAGCACTGACCACACGCAATCAGCTCTGCTGGACGGGCCACATCGTCCACATTCCTGACAAGAGACACCCAAAGCAAACGCTCTACTTGGAGCTTTGACACGGCAAGCGAGCCCCAGGTGGGCAGAGGAAATGCTTCAAGGACACCCTCAAAGCCTCCTTGAAAAAATGTAACATCCCCACCGACACCTGGAAATCCCTGGCCCAAGACCACGCAAAGTGGAGGAAAAGCATCCGGGAAGGCGCTGAACACTCAGAGTCTCTTCGCCGAGAGCAAGTTGAAGCCAAGCGTCGACAGCGGAAGGAGCGCGTAGCAACCCAGGCACCCCACCCCCTCATTCCTCCAACCACTGTTTGCCCCACCTGTGACAGAGACTGTAGGTCCCACATTGGACTCTTTAGTCACCTGAAAACTAATTTCTAGTATGGAAGCAAGTCATCCTCGACTCCGAGGGACTGCCTATGATGATGATGATGATGATGATGGAGAGAAATTAAACCTACAAAAAGGATAATGGTGCTGGCCCCATAAAGTTCCTCTCGGGAGGGAAATAAAAGTGTTCTTATAAGCTGCACTTTATGCTGAAAGTAATACTTGTTTAAGTGTCCTATTAAACAGCATGGCTTGGACAATGAGCATGCAAGAGGTGGTGAGAACCAAGTGTGTACAATCTGGACGAATTGATGAATGGAATAATAAATTCACATGGCCGGATTTGTGGAGGTTGTTGGAATGAAAACTCAGGGGAAAGAAAACTCTGCAGAACGTCTAAGTTAATTGAAGGGGGAAAAATGTTCAATACTTATTTGTTATGCATAACATCTTTGGGGACAAACATTAGATCAACACACCACAATCACTAACCATAAAACCTTTCTGCTTCAGGTTTGTGCAGCCAACAATGCAACAAAATATCAGGTCCTGAAAGCCTTCAGTACTGCTGTCCAACTTCTTTGTTTGGTTCGAATAACCTTCAGTCCCAAACTCGAACAAATTCAGCTCTGCCAGCATCCAGAGCTTCGCTCCATCTGATCTGCTTGGTTCTGACAGGCTCTTGTCCTGCCTGCCGAGTGATCTGATTGATACTAATAATCTGCAATCCCAGTGGAAAAGCCATATTTTTATTTGATTTTCTGATATATATGCTAGTTGACACATGTTTATTAAATAATGAAATGGCTGGGTAGCATGTCAATTGATAGATTATTCCAGTTTGACAGATTGGAGAGGATCAGGGGACATACGTTTGAACTGCGCAAGAGTAGGCATGGGCTGGATGTTAAGCAGCATTTCTTTTCCCAGATTAGCGAGTTTCTAGAATGTGTTGCCGGCTGACGCGGTGGGTGTTGACTCTCCATCCCTTCAAGAGGGAGCTGGACCGGTTCTTGACTGAGGCAGAGATCACATCATCTAGAAGGCAAGTTATTTTACAGATCACACATGGTCCAAGTGATCTTCTGGACTGGCTTTGAGCTCCCGAGAGGGCCGGAGAGGAATTTTCCAGTGTATTTTCCCCTTATTAACCCTGGGCTTTTCTTGTTTTTTTGCCTCTCCCATATTACATGGTTCTGAGTGGTGGGGGAGTTGAGATAGAAGATCAGCCATGATCTCTTTGAATGGCGGAGCAGGCTCCAGGGGCCGAATGACCTACTCCTGCTCCTATTTCTTATGTTCTTATGAATGATTGTGCACGAGTTAGAATTAATTGTTTAAAATGAGCCTGATTATCCAAATTCAAATTTCTCCAGTCTGTGGAAGTGATGTTCCATAAAAGGGTTATTCGGGATCAAAGGAAATGATGATGACGAAGTCAAGATCAACCAAGTCCCTACAAAGCAGAATAACATTAAATAATCTTTGGATATTGTACCAACTGCAGGATAATGTACAGGCTAAATGGCTTAACACAGACATAAAGGATTATGGGATAGTTAACTTATAATATGAAGGAACAAAGTTCATACGTGCAATGGGGCACAAAGAATCGCTGATGGGGAGATTGAGATGAAACAGCACAAAGGCAGTTGGTGTAAAGGGTAGCTAAATCCAAGTATAATTAACTTGAATGTGTTAGATAGGGTTAGATGAATGGCAGATAATCTTAGAATTAGATTTAGTCATAAGGTGAATAAGTTGCAGAAAAAGAAACTGTACAAGTAGGTTTATTTCAAGAAAAAAAGGTATAAATATAGCATGAAATCCTTAACTAGGCAAAATCCACATTAGAAATAGCCTGGATTAGTGATGCTCCTAACCCCCAATGAGTCTCTTGTTAATGAGTGTATAAATGTATCGCTTGCTTGTATTACACATGTTCTGTCCAATAAAATCTCTGTCAAGTTGATGCAACTCCTGGGGCTCAAGCCTTTATTCACAGAAATGTGGATCACTAACGAGCACCTACCTTCAGTAAAACTCGTTTGATCTCAGCCAATCATGGTTGGTGATATATTATTTTCCAGATGTGGAGCAGTAATCAAAGGAATTGTGACAAAATACAAAGTATTTTTGTCTGAGATTATTTTTCATATTTTTTATTGATGGCCATAGTATACGCAAGGGATTAATATCAAAATAATCTGCATTTATATAGCACCATTCACATTTTTAGAATATCCCAAAGAACTTTATAGTCAGTAAATTGCTTTTGAAGTAGAGTGATAGTTTTTTTTAAAAAGGCAAAACAGCAGCCAGTTTGCGCACAGCAAGGTCCCCGCATAATAGCAAGGTAATTGACCAATTAATCTGTTTTTGAGGAATAGTAGTACTATAGGATCTTTGACATTTACCTGTACAGGTAGATAGAGCCTCAGTTGAAAATCTCATTCAAAAGATAGCACCTCTGACAGTGCACCACTCCCTTAGTTCTACATGAAAGTGTTAGCCGAGATCACGTGCTCAACCCCAGGAGTGGGGCTTGAAGCTACAAAAGCTTCTGACTCAGTGACAAGTGTGCTATTGCTGGGCTAAGCTGGCATTGTTATTGCTAACTGCATTCTGCAAACTGGAGGGAATTTAAATAAGTAAAATAATCGAAATCTGACAATAGGCACAAAGTCCTTGAAATATATGACCAAGCTGTTGCATTTGTATATATATGGGGGGGTGGGGCGCGGAGTAGAATAGCCAGTCGTACATCTATGAAACCAGCCATGTCATTAAATTTCAAAGCCAACAAGGTGATTGACATGCGGAGGTAGAAATTCTTGGATAATATTTGTAATTTAAAATTAGAAGTGTTAATCTTATAAGACTGCACAATGATCTAGGTTTGTTAGCACATGGAGGTATATGGAGAGATTATGATCCAATAATGATCCAACAAAAAAAAACTGATTTTGCACATTCCTTTAGTGAACCTCAACACCGGTGGGTGACAGTCTCAATATTCCCACCCCCCCCACACACAAAAGGATGAAATGGCTATTCAGTGAATCCTGATGTACTGGACATGACATCGGAGTGAGGAGTAGTAACAGGATAAGAGAGATTTAGCATTTAAGACTTATCCTCATTGAGATTACTGGTTTTAAAGCCGGTGTTGACTCTTGATTGATCTTCATAATCCAAGGCTTTAGTAGATGAGACACAAGAGATCCAAATTCTTATGCATAAATGCTGCTGAGATTTTCACAGGTTCGGAAGAAATTCCAACCTTTGTAATACAGGGTTGATGGTGGAAGACCAGCACAAAGAGTATTGGAGAAGTCAAGCTTTGGGGTGAAGATGACAGTAGGGTTTTGGTGGAATAAGGAGAGAGATGGGTGGAGTGAGGCACTGTTTTGAGAGTTGGAAAAAAGCATTTCCTGACTCAGCTTGAAATGGCAGGCTGGAAGGTTGATGGACTTGAGGCTCAAAGTGAATGGTTTCTGGATTAATTAAATATCAAGGGCAGCAGAAACTGTGTGTCAGATGTGCTCACAGCTGTTTCATTCAATTTACAGAACATTTTCTGAGGTGATTAAATGAGTTGGGGAGTTGATGCCATAGAATTACAGTAGATACAATCTAAAGCAGATTGAATATATTTTGTGGAAAGAATAGGTTTGATGGAATAAATGATCTTTTCTCATTCCATTAATTTCTCATGTTTTCTTACGAATATTTTAACACAAGAATGCTTTATGCATAGGTAACGGATGTCATAGAATCACAAGCAAACATACAACCTTAATATGTAAATTAAATAAGTACATAATGCTAACCAGTATAAACATAAAACAACATAGCTCATCCAAGGGGCAAAATGGAAACTGAAGGTTGTTTAAGAGTATATATGCTTTATAGTTGTCTGTGCAAAAATAAAGCATTTTAAAGTAACTGTCACTTATTATGACATTATTACATGCAGCATTTTAACAACATTCTGACACTACAACCTGATATGGCATTATTCAAATGTCACAATCCCAAATCAAAAATTTGGACAATGTTGTCCTATATACTGCACTGTAAAGTAAACAACTAAAGGAGAAATATATTCAGCTGGCGTCTTCAGATTTAAAAGTACTACCACTCTTCCACCCTCGAGCTTCAAATCCACATTATAAAAAATGATGTCTCGAGGTAGAAAAGAATGGCCTCAACCATGTTAAGTGTATGATATACACACACACACAAATAAAATCCGTAAAGTTTTGAAGTTAATAATTCATCTGTTATTAATAGACTAGGTATGGTGCTCCTCTAACGTTCAACAAAATAAATTGCAGCGTCACTGGAGTTCAAAATTAGTAAATCAGTAACAGGAGCCCGCTAGCTATTGCAGTCCAACACAATGCCCAATGCCAACAAAAAAACAACTTTCAGCCAAATCTAATGCAATCTCTAATTTTCAATAATAAAAGCAGAAAATGCTGGAAATACTCAGCAAGTCAGACAGCATGAAATGAAAGATTATCGACCTGAAACGTTAATTCTGTTTCTCTCTCCACAGATGCTGCCTGACCTGCTGAGTATTTCCAGCATTTTCTGTTTTTATTTCAGATTTCCAGCCTCTGCAGTATTTTGCTTTTGCTCTAATATTCAGTGCCAATTTTCAATTCAACTTCTGCCAAAATAAACCTCTTTTTGAAATTATTGGTCAAATATTAAATGCAAGGTAAAAATTAAGCAATTAAATGTCATATTCTGTAGATTTAAATGTTTGCTTTGAGATATTCGTTTTAGGACATAGTTTTAAGTGCTACCTCTAATTTGCACAGCATCACCATACTTGTGCAGAGTATGAGTACATTCTCCATCTTGCACAAGGTTCACTCACAGCATGACAATTATATACTTCAGTTGCACAATATTCGTACTACTAATACGCTCCTGACATCAGAATATCCTCAAAATCAATACAAACATATTTTTTCCTGACGGTCTAAATGACTAGAAGTTATTGATCTTAATTATGAACATTGGAGCGACAAGCCATCTCTGGCCTGAATGATAACCAAGTGCAAACATGACGTGCATTTATAAACTTCTCCAGTCCAGCAGCTATTCTGTTCATGTTTAAATACTAGCTTATGATGGTGTGCTAGTGAAATAACCATTCCCATTATAGAGTTTTTTATTTTTCTTCTTCTTCTTCTGAGGTAATGGCGTTGACAACATTTTGTTGACTTGTTCCATTTGGTCATCCTGCTCTAGGGAAACATTTCTTGGAGAGATACTGTTGCAAAGGACTTGGTGTATCATTGATTCACATTCCATTCTCTCTAGAAATTTTTCTTCTTGCGATAATGGCATGTGTTCTCCGTTCTGCTCTGCCATTCTTTTTGAGTGTTTATTGGTCTTGGGATTCTTCGGGCAAGCGGTAGGCTGTGTTCTCTCATCTTCTCGTTCATGTGATAGCACACAGGTATTTTGGAGACTGGCTGGGTTACGCAATGGACTGCCTGGGGTTGTCTGGTCTGCCACGATGTGTCTAGTTTTGTGTCTGAAATGCTTAAGTGGAGGAAGATTTTGCATTGGCTGGTTCTTTTGTTCAACTGTTACCTGTTTATTTTGAACATTGTCTTTTTTTTTGCCATTGGTTACACGTTTGTCTTTATTTTTGTCATTGGAGTTCTTTTTCTGAAGGCACTTTTTCTTTTTTTCAAACCTCTTTTCTATTATGAAGCAGCTGTTATCCTACAAATTAAACAAACATTACGACCAAAGAATGAATAAAATAGCTGCACACCTACATTTTCTTAATTATTATCTATAAACATTAAAATTTGAGGTGTTAATGAGACATTAGGCAGCTAGGGATAGACAAGAGTATCAGGCCAGTGGATCAGGAATCAGAACATGCTACAAACTTTTTAATTCATGAGTTTCAAAGCTCCACAATAATTAAATCTCAAGGCACCAAAGATTGCCACAATGTTGTGTGTATGATACACCTAAATTTAAATGTTTCTAAATCATCTATTAAATATTTACATACTCCTCTAACATTCAGTGGAATAAAATCCAAGATTTCTTCAGTTCAAATCACGATTCATGAGTAAAAGTTTGCAATCAGTGCCAATGAAAAAGTGCAGCAAAATCTAATCCAATATTTTCTACATACATTTTTAATTTGACGTGACAAAAGAAATCTTTGGTTACATTTTTAGTTATAAACTCAATTATGCATCTATTAAGTAGTACATTCTGTAGATGGTGATAACATGTCTGAAGTTCGTTATTACTCTTAAGTTCTGAGAAATACATTTTCAGATATAGCTTAAGGCAATAGTTTGCAAAGTTCTGTATATGGGGGTGCCTCTTGCAACACTCCTAGGGACTCCTTATATGTAATTATACACTCCCAGGGACCGCTTACCCCAAGAGTCAGCCACCCAAGCAATGTTAAACAGTGAAGGAAATCTATTTTTTAGTGTACAGCAAAATAAATGTACTAGTAAGTCAACATGCATAGGAAAAGAAAAAACAATGTAAGATATAGAATTCAAGACATATCCAGTCCAGATAGACAGAAGTCTTATGATTACGTGGAACCCAGTTTGAAAACTTATGATTTAAGATGCTACCTCGTCTCACTCTAGCTGATTTTTACAGCTCCAGTAATTGGAGTATTAGGCTCGGCTTCCATAACAAACGCATTTCAAAATCAATTTTGTTCACTGTCCTCTGCATCTTGCACCAGCCACCCCATCCCCCACCCAAGATGCAGTGGGAAATTGTAGTGCTAGAGGAGGTTACAAAGATAGCGGGGGGCAGCCAAGGCAGGATTTAAACTCAAGGAGGAGTAATTTAAACGTGAGGGGAACGGATGCCAATGTTGGTCAGTGAGTACAAGGATAATGGGCAAACAAGACTTAGTGCAGGATGGGAACTGGGCAGCAGAGTTTGGGATCAACTGAATGATCTTAGACTTAAAGGAAATGGGATGGAGAAAAAAAAAGAGAGAAGTCAAAAGACAGTGGGACAGTACTTCAAATACACAATTCACTTTAATTCCCCACTCCACTCCCACTCTGACCTCTCCGTTCTCGGCCTCTTATACTGTTCCAATGAAGTTCAAGGCAAGCTCAAGGAACATCACCTCATCTTTCGCTTAGGCACTTTACAGCCTTCTGGACTCAACATCGAGTTCAACAATTTCAGACTATAACCTCCGCCCCATAATTTATTTTTCCTGTTTTTTTCTCTTTCCCACGGCAGCTGTTAATGATTCTGCTATTTCCATTTGCACCCTATCTAGACTCATCTTTTGTTTCTTAACATGCCAATTACCACCCCCTTTTGCCTCGCATCATTATCCCTTTTGTCTCTTAATCTTTCTACCTTCCATCATGATCATCATAAGCAGTCCCTCAAAGCGAGGATGACTTGCTTCCACGCCAAAAAAGGGATGAGTTTACAGGTGTTTCAATGAAGGACCTAATATTCCAGATCCCGAACTACATCGTGAAGAGTGGAAGATGCCTGTGCTTGGATTTTTTTAACGTGTGGTGGCTGGTGTGCAACGGCCACCACACGGGCTTGACAGAGCTAGGTCTTGGTCCAGTGGCAAGGATTACCCAAGGCTAACTGGAGACCTGCTCTGCTGCACAGACCGAGCGCGCACTCATATCACAGTGTGGGCTGGCCCGTGCTGCCCCTGGACCCTCACCTCTTCTGGGCCCCAGATTCACGCCTCTCCTGGGCCCCGGTCACTTCCCTCTACAAACTCTTGCTGCTCCTTTCTCCCCCGATCACAGACTGTCCCTTTTGTTCTTTCCTCCCCCTTTCCCTGCCCCGACACTTGCTTAAAAACCTGTTACATCGCAAACTTTTTCCAGTTCTGACAAAGGTTCATCGACCGGAAACGTTAACTGGATTTCTCTCTTCACATATGCTGCCTGATCTGCTGAGTATTTCCAGCATTTTCTGTTTTTACTTCAAATACAAAACTGTTTTGTCTGGCTTAATTTGGGCCAATGTAGAAGGACGACAGTGCAGAGCTCGCTCAGATTATGTTAGCGGAAACTGTCACAGTTGAAGGTCTTAGAACTGCTAATATTTGAGTGTTTATTTGATGCCTTCTATCTTGGTATAAACATTTAAGTAAATGTTCTTCAATAAGTTTGCGAATTTTTAAAAAGTCGACCATGAAACTAAATTGCAGACAGATACACTTTGTGATCTAATGCACTTCATTCATAAATCTTGTAGGTGCCTTTGGTTTGAGAATATGATCAGTTATTACTCTACTTGATTTTTAAATACAATGGGGGCGAAATTGGGGAGTTAACAGGGCTTTGCGACCGGACGGGGCGCTGACAATGACTCCCGCCATATTTTTGCAGTGACGCTACGGCATTGCCCCCCCCCGATCTCCTTCACCGAGATATCGTGACATCATCGCCCTGGCAGCGCACCGGACTCGAAATTGACTTTCGCTCCCTGCAGCAGCGCGGGCGAAAGCACAGACAGCTACAGGAGGCGTGTATCGGGCGGCCTGCCGCTTCGGGGGCGATGATCAACGGCGAGGTGGCTTGATATAGCACACTGCTTCCTTCTTGGAGCGCAAATGGCGAGTTTTTTAGAAGTTTGAAATCGTGAGCGCCTGGCTTCAAACTGTTAAAAATTAGCGCCCCAAATAGGGCGATAGTGAATTTCTCCCCCAATTTGTCTTTAGTTATTAAACTTAATACCCAGAGATTATGTGTCCAATATAAATAATTTAGTTACCACAATTTTCACATCAAACGTGTCTTCATTTTCAGAGTCTTCAATGCAGGTTTCATCACTATAACATTAAAAACATTACTGTTACCCAGTTTATAAAGTACATGTTAAATGACAGAAAAATGTTCCTTTAACTTTGAGCCCTGCTACTTTATTGACAGGGGTGAACAATGAGTGCTTAAAAAAAAGTTAGCCTGAAACTGAATTCCTGTGTCAAGCTGAGGAAGTGTCACAATTCAGGATTCTCTCCAAGTAAACCAGACCCTATAACCATAAAGGGGATGTAATCCTTATTGAACTATAATGGATATATTTAAAATTATATAATTCAAAGATTTAATCAGTGAACTGACATTTAATGCTTTAAACTGGAAACAGCTTCAAATGTGTCATTACATGAGTTATTCCTTGCAAATACCCATAGGCGTCTATGCACCCCTGCACATACTGACATACTCTTGTAGCAACCTGTCCAAATTTTTCTGCTACTCAAAACGGAAGTGCCATCATTGCAGAGAACTTTTTTTTAAACACACATTTAAAGCGAAGAGAAATAGCGGCCCTGAATTTGTGGGCGGAAGGTTCCCGCGGGGAAATGCCTCCGATCCGCAAATAAAATGCCCGCGTACCTGGAGGTACGGAGATTTGCAGTCCTAGGCCTCTCCTGGTACACGTGGGCAAATGCCCACATATCCCGGGGGCACAGGAGTTTCGCAAGCGCCCCTGGGATCACATGGGCTGGCCCAACGAATGATAGAAGGGAATCCTCATTCATGCTCATGGGGATTTTGTATGTACAGAAACCCCCTAAGTATGAACGGGAATACCCCCCTTTTGGTAGAAGCATTAAGCCCTCCCCACCCCGCCACCCCCACAGTTCCATTCATCTCCGAGACAGTGGATAGATAACCAACCTGCTCCTGAGCTTCTAGCAATACTGGTCTGAGCTAACCTTGCGGAAAATACTTTTCCAGATCCTCTTCTCTTCCCTTTCCTTCCTCCCCCCCCCTGTGCTTGGTACTTGCCCATAATGTAGTGTTAAATGCATGGAAGACTGAAGGTGCATCCTCCACTGTGTTGGTGTTCGACTAAATGTGCCACCAAATTAAGAGTCTTCCGAGCCACTTTACTCCACTCCTCTCCAGAAACCATTGGGTTACACTGAAGTAAGTTTGAACAGGTGTAGTGGCTCTAATAGCTCACCCAAGAGCCATTTTTTACTTGTAAAGTTAGATGGTGTCAGCGAGCTATTCAACTGTGGTGGCAGCACAACAGAGCCTAATCCTGTTCTCACCCGACATCTATATATGTGCATTTCCAAGCAGGAATCTGACCCAGAGCATTGAGACCAACTGTAATGCTGCCATCATCTCCATGGCTAAAATCAGTTAATTTAGCACAGACTAGCACAGAGCTGGGACATTCCGGCTCTGCCCGATTTAATTTCATACTGGCCAGTGCCTCCAGCAAGTGAGTCAGACCCCGAGATAATTAAGACTAGCCGAAGTACCTCTCCTGATCTGCTGGCTAAATGACAGGGCACAGGCTAGCATTAACACAATCTATATATAAACACAAGCAGGGAAACTAGGTGAGATTTTACATTTCAAAGTACCGACCTACCTGCTTTCCGGTAAGGGTGAAATTGGTCTTTTCTCATCCAAGTACTTGTATTGTGTTACTGGGCCACTGACTCTCTCTGTGCAGTCCACATTTATTTTCTTTAAGGACGTTATGAGGTGGTTTTGACATTTTAACTCCTTCATGTAATTAAATAATCCACACAAAGCTGCTTGCTATAAATTCAGAGAATTTAAGTGTTAGAAAATTTACCAAAATAACATTCGAGTTACAGGAATCTGTTATTTTACATGCTTTACAATTGCATAGTGTGATATTGATAGATTAGTAATGAATACGGTAATTGTGTGAGAAATCCTTTTGTCCATTATTTAACAAAGTATTGTTAGCCTGCTAATGCTGGTTTTTAAAAAAAAAGAAACAAAAGAATTTCATACGAATGCATGAACACATCAAAAGTTTGCAAGTGCATAAGCCAGAGCAAATAGAACAGAGGGTACAAACCGGGACATAGGATTTGAGAGTTGCAGAGGTAAGCTGGTACAAAGCTATGAAGCAATTTATAGACAACTATGAAATCAGTGAATTTTGAAATCAGTGAGCTGGGAGATTGATACAGGATGAGTTTATTTGTACTGCCAAAATGGCTGCCTTGTCTTTGATTGGCTCTCCATCACATGACCTATTGCTGATTTATCCTCTAAGGGGACCAGCCACACCCTGAAGTTTCTCTGGAATCGTCCAGCGCAAGTTCTGACTGACTGCGCAAATTGTAATGCTATCCATTTTGATTTCAGAAGCCACAGAGGATAGATCCCCAAAAGCCACCAAGTTCCAGCCGAAGTCCCTTACACCAGCACATGTGCTGCCTTCTCCGCCGCCCACAGGCATAGATGGGGCATTGTGTGTGGGTCACGGATTGTTAACAGATTTATTGGGAATAGTGACAATATTGTGACTTCTGGATTTCATCCACTCCAACGATGTCCTTCCCCCACCGCTTCTCTCTCCGCCGCCCACAGGCTCTAAGGAACAACGTGGTCTATCCATTGCGGGGCCCCAATTCTGGGAGGTATCCGGGCGGAGTTGAGAGGACACAGGTGCAGAAGGATAGAAAAAGGACAGTACAAATAGACACTCTGATTGATATATTAGTAATGAATATGGTCATTGTGTGTGAAATCCTTTTATCCATTATTTAACAAAGTGTTAACCACTTGTTAGCCTGCTAATGCCGGTTTTAAAAAGATGCAAAAGAATTTGGAGTTGGCAAATGCGGACTGCCATACTAGTCTGAAAACGACCGATCTGGGAAACTAAGCAGAGTCAGGCCTGGTTGGTACTTGGATGGGAGACCGCCTGATAATACCAGGTGCAGTAGGCTTTGATGGCCAAGGTGACCATCAACAGGTCCAGGCAGAAGGTGGTCGTTCAGCCCGACTGTCTGCCTCTCTTCCGCGGCTACGTTCGCGCCTGGGTGTCCTTGGAGATGGAGCACGAGCGTGCCGGTTGACACCACAAGGCCTTCCCCGACCGGTGGGCACTAGATAGACTGGAGTGCATCATTACAACAGGGAACAGAATTTTAATTTGATTCGTTATGGTTCCCTTTAACGTTTATTTGTTAATTTGCGTGTTCTAGTGGTTGTGCCCACTTTAATAAGGGGGTACACAATTGAGTTGTATTATTTAAAGGAAGTTGGGAGCTGGGAAAGCATTGGGAATCAGCGAATGACAGGAGTGGTAGGTGAGTGGGACTTACTGCAAGATTGGATGCAGGTAGTGAAGCTCTGGATGAGTTGGGCTTTACTATAAGGTGGAGCGTGGGAGGCCAACAAGAAGACCATTGGAGGAACCAAGCCTGGAGATGCCAAAGGCATGAATGAGGGTCTCAGTGGTAGTAGTGGTCGGATGAATGGCAGAAGTATGAGAGGTGTGGAAGTAAACAATCTCGATGAACTGGACGCCAAGTCAGATCAGGATTGAATAGCGCACCGAGGCTCTGTACCACTGGGTTTAGCCTGAGGGAAGAGTCATGAGAGAGACAGAGCGGGCTAAGGTGCAAAGTTTCTTTCGAAAATGAATGCTTTTGTTTTGCTGGTATTGAACTGGAGAAAATGCAAGGTCATCTCCAACTTGATTTTGGTCAGCATAGCAAGAGTTCAGGATAGTGATAGAGTAGGAGGTGGAGAATGTGCATGTGAAGGAAATGGAAGGTAATTTATTAAAAATGCCACTGGTTTTGTGCTAAATAGTGTCTTGGATTCAGGGTCAGCGGTCATTCCCATAAGCATTCTCTACGATCTGGAGTACACCTTTCTCTTCTTGGGAAACAGTGTAAGGGCAGTGGAGTTCGTGATAGGCATGGCGAGGTGGATGATGAAGGAAATAAAGAACTGATTGAAATGGCCCAGTCAGTGATTGTGACCTCGGTAGTGGCATGGCCGTGCACGACAGCTACGTCAGGGAGGGTAGGTTATATGCAAATGAACTTGAATGAGGACAGGAGGGCAGAGAGATCAGAAGGGACAAGGGAATGAAGGTGATGGGCGAAATTACATAGGATGAATATGGTCACATTGTGTAGTGCCTGGGTGTGGTGAAAAGGGGAAAGATTTCAGGAAGGAAAACACCTGTGTACTTGGGAGGGTAGCAGACAAGCAGGACTTTACGGAGACACAAAAACATGCCCAAAAGAGAGGTGGGAGAGAAATAAGGGACAGAAGAAGATGGCATTTCCAGATGAGGGTTATAACACCAGTGTGTTAATTTGGGAAGAGAACCTGGTTCCACGGGTTATTTTGCTCGAGACCAATCATGCGTAAACCCAAACAGTGACTGTTGTCAGGTTAATTATTGCAGAAACATCACAGCAGAACCTCAGCCTGTCCTCATGAAACATGTATACTTGTGAACTCAAGTAGGGCTAGCTGGACAGCAATATGGAGCAGGAGCCCTGGTCAAATTTCCCCTCTTTAACCTGAGGACATTCAAGCGAGTGTTACCTTGCTGACAGCAGCTAATTTAGCACAGACTGGAGATTCAATGTGGTATTTATAGTTAAGCTACTCACTGTCTCACCCAGCGAAATAATCGAGGGAGCCAAAGACTTTCAAATACCATACATGCCTTGCATACAACAAAATTAACCACAAATACATTACAGTATAAATAAGAATACAAATAAAAGAAAGACGTGTATTTATATAGCGCCTTTCAAGACCACCGGACGTCTCAAGGCACTTTACAGCCAATGAAGTACTTTTGGAGCATAGTCACTGTTGTAATGTGGGAAATGTGGCAGCGAACTTGTGCACAGCAAGTTCCCACAAACAGCAATGTGATAATGACCAGATAATTTGTTTTTCTTACATTGATTGAGGGATAAATATTGGCCAGGACACTGGGGATAACTCCCCTGCTCTTCTTCGAAATAGTGCCAAGAGATTGTTTACGTTCACCTGAGGGAGCAGACGGAACATCGGTTTAATGTCTCATCTGAAAGACGGCATCTCTGACAGTGCAGCACTCCCTCAGCACTGCACTAAGGAAGACACAAATAACCTTCCGGAAATACTCGGGGTTCGATTGTCTCGAACTGAAGGAAATCCTTATTAGTCAGGAAATTGTGTTAGGGAAATTGATGGGATTGAAGGCCGATAAATCCCCAGGGCCTAATAGGCTTCATCCCAGAGTACTTAAGGAAGTGGCCCTAGAAATAGTGGATGCATTGGTGATCATTTTCCAACAGCCGATTGACTCTGGATCAGTGCCTATGGACTGGAGGCTAGCTAATGTAACACCACTTTTTAAAAAAAGGAGGGAGAGAGAAAACAGGGAATTATAGACCGGTTAGCCTGATATCGATGGTGGGGAAAATGTTGGAATCAATTATTAAAGATGAAATAGCAGCGCATTTGGAAAGCAGTGTCAGGATTGGTCCTAGTCAGCATGGATTTATGAAAGGGAAATCATGCTCGACAAATCTTCTCGAATTTTTTGAGGATGTAACTAGTAGAGTGGACAAGGGAGAACCAGTGGATGTGGTGTATTTGGACTTTCAAAAGGGTTTTGACAAGGTCCCACACAAGAGATTAGTGTGCAAAATTAAAGCACATGGTATTGGGGGTAATGCACTGACGTGGATAGAGAAATGGTTGGCAGACAGGAAGCAGAGAGTCAGAATAAACGGGTCCTTTTCAGAATGGCAGGCAGTGACCAGTGGGGTGTTGCAGGGTTCAGTGCTGTGACCCCAGCTATTTAGAATATACATCAATGATTTAGATGAAGGAATTGAATGTAATATCTCCAAGTTTGCAGATGACACTAAGCTGGTTGGCGGTGTGAGCTGTGAGGAGGAATGCTAAGTGGCTGCAGGGTGACTTGGACAGGTTAGATGAGTGGGCAAATGCATGGCAGATGCAGTATAATGTGGATAAATGTGAGGTTATCCACTTTGATGGCAAAAACAGGAAGGCAGAATATTATCTGAATAGGGACAGATTAGGAAAAGGGGAGGTGCAGCGAGACCTGGGTGCCATGGTACATCAGTAATTGAAGTTTGGCATGCAGGTACAGCAGGCAGTGAAGGTGGCAAATGGCATGTTGGCCTTCATAGCTAGAGGATTTGAATATAGAAGCAGGGATGTCTTACTGCAGTTGTACAGAGCCTTGGTGAGGTCACACCTGGAATATTGTGTTCAGTTTTGGCCTCCTAGTCGGAGGAAGGATGTTCTTGCTATTGAGGGAGTTCACCAGATTGATTCCCGGGATGGCAGGACTGACATATGAGGAGAGACTGGATCAACTGGGCTTGTACCCACTGGAGTTTAGAAGAATGAGAGAGGATCTCATAGAAACATATCAAATTCTGACGAGATTGGACAGGTTAGAGGCAGGAAGAATGTTCCCATTACTGGGGAGTTCCAGAACCAGGGGTCAGAGTCTAAGAATAAGAGGCAAGTCACTTAGGACCAAGATGAGGAGAAACTTCTTCACTCAGAGAGTTGTTAACCTGTGGAATTCTCTACCGCAGAAAGTTGTTGAGACATATTCAAAAGGGAGTTAGAAATGGCCCTTACAGTCAAAGGGATCAAGGGGTATGGAGAGAAAGCAGGAAAGGGGTACTGAGGTTGAATGATCAGCCATGATCTTATTGAATGGCGATGCAGGCTCGAAGGACCGAATGGCCTACTTCTGCATCTAATTTCTATGTTTCTATGTTTCTGAAGTGTCAGCCTTGATTTATGTGCTCAAGTTCCTGGAGTGGCACTTGAACCACCTGAAAAAGGTGGAAAAAAGATGTGAAAAGCTGTTGTGAATCAATATTTCCAAAGTATTTTACGGAGAAAATACTTTAATAGGCTGTATGACTATTACTTAACATACTATGGGCTCATTATTTACCTCATATGTAAAAATCATCTTAAATGGCAAATGCTTCCTTCCATACTCCTTTCGCACAAATGGAAACTGCAGGCCTCGTTCTCGCAACCTCCTCCGCTTCTCTGCTACAGCTGTGGATGATTGAGGCCTTCCCCTTGGACCCCCAGATTTCTTATTGATGCAACTGTTTTTGCATCTCTTGCGTAGCTGCCGCCTTCTTGTTTCACCAACCTTCACAAAACATGCACGGCCTAGGAACTCATCTGAATCAGTTGAGCTCTCGGTATCTTCTGCAGTTTGATTGTGGATGGCTGATCTGGTTTGGAGTTTTCTTGAACCCCGTCTTCTTGCCTTTCTTACTGGTATGGATGGACACTGTGTTTTAAATAAACTGCTAACTGAATCTGAGCTATCCCTAGAAATATAAATAAATACATTAAACGATATGCACTGCGCAAAGATCTTCACTATAAAGAAAAACTTGCATATATATAGCGCCTTTCACGACCACTGGGCGTCTCAAAGCACTTTACAGCCAATGAAGTACTTTGAGTGTAGTCACTGTTGCAATGTGGGAAATGCAGCAGCTAATTTGCGCACAGCAAGCTCCCACAAACAGCAAATTGATAATGACCAGATAATCTGGTTTTGTTATGTTGATTGAGGGATAAATATTGGCCAGGACACCGGGGATAACTCCTCGGCTCTTCTTCAAAATAAGAACATAAGAAATAGGAGCAGGAGTAGGCCATTTGGCCCATCGAGCCTGCTCCGCCATTTAATAAGATCATGGCTGATCTGATCATGGACTCAGCTCCACTTCCCTGCTCGCTCCCCATAACCCTTTATTCCCTTATTGCTCAAAACTCTGTCCATCTCCACCTTAAATATATTCAATGACTCAGCCGCTACAGCTCTCTGGGGCAGAGAATTCCACAGATTTACAACCCTCAAAGAAGAAATGCCTCCTTATCTCAGTTTTAAATGGGCTGCTCCTTATTCTGAAACTATGGGCTAGAATTTCCAAAAAATCCGCCAGCGCCGGATTGCTGCCCAAAATACCGCTAAGATTCTCAAATTATCGCCGCAGAAAAATGCCATAAAAAAAGAAAAAAAAATCCGCCCAGCGAAAAAAAATGGACCTTACACCCCGATTCTCAGCGGAAAATGGAACCTTGGGCAGTTCTTTAAAAAAAAAATGGGCGCTAATTACTAAAATTTACACTGAGGCTGTGGGTTAGGCCTAGGAGGAGAAAAACACAAAATACTTTTTCAAAAAACAGATTAAAATAAAAAAAAACAGAAAAACTCTCAGGGCTTTTTTCATTTTAATCACTGCAAGAGAATTTAAAAATAATTAGCAAAAAACCAATTTACTTACCTTTTTTTGGAAGGATTACTCGCCTACCGCACAGCACCGCTGTTTTGCGTGTGCAGTTTTCTTTCAACTTATCTACGGGTCACCGCTGAGCCAAAAATCAGGCGATAGCAATCTATGGACGGTGCACGCCGGTGGTCCTCTCCCCAGCGGTATTTTGAAACCGCCAGCGGAACTCAGCTGTGAAAATTTGCGGCGACCCGGTTCTTGCCCAAAACAACCGATACCGCCAAGAAACCGGGTGATGATGCAGTGGAAATTCTAGCCCGATGTCCCTTAGTTTTAGTTTCCCCTATGAGTGGAAATATTCTCTCTGCATCCACCTTGTTGAGACCCCTCATTATCTTAGATGTTTCGATAAGAACACCTCTCATTCTTCTGAACTCCAATGGAGTATAGGCCTATCCTACTCAACCCATCTTCATATGTCAACCCCATCAACTCCGGAATCAACCCAGTGAACCTTCTCTGAACAGCCTCCATTGCAAGTATATCCTTCCTTAAATACGGAGACCAAAACTGTATGCAGTTCTCCAGGTGTGGCCTCACCAATACCCTGTACAGTTGTAGCAGAACTTCTCTGCTTTTATACTCTATCCCCCTTGCAATAAAGGCCAACATTCCATGCCTTCCTGATTACTTGCTGTACCTGCATACTAACTTTTTGTGTTTCACGCACAAAGACCCACCAGGTCCCTCTGTACTGCAGCACTTTGCAATTTTCTCTATTTAAATTATAATTTGCTTTTTTATTTTTCCTACCAAAATGGATAACCTCACACTTTATACTCCTTCTACCAAATTCTTGCCCACTCAATTAGCCTGTCTATATCCCTTTGCAGATTGTTTGTGTCCTCCTCACAACTTGTTGCCCACCCATCTTTGTATCAGCAAATTTGGCTACATTACACTCGGTCCCTTCATCCAAGTCATTAATATAAATTGTAAATAGTTGAGGCCCCAGCACCGATCCCTGCAGCACCCTACTAGTTATTGTTTGCCAACTGGAAAATGACCCATTTATCCCAACTCTCTGTTTTCTGTTAGTTAGCCAATCCTCTATCCATGCTAATATCTTACCCCCAACCCTGTGAACTTTTATCTTGTGCAGTAACCTTTTATGTGGCACCTTATCAAATGCCTTCTGGAAATCCAAATACACCACATCCACTGGGTCACCCTCATCCATCCTGCTTGTTACATCCTCAAAGAACTCCAGCAAATTTGACAAACATAATTTCCCTTTCATAAAACCATGCTGACTCTGCTTGATTGAATTATGCTTCTCCTATTGTCCTACTACTGCTTCCTTAATAATGGACTCCAGCATTTTCCGAATGACAGATGCTAGGCGAACTGGTCTATAGTTTTCTGCTTTCTGTCTGCCTCCTTTTTTTAAAAAAAAGTGCCATGGGATCTTTTACGTCCACCTGAGGGGGCAGACTGGGCCTCGGTTTAATGTCTCATCCGAAAGACAACACATCCGACAGTGCAGCACTCCCTCAGCACTGCACTGTCAGCCTAGTTTGATGTGATCAAGAGTGGGACTTGAACTCAGAACCTTCCGACTCGAGGCAATAGTGCTACCCACTGAGCCACAGCTGACCTGCAAGTATACATCACACAACAGCCCATTACAAAGAGGTTTTAAGAGTAATGTAATTCCACTTCAGAAAATCTGACTATGGTCACGGTTACACATTCCACTGGTTTAGCTCTTGATATTCCTTTAAGTTCAGTATCAGTAGCTATCCCCATATGCACACCTTGCATCCTCTATGAGCTGGAGTATACTTTTACTACCCAATATCTAATTTAACAATTGCATGATCTGAAGGTGTAACATGGAACTCTTGTTGCGTATACCGGCAACTGTAATCTCGTATCTCTCACCCCATGCATTTTCCTCACTTTCTGGAAGGCAGGCTGAAAAGCACTCGAGTGGGAAAAGGCAAATCAACAAACTGACTTACATGCACAAATGAACACTTTATTGGCTATAAAGTGCTTTGAGACATCCGATGGTTGTGAAAGGCGCTATATAAATGCAAGTCTTTCTTTACTTTATGGTTTTCACAGTTGAGGTTCATTCGTTTTCTACCGCTCATGTCATAAACATAATAAAGTACAACTCTGCCACTGTTGGCTTTCAAGCTGTTACCAAGCTAAGTGGCCATGTTCTATTACAGGCTGGATCTGCCCACCTCAAGTCTCCTTTTCCAGAATCAACAACAATTTGTATTTATATAGCACTTTGAAACATCCCAAGGTGCTTCACAGGAGTATTATGTGATAAAAATTTGACACCGAGCCGCATTTGTAGAAATTTGCGCAGGTGGCCAAATGCTTGGTCAAAGAGGTATGTTTTAAGGAGCATCTTGAAGGAGGAAAGAGAGGTAGAGAGGCAGAGAGGTTTAGGCAGGGAGTTCCAGAGCTTGGGGTCGAGGCAACAGAAGGCTTGGCCACCAATGGTTGAATGATTATAATCAGGGATGCTCAGGAGGGCAGAATTAGAGGAGCGCAGACATCTTGTGGGTTGTGTGGCTGAAGGAGATTACAGAGATAGGGAGGGGCGAGGCCATGGAGGGATTTGAAAATCAGGATGAGAATTTTGAAATTGAGGCAAGCCAATTTAGGTCAGCGAGCACAGGGGTGATGGGTGAGCGGGACTTGGTGCGAGTTAGGAATGGGCAGCCGAGTTTTGGATCACCTCTAGTTTACGTAGGGTAGAATGTGCGTTGGAAAGTCTAGAGGTAACAAAGGCACGGATGAAGGCTTCAGCAGCGGATGAGCTGATGCAGGGGCGGAGACGGGTGATGTTACGGAGGTGGAAATAGGCAGTCTTAGTTATGCTGCAGATATGTGGTTGAAAGCTCATTTCAGAGTCAAATATGACACTATGGTTGCGAACAGTCGGGTTCAGCCCCAACCAGGAGTTGGGAAGAGGGATAGAGTCAGTGTCTAGGAAACAAGAGTTGTGGCGGGGACTGTAAACAATGGCTTCGGTCTTCCCAATATTCAATTGGAGAAAATTTCTGCTCATCCAGAACTGGATGGCGGACAAGCAGTCAGACAATTTGAGGGGGTCGAGAGAAGTGGTAGTGAGGTAGAGCTGGGTGTTGGCAGCGTACATGTGGAAACTGAAAGAGGAAGAATGAAAGACAGAGGTCCCTGTGTGCACCAAGCTGCCAGTTATCGCCCTGCCATCCTTTTGATGTAGTGGATAGTTTAGTCTAGACCTCTGACATGTGCACAGAATGTAAACCATTCTATCATAAAGGACAAAAAATGCTTAGAAATAAACGTAACAATCTGCATTGTCTTAAAGCTGAAGTAATATTCAAAAGTAAACAGCTGTATGGCTGGCACATTAACACCTCCAATCATCCAGGCCTCTACCAGACATTGCTAAACGTCTTCTGGCTTAAATGTTAAATCAAAAAAATGCTGAAGGAGTTAACCCTTTGTAAGCCAACTCTAACCTGTAGATAAAAATTAAAACAAATCCCATAAAGACCATATAGGTAAAAGTCCCAAAATGCTACCAGTGCTCTACAATCCACCTCAAGACTGAGACATAGAAACTTAGAAAATAGGTGCAGGAGTAGGCCATTCGGCCCTTGGAGTCTGCACCACCATTCAATATGATCATGGCTGATCATGAAACTTCAGTACCCCATTCCTGCTTTCTTTCCATACCCCTTGATCCTTTTAGCTCTAACTCCATTTTGAATATATCTAACGAACTGGCCTCAACAACTTTCTGCGTAGAGAATTCCACAGGTTCACGATTCTCTGAGTGAAGAAGTTTCTCCTCATCTCAGTCCTAAATGGCTTACCCCTTATCCATAGACTGTGACCCCTGGTTCTGGACTTCCCAAACATAAGAACATAAGAATTAGGAACAGGAGTAGGCCATCTAGCCCCTCGAGCCTGCTCCGCCACTCAAAATCATGGCTGATCTGGCCGTGGACTCAACTCCACTTACCCGCCCGCTCCCCATAACCCTTAATTCCCTTATTGGTTAAAAATCTATCTATCTGTGATTTGAATACATTCAATGAGCTAGCCTCAACTGCTTCCCTGGGCAGAGAATTCCACAGATTCACAACCCTCTGGGAGAAAAAATTCCTTCTCAACTCGGTTTCAAATTGGTTCCCCCATATTTTGAGGCTGTGCCCCCTAGTTCTAGTCTCCCCGACCAGTGGAAACAACCTCTCTGCCTCTATCTTGTCTATCCCTTTCATTATTTTAAATGTTTCTATAAGATCACCCCTCATCCTTCTGAACTCCAACGAGTAAAGACCCAGTCTACTCAATCTATCATCATAAGGTAACCCCCTCATCTCCAGAATCAGCCTAGTGAATCATCTCTGTACCCCCTCCAAAGCTAGTATATCCTTCCTTAAGTAAGATGACCAAAACTGCACGCAGTACTCCAGGTGCGGCCTCACCAATACCCTGTACAGTTGCAGCAGAACTTCCCTGCTTTTGTACTCCATCCCTCTCGCAATGAAGGCCAACATTCCATTTGCCTTCCTGATTACCTGCTGCACCTGCAAACTAACTTTTTGGGATTCATGCACAAAGACCCCCAGGTCCCTCTGCACCGCAGCATGTTGTAATTTCTCCCCATTCAAATAATATTCCCTTTTACTGTTTTTTTTCCCCAAGGTGGATGACCTCACATTTTCCGACATTGTATACCATCTGCCAAACCTTAGCCCATTCGCTTAACCTATCTAAATCTCTTTGCACGGGGAACATTCTTCCTGCATCTAACCTGTCCAATCCCGTCAGAATGTTATATGTTTCTATGAGATCCCCTTTCATTCTTCTAAATTCCAGTGAATATAAGCCTAGTCGATCCAGTCTTTCTTCATATATCAGTCCTGCCAGCGCGGGAATCAGTCTAGTGAACCTTCGCTGCACTCCCTCAATAGCAAGAACGTCCTTCCTTAGATTAAGAGATCAAAACTGTACACAATATTCAAGGTGTGGCCTCACCAAGGCCCTGTACCACTGCAGTAAGACCTCCCTGCCCCTGTACTCAAATCCTCTCGCTATGAAGGCCAACATGCTATTTGCCTTCTTCACCGCCTGCTGTACCTGCATGCCAACTTTCAATGACTGATGTACCATGACACCCAGATCTCGTTGCACCTCCCCTTTTCCTAATCTGTCACCATTCAGATAATATTCTGCCTTTCTGTTTTTGCCACCAAAGTGGATAACCTCACACTTATCCACATTATACTGCATCTGCCATGCATTTGCCCACTCACCTAACCTGTCCAAGTCACCCTGCAGCCTCTTAGCATCCTCCTCACAGCTCACACCGCCACCCAGCTTAGTGTCATCTGCAAACTTGGAGATATTACATTCAATTCCTTCGTCCGAATCATTAATGTATATTGTAAATAGCTGATGTCCCAGCACTGAACCTTGCGGTACCCCACTAGTCACTGCCTACCATTCTGAAAAGGACCAGTTTATTCCTACTATTTGCTTCCTGTCTGCCAACAAGTTCTCTATCCACGTTAATACATTACCCCCAATACTATGTGCTTTAATTTTGCACACTAATCTCGTGTGGGACCTTGTCAAAAGCCTTTTGAAAGTCCAAATACACCACATCCACTGGTTCTCCCTGTCCACTCTACCATCTTGTGATCCAGAGGATATTTGCATATGACACTTTGTGTTGCAATAATCGGAGCTCTCAGATTCTGTACACTCTGGTGTATAATGCGATCTTTCAATTCAGATTTGAAATGAATTCGCCCTGGATTCTGTTCTCTCCTTGCTTAAATACCTTTGTTACTTTAACTTCTGGAATGGGTGATGAAGCAACATTTTGATTCTGTCCTAGTTCTAACAATATAAAAACAGAAATTGCTGGAAATCTCAGGTCAGGCAGCATCTGTGGAAAGGATGCAGAGTTAACGTTTTGGGTTGATGACCCTTTGTCCAGATTCCAGCATCGGCAGTATTTTGCTTTTGTACTAGTTCCAAAGCAGTTAGCACAATTGCTAGTAGTTATACTGATCAGACTCAGAATAATTACGTGTTAAATGCATACATGCAACTACAGAGAGAATTATATTGCAGTGCTATAGTTGCAGTGTCCAATAAACAATTGAAACTTTAGAAATCATAGAAATTTACAGCATGGAAGGAGGCCATTTCGGCCCATTGTGTCCGTGCTGGCCGACAAAGAGCTATTTAGTCTAATCCCACTTTCCAGCTATTGGTCCACAGCCTTGTAGGTTATGGCACTTCAAGTGCATATCCAGGTACTTTTTAAATGTGGTGAGGGTTTCTGCCTCTACCACCCTTTCAGGCAGTGAGTTCCAGGCTCACACCACCCTCTGGGTGAAAAAGGTTCTCCTCAACTCCACTCTAATCCTTCTATTAACGTTAAATTTATGCCCCTTGGTTATTGACCTCTGCGCTAGGGGAAAATAGGTCCTTCCTATCCACTCTATTTAGGCTCCTCATAATTTTATACATCTCAATAAAGGTCTCCCCTCAGTCTCCTCTGTTCCAAAGAAAACAACCCCAGCCTATACAATCTTTCCTCATAGCTACAATTCTCCAGTCCAGAATAGCTGGAAGCTTATTTTTCCCTGTTAACAGTGAACCACTATGAAAATTCAGTGGGTACATACATTACGTGGTTTCAAGGACTGGGAAAGTGTGAGTTATACGGAGGCAGCTGTCGGCACTGCCAGTGGATAGGGAAAGAGTCAGATTCTCCCCTCCCCCAATCATTAGTGACTCCTGATGGAAAGTGTGTGTGTGGAATTTGGGCCAGCAACAAATCAAGCTCAGCTATGAAGCTTGGCAAGAATGAATAATGGCTAGCTGAGGTAGTGAAAAACTGTCTTCAAAATTAGATTGCCTTCAAAAGAGGGGAGAAAATTAGAGGAAGAAAAGCTTTCGTTTAAACTTTCAATGACCCTAGTGTCTCAATCATATTTATCAAAACTGACATTGATAACCCGACAAAATCTCTCCAGTCTGGTGCACTTAGAGGCAGTGCATTTTACGTCCCTCACAGAAACGGAAATATCCTGATCATGTGATCAAGGGATTTTGGTGCACATGCTCAAATTACTCTCCCCAAAAGGCCATGGATGCTGGGTCAACTGAAATTTGAAACAGAGAATGACAGATTTTTGTTAGAAAAACTTCCATTTATATACCTTTCACAACCTCAGGACATCGCAGAGGGCTTTACAGTCAAATCAAGCACTTTTGAAATGTAGTCATTGTTGTAATATAGGAAAGGTATGGGTATCAAGGGATATGGAACAAAGGCAGATAAATGGAGTTGAGGTATCTATCAGCCATGATCTGACTGAATAGAGGAAAAGGCTCGAGGTGCAAAATGGCCTACTTCGGTTCCTATGTATATAGATTTTTAACTTGATAGCTATCGCTAATACTCATCATAAATTCTGGTTCTGTTTGAACTCAGTATTGTGCTTAGTGATCCTTCAATTGCACTGGCATCGGGGCCACAATGGAAATTACACGCGGCACTTCAACCCTGGTTAAATACGGAGTAACTATTTGTACTAAGTCATAAGAACATAAGAATTAGGAACAGGAGTAGGCCATCTAGTCCCTCGAGCCTGCTCCGCCATTCAACAAGATCATGGCTGATCTGGCCATGGACTCAGCTCCACTTACCCGTTCGCTCCCCATAACCCTTAATTCCCTTATTGGTTAAAAATCTATCTATCTGTGGCTTGAATACATTCAATGAGCTAGCCTCAACTGCTTCCTTGGGCAGAGAATTCCACAGATTCACAACCCTCTGGGAGAAGAAATTCCTTCTCAACTCGGTTTTAAATTGGCTCCCCCGTATTTTGAGGCTGTGCCCCCTAGTTCTAGTCTCCCCGACCAGTGGAAACAACCTCTCTGCCTCTATCTTGTCTATCCCTTTCATTATTTTAAATGTTTCTATAAGATCATCCCTCATCCTTCTGAACTCCAACGAGTAAAGACCCAGTCTACTCAATCTATTATAAGGTAACCCCCTCATCTCCGGAATCAGCCTAGTGAATCGTCTCTGTACCCCTTCCAGAGCTAGTATATCCTTCCTTAAGTAAGGTGACCAAAACTGCACGCAGTACTCCAGGTGCAGCCTCACCAATACTCTGTACAGTTGCAGCAGGACCTCCCTGCTTTTGTACTCCATCCCTCTCGCAATGAAGGCCAACATTCCATTTGCCTTCCTGATTACCTGCTGCACCTGCAAACTAACTTTTTGGGATTCATGCAGAAGGACCCCCAGGTCCCTCTGCACCACAGCATGTTGTAATTTCTCCCCATTCAAATAATATTCCCTTTTACTGTTTTTTTCCCCCCCCAAGGTGGATGACCTCACACTTTCCGACATTGTAAACCATCTGCCAAACCTTAGCGCATTCGCTTAACCTATCTAAATCTCTTTGCAGCCTCTCTGTGTCCTCTACACAACCCGCTTTCCCACTTCTGTGCATCGCGAGACGCACGCGCAGAAGCGAGAGTCAGGACAAATGTCACTGAGTCCGCCCTCCCCCCGATCCGAAACCGGCCCCACACGTTGCCTCCACTGCCTCCGATCCATCAGCAGTCCCGAGCCTCCGACCAGGTAGCGGGCGGACAGGACCAGTTCGACTTGCAGTTTGAGTGAAGGGTGCGGTCGGCGCAGAGGAGATGGATCATGTTCTTCCAACCCCCTGATGTGTGTGTTACAAGGGAAATCGTTGGGGTGGATGAAATCCAGAAGTCACGACACTGTCACTATTCACTTCATACCCAGTAAACAGGAGAACAATCCGCACACAAAGACCCATCTATGGGGGTGGGGGAGGTCTTGCGCTTGGGTAAGGGACTTTGGCTGGGGGAGGGATGAACTTGCGCGGGTACAAGGGACTTCGGCTGTGGGAGGCAGCACATGTGCTGGGGTAAGGGTCTTCAGCTGGCGGAGGCAGCACTTGCACTGGGGTAAGGTACTTTGGCTGGAACTTGATGGCTTTTGGGGAGATCTATCCTTTGTGGCTTCTGAAGTCAAAATGGATCGAATTACAAATTGGAAAGTCAGTCAGAACTTGAGCTGGGCGGTTCCAGTTACACATTCCAGAGGAACTTCAGGGTTGGCTTTTCCTCCAAGGTGACCAATCAGCAATAGCTCATGTGAAAATGGAGAGTCAGACAGAGTACAAATAGACGCAGCCGGAAAAATATTCACAACAAAGAATCAAATCAAAAAAACTTACTTAATTGCTCACTAGCTAACAATACTTTTGTGCATAACTAAGAGTTAAATTATTTTAAGTACCGAGTACCTTACCGCTTTGATAACTCCTTTGCATTTCTTCTGTTGCTGGCAGATAGAGAAAACAAAGAGGTGCATATAGGTTGACAACTCAATACATTCTGCTGAAGTTCATTTTGAATAATACCAGGAACGTGGTCTCCTTCTGAGCTGTGTATGGAGCTAGCTGAGTCCACTTTCTCAGTAACGGTTTTCATTCGCTTATTGCTCATTTTCTGCAGCAACTGCTCACTCTCATCCTCTTCATTCGAAAATAGCAAAACACTATTTTCACTCTCATCATTTTCACTCTCATCATTTTCACCCAACAAACACTTATCTTTCTTTGAGCCTTCCATTAATGTTCTTCAGCTTTTCTGTGCAAATCCGATCAGATAATTCTAATTTAAAATAACGCAATAAATGGCTATCAGTAACATAGAGTGACGAAGGATGATATAGATATCTAAAATATACTGCACAGTGGTAGGTAGATAAGGATAATATTCGTGCAGAAAAGATTGGATTGTTCTAATTGTTCACTGCTGTTTCATGGAATGATTGAGTGGTATCGCAGATGCACTCCTTTCCTGTTGTACTGGACCTGGTCAAATAAAGAAAAATAAATTCTAATTATCAGCACAAATCTGTATTTAATGTGAAAGTATATAATTTACATCTTTACACTCAACCTGTGATTCTTCTACCAACAACCCATGCACTCCAATCCATTTTCTTATCCCAATATGTAGTGTTATTATTCAGAGCAATTTTTGGTGGTTTTGTGTAGCAATTTACAGCTGGTTTGGTATTTTTCCAACATGAATGACACCAGTGTGGATCTTGTGGTCGCCCCAGTATTTGACTTGCAATGTTTTAAGTTGGAACTAGCCTGGTTGAAATGGTACAGCTAACAATCTCTATTTAAAAAATTACAGGGTGCAATGCAGCAACAAGACGGAAGGGTTAGACCTGTAATCTCCCCGTTACTGGGAGCGTGTTACATACAAGGTGCAGATGTCAGAATGCGGAGATGATTTTAGCACAATCATAGAATAGAATCATAGAAATTTGCAGCACAGGAGGCCATTCGGTCCATCGTGTCCGTGCTGGCCGATAAAGAGCTATCCAGCCTAATCCCACTTTCCAGCTCTTGGTCCGTAGCCTTGTAGGTTATGGCACTTTAAGTGCATATCTAAGTACTTTTTAAATGCTACGAGGGTTTCTGTCTCTACCACCCCTTCAGTGATTTCCAGACCCCCACCCCTCTGGATGAAAACAAAATCCCCTCAAAACCTCCTACCACATACTTTAAATCTATTCCCATTGGTTGTTGACCAATATCTGATCATGCTGCATTCTATTATAATACTTGTAATGATGGCATATCTGTGGAAAATAGTTAATATTCCTTCAAATGCTATAACCACATTGAGTAATTGTAATATAATTTTGATTTATGTAATTGGGCCCTGTAATAATCTAAATGCAAATCTGTCAAATGTTCAAAGTGAGATTTACAGTCACAAAGAGGGAACACATTGAAAACATGTGAAGTTGTGTTTTCATTTCATGAGTTAGTCAAAATAAGTTAACAATTTTTAAATTAAAATGAGTGTCACTTGAAATTACTGAGACATGCCAGCTCTACTCCAGCAATAAGGCTTTAAATTCATTTTTAACAATACCATATTTTGCAAGTTTCGTGTTTTCTCATTTTCGTTATCACCACACTTCACTGCATAGCTTCAACTACAGGAACTGTGACTTTTACAAAAAGTTAAATGTCATTGAACCCTATGATAAAGGAAGGTAGTTCCCATATTTTCTTTTAATATTCACTATCCTGTGCATACGAGCTAGAACAAAAATAAACGTGGCTAAATCAGTTTTAGTTCACAACAGACACTCTGGTGCAGTGCAGAGGGAGAGCTGCACTGTCGAAGGTGCCGTCTTTCGAATGTGAAGTTAAACCAAGGCCCCGTCTGTTCTATTAGGTGGAAGTAAAAGATCCCATGGCACAATTTTGAAGAAGGGCTGGGGAGGGGAGGGCAGGGGAGGGTTATCCAGTGTCCTTGCCAATATATATCCCTCTATCAACATTACAAAAAAACTTATCTGGTCATTATCACATTGCTGTTTGTGGGAGCTAGCTGTACGCAAATTGGCTGCCACGTTTCCGACATTACATTAAAAAAAAGTACTTCATTGGCTGTAAAGTGCTTTGTGATGTCCTGAGGTGGTCAAAGGCACTATATAAATAAAAATCCTTCTCTTTCTTTAACAAGGGCGGTTCAAAACAAGTTAACGCCAAATTAAACTTAATAAAAAGTTGGGCATGTTTATCCCTCAAATTGGCTGTCATCACCCCTCTCCTCAAAAAACCACCCACGACCCCTCCATCCTTGCAAACTAACGCTCCATCTATAATCTCCCTTTCCTCTCCAAAGTCCTTGAACGTGTTGTCGCCTCCCAAATCCGAGCCCATCTTTCCCGCAATTCCATGTTTAAATCCCTCTAATCCGGTTTCAGCGCCTGCCACGGTACTGAAACGGCTCTCATCAAAGTCACAAATGACATCCTTTGTGACTGTGACAAAGGTAAATGATCCCTCTTCATCCTTCTTGACTTGTCTGCAGCCTTTGACACAGTTGACCACTCTATCCTTCTCCAACGCCTCCCCACCGTCATCCAGCTGGGTGAAACTGCACTCACCGGTTCCATTCTTATCTATTTAATTGTGGCCAGAGAATCACCTGCAATGGCTTCTCTTCCCACCCTCGCATCGTTACCTCTGGTATCCCCAAGGATCTATCCTTGGCTCCCTCCTATTTCTCATCTATATGTTACCCCTTGGCGACATCATCCGAAAATGCAGCATCAGTTTCCACATGTATGCTGACGACACCAAGCTCTACCTCATTACCACTTCTATTGACCCCTCCATGGTTTCTAAATTATCAGACTGCTTGTCCGACATCCAATTCTGGATGAGCAGAAATGTTCTCAAATATACACATACATATGCATACATACATATGAATATTGGGAAGACGGAAGCCATTGTTTTCGGCCCCTGTCACAAACTCCATTCCCTAGCTATTGTCTCTATCCCCCTCCCCAACTTCCGTCTGAGGCTGAACCAGACTGTTCGCAATCTTGGTGTCATATTTGACCCTGAAATGAGCTTTCGACCACATAGCCTCAGCATAACTAAGACCGCCTATTTCTACCTCTGTAACATCGTCGTCTGCGCCCTTGCCTCACCTCATCCGCAGCTGAAGCCCTCATCCATGCCTTTGTTACCGCTCAACTTGATAATTCCAACACACTCCTGGCTGGCCTCCCACATTCTACCCTACGTAAACTAGTGATGCAAAACTTAGCTGCCCGTGTCCTAACTCGCACTAAGTCCCACTCACCCATTAGCCCTGTGCTCGCTGACCTACATTGGCTTCCGGTTAAGCAACGCCTCGATTTCAAAATTCTCATCCTTATTTTCAAATCCCTCCATGGCCTCGCCCCCTCCCTATCTCTGCAATCTCCTCCAGCCCCACAGCCCCCCCCGCGGAAATGTCTGCACTCCTCCAATTCTGCCCTCTTGACCATCCCTGCTCATAATCAATCAATCAACCATTGGTGGCCGTGCCTTCTGTTGCCTAGGCCCCAAGCCCTGGAACTCCCTGCCGAAACCTCTCTGCCTCTTTCCTCCTTCAAAACACTCCTTAAAACCTACCTCTTTGACCAAGTGCCCTGATTTCTCCTTATGTGGCTTGGTGTCAATTTAAAATAAAAAATCTCAATACTCCTGTGAAGCGCCTTGGGACGTTTAAGGCGCTATTTCAATGCAAGTTGTTTGTTGTGGTTGTAGCCACAGACGAGGGAGGGAAAGCAAAGATCCAAGAGCAACAGCAGGGCTGACCCACCGAGGATTGCGTGGCCGAAAGCCGAGCTTGAGGGGGTGATGAGCGGTGCCGCTACCTCTGTCCCTGTCCCTCCCGGCCCCGCTTCACCTGCAGCTCGGCCGCTCCGAGGAAGATGACCGACCGAAACGTTGCCCGACGGTTCACTCGGGAACGTGCTCCAACAGCATCGACTCAGTCAGCACTGCTGCTGCTGCACTGAGAGTATTGTTCACATTTGACTCACTGGATTTTTCAGCATTTACAAGTGAACGCCAAGGGGTGGGGGGAAACAATCTTATTTGTTAATAAGATTTGTTAATAAGATTTAATACACTTTAATAAAGAGTAATCGTCTCCATTGAATTTTTTGTTTGTTGCAAACTTAGACTCTTGGACACATCATCAGAACAAAATAACAAGCAGAGCTTTTTCACCCCAGTCAGAAAGTTTGTGAAATAAACGAGGAAATTAGTTTGCTGATATGCCCCATTTCATCTTTGCAATGTTAACAAGGTTTGGGAAAACTTTTTCAAATCTTTCACGTTCTTGTTAAATTGAGCTCGTGTTTACGGATGAGACGTTTAATCCGAGGCACCCTCCTGACCCCTCAGGTAGATGTAAAAGATCCCACAGCACTACTTCGAAGAAGAGTCGGGGAGTTGTCTCCTTTGCTCTGGTCAACCTTTTTCTCTCAACCAACACCACTAAAGCAGATTATCTGGTCATTATCTCATTGTTGTTTTTGGCACCTTGCTGTGAGCAAATTGGCTGCCACATTTTCTACATTGCAACAGTGATTTCACTTCAAAAATGCTTCGTTGGCAGTAAAGTGCAATACTTGCTGCTTCCTTCCTCCATTGACATCGTCCTCCTTTGTTGTTACTTGAAAAGCAAATGTATCAAACTTCTGTAACCTAAAATCCTTTGTTGCTGGGGTATAGTCATTCGGGAGCACCTCGAGTCTCATCGCCGAAAGCATGCAGTAAACAAGCGCAGGCAGTAAAAGGAGCGTGCGACAAACCAGACTCCTCACCCACCCTTTCCTACAACCACTGTCTGTCCCACCTGTGACAGAGACTGTGATTCCCGTATTGGACTGTACAGTCACCTGAGAACTCACTTTTAGAGTGGAAGCAAGTCTTCCTCGATTTCGAGGGACTGCCTATGATGATGATGATAGTCCACAACTGGTATTTATATAGTGCCTTTAATGTAGTCAACATCCCAAGGTGCTTAATCAGACAAAATTGACACCAAGCCAAAGAAGGAGACATTAGGATAGGTTACTAAAAGCTTGACCAAAGAGGTAAGTTTTAAGGAGCATCTTAATGGAGGAAGGAGAGGGATTGAGAAAGGTAGGAGTGAGAGAGAACTGGGCATGAGGAGAGATAGGAGAGAAACTAGAGAAAGAGGCGAGTTCAGGGCTAGGGAAGGAGAGGGGACAGCTAAGCTTGGGACTAAGGGAGTAGAAATTGACATGTGTTGCGCCTGTTTTTTCGTCTGTGTATTACGACCTATCTGATTTTGCTCTCCGCTGAAATGGATGGAGAGTAACTTTGGACGGGGTGTAAAATGGGCATCCAATTCGAACCTGCCCTATTGCTGCTGGGCGGATTGGGTTAAAATTGGGGCTAGTATGTACATCAGATCCCAAGATTGATGCATTACATTACAACAGTGACTACACTCCAAAAGTACTTCATTGGCTGCAAAGCGCTTTGAGACGTCCTGTGGTCGTGAAAGGCGCTATATAAGTGCAAGTATTTTTTTCTACTTTCATGTAACGCCACGAGCGATCAGATTTCTGGACAAAACAAAGTTCGCCCCATTTGAAGCCATTGCTCCCTCTCAATTTTCCACTTTGGGCATTTTCTCCAATCAGCTCATCCTCTTCTATCCGATCTACCCAAAGAGCTCTTCCTCTCACCCCTGCACCAGATCCATTCCCTCGCTTCCATTAAGGTCCGATTATTATATTCCCCTGCCCATTGTGATTTTATCCCAATGACGTTTGACCAAGACTTTGGACATTTCACCAAGTGAAGTGTGACCAGTTCCTAGCGATGAGTAACCAGAGTCGAAGAAGACGTGCTCTGCGGTTGCTGGGAAGTCCCATAGTCGGACAGGATTGAGTGCAATGGCTGTGCGGGTTGAGAAGTCCGCATTTCATGCCCCAAGTTTGGAGGAACTTTGTGAAGGTAAAACATGGAGCTGTTGCAGAGCGGCCACCTGCACCACTTGCGGTGTGTAAAGTCGCCAGAAAACTCCCAGTAAAAGTACAGAATTGTTAATGGGGATGGGGCTCGGAGTATAAACTGAATGTGACAGTGAGTTACATGGCACTGGGGGTCCAGGGGTCAATGGACTGAATAGACTGGGTGTATAAAACACCAGTCAAAATCCCGGAGTTCCAGGTGTTAGAAATACAATGCGATGTCTTTTAACCATTTGTGGTTGTGCCAGTGGTGATGAATGAGGAAACTCGCTGGTTCTACCTGTGGTGCAAATAGGACTGAGTAGCATGGGCTTTGAGGGCTGCAGTTTGAACACCACTGCTGTTCTGGCATTGTAGCTCCACAGATTTCTAAACCTGCCAAACTGCGTGTAAGTTTACCACTGTGGCCATTTTAAGTGTGATTTAATTCATTATTATGCACCTTTCCAACAAATGGCAATTATAAATAACTGGCAGCGACAGCTCTGCTGAGGCTACTCAATTGACAGATATGTTGGTAGGACATCAAGCGAAACAATCCTAAATTTGATTGGAACCGTCAATAGCCACTTTGAAATAGTTGCGAGCTCTCCTGATGGCTCAACAAGTTTATCCAATGATAGCTGAGCCCAGAAAGGTTTCCGTTTTCACCCCTGGTCTGTGCTCAGTTAGATGATCTTAGCTGGGACAGTGGTGGGTCACTACAATTTGCCTTCGTTCCATTGGATTATAATGGGGAAAATTGGCCAGGATTCACATACCTGATTATCAGTGATCCTGCTGGCAGTTTCATGTGGTGGCTGTTGGGTGAAATAGAAGTGGATTCAGCAGTGATACCCCATGGAGTAGACCAGACTCCCAACACTCACTACTAAGACACATACGTGAATATTAGCCACTCAAGCAAAGTGTGGCGCTCAAGAAACTACCCCAGCAAGGAGTCAGTACTTTCAGGAGAAGAGAGGAAGATGGATGCAAAATGGGATCATTATTTCCTAGATTACGGCAGATGTACTGGAAAAATACTTTTGAGGTAAAATATGTCTTTTCAAATCTGTTGTTTCTCTTTCAGTGCTGCAAGATGGGTTGAAGAGAAACTTTGCAGAAGTTCAGGTGTCAGTAGTGGACTGCCCAGATCTTACACAGGAACCGTTCACTTTTGCTGCTGCAGGTTAAGTATTGCTCCCTACTGTCAGTGGGTTTGAAAGAGATGAAACTTTATAAAATTCTTAACTTTAGATGCAGGATGCAGATAGCAAAGCACCATGAGCCCTTTTGCTGAGAGAAAAAAACTATTGTATACGTTGGGACAGAATGTCACTTGGATGGCAAATCTAGTTTGAATCATAATTCTGTGAAACATTGAATTATAGATAAAATGGATACAATAACACAAAACACTAATGGGTATAAATTCCTCCTTTTTATTTTAACAGTTGTCAATCTGTTTATTTTAAACACATTATTACATTTTGTTAAAATAGTGAACAGAGGAATTTCAGCAGAAGGGGTCACCAATTTGTTACAAGTAGCACACACAAGAATTTCTCTTACTCCCCCTACCTTCCCCCAAAAATTAATCTGTATTGTGTTTGGTCACCTTGACAGTCACATGTTTTATTTTTATTTGCAGCAGAGAGTAAAGCTCAAATAATAGTTAGTGCATATAAAGGTGTATTTGTGAAAACAACAAACTATTAAATATTTTCCTAAATCTATCCTATTTTTCTTCTACATTTAATGTCTGCTCTCAAAGTCTGAATTGTAGAAAATTACAATTGACAGGTGTTCCCAGGGACACTATTAAAGGTCAATCTGCTCTGAGGTATGGTTGACGAGTCCTGGAAGAGACCATTCCCACTTGTATTTGGCCTATCAAAGACTGTCTTACTCCCCAGGGAATGCATGAGTAGACATGGCAAATTGGGGCTGCAATTTGAATTCTGCTCTGCCAGTTGAGAATCTCTTGTTCCGACATGTAGTTACTGTATATCTGCTGCTGTTTTGCATTGGCCATGTTTCTCAAATTAATGTATTGCTGACTCATGAAAAAGGTCTTTGAATTGCATGCCCTTTGATGTGTTTGATTTGAGAACTGGCCATCTGTTTCAGTAAACTGTTAATCATTGCATGCAGTGTGAGCAGGATGTCTGTACCTTGTCAGCTGGACTGTAAAGTCCTGTCCCCTCAGTACAGATTCACACGAGGCATATAGTGAAGTCAAGGTCACTCTGGACCTGCACCTTTATTTCACAGCTCTGGAATGCTGCACTTGCCTGAGACTTGTCCTTATCTATCTGTCTCTTGCAAGTGCACCCCTGGTGGTAAGGTATGTTGGTGGTTACAGGTCATATCTTATTACAGTCATGTATAGCATGTAAGGATACAGTTATATATAATAATGTAAGATACATGACATCACCCTCCCCCAAGGTCTTAATGTCTTATAGGTTCAGTCTCTCGGGTGGTCTACGCTCTCGCGTGGAGCGTCTGAGTTGTGGTTCAGTTGTTTGCCTTGGTGTTTGTTTTTCTTTGGGTGTGGTTGCTGGTATCTCACCTGGGCTGTCTGTTTTGATTGGTGTGATTGTTGTTGACTCGCCTGGGCTGTCTGTTGGGATTGCCCTTTCCTCAGGTTGTTCCCTCTGTCTGTTCACCAGGTGTGGTGCGAGTTCCACATTGTAGTCTGCCTCTGGTTCCGCAGTGTTGTTGGTAAATCTGCTTTTGACTTGGTCTACATGCCTCCGGCAGGTTTTGCCATTGTCCATTTGTACTACCAGTAGCCTGTTTCCTTCCTTGCCCGTTACTGTCCCTGCAAACCATTTGGGACCCCTGCCATAGTTTAGTACAAACACTTTGTCCCCTATCTCATTCCATCTCCCTCTCGAATTTCTGTCATGGTACTCAGTCAGCTTACGGCGCTTTGCCTCAACGATTTCGTGCATGTCTGGGAGGATTAATGAGAGCCTTGTTTTTAAAGTCCTTTTCATCAACAGTTGCGCGGGGGGAATCCCAGTCAGTGAGTGCGGACGAGATCTGTATGCCAGCAGTAGTCACGACAGGCGACCCTGCAGCGTGGGATCTTGGATTTTAAGCATGCCTTGTTTAATGATTTGCACTGCTCTCTCCGTCTGGCCGTTGGAGGCCGGCTTGAACGGTGCCGTCTTGACGTGATTTATGCCGTGGTCAATTATAAAGTCTTGGAATTCTGCGCTGGTGAAGCACGCACCATTGTCACTGACCAATATGTCAGGGATTCTGTGCATTGAAAACATGGTTGCGAGGCTCTCCACCGTGGTGGAGGTTGTGCTCGAGTTTAAAATGGTGCATTCAATCCACTTTGAAAATGCATCTACAACTATGAGGAACATTTTGCCCATGAATGGTGCACCCGCGACCACGGTTTGGTAGGCCAGGGCCAGGGGCTCAGTGGAGCCTCCTTGGGGGCATTGCTGAGTTGGGCACAAATGGTGCACCTTCGGACGCAGAGCTCCAAGTCCGCGTCAATACCAGGCCACCAGACGTAAAATCTGGCTATGGCCTTCATGAGAACGATCCCCGGGTGCTCGCGGTGGAGCTCCCAGACAAATGCCTCTCTGCCTCGCAGAGGCATGACTACTCGGCTGCCCCACATCAGGCAGTCTGCTTGTAGTGATAGCTCATGCATGCGCCTGTAAAAGGGTTTTAATTCCTCGGGGCAGGCATCGCGAGCCTCTGCCCAGTCACCGGTTAGGACACATCTTTTTACTAAGGATAACGTGGGGTCGCTGGCCATCCAGGCTCTGATTTGGCGAGCCGTCATGGGCGAACCTGTGGACTCAAAGGCATTGGTTGCCATGACTATCTCACAGTCCTGTTCGCCAGACCCTTCCGTGGTCGCCAGGGATAGCCTGCTGAGCGCGTTGGCACAGTTGTCTGTGCCTGGTCTGTGCCTTATGGTATAGTCGTAGGATGCCAGCATGTGTGCCCACCATTGAATTCGCGCCGAGGGGTTGGCGTTTATTGCCTTGCTCTCGGATAGGAGGGACGTGAGGGGCTTGTGGTCGGTTTCTAACACAAACTTGGCCCTGAAAAGCTATTGGTGCATCTTTTTGACACCGTACACGCACACGAGTGCCTCCTTCTCTAATTTTGAGAAAAGTTTACCTCCAGCCAATGTGGCAAATAAGTCCTCCGCTCTGGGCAGCGGGTACTAGTCCTGTAGGGAGACTCTGTTTATGGTAGATTTGTAGGAATCGCAGGATAGCGCAGATGAATACGTGGCTTGAGCAGTGGTGCAGCAGGGAGGGATTCAAATTCCTGGGGCATTGGGACCGGTTCTGGGGGAGGTGGGACCAGTACAAACTGGACGGTCTGTACCTGGGCAGGACCGGAACCAATGTCCTAGGGGGAGTGTTTGCTAGTGCTGTTGGGGAGGATTTAAACTAATATGGCAGGGGGATGGGAACCAATGCAGGGAGACAGAGGGAAACAAAAAGGAGGCAAAAGCAAAAGACAGAAAGGAGATGAGGAAAAGTGGAGGGCAGAGAAACCCAAGGCAAAGAACAAAAAGGGCCACTGTACAGCAAAATTCTAAAAGGACAAAGGGTGTTAAAAAAACAAGCCTGAAGGCTTTGTGTCTTAATGCAAGGAGTATCCGCAATAAGGTGGATGAATTAATTGTGCAAATAGATGTTAATAAATATGATGTGATTGGGATTACGGAGACGTGGCTCCAGGATGATCAGGGCTGGGAACTCAACATTCAGGGGTATTCAACATTCAGGAAGGATAGAATAAAAGGAAAAGGAGGTGGGGTAGCATTGTTGGTTAAAGAGGAGATTAATGCAATAGTTAGGAAAGACATTAGCTTGGATGATGTGGAATCTATATGGGTAGAGCTGCAGAACACCAAAGGGCAAAAAACGTTAGTAGGAGTTGTGTACAGACCTCCAAACAGTAATAGGGATGTTGGGGAGGGCATCAAACAGAAAGTTAGGGGTGCATGCAATAAAGGTGTAGCAGTTATAATGGGTGACTTTAATATGCACATAGATTGGGCTAGCCAAACTGGAAGCAATACGGTGGAGGAGGATTTCCTGGAGTGCATAAGGGATGGTTTTCTCGACCAATATGTTGAGGAACCAACTAGGGGGGAGGCCATCTTAGACTGGGTGTTGTGTAATGAGAGAGGATTAATTAGCAATCTCATTGTGCGAGGCCCCTTGGGGAAGAGTGACCATAATATGGTGGAATTCTGCATTAGGATGGAGAATGAAACAGTAAATTCAGAGACCATGGTCCAGAACTTAAAGAAGGGTAACTTTGAAGGTATGAGGCGTGAATTGGCTAGGATAGATTGGCGAATGATACTTAGGGGGTTGACTGTGGATGGGCAATGGCAGACATTTAGAGACCGCATGGATGAACTACAACAATTGTACATTCCTGTCTGGCGTAAAAATAAAAAAGGGAAGGTGGCTCAACCGTGGCTATCTAGGGAAATCAGGGATAGTATTAAAGCCAAGGAAGTGGCATACAAATTGGCCAGAAATAGCAGCGAACCTGGGGACTGGGAGAAATTTAGAACTCAGCAGAGGAGGACAAAGGGTTTGATTAGGGCAGGGAAAATGGAGTACGAGAAGAAGCTTGCAGGGAACATTAAGGTGGATTGCAAAAGTTTCTATAGGTATGTAAAGAGAAAAAGGTTAGTAAAGACAAATGTAGGTCCCCTGCAGTCAGAATCAGGGGAAGTCATAACGGGGAACAAAGAAATGGCAGACCAATTGAACAAGTACTTTGGTTCAGTATTCACTAAGGAGGATACAAACAACCTTCCGGATATAAAAGGGGTCAGAGGGTCTAGTAAGGAGGGGGAACTGAGGGAAATCTTTATTAGTCGGGAAATTGTGTTGGGGAAATTGATGGGATTGAAGGCCGATAAATCCCCAGGGCCTGATGGACTGCATCCCAGAGTACTTAAGGAGGTGGCCTTGGAAATAGCGGATGCATTGACAGTCATTTTCCAACATTCCATTGACTCTGGATCAGTTCCTATGGAGTGGAGGGTAGCCAATGTAACCCCACTTTTTAAAAAAGGAGGGAGAGAGAAAACAGGGAATTATAGACCGGTCAGCCTGACCTCAGTAGTGGGTAAAATGATGGAATCAATTATTAAGGATGTCATAGCAGTGCATCTGGAAAATGGTGACATGATAGGTCCAAGTCAGCATGGATTTGTGAAAGGGAAATCATGCTTGACAAATCTTCTGGAATTTTTTGAGGATGTTTCCAGTAAAGTGGACAAAGGAGAACCAGTTGATGTGGTATATTTGGACTTTCAGAAGGCTTTCGACAAGGTCCCACACAAGAGATTAATGTGCAAAGTTAAAGCACATGGGATTGGGGGTAGTGTGCTGACGTGGATTGAGAACTGGTTGTCAGACAGGAAGCAAAGAGTAGGAGTAAACGGGTACTTTTCAGAATGGCAGGCAGTGACTAGTGGGGTGCCGCAAGGTTCTGTGCTGGGGCCCCAGCTGTTTACATTGTACATTAATGATTTAGACGAGGGGATTAAATGCAGTATCTCCAAATTTGCGGATGACACTAAGTTGGGTGGCAGTGTGAGCTGCGAGGAGGATGCTATTAGGCTGCAGAGTGACTTGGATAGGTTAGGTGAGTGGGCAAATGCATGGCAGATGAAGTATAATGTGGATAAATGTGAGGTTATCCACTTTGGTGGTAAAAACAGAGAGACAGACTATTATCTGAATGGTGACAGATTAGGAAAAGGGGAGGTGCAACGAGACCTGGGTGTCATGGTACATCAGTCATTGAAGGTTGGCATGCAGGTGCAGCAGGCGGTTAAGAAAGCAAATGGCATGTTGGCCTTCAAAGCGAGGGGATTTAAGTACAGGGGCAGGGAGGTGTTGCTACAGTTGTACAGGGCCTTGGTGAGGCCACACCTGGAGTATTGTGTACAGTTTTGGTCTCCTAACTTGAGGAAGGACATTCTTGCTATTGAGGGAGTTCAGCGAAGATTCACCAGACTGATTCCCGGGATGGCGGGACTGACCTATCAAGAAAGACTGGATCAACTGGGCTTGTATTCACTGGAGTTCAGAAGAATGAGAGGGGACCTCATAGAAACGTTTAAAATTCTGACGGGTTTAGACAGGTTAGATGCAGGAAGAATGTTCCCAATGTTGGGGAAGTCCAGAACCAGGGGTCACAGTCTGAGGATAAGGGGTAAGCCATTTAGGACCGAGATGAGGAGAAAATTCTTCACCCAGAGAGTGGTGAACTTGTGGAATTCTCTACCACAGAAAGTTGTTGAGGCCAATTCACTAAATATATTCAAAAGGGAGTTAGATGAAGTCCATACTACTCGGGGGATCAAGGGTTATGGCGAGAAAGCAGGAATGGGGTACTGAAGTTTCATGTTCAGCCATGAACTCATTGAATGGCGGTGCAGGCTAGAAGGGCTGAATGGCCTACTCCTGCACCTATTTTCTATGTTTCTATGTAGTCCCCACAGATTCGTACGGGTCCATCAGGCTTCATGACTGGGACGATGGGACTTGCCCAGTCGCTAAATTCCACAGGTGATATAATGCCTTCCCGCAGAAGCCTGTCTAGTTCGTGTTCAATCTTTTCCCTCATCACATCGGGTACAGCTCTGGCCTTGTGATTGACCGGTCTAGCATCCTGTGTGATGTAGATTTTGACTTTGGCCCCTTTGAAAGTGCCCACACCTGGCTGAAAGAGATGTTCAAATTGCTTTAGAAACATAGAAACATAGAAAATAGGTGCAGGAGTAGGCCATTCGGCCCTTCTAGCCTGCACCGCCATTCAATGAGTTCATGGCTGAACATTCAACTTCAGTACCCCATTCCTGCTTTCTCGCCATACCCCTTGATCCCCCTAGCAGTAAGGACCTCATCTAACTCCTTTTTGAATATATTTAGTGAATTGGCCTCAACAACTTTCTGTGGTAGAGAATTCCACAGGTTCACCACTCTCTGGGTGAAGAAGTTCCTCCGCATCTCGGTCCTAACTGTTGAGCAGGAGGTCTGTTCCTCTAATGACCTGGCATGGACATCATCCCATTTCCAGTTTAGTTTTGCCAGCCAGCTTCTCCCCAGCAGTGCTGAGGGGTCTCTGGGGACAATCCACAGGGGAAGTCTGTTCACTGTCCCTTTGTGTGTGACAGAGAGCATGGCGCTGCTGAGGACTGGTACGATTTCTTTGGTATAGGTCCTAGTTTGGTGTCGACCCTTGTGAGTTTTGGTCTGTCTCTTTTATGCGGCCACAGTTGTTCAAATTGTTGAGCGCCCATGAGAGATTGACTCGCTCCCGTATCCAGCTCCATGTTGACAGATATCCCGTTGAGTAGGACCCTCATCATTATAGGAAGCGTCCTGTTGTAGGAACAGCGGCCATTGATCGTGTTGACCCGCTGTACATCGGTGTCCCGGGTACTGTCCCCACCATCTTCTGGTCCGCTTTCCGACCCATCCGATTCGTATACCAGCCGAGCTGCCGTTTATTTGCACATTCGGGCCAAATGCCCTGTATATTCACAATTTCTGCAAACAGCCTGCTGAAATCAACATCCCCTTGACGAGTGCCCACCCCCACACCTCCAGCACAGACCTGTTCCATTGTTCAAAGTATTTCCAAAGAATGAGCTGCGTCTGACTGATCTCTCTTGAGCTTCTCTCAGTTTGTAGTTGATTGCTCACATTGTGGGTTGATGAGGTGTGAGCGGCCGTTCCTGTGGCCCTTGATGGCTTCTGCCTGCTGTTGAGAGCCTGTTCTCCCGGTTTTGTCTGTGTGTGGGGGTAGCAGCTTGTTTAGTACTGTGAACTTCTTGTTCCGATATTTCGATAGTTGTCGTACCTGCATTGTAAATCAACCTCGTTTCTTCTTCCCCTACCAAGAATGTCTGTGCAACCAGTGCTGCTGCCTCTAAGGTCAGGTTCTTGGTCTCTATGAGCTTTTGGAATATGCCTGTGTGGCCTATTCCTTCAATGAAAAAGTCTCTCAGCATTTCTCTCCTCAGTTCATCGGAGAAATCACATAAACTAACCAACCTCCGAAGTTCCGCCACGAAGTCGGGTATGCTTTGGCCCACACAGCGTCTGTAGTTGTAGAACCTGTGTCTGGCCATGTGTAGGCTGCTCGCTGGCTTCAGGTGGTCTCTTACCAGTGTGCTCAATTCTTCAAATGACTTGCTTGCTGGTTTCTCGGATGCCAACAAATCCTTCATTAAAGCGTATGTTTTCAAGCCACAGCTGGTCAAGAGATGGGCTCTTCTCTTGTCTGCCTTATCGTTGCCTAACCAGTCTTTGGTTACAAAGCTTTGCTGGAGCCTTTCTATAAAGTCCTCCCAATTGTCGCCCGCATTGTACTTTTCATCTGATCCGTTGTTCGCCATTCTGTGGATTCTGTAATCCTGTAACTCGTCACCACTGTAAAGTCCTGTCCCCTCAGTACAGATTCACACGAGGCATGTAGTGAAGTCAAGGTCACTCTGGACCTGCACCTTTATTTCACAACTCTGCAATGCTGCACTTGCCTGAGACCTGTCCTTGTATACCTGTCTATTGCAAGTGCACCCCTGGTGGTAAGGTATGCTGGTGGTTACAGGTCATATCTTATTACAGTCATGTATAGCATGTTAGGATACAGTTATATATAATAATGTAAGATACATGACATGGCCTATGATGCTTTGTACTGGGGAAAAGATGAAAAAGAGCAAAGGAGCAAACTCCAATTCAAATGCAGTTACTTTGTAATACTCTTTTCTATCTCCAGTACCAGTTTATAAGTACATTCTTTAGTACAGAACGATCTCTTGAAACACTTTATGGAGCAGAGGGCAAATGGGAAAAGAGTTCGAAGGCTGCATTTTAGGAGGCTTTTGAAAACAAGCAGAAAAGTGAGTAGGCTGAGACATTTAGGGAGAAAGTTCCTGAGGGTGGTGCATAGTGGGAGAAAGATTTGGTGCTTATGGTGGAGCAGCAGCTGAAGAATATACCAGTGTTGAAGGAGTGGGAAATGGTGCAGAACAAAACCCATGAAGTCGATCGCTTATTACCTGCAATAGTATATTTGTTTACGAATTCAGTTAATATGGGGCTTCCAAACACCGTAAGACAAATTAGATTTCTTGCTGCGCTAAAATGACTTGTTTTACTTTGCACAAGGGTGAGCATTTCATTCACATTAAAGGTTATTTGACCTATTAGTTAACCTTTACTATGGCGTGTTTGTATTTCACAGGGCTATGTGGGAAACCTCGAATAGCAGATGTGGGAGGAGTTCCTTACCTAGTGCCGCTTCCACAAACCGAGAAGGTGAGTTGGATTTCCTTTTGCTAAATCCCATTCTTGGGGTTTGGCACTTGGAGACTTAATGTGGACCTTCCAGATCTAACCACTACACAGTAAACCCCCAACACACTTCCCTAAGGATACAGGATAAATATTGATGAGGAAGGTTATTTGGTCATTTAGAAACATATATGGTGCGCCCCCCCCCCCCCCCCCACCCCCATTAAAACATCCAACTGTCTCTTAAATGATTCCTGGGCTTATGCCACCACTACCTATCCAGGCCACCATAATAAATGTTGATCTCTGTGAAAAAGGACTTCCTGACATCAGTCACAAATTTGTCTTGTGTGAGTTTTGTTACAATTCAACTTGAAGTAATAGTCTCGATTTACTTTCCCTATATTGTTTACTATCTTGTATGTCACTAAAAAACCTCCAGTTGTCTCCTTTCAAAGTTGAAGAGCTGTCCAGTCTTTCCTAATAACTCAGTCCTCTGGTGCTCAGGATCATCCTTAAGGCTTTGTTCCATTTTTTTCACAGTGACACCCATGGGCATAGTACGCAAAGTGATCAGGCAGGAGCACTCTACTACAACAACAACTTGCCTTTATGTAACACTTTTTAACATAGGAAAAGGTTCCAAGGTGTAACAGCAGTAGATTCTTAATTGATCTCTCTGAACCCAATCGTTTAGTAGCCTTGAGGAGACACAAACCTCCACTTCACATGGTGTAATGTTCCCGATCTTATAAAACATGCATCCTTCAACTTACTGCAAGCACCACCACAGGAGGTTTGCTATAATCTAAAGGGAACATGTATATTTTTATTTCTCATTACAGATCTATAATCTCAATACTGTCGCTAAGGATGTGGAACTGCCTGGTGCCTTCATTCTTGGAGCTGGAGCAGCATCATTTAAAGCTGTGGGTGTGAATGCAGAGGTATAAATTATAAATGTTCCTTCCAAGCTAGTGATTGCATCCTTGTATATTAGGTGACCATTGAAAAGAATGCATGATATTAACACAATTCAGTTTAGGCTCCAAATTATTTCAGAAGTTCAGTGTGATGTAAACATCCAGTGACTTGGTAGATATTGCACTACCTGGTGTGGTGCTAAGCCAGATAGACCAGGCAGGTCCCAAATATGATCACTGACTTAGCCCATCTCAGCTGAGCAGAACTAATTTCTCTTTTGTGGGCATTGGCTGCCACCATTCCTACCTGACATCGTCAACCAAATGTTTCTTGACGTGTTGCAAATATGTAATGCCCTAACTTGAAAATCATTAAAACTTGTAGATACTTATGCAGTTGTCAGCTTTATACCAAAGGACACCAGTATTTTTGTGCATAAGATGACAGGACCCCGGAATACACATTTGTAACAACACTGAGGAAATTAGTCACTGTAGGTTCCTGATGACTAAGGAGTTATGTTCATATCAAGAGTGTTTGAAGACCAGGCCCTCAAAACTGCCACCATGCTCATGGTCTACAGGGCTGTAGTAATACCCACCCTCCTGTATGGCTCAGAGACATGGACCATGTACAGTAGACACCTCAAGTCGCTGGAGAAATAATACTAACGATGTCTCCGTAAGATCCTACAAATCCCTGGGAGGACAGACACACCAACGTTAGTGTCCTCGACCAGGCCGGCATCCCCAGCATCGAAGCACTGATGACTAAGGAGTTATGTTCATATTGAGAACTTTTCAGTACTTGAAATGCCGAAACCTACAGGGCTACTGACCAAGAGCTGCAAAGTGGGATTAGACTGGAGTTCTTTTTAGGCCGGCACAGACATGATGGGCTGAATGACTTCCTTCTGTGCCGTAAATTTCTGTGATAAATGCAGTTTACTTGTTACTTAGCACAGCTGGAGTACTGTATATAAATCACCCGATGTGATGTGTAAGATGTTCTACTTGGCAATTTGTGTGTTTTTTTTACTTTAGCTTATGCCCAATGTCTCTACCAAAGGAGATGGCAAACCTGAGGTGAATCACAGTTACAGTGCCAAAATAAACCCTGCTACCGGTGGGTGTGTCCTGGAGAAATATGGCGAAAAGTACAAGACCTGTGATTTTGCACTGCTGGCAAACTTGTACATTAGTGAGGGGAAACCAGGAAAGGTGAATAGAATCCCCTTGATATTTTCTGAATATAGTATTTTATGTTGGATGTAAGTTCCATATCAGTGTGTCTTTACAATATTGAAACACAAGCATTCCGTTAAATATTTACCAAATTCAGAATTTACTTTTTCTAATAGAAGGGGAAATCCACAATGCTATTTTTATAGATTCCAAATATTGGTTTTGAGGTAAGGGAAGCACACCAACAAATTTATAAAGTGCCTTTAATGTGAGAAAATGCCCCAAGGCGCTGCTTAAATGGATGTTAAGCCAGAAAGGACATAGAAGAAGTGACCAAAAACTCAGTCAAAGGAAAAAGCCCTTCAGCTGTTTTGATAGGCAATTCCAAAAAGTAGGATTAAGGCAGCTGAATGCTCTAACAGCAATGGTGGGATAAAGGGAGGGGAGAGGATACGCAGAAGGCAAGAATTAGGGAATCCGAGCATTTGGTTGGAGATCTAAGGCTGGAGGAGATTGCAAAGATCTCATGGAAGGAAGGGCCATGGAAGGATTCGAAAATGAGCACAAGGGTTCTAAATGTAATGTGCTGGGAGACTGAGAGTCAGTATAGATCAATGAAGGAGTGATGGGTGAGTGAGACTTAGTATGGCTAGACTACACGGAGCGAAGTTTTTGATAAGTTGGAGTTAATGGAGGATAGGAGACCAGGAAAAAGGTATGAATAAGGGTGTCCGTGGTGGAAAAACTGAAGTAGGGGTGGTTTGGGGGAATCTTGCAGAGGTGGAGGTCAGCAGTCTTGGTGATAGGATGTGGGGTTTAAAGCTTTGCCAGAATCCAGAGTGATGCCAAGATAATAGATGGTCTGGTTCAACCTGAGAGAGGGGCCGAGTAAGGGGATGGAATCCGTGATAAGGGAATTACATTTGTGGCAGGGACCTTAAATAATAGCTTTGGTTTTCTTGATGTGTAGCTGGAAGAAATTGTGACACATGCAAGTGCAGGATGTAACATCAACATGGCCACTTAAAAATATAACACATGCATTTATGTAGTGCCTCATGTAGTGAAATTTCTGACAGAATAAAGTACTATTTTTAGCAGTTTTTCTGGAAGCTCTCCATGTGCTTATGAGGACGCCACCATGGTTGAGATTTATGTAGAAGAATAGCAAGGCTGTAAAAACCAAACCAAGCACTGGGGTTTATTTCTAGAGCTATAGGGCTCAATTTTCCCATGTCATTTGCACCGTTTTCTTGATGTGCGCCGTTTTTTCTGGCGTAAGTATTTAATTCAAAGTTTCCCCCTGGAATCTGCGCTGGCGTAATTGCTCTAGTTACGATTTTTCTAGATTAGGTTTTTTTGACATCATAATGTTCCCACATGTCTGCGTCGGTTTTCATCATTTTTCGCAGTTTGTCCAAAAAATGTTAATCCCAGGTCAGCATATCGGGCCACTCCCGAAAAACCTTCTGGTGAGTTAACAGAAAGCAGCGCACATTGAGAAATCGGTGCTGAAAGGCGCCATTATTTTTCATTGAAGATTTTGGAGAGAGTTAAGAACACTCTAAATATCTATAATAAAGTTCAACTTTTTTTTACCTTTCAACAGGGTACATGGAAGTTTCTTGGATTTCTGAATTTTTCATTTTGTTTTTACTCACATGCCACCGCTGAACGTCTTCAAGTAGGGCTGGAGGGTGGTAGCGCGGCCGTCAGAATCAGCCCCGCAGCCAGACACAGGTTCGGGGCTCAGCTGGAAAACAAGCCCGGGGTGGGGGGGGGTAGGGGAAGCGAGAGGGAGGTGGCGATCGGAAGGCTTCTGCACTGAGCCCGCGGAGGGAGGTGGCAATTGGAAGGCTGCTGCACTCGGCACAAGACTGAAATGAGGCGGGGTTGGGCGGAAAGAGAAGGGGAGAAGTCACAAGACTGTAATGAGTTTGGTAGTGGGGGGTGGGGAAGAGAAGTCACAAGACCTGGTAGTGGTCCATCCATATAGACCTTGGGAAGAAAGAACAACGAATCTGTCCTGCCTGCCTTCCTGCCATTTTGAGCTTCTTGCAAAGGTAAAATTTAACCATGGGGGCAAGACTGACAATGCCATACCTTGTGCGAGCCTTCTGCATGATGGTGCTACGTAGGAGACAACTGATTTGATGTCATCGCATGAGGAACATCGAAGCCCGTAGGGTGCTGGGCAGGAGACCTTACCCATCTCGGGTATATCGAGACAGGCGTTCATACCTACATAAGAACATAAGAACATAAGAATTAGGAACAGGAGTAGGCCATCTAGCCCCTCGAGCCTGCTCCGCCATTCAACAAGATCATGGCTGATCTGGCCGTGGACTCAACTCCACTTACCCGCCCGCTCCCCATAACCCTTAATTCCCTTATTGGTTAAAAATCTATCTATCTGTGATTTGAATACATTCAATGAGCTAGCCTCAACTGCTTCATTGGGCAGAGAATTCCACAGATTCACAACCCTCTGGGAGAAGAAATTCCTTCTCAACTCGATTTTAAATTGGCTCCCCCCGTATTTTGAGGCTGTGCCCCTACCTTAGGTGGAACTTTTATGTGACCTCAGCTGGTGTCCAGCTCCTGCCACCTGGTCTCAATTACAGTAACTCGTGCCTCCACTTCATCCTGTAAGAAATTTTTGGTCCTTGCACCGCGTTGCATCTTGTATTGCTGCAGCTCCGATTGTTCCAATGCTCTCACAAATCACTCGATGTTGTTGCACACACAACTGGCTCTTTAAAAATGGCCAACTGCCAACTCAGAGTTGTACTGCGTATGCGCATCCATTGAAATAACGTCAAAAACGTCACTTTTTTTCCCCCCCTCGCATGCGCAGAAGGTGCAGCACGTTTTTTCGTCGCAGACAGCAGGCTCCATCCTCGGAGGCCAATGGACACGCTGCGCGGCGCCAACTTTGAATTTTACATTGGGGAAACTTTGGCAAAATATTTCTGGCCTAGAAAAACAGGCGTAACTCTGGCAATACGCCAGAAGATGGGCTTGGGCAAAATTGAGCCCATAGAATTGAAAAGTAGGGAAGTTATGGTAAACCGGTATCAAACCTTGGTTAGACCACACTTGGAGTACTGCGTGCAGCTCTGGTCGCCATATAAAGGATATAGATGCACCAGAGAGGGTGCAAAGAAGATTAACAAGGATGATACCAGAAATGCGAGGGTATACATATCAGGAAAGGATGAACGGGCTTGGTTGCTTTTCTGTAAGACCTAATAAAGGTCTTTAAAATTAAGAGAGGTTTTGATAGAGAGGATGCAGAGAGAATGTTTCCACTTGTGGGGAAGAGCATAACTAGAGGCCATCAATATAAGATAGTCATCAAGAAATCCAATAGGGAATTCAGAAAAAAACTTGTTTACCCAAAGAGTGGTGAAAATGGGGAACTTGCTACCACAAGGAGTGGTTGAAGCGAATAGTAGCGATGCATTTAAGGGGAGGCTAGATAAGCATGTGAGGGAGAAGGGAATAGAGGGTTATACTGATAGATTTAGATGAGGAACGCCGGCATGGTTGGGCCGAATAGCCTATTTCTGTGCCGTATATCCTATGTAGTATAGCAGTGTCCAACATTTCTATACTCCCTGGATATGTTAGAAAGTTGGGTAGCTTTCCTGTGACCTGTTAAAAGCAACCACAACTGAGCTTTACATCTCCAAAATGCAACCGGTTCAATGATGCATGTTTGCATTCCTGAAATCCGACCCAAGCTGGTTTTCCGAGAATTCGCAATTTCTTCTACCCATGGAAATAACAATATAATAACTTATTTATATAGCGCCTTTAACGTAGTAAAACGTCCCAAGGCGCTTCACAGCAGTGTTACAAGACCAAACAGATAATTTTGACACCGAGCCACAAAAGAAGAAATTAAGGCAGATGACCAAAAGCTTGTTTAAAGATGTAGGTTTTAAGGAGTGTCTTAAAGGAGGAAAGAGAGGCGGAGAGGTTTAGGGAGGGAGTTCCAGAGCTTAGGGCCCAAATAGCTGAAGACATGGCCACCAATGGTTGAGTAGTTATAATGAGGGATGTTCAAGAGGCCAGAATTTAAGGAGTGCAGATATCTTGTGGAATTGTGAGGCTGAAAAGATTACAGAGATGAGGAGGGGCAAAGGTCATGGAGTGATTTGTGAACAAGGATGAGAATTTTGAAACCGAGGCGTTGTTTAACCGGGAGCCAATATAGGTCAGAAAGCACAGGGGTGATGGGTGATCGTGACTTGGTGCGAGTTAGTACCCAGGCTGCTGAGTTTTGGATGACCTCAAGTTTATGTTTTGTAGAATGTGGGAGGCCAGCCAGGAGTGTGTTGGAGAAGTTAAGTCTAGAGGTAACGGGCATGAATGAGGGTTTCAGCAGCAGAAGATCTGAGGCGGAGGCGGGCAATGTTATGGAGGTGAAAAAAGGCAGCTTTAGTTATGCTGCGGATATGTGGCTGGAAACTCATTTCAGGGTCGAATATGATGCCGAGGTTGTGAACAGTCTTCTTCGCCCTCAGACTGATGCTAGGTAGAGGGATGGAGGCAGTGATTAGGGAACGCAGTTTGTGGCGGGGACCAAAGATAATGGCTTCAGTCTTCCCAATATTTAATTGGAGAAAATTTCTGCTCATCCAGTACTGGATGTTGGACAAGCAATCTGACAATTTCGATACCAAGTACGGGTCGAGAGAAGTGGTGGAAATGTAGAGCTGGGTGTCGTCAGCGTACATGTGGAAACTGACTCCATGTTTTCGGATGATATCTCCAAGGGGCAGCATATAGATGAGCAATAAGAGGGGGCCAAGGACAGATCCTCGGGGGACACCAGAGGTAACGATGCGGGAGTGGGAAGAGAAGCCATTGTGGCGGCAGGCTGCACTGTCCTCTTTAATGCCTCCCACCACATAATCTGGGAAGCAAAATGTGTAGGTGTAAATGACTTGCAGGCCATATGTGTCTTTGTGTCAGAGTTTGGAGATTAGGTTGAAGTGATTATTTGAGGGGAAAGAGATTCAGAAGATGGGCAGGGAATGGCACGTCCATGACAACATCACTCTCAAAAGTCCCAATGGCTGCTTTATAGTTGAGTTTTTATGTATATGGAAATAAAATATTGCCTCGAAAGGGTTACTTTGTGATAAAGTTCATTGACTTTCTGTGATTTTTGCCACAGACTTTTCCATTTGTACTCAAGTCTGTATCTTGCACTGGACAGCCAATAACTATTACATTGTATTTTTTTCCTGTATTTTAATGCGTTTCGTCATGCATCACCGTTTAGAAGTGTATTTACTCTACTTATTCCTTTATGGTGGCCAAGTTGATGTATTAACGAGTTCTTTGTGGGTTTGAAATACTCTGTGATATAATAAGAAATTGGTTAATGCATTTGTGGTTAATATTGAATAATGCACTTTCAATGCATGTATTTAAAGTATATTAATGGGTTTATAATGGAACGTGTCTACACAGATTCTTCAGACTGATATTTGACTTGTACTATAACCAGATTGATGCTGTTGTTAACTAGGTTGTTGAAGTCAGAAGCAGCAGAAGAACAGGACAGAGTGACTTTGTGAACTGCATGAGGCAAACACTTGAAAAACACTATGGAGATAAAGCTGTAGGAATGGGAGGGACTTTCCTAATTCAGAAAGGAAAAGCTAAGATTCATGTTATGGTGAGTCCCAATGCATGTGGTGTTTTTTTTACACACTCAGAACTGCAGTTGTGTGAGAGAGGTGGGGGCAAGAATACTGCAGAGACATTGAGGGGTACATTTTCCGATTCAGGGCCAAGACATAAGAATTTGGTGGGACAGAGTTCTTATTGGAAATTTGGGCACAAGTTGATCAAAGAGAGGAACATCTACCCCTGAAGGTTTAATTTACTAAATTGTTGAATTGCTGAGGTGAACCCTGATGGTTTACGTTATTATACGCGTGAATTGCTTGCATTCAAGGTAGCTCTCATTCACATCTCTTACCAGTTACTCTAGTTAACTGAAAGTGATTATCTCTATTGAAGCTCCTTTATTTTTCAGGTGAGTCTTTCACTCCTTATATATCGGTTGGAGTTACAAATGACTTGTATGATTTTTTTTTAAACACAATTATCTGTTTTCCAATAATGAAGCTAATTGATTTAAAAGGTTGTAAATATTTATTTATTGGTCAGCCGAGTGCCTGACATGCACAGAAACCCATCACTATGTTTAGGAGCTTCCAAATCAAGCTACAGATACATCTTCTACCTATAGAGTTTCTGTTTGCCGAATAGGGAGTACAGACTCTTTCCCCATAGGGACGCATCTTACTTGCTCAAATTGGGAGAGCTTGGGTGCAGGTTGGCAGAGCTAGTATTTGGGTCTCCAAGTGTGTGCTGGGCTATTGCTGGAGGTTACCCATCTAAAATCACACAGCTTACCAGAGCTGCTTTCTGCTGCTTGTCCAGCCTAGATCACACTCCCTATCGGGGCAGTGGCTTATCTGTAGCTGTGTGGGAAGAACCCCGAGCCCTCGCAACCAATTTGCTCCTCTAGCATTCTGGCTCATCATTACCATCCCCTGCAGTAGTGTGGACTTGCCTGGTTCAGAAATGGGATAACCAGGTCTATCGCAGGGGCTGACATGGTTCTGAATTTCCATCACCGCATGCTTCACCTTGCAGCCACCTTGACCCCAAAGAGACCCTCCCCCCCCCCCCCTCATACTTCCCAAGGCGGTGTCAGACAATTGACAAGTGCAGCTTTCAGCTCTCGCTGGGTAGACAGCAAGTACCAGGAATTCCTCACAAGTAGTAAGGCGAGCAGTGCAATTCACCATAAAATTACCACTGGCCTCATGATCATATCATTGGACACACATCATATTTGAACAATGGTTTCACCAGTTGGCGGTGAATAGCTTCAGCAGCATCGATCATAGTAGGCACCGAACCCTGTGTACATGAAGGCATGTTTTCCTACCTGCCGCCAAGTATCTCTTTCCCGAATCTCAAAGTATTCTGAAGAGCTATGTGATTGACATCTGTTCTCAGTTTGGTTGAAGTCCTAAATAAGGCAGTTTGTGTCGTGCCAACTCCCTTGATGTTCTCGATGTCCAAGTCCAATGCCACATATCGGTCTTGATCATCAACAAACCGGACCTTGTTTAGTGGATGAGCAGCCAGCAGGATTTTGCTTGCATTTGCTTGTAACTTCAGCTGCTAAGACAGGAAATCATTGGCCACATTATCTGCTGACGGGTCTGCCCTTGTCAGCTGTCACATAGACTGGGTCCCAAGCTTCATGATAACCAATATCTCTCTTGTCGCTGAGCAACTGGACCTGAGTGCTCGCAACACAAAAGCTGTCAGCCGCTCTGACTTGGCAATCAGCTTCTGCCTTGAGGTCAGTATGTTGCCCAAAACAGCTAAGAGAACTTTCCTTTTGATTAAGAAGGTAGCTCTGGCCAATGTTCCAAGGTTTTTAGCGATGGTGAACAATGTAGTTGGAACGGAAACGACATGTCAAGCTATTAACAACTACGCAGTTGATAGAAAATAAAAACAGAAAATGCTGGAAATCTCAGCGCATCAGGCATCTGTGGAGAAAAAAACAGAGTTAGCGTTTTGACATCTCGTCAGAACCGCCTTGCTTCTCTGGAGCCCATACCAATGCAGCATATTTGGTGAATCCTAGAAAGTGTGCAGAAAGCACCATTACTGGAGCGATTTACACCACCTTTTAAAACACTGGACCTAACAGAATTTCAATGAGGAGCAATGGGCTGTTGTGAAAACATTGCACAAGGCTATCCAGAAACGCACCTACAGTCCTCTGGATCCTCCACTGCTCAGTGCCATGCAGCTTCAGGGGAGTGTAGCTGGATTACACAAGCCAAGGCTTTAAAGAGTATCTTTACCCAGTCCAGATTAGCTGTGGACACTCTAGCTTCCACTGCAAGTGGGACTTGGTCAGCGATCAGAACCACACCAGATACTGTTTTTATCTGGGTCTGTAGGTAGAATGTTAAATTTTAGCAATTGACCATTCCACGTGCTGCTTGTTTTGGCAAGGACCCAAATCCATTCCTGTGAAAGGAGAAGTACAATTTCTGCCGCCTTGCCACCAATGAGCTGCAATTTCAGGTAGTAAAAGAGAATCTGAGGGGAATCATTAATAGAGTGATTGCTGACATCATTGGTGGTATTTCTCCAGCGATTTGAGGTGTCTACTGTATATGGTCCATGTCTCTGAGTCATATATGAGGGCGGGTATCACTACTGCCCTGTAGACCATGAGCTTGATGCCAGATTTGAGGGCCTGAACTTGGAACACTCTCTTCCTCAGGTGGCCGAAGGCTGCGCTGATGCACTGGAGGCGGTGTTGAACCTTGTCGTCGATGTCTGCCCAATGATGATTGCTGACCAAAATGATACTTGGGAGAATGCACGTACCATACTTGCTCAGTGCTAATTTCCTTGTACACATTACTCACACATTTCCATTTCCTTCCCTGCCCAAATCTTAAACAGGATCTTTTGAGGTCCTGGTGCTAGATGCATTGGATTGGTGGAATATGTGTTGAGATCCTCATCAGAGTGCTGTCAGGATATCTAGAGTCGAGTCCCTTCCCTTTTGACCCAATTTCAACTACGTGCCGCTCTGGAGAAGCCTATCCATGCCAGCCTTGTGCCAGGAGTTCGCCTCATCGATAAACATTTTCAAAGTGCTGCCAAGCTGCCCTGTAGAAGCAATGACTACAGGGCAACACATTTCTGAAAAAAATCTGTTGCTTGAATGTTCAGTAAAAAGCTGACCTTATCCTTGCCAGCTGGCCCTTTTCCCACTGGGTAGGCTGTACCAATGTTGAGAGGGACTGCTGCTAACCAGTGTTACTCCCAAAATTGGACTTGTTGCTTGGACTGAGAAATACCCTTGAATCTGCCATGAATACTTCCTGTATTGGGAGCCATTTTTTGTGGGTGCAGGCATCTTGTTAGTTGCTGGATCTCGAGCAGATATTGAGAGCAACTTTGAGAGAAAATCTATTATTTGTTTTAAATCATTGGAAGGTGTACAAATATAACCAGATACCGTTTTAGTTTTAAGAGCTATCTATTGCTGTGATTGGTATTTCTTTGATTTTAAAGTTGTTGAGTTTTTTTCTAGCCTGAGTTTTCTCCTTGTCCTCTGGACAGTGACGAGGCTGTAAAAAATTGGCTGAAATTCTTTGACATGAGTGCTCCTCTCATCTGTCAGTCAGTGTTTGTATCCCGGGACCTGGTAAGTAAGAAAGCCTGACCAACATTTACAATATTTTAGGTATTCTATGCACATCAAGCACTCTTTTAAAGTAAACATTCAAATTTAAATACCATTTGCTACTTGATTTCAATAATTTAATTCAATGTTTAACACAGAATTATACTTAAACCTGATTTATATTTTATTTTCAGTGATTATCTTGATTATAGAATTTTAATGGGACGCAACCATTTTGAAATGAATATACTTTTTACACTTTCTTTTAGGAGGCCTTTGATAGGTAAATGCAGCAATAGGTGTAGCACAATGCAATACAGATCAGAAGATGCCTGGCTCAATACAATCATCATCATAGGCAGTCCCTCGGAATTGAGGAAGACTTGCTTCCACTCTTAGCATGAGCTCTTTGGTAGCTGTACAGTCCAATACGAGAACCACAGTCTGTGTCACAGATAGTCGTTGAGGGAAAGGGTGAGCAGGGAACCTGGTTGGCCGCACGCTCCTTCCGTTGATTTCTGCATGCTCTCGGCGACGATACTCGAGGAGCTCAATACATTGCTCTGCCGAATTAGCTGAGATCAGCCGAGGCAGCAGTTAGTGTACGACAGTTTGTGCAAGTGCCCTAGGGGCTGTGGAGTCAGTGTTCCAGCTCCTTATAGCCATACAGCGACTTCTGCTGAAATGTGTACAAGAGTAGATGGCGGTACCTCGGGGCTGCTAGTGCTGGTGGTGCTTGTGATATGTCAGCAAGAGTTGGTGCCTTCCTGAGAGGATGCAACAAAACGTGGTGGGGGCGGGTTGGGGGGAGGCTCCCTGCAATTAAAAAGGGGGGAAAGTATTTTTTTACTAACATTCTAATAATTGCAACTTTGGGAAACTTGAACTTTGTGCTGCAGTAACCTAGATTTGCTGTAATATGCAGCATTTAAAAGTATAAAAACAAAATACTGCGCATGCTCGAATCTGACAAAAACAGAAAATGCTGGAAACACTCAGCAGGTCAGGCAGCATTTAAGAAAAGAGTTAACGCTTCAGGGCGATGACCTTTCATTGGAACTGGAAAAAGTTAGAGATGTGACAGGTTTTAAGTAAGTGCAGAGGCAGGGAAAGGGGGGAGGGAAGGAAAGAACAAAAGGGAAGTTGTGTGGTGAGGATAAGTCAGGACTGATTAAATGTATAACCTGATTAATCACTTTGCAAACAGTCGGAGAAAAGTTGGGACTCCAAACTCTTGTATAATCATAACCCACTTAAATAAACAGTTATTGGAATTATATTTTGGTCTTTAGATTGAGATCCACCTGCGAATGGGTTTCTAGCTGATCTGGCTCCTTCCGAACAGTTGGGTATATTTTATTAGAGATAAAGGTGCCAAAATTGCCCGTTTATATAGCCCTGTTAGCACCTCCGGGAGACACTAATGATTTATTGCCCGGGGGAAGCGACCTGGCTGGAATTGTCCCTGGGATGCCGCAGGAGAAAACAGGTTTGTGCTGCACCCTTTCCTTTTCGTCCCAGGCGGGGGCACACACGGCGATGGTGCGTGCCGACCCCTTATCGCCCCGTGGGCCGCGAGATTGGCGTGGCTTGGTCGCCCCAGCCGCCCTTAAAGGGGAGAGCCTTGCGCCATGGCTGCCATTTTTTTTGTTGGCTGACGGGCAGCTGCTGGTTCGGCCAGGCTGCCAAAATGTAGCCCGGCACTCCCTCCTGGCCGAAACCCTTGCTGGTGGCCCAGTGGGTGCCAGGAAAGCGGCTGCAGAGTTCGCTGCGGCCACCACTTTAAAAGAAGGGGAGGGGCGTTGTGACGCACCAGCGCTGACATCATCAGCGCCGCGCTGATGCGGTCGATGCGGCGTTAAGCCTTGCACCCCGCGACCATCCCGCACATTTTTTTTCAGACAACGACCCCAATTCAGCGACATTTGGCGGCCCATCTCACCGGGCGCTAAATATTCATTTAATTCAAATTGTGCGCCCGAAACGGGGCCAGGACAATTTCAGTCCCAGAAACTGCAACAATAATATCACTCAAGATTAAAATACTTTATTTTCAGTACTTGATGCTATTTTCCTTACACTTCTCCAGGATGATAAAACAGATACAAAAATGGCAACATGTTGGCATTTCGCTCTCGGCTTTAACCAAAGATGATATCATCAAGTAACACACTTGTGTTCATTTTGCAATTCTCTAATCTTTGGCCTGCTATGTCATTTTTATTGGTGGCCACATTTTTAAAATGTATTCGCTAACAAAAGCTGACCTGTTTTTTTTTTCACAAGGGATTTGACCTTCGAGTGGAGCATACACATTGTTTCAGCCATCATGGAGAGGGTGGGCACTATCACTGTGACACTACCCCAGACACGGTGGAATACGTGGGCTACTTCTTGCCAGCAGAACACCTTTATCGCATTGACCGGCCAGAGAAAACTCACAACATTTCATTTCAGTAAAGTGCAATGATGGGTGTCCTACTAAGCCAACTTGAATTGTGAAAAACAGTCAGCAGTACTATTACGGCATTTATCCTCTACATCTGGATTGTGACTGAAGAGAGCATTTTGAAATGTGTGAAACTGGGTGAAGTACGCGTGGTTACGGGCCTATCACTGGTGATGCGAAGAAGTTGAAGTCGTTATTATGCAATGTTTTTTCAATGGTTTATTGGCACCAGCACATTAAATAAGCTTACTGACAACACTTGTCCACTGTTCAATATAGTTCTTTAATTTGTAATTTATATTCAGAATTGTGTAGAAAATTATGTTGGTGACTGTATGAAAATGATGTAGATAGTCGATCTGAAGTGTTGGGCTGGATGTTCAGCTTTTATGTTTTTGGGGCGATAATGGTGGCGGGGCGAGCGAGTTAGTGCCTGGGAATAGTTGGGCCACCCTGATTTCCCAGGCGATCATTGCGAGGCGCGCTTCGAGGCGGACGGGTCGGGCAGGAGTTCAAACTCGTGCCGGTGTCGCAACCAGGAGTGTTGCACACCAGTGCAGCTCTTACGGGCGGTGCTGCTCTGCACCGCCACAAAACCGGATCCGAGGATCGCCGCGGGGCGCTGGAGGCTGACCACCCAGCCAAAACACCTCACCGCCGCCATTGCCGCTGCTCTGGGGTGAAAAACACCACGCAGGAGACCCGAGAATCCAGCCCGTAAACTTGAGCCCATTTCATTTTGTATGGTTTAGTATTAAGATCTAAAATTGTTATAGAACTATTTAGTCCTGTAGTATATCAAATGTCTGTTAATAAATGATTACAATAGGGCAGATTAGTGATTTGAATTTATTCTTTATAACTATTTATGTTGCTGGCCATTTTAATGTTACAAATAATTTTGAAGAAATACTGCGAAGTATGATGGTCCATCAAGTGATAATTAGTGAAGGTTTTGATTGCAAAAAATAACATTTATTACTGATTATTTGTTGATGAAATTTCCAAAATAGGTAATGATCTATTTTACCTTCCATTACACATTTAAAGAATGGTTGTAAAATGGTTAGTAATAACACATTAAAGCTAATGGACTTGTTATATTTGTGATCTCTGTTGGGAAACTGGACTATAGTTTCTCCTTTTACTGGAGATTGCTGGCACAGGTCAGGAGATGGGAATAGACTTTGTAAACCTAAAATGATGCCCCACATGCAGTACTTTGTTTTTTAGATGTAGGGGAATGGAATGCCATCATGCCAGCAGAAAATACAGTAAAACATATTTGATAATTGAATCATTTAAATGAATGCAAAGACACAATAAAGTCAGAAGAAATAGGAGAATCAAACCGTATAATCACAGCAGGTGGAACATTATCAATTCAGATCCAGAAGATACAAGTCTAATAAATATGCAAATTTTAATTCCTACAGAGATACAGGTCGAGCCAAATAAACAAAGACCAAGAGATATTAGAATTTTGTTCCCATCTTCTGAGCAAGTGTAGTATTTGATATTAGGGGATTGCAGGAATCAAAAGACTGTAAACTTGAGCTTACTTTGTGCTTGACGTAATCCTTACTATTGTGGCTGTCTCCGTTAGTTTTTGTATTGTCCAGTAAAGCTTGTCTGAAGTTTTCCTTTCAACTGGATAAAATGGTATCCTGAATGAGAAGACAGACTGATGCTGCTGCAATGCTGTGTTTTTCCATTGATCCAATGAAAAAAAGAAAGACTTGGATTTATATAGCGCCTTTCACAACTACCAGACGTCTCAAAGCGCTTTACGGCTAATGAAGTACTTTTGGAGTGTAGTCACTGTTGTAATGTAGGAAACGCGGCAGCCAATTTTCACACAAGCAAGCTCCCACAAATAGCAATATGATAATGACCAGATAATTTTTTTTGTCATGTTAATTGAGGGATAAATATTGGCCACGACACCAGGGATAACTCCCCTGCTCTTCTTTGAAATAGTGCCATGAGATCTTTTACGTCCAGTTGAGAGAGCAGACAGGGCCTTGGTTTAACATCTCATCCGAAAGACGGCACCTCCGACAGTGCAGCACTTCCTCAGCACTGCACGGGAGTGTCAGCCTAGATTTCTGAATGTGGCAACTGTTTTTTGTTTTTAATTTGACTTCTAATATCAACTTTCTTCTTCCAGATTCAGGTGCTAGGGATTTCTGCTCCGTACTACTCCAATTATTTATTGATCGATAGTATGTGGGCATTGATGGCAATGCCAGCATTTATTGCCCATCCCTAATTGCCCTTGAGTAGGTGGTAGTGAGCTTTCGCCTTGAACTGCAGTCCGTGTGGTGAAGGTACTCTCACAATACTGATCAGTAGGGAGTTCCAGGATTTTGACGCACTGAATATGAAGGCCGGCAATATATTTCCAAGTCAGGATAGTGTTTGACTTGTAGGGGAACTTGGAGGTGGTGGATCACATGCACCTGCTGCCCTTGTCCTTCTTGGTGGTAGAGGTCATTGGTTTGGGAGGTGCTGTCGAAGAAACCTTGGCGAGTTGCTGCAGTACATCTTGTAGGTTGTATACACTGCAGCCACGGTGTGCTGATGGTGGAGGGAGTGAATGTTTAAGGTGATAGATGGGGTGTTAATCAACCGAGCTTCTTTATCTTGGATGTTCTCGAGCTTCTTGAGTGTTGTTGGAGCTCATCCAAGCAAGTGGAGCATATTCCATCAGACTCCTGACTTGTGCCTTGTAGATGGTGGAAAGGCTTTGGGGAGTCAGGAGGTGAGTTACTTGCTGTAGAATACCCAGCCTCTGGCGTACTCTTGTAGCCACAGTATTTATGTGGCTGGTCCAGTTAGGTTTCTGCTCAATGGTGACGCCCCCCTCCTCCCCCCTCCCCAAGCATGTTGATGGTGTGGGATTTGACGATAGTAATGCCATTGAATGTCAAGAGGTGGGGATTAGACATTACCTTGTTGGAGATGGATATTACCTAGCACTTGCGTGGTGTGAATGTTATTTGACACTTATTAGCCCAAGCCTAAGTGTTGTCCAGGTCTTGCTACATGCAAGCATGGACTGCTTCAATATATGAGGAGTTGCGAATGAAACTGACCACTGTACAATCCTCAACGAACATTCCTGTTATGTATGCAACCTTAGGCAACTTGTATCATACTGCCACCAGAGGGCTTACCTGTTGGAGTCCCAAGGGATCCCAGCATCCCTTGGGAGTATTATATATAAGCAGGCCTCCCATGCTGTACCGGCACTCTGGAGTTTGAATAAAGGAGCTAAGGTCACACTTACTCATTGTCTACAGTACTCAGTTGCATCACTTTATTATGAGCTTAACAATTCCCATTTCTGACCTTATGATGGAGGGAAGGTCACTGATGAAGCAGTTGAAGATGGTTGGGCCGAGGACACTGCCCTGAGGAACTCCTGCAGCGATGTCATGACAGGCCTCCGACCACCACAACCACCTTCCTTTGTGCTAGGTATGATTTCAGCCAATGGAGAGTTTTCCCCCGATTCCCATTGACTTCAATTTTACTAGGGCTCCTTGATGCTACACTCAGTGAAATGCTGCCTTGATGTCAAGGGGCAGTCACTCACACCTCACCTCTGGAATTCAGCTCTTTTATCCATGTTTGGACCAAGGCTGTAATGAGGTCTGGAGCCAAGTGGTCCTGGCAGAACCCAAACTGAGCTTTGGTGAGCAGGTTATTGGTAAGTGCCACTTGATAGCACTGTCGACGCCACCTTCCATCACTTTGCTGATGATTGAGAGTAGATTGATGGGGCGGTAATTGGCCGAGTGATTATGTGCACAAATATTTTTGTGTCTTTCTGCGCATGCACGCCGTGGACTCTGCATCCTTTTGAGCAAGCGTGCTAGATCTGGTTGCACATACGCAGTGCGATATATGAGGGAGTTGGAAGTGGTTTCAAACCATATTGCTAAGCCTGGAGCTGCTGCTCGAGCCATAGCCTGCTCCTAGGGCTTTTGGGTTATCTTTCGCAAATCAAAGACTACACTAAAGGAGCCTCTGGGACTTTTGCCTAGAATATCGCTGTGATTATCTACACAAACAATTTTGTGGCCTTCTGTGAGAGAGAGGAGGAGGGAGGTGGAAGAGAGAGTGGGGGTGGGGGTGGGGAGGGTAGTGAAAGAGAGACTGGGGGGTGGTGGAAGAGAGAGTGACCAGGGCGGGGAGAGAGAGAGAGCGTGTCTGGGAAGGGGGGAGAGAGACTGGAGGGGGGTGGGGGCGGGGTAGAAAGACTTGGGTGGAGAGAGAGTGGGGGAGGGAGAGAGAGATTGGGTGGGGGGGAGAGAAAGTGGGGGCGGGAGAGAGAGACGGGGTGGGGGGGGGAGAGAAAGTGGGGGCGGGAGAGAGAGACGGGGTGGGGGGGAGAGAAAATGGGGGCGGGAGAGAGAGACGGGGTGGGGGGGAGAGAAAATGGGGGCGGGAGAGAGAGACGGGGTGGGGGGAGAGAAAATGGGGGCGGGAGAGAGAGACGGGGTGGGGGGGAGAGAAAGTGGGGGTGGGAGAGAGAGACGGGGTGAGGGGGAGAGAAAGTGGGGGTGGGAGAGAGAGAGAATGGTGCAGAAACAGAGACAAGAGTGGTGATGAGCGGGGCAGAGAGACTGGGAGGAGGCAGAAAGGGAAATCAGAGTTCAGGAACTCAGTGCAGGGGTGGGTAAAGAGCACGGAGAGCAAGTGGGGATGGGGAAAAAACATGATCCAGGTCTAAGGGGGAGAGAGGGGGTGGGGGTGGGGTTGAGAGTGAGAATGTGATCCAGATGGTAAGATGGATCACGTTCTTCCAACCCCACCCCTTTTACACCCACACCACATTCTCTCTCTCCTCCTACACCTGGTTGCTTTCACTTCATACCCAATAAACCTATTAACAATCCGTGACCCACACAAAATGCCCCATCTATGGCGGGGGGGAGGGGGGGCAGGAGAAGGAGGGTAAGGTCAGGAACTTATTGTGGGGAGAAGGTCATGAATCAGTGGGGGAGGTGAACTTGGGCAGGGGGAGAAGTTCAGGAACCTGGGTGGTGGGGGGGGTGGGCGAAGGTCAAGAACCTGGGCAGGGGGAGAAGTTCAGGAACCTGGGTGGGGGGGGTGGGCGAAGGTGAAGAACCTGGGCAGGGGGAGGAGGTCAGAAACTTGGGGGTGGGGGGCGGTGGGGAAGAAGGTCAGGAACTTGGGCTAGGAGGGAAGGTCGGCACTTGGACGGTGGGGGATGGGGGAAGGAACTTGTTTGGGGGGTGGTAGATGGTCTTAACCCATGAGAGTGTCAGTTCCAAGTGAGCTCTGTTCTGTCCGGAGTCGGCAGTCAAAATGGTTTGAATTACACTATGCAAAGTCACTGATTACATAGGCAGGGTGGTTCTCGTTGCACATTCCAGAAAAACTGCTGGGTGTGGCTTATCCTCCAAGGGGACCAATCAACAATCAGTCATGTGATCAAGGGGACCCAATCAGGGCTTTAGGTGTTACAAATAAATGCGTCCTTAATTGGCCAGATTGGATTTGTCCTAATTGTGGACAGGTCATACCTGGACAACTCCCTCACGCATCAACTCTCAACAACACTGTTTCTTTCTGCCCGTCTTTAAAGTTCTTCTTCCTCTAATTGTCAAGTTGATACAAAATATGCATGTAAAATATGTAGCTTCCAGCTGTTTTCTGAGCTGTTGAGCTTAGTACAATTCAAATTTGTTCTATATATTTTTTGCCCTGACTGATTTCTAAGATTAATTTCCAACACTTCATTTACAAAATTAATTTTGATGCTGGGAGAATAGTGCACTTCACATATTTCACTGCACAGACTTCAAAGCCTGATACGTTTTTGACATTAATTGCTCGATTTGGTCCTTACATGGTTCTGTGCTGTTAGATTGCAAGTCTGGAATAACCAGTTTTTGTTGTGCATGTTAACTTGTCACATGAGAGGACTTCCCATTACTGTATCTTGAAAACGTACCTTGAAACCTTAATTTAGCATTTGTACAAAGGTATTTGTCAAATAATTTCTGTCCCTAATTTTCAAATCATTTTTTTTTTTGGAGCATAAATTATTGTACAAGAATAGTATATGACACAAGTTGTTTTTAGCTGAAAGACATTTAAAGCATTGAACTTCATTTGTATTTTGCAGAACGGAGACATTCTCTGGAAGCATGAAATTATAACATTGTCAAGGTAGATGACTATGAAATACACGACACGTTTTATTCATGGATGGGTTGAGTTCCTCACTTGTAAGGCATGTCCCAAAAGATGTTGACATTTGTTTTTATTTTCACAGGATTCTTCGGTTCGTTCTCTTGGGGGGGGGGGGGGTGCGGCGGGGGGGGGGGGGTGCGGGGAGGTTTACAGTGGATGAATTATTATTGTGGCTTGAAACAAGGATTTCTTTTTCACTGAGACCAAGAGCTGATGAAATAAATGCACTCCTGAATTATATTGAATAGTAGCAATGTAAACAGTATTGCACACTTTGGGTTCGAGGAGGATGAGGAGGGATAGTTTACCACAGTCACATTCGCATAGGATGCCACATTAACCCTGTTAGTGGGCTAAATATACTTTTCCGACTAGCAATTCTCTAATTAGTCTCCACTACATTTAAGAAGAACGATCTCAGCCTCTGTGACAGACTTCCATACCAGATTTCTCTTGGCCGTGTGTCAGCTTGTACCAGCTAGATATGAAACCAAAAAATTGACCTCTGACCTTCCCCGAGCTCTTCATGTTTGGGAGTTGGTCAGCTGAGTTACCAATCAAGCTGAACATTGTGCTTCTAGGCAAGAACTTTCCCGAGAGCAGTCCCCTGCTGGGCTTAAATGAATGCACCAATTCCAACGTATTACATCCCAGTTTGTTCTTTGGAATGTGTTAATGAACCACATTACATCATCATAAGCAGTCCCTCGGAATTGAGGAAGACTTGCTTCCACTCCTGAAGTGAATTCTTTGGTGGCTGAACAGTCCGATACGAGAGCCACAGACTCTGTCACAGGTGGGACAGACATTCGTCGAGGGAAGGGGTGGGTGGGACTGGTTTGCCACATGCTCCTTCCGCTGCCTGCGCTTGACCTCTTCACACTCTCGGTGTTGAGATTCGAAGAGCTCAACGCCCTCGCGGATGCACTTTCTCCACCTAGAACGGTCTTCAGCCAGGGACTCCCAGGTGTCAGTGGTGATGTCACACTTTACCAGGGAGGCTTTAAGGGTGTCCTTGTAAAGTTTCCGCTGTCCACCTTTGGCATCACACTGATATGGTAAGTTAGAAACATCATCCTGCATACATGCTTCAACAAGCTCTAATTTGTATTCTGGGCATTTTATCCCTTGGGAAAGGTTTAACTTTATAACAACATTTTAATATAAATTATCCAAATTTCCACTTTGATTAAATAGTCAAAAATCCTGGTATACTTATAATGGGCTAGACTTTCCCTAAAGCCCCTCATCACCCGATTGCTGCCCAGAAACACCGCTAACGTTTTGCAACTAACACTGGCGAAAATTTCCATAATAAAGGTAAAAAATATCGCCCGGCAAGAAAATGGATCTTGCACCAAGATTCTCTGAAGGCGAAACTAGGTAAAACGGGCGGTTCTTACCGGAATGGACGGTAAGTACTTAAAATTTAGTCCGAGGCTGTGGTTGGGCCTAGGGAGGGGGGAAACTCAAAAAATATTTTTTCAATTAAACAAAACATAAAAAGTTATAAAACATTCTCAAGACATATTTTAACGTAATCGCCGTTATAGAATTTTAAAAATAATTATAAGAAACCTTTAAGTAACCTTTCTTTGCAGGGTACTCACCTACCACCCTGTTTCCGGCAGCTTTTCATGGACGGTTTCCTCGGCGGTGTGTATGGGTCCCCGTTGAGGCAACACTTGGATAAAAACATAGAAACATAGAAACATAGAAAATAGGTGCAGGAGCAGGCCATTCAGCCCTTCGAGCCTGCACCGCCATTCAATATGATCATGGCTGATCATGCAACCTCAGTACCCCACCCCGGCCTTCTCTCCATACCCTCTGATCCCTTTAGCCGTAAGGGCCACATCTAACTCCCTTTTGAATATGTCCAATGAACTGGACTCCACAACTTTCTGTGGCAGAGAATTCCACAGGTTCACAACTCTCTGGGTGAAAAAGTTTCTCCTCATCTCAGTCCTATATAGCTTACCCCTTATCCTTCGACTGTATCTCCTGGTTCTGGACTTCCCCAACATCGAGAACATTCTTCCTAAATCTAATCTGTCCAGCCCAGTCAGAATTTTATATTTTTGAGATCCCCTTTCATTCTTCTAAATTCCAGTGAGTATAAAGCCTAGCCGATCCAGTCTCTCCTCGTATGTCAGTCCTGCCATCCCAGGAATCAATCTGGTGAACCTTCGCTGCACTCCCTCAATAGCAAGCACATTCTTCCTCAGATTAGGAGACCAAAACTGCACACAATACTCAAGGTGTAGTCTCACCAAGACCCTGTACAACTGTAGCAAGACCTCCCTGCTCCTATACTCAAATCCCTTCGCTATGAAGGCCAGCATGCCATTTGCTTTCTTAACTGCCTGCTGTGCCTACCTTCAATGACTGATGTACCATGACACCCAGGTCTCATTGCACCTCCCCTGTTTCTAATCTGTCACCATTCAGATAATAATCTGCCTTCCTGTTTTTGCCACCAAAGTGGATAACCTCACATTTATCCAAATTATACTGCATCTACCATGCATTTGCCCATTCACCTAACCTGTCCAAGTCCCCCTGCAGCCTCTTAGCATCCTCCTCGCAGCTCGCCCTGCCACCCAGCTTAGTGTCATCTGTAAACTTGGAGATATTACATTCAATTCCTTCGTCTAAATCATTAATGTATATTGTAAATAGCTGAGGTCCCAGCACTGAACCCAGCGCCACCCCACTAGTCACTGCCTGCCATTCTGAAAAGGATCGTTTATTCCCACTCTTTGCTTCCTTTCTGCCAACGATTTCTCTATCCACGTCAATACATAACCCCCAATACCATGTGCCTTAATTTTGCACACTAATCTCTTGTGTGGGACCTTGTCAAAAGCCTTTTGAAAGTCCAAATACACCACATCTACTGGTTCTCCCTCACCCCTCTACTAGTTACATTCTCAAAAAATTCTAGATTTGTCAAGCATGATATCCCTTTCATAAACCCATGCTGACTTGGACCGGTCCGGTCACTGCTTTCCAAATGCGCTATTACATCTTTAATAATTGATTCCAGCATTTTCCCCACCATTGATGTCAGGCTAACAGTTCTATAATTCCCCGTTTTCTCTCTCCCTCCTTTTTTAAAAAGTGGGGTTACATTAGCTACCCTCCAATCCATAGGAACTGATCCTGAGCCCAAGGAATGTTGGAAAATGACCACCAATGCATCAACTATTTCTAGGGCCACTTCCTTAAGTACTCTGGGATGCAGACTATCAGGTCCTAGGAATTTATCGGCCTTCAGGCCCTTCAATTTCCCCAATACCATTTCCTGACTAATAAGGATTTCCCTCAGTTTCCCCTTCTCGCTAGACCTTGGGTCCCCTAGTATTTTCGGGAGGTTATTCAAGTCTTCTTTAGTGAAAACAGAACCAAAGTATTTGTTCAATTGGTCTGCCATTACCTTCTTCCCCATTATGAATTCACCTGATTCTGACTGCAAGGAACTTACATTAGTCTTCACTAATCTTTTTCTCTTCACATATCTATAGAAGCTTTTGCAGTCAGTTTTTATGTTCCCTGCAAGCTTACTCTCATACTCTATTTTCCCCTTCCTGGTGGTTTTCTCGGCAGTGCACGCAGATGCACGTGAGCGGTTTGCTCCCCGGTGGTCTTTTCAAAATGTGAGCGGAACTCTTTTAAAAACAATAAATAAAGAGGAAACTTTCGCCGGGTGGTTTTTCATCAAAAAACAGCTGTACCGCCGAGAAAACTGAAGATAAAAGTCTAGCCCAATGTCATTGTTATACATGTCATTGTCTCCATATTCAACACGGCTGACTTTTCAGCTGTACCTTTAAGCATATGAGTGTGTAAGCAGCTAGCAAGGATGGGTTAGATGGAGCTAGGTCAGGTTTGCCAGAGGGCACCAATCATTTCTCTCAATGTATAGAAAAACACCACTATGTTCCCATCTTTAAAATGGGCTTGGCTAAATCAGCGTTGTGTTCTTGTGACTAACCTTTATGTGCTTCACGGCTGAATGAAATAATTGGCATTTATTTTGGTTATGTCCCAGTTTAGGTACTTGAGAAGTGTGAAATAAGCATTAGTATAGGTATGTTAAGATTGCATGGTTTCTTTTCCAATGTTTTTAAATTTGTGCCAAAATTAAAATTAAGAGTATCTGTCATTTTGACATGGCTGATAAATACTGCCCAAAGAGTATTTAACTCCTTTTAAGCAAAAGGAGAAATATATACCCCCAGGGTCTCAAACTCACAGCACGGGTGCGAATTCATATTTTATCATGCCATAGTGCTGTGTTCTAATATACTAATGAGCTGTGCCTCAGCTCTTGCTGGCAGGAATGCTTCCATTATTAAGCTTATTGCTTATGGGTGTAGAATTGTCTTGTATTCGGTAATGGTACAGGAAGAAATGCGCCTATGTTTGTTTCTCCTCCATCAAATGACTTTGCCAAAGTCTGGCTGAATTGGCCTCTAGGGAAAGCCTATTAGGTCTGGAATTCGTTTTCTGGGCCGACGCATTCTAGTTAGACAACACAACATTTGTGAAGTACTTCAAGAGATGGTCTTTTATTGAGAATTGTACCATATAAGAAATATATTTTCTAGATGATCCATTATGCATGAAGTAGTCTATAGTCGATAGTTCTCTGGATTTGTTCTAGCTCCCTTTTTAAATATCGGAATAACATTAGCTCTCCTCCAGACCTCTGGCACAATACTGTTTTCTAATGAATCCTTATAAATATATAATAGTGCCTGTACTATCTCTTCCCTAGTTCTTTTAGTATGTGCAAATGTAATCCATTACTATCTATTTTAATATTAATGATATTCAATACAGAGCCTTGTCTTGGGAAGAACCATAAGGACAAGAGGAGAAAAACATGTAGAATGGGGGAGGAGAAGAAAAGTACGTCGTTATGGAGAATGTTTGTATTGTTTTAAACAATATTTTTTTTAAGATACTAGTTTGAGTACTATGTACACATTTCACTGAGGCCAACAGCAAGCAAACAGCAATATAAGTAACTTTCTTTACCAATGACATGTAACAGTAAGGAAGAGATGTCTTTGTATTCTTTGTGTGATTACTAGGTAGGTCTTTACAACTTCAAATACATGTAATTATTTTTCTTAATTATCCAGAATCTTTGTTAGCCGTGTCTTGTTATTTTAATTATATAGTTGCCGGAATACACAAAGGCTCTCTTGAGGGATGCCGGTGCATCCAGAATGAGAACTTTAGCTACCAGGTCGGAGACTATTGTTTGCAAGTATAATGAGGTTGTGAAAGCAATCAGTAATTATGAGAGGGCTCTGTTTGAAAGCAAGCTAACCACAATTGATGAGGTAAAAACATGATTAATTTGAAACTTTTTCATCAGGTTTCGAATCATTTTTTTTCCAAGTTGTTCTTTACCATTTCTCGAACACGCAGGCCAAGCACCAACTCTGACCACAAGGGCAGCTGGACAACCAGTTTGCAGCTTACTGTCAATGCAAGCCACTAAAACAAGCAGAAGAGTGGCCTGCAGATGCCATTCCTTTGATTTTCCCTCCCCTAAGACCCTTACACCCAGTCAGCGCTTTCCTACTGTGCAAGAGAAGGCTTCTGGTGTGAGCAACATTCCTCTACTTCCTGATGCCACGTATTGGTGTTCTAATGTGCTGTGCCACAAAATCAACTGATTTTTGGTTTCATTTTGTTGAAAATGTTTGAATGTTCAACTGATTATACTTTAACAGAATTCCATTTTTACACCATTAACTTGGAAAAAAACCCATCTCCCTGCTAAGGGCAGCAGCAGCTTTGCCTTGCACTGTTAATGAGCCACAATTTATTTACAAAGGTATGCGTAAGAATGTGCACTTAGCCTTGCAGCTACTCAACAACAACTTGCATTATATAGCACCTTTAATGTAGTAAAGTGTCCCAAGGCACTTCACAGGAGTGTTAACAGACAAAATTTGACACTGAGCCACATAAGGAGATATTAGGTGTCTTAGGAGTGACCTGAAGGAGGAGAATGAGGAAGCGAGGTGGAGAGGTTTATGGAGGGAATTCCAGAGCTTAGGGTCTGGGCAGCAGAAGGCATGGCCACTAATGGTGCCGGCACAATGGGGAGAAAGCTAGAGCGGGTTAGCTCGAATGTGATCAACTTGATCATTATTAAAGTGGATTTGCTATGATATACAAACACAGGCCTAGAAATACGAGAACGCTGGAAATCTGCTGATAACAGCGGCGGCCAATATAACGGCTTCCGCTGTTGCCTGCTCATTAACATCAGCGTGGTGTTGATTTTCTGGTAATGCGCTCTTTCTCGCGCTAAGCTCAGCAGGAGGTGAAAGGCTACGTCTGCCTCCCGCTTGCAGTGAAGGGGAACGGGGAAGAAAGGAGCGTACCAGTGGGTCATGTACGGAACAGTTGCCGTAATTGCTGCAAAAATATTACCAGCTACCCGGTGTTTGTTGATTCTTTAATAGTTCATGAAATGAATGTATCTGCGTTCTCTGTAACACTAATCTTTCCTGAATGGTTACTCTTGAAAGTGTTTAACTGTGTAGTAATCGTGCCAGCTTTTAGTGCATCCCTGTCTGGCGTAAAAATTAAATGGGGAAGGTGGCTCAGCTGTGGTTAACAAGGGAAATTAGGGATAGTGTTAAATCCAAAGAAGAGGCATATAAATTGGCCAGAAAAAGCAGCAAACCTGAGGACTGGGAGAAATTTAGAATTCAGCAGAGGAGGACTAAGGGTTTAATTAGAAGGGGGAAAATAGAGTATGAGAGTAAGCTTGCCGGGAACATAAAAACTGACTGGAAAAGCTTCTATAGATATGTGAAGAGAAAAAGATTAGTGAAGACTAATGTAGGTCCCTTGCAGTCAGAATCAGGGGTGAATTCATAACAAGGAAATGACAGACCAATTGAACAAATACTTTGGTTCTGTCTTCAGTAAGGAAAACACAAATAACCTCCCGAAAATACTAGGGGACCGAGGGTCTAGCGAGAAGGAGGAACTGAAGGATCTAAGGGAAATCCTTACTAGTCAGGAAATGGTGTTAGGGAAATTGATGGGATTGAAGGCCGATAAATCCCCAGGGCCTGATAGTCTGCATCCCAGAGTACTTAAGGGAGTAGCCCTAGAAATAGTAGATGCATTGGTGGTCATTTTCCAACATTCCATGGACTCTGGATCAGTTCCTATGGATTGGAGGGTAGCTAAGATAACCCCACTTTTTAAAAAAAGAGGGAGAGAGAAAACAGGGAATTATAGACCGGTCAGCCTGACATCGGTAGTGGGGAAAATGCTGGAATCAATTATTAAAGATTTAATAGCAGTGCATTTGAAAGCAGTGACAGGATCAGTCCAAGTCAGCATGGATTTATGAAAGGGAAATCATGCTTGACAAATCTTCTCGAATTTTTTTAGGATGTAACTAGTAAAGTGGATAAGCGAGAACCAGTGGATGTGGTGTATTTAGACTTTCAAAAGGCTTTTGACAAGGTCCCACACAAGAGATTAGCGAACAAAATTAAGACACATGGGATTGGGGGTAATATATTGACGTGGATAGAGAACTGGTTGGCAGACAGGAAGCAAAGAGTGGAAATAAACAGGTCCTTTTCAGAATTGCAGGCAGTGACTAGTGGGGTACCGCAAGTTTCAATGCTGGGACCCCAGCTATTTACAATATATATTAATGATTTAGATGAAGAAATTGAATGTAATATCTCCAAGTTTGCAGATGACACTAAGCTGGGTGGCAGTGTGAGCTGTGAGGAGGATGCTAAGAGGCTGCAGGGGGACTTGGACAGGTTAGGTGAGTGGGCAAATGCATGGCAAATGCAGTATAATGTGGATAAGTGTGAGGTTATCCACTTTGGTGGCAAAAACAGGAAGGCAGATTATTATCTGAATGGTGACAGATTAGTAAAAGGGAGGTGCAACGAGACCTGGGTGTCATGGTACATCAGTCATTGAAAGTAGGCATGCAGGTACAGCAGGCAGTTAAGAAAGCAAATGGCATGTTGGCCTTCATAACGAGAGGATTTGAGTATAGAAGCAGGGAGGTCTTACTACAGTTGTACAGGGCCTTGGTGAGACCACACCTTGAGTATTGTGTGCAGTTTTGGTCTCCTAATCGGAGGAAGGACATTCTTGCTATTGAGGGAGTGCAGCGAAGGTTCACCAGACTGATTCCCGGGATGGCAGGACTGACATATAAAGAAAGACTGGATCGACTAGGCTTATATTCACTGGAATTTAGAAGAATGAAAGGGGATCTCATACAAGCATATAAAATTCTGACGGGACTGGACAGGTTAGACGCAGGAAGAATGTTCCTGATGTTGGGGAAGTCCAGAACCAGGGGTCACAATCTAAGGATAAGGGGTAAGCCATCTAGGACCGAGATAAGGAGAAACTTTTTCACCCAGAGAATTGTGAACCTATGGAATTCTCTAGCACAGAAAGGTGTTGAGTCCAGTTCTTTGGATGTATTCAAAAGGGAGTTGGATGTGGCCCTTACGGCTAAAGCGATCAGGGAGTGTGGAGAGAAGGCAGGAAGGGGGTACTGAAGTTGCATGATCAGCCATGATCATATTGAATGATGGTGCAGGCTCGAAGGGCAGAATGGCCTATTCCTGCACTTATTTTCTATGTTTCTATGTTTCTCTGCTCGACACAAAATAATTATTTGATAAATAATTGGTTATGGAATTTTAAATAAATCAATTATATTTTCATACAATTATAAGCAGTTGAGTCCAAATTTGCTCAGGGGTGACGTTCTGGTGATGCTTTCATAAAGATCAAAGAAATCTTATCAGAGTTGATCTTCAAACATTGCAATGGAGTTCACCCATTCATTTACTGATCTACAAACACTCCTGGAAAGCCACCAGAAAATGTAATTCCCGCCCTGCCCCCCTCCCCCCCGCCCCCAACTGATGAGCAAAAAATGAAAGTATAAAAGAAGAACCTTGGCAAAGGAGGCGTTTGAAGTTCCAGCATCCATCTGAGGTGTTTTACACTTGTCGGTCTTCATCCTCGTAAACAATCTGCCAAGTCCTGTCAGACTCCTCATGGCTGTTAATAATGGGAATGGAACTGAACACTGCAATCATAAAGAAAAAAGAAAGACTTGCATTTATATAGCACCTTTCATGACCATTGGATGTCCCGAAGCACTTTACAGCCAATGAAGTACTTTTTGAAGTGTAGTCACTGTTGCAATGTAGGAAATGCGGCAGCCAATTTGCGCACAGCAAGCTCCCACAAACAGAAATATGGTAATGACCAGATAATTTGTTTAGTGATGTTGATTGAGGGATAAATATTGGCCAGTACACTGCCCTGAGGATTCCTGCAGCGATAAGAACATAAGAAATAGGAGCAGGAGTAGGTCATTTGGCCCTTCGAGCCTGCTCCGCCATTCAATAAGATCATGGCTGATCTGATCATGGACTCGGCTCCACTTCCCTTCCCGTTCCCTATAACCCTTTATTCCATTATCGTTCAAAAATCTGTCTATCTCCACCTTAAATATATTCAATGATCCAGCTTGCACAACTCTCTGGGGCAGAGAATTCCATAGATTTACAATCCTCTGAGAGAAGAAATTACTCCTCATCTCAGTTTTAAATGGGTGGCCCCTTATTCTGAGAACATCATTTCAAATGGAAATGGCTATGAATTTTAAAAAGTAGAATCTAGAGGGAAATGGGTACACGCAGGGAACTGTGTTGGACAAGTTGGAGATGCTAAGGAATGAAAGGAAGATCAGAGGTGAGTGTGGAAGAGAGGAGAAGGAGAACATGGCAACCTTACTGGAGGATAGAGTATGTGGATCCAGTTGAAGAACTATCAGCAGATCAGGTGCGATGGGGCCAAATGGTCTCCACTGTGCTATAAATTGTATGGTTTGCAATGTAATCAGTGATGAACCCTTTTGTGAAAAGATTTCAAAGAGTTTTCCTGTCTTGACAAGAAAGGAAGTGACATGGGTGTGATATGGGTCAGGTGGACACCTCTGTCATCTGCAGAAACATCAAGGTTAAACCAAGGTGGGAATAGAGGGGCAAATAGAGCTGTTCAATTTTAACTCTCGTTCCGCCCAGTTTCCACTGGGCAGACAGAGTCAAAATTTACTTGAGCCTTGGAAGGCTACTTGAAAATGGAACCCATCACACACAAGCCTGTTTATGTTTGCTCCTGGTATCTCTAGACACTCATCTGCTGAAGGAGTCATTGCATAACAATCAAGAACAGCAGACTTGATGGATGCCTTATTCCCTCATTAGTCCAGGAACAGCGAGGCCAACTGTACTGCAACCACTGACACCTTGCCTGCAATTGGGTGGCTCAGTCCAGGCCAGGAATTAAAACTTGGACCTTTGTAATCTGTCTGCCTCAATGCCACACCTCCTGAAGGTTCATAAATGGCATTTAAAATTTCCATGTGGACCAGAAAAATTGAACATATAATGGAAAATTGCCATTTTAGGAGAGAGATATATTAACACGGTGTAGTAGATTTGTAGTTCATTACACCCTAATTTTTTCTCAAAGCGATCAATTTTATAAATCGACTGATTGAAATTGTCAGAATCGTTTTTAGGAAGGTGTTGCAGTCTCTGCAGTAAAAAAAGCGCTGCATCTTGAATTAATCAAAATGACCATTAGAGGTCAGTCTTACTTCATGAAATGAATTCTGCTGTGATCTTTTAAACACTTGCAATATGTGTGATCTTACTAATTTTTAAAAAGGGAGAGATTTTGTATTTTTTTCCAAACTGACTATGCTTAAAGTATTGTAAAGTGGAAAATACATTCTGGCAACCTAATTGGCTGCACTACTGGTTTGGTCTTGATCACAGTTCAGACCAATGGAAGTTAAATTTGCAGTTTTAAAGTGATTATAAATTATTCTGCAAATTTTAGAATGTGAATTGCACAAACTTGACAGTAGTGGTAAATCAAATTTAGACAATGAATTTATGGTTGTATTAGCACATCTCCCTTGGGTAGTCTGAGGCACAATTATGATGTTTAACTCATGGACTCACTACCTCTTTAAGGCTACAGGTTAAGACCCCCTGGAAATCCAGGTTCTGATAGCAATTGTAAATACCTAGAGGTCAGTAAGTTGCTTGTGTGTTTCTGGTTCCAGATCAGAACCCAGGATGAAGTGCTTTTTTTCACTTTTTAAAGACTATATTGCATCTGGCATGTGACCTCTGATGTATGACGTCTGCAGTGTGATGGGTGCGAGGTAAATGTAAAATAAATTCTTGTACATTATCAGATCTCCCATGGTGTTCACAGTAAATTGGATTATTACTGGGCAATATCCAGTTTACTATCGCTTCTTATCGCTTCTCGGCCTTTTGGCTAAGATCATGCGCAACTGACCTGACAGGGGAGTAGCCACCATGACCCCAAGGTGGTTCTCCCTGGATCAGGAAGGTATATGCTTGCTTTTTGGAAATAGGAGGTGGGTGGGGTGGCTTGACCCATCCACCTCCATGGAGGTGTGTGGGGGTCACACACCCATCTCCATGGCACGAACCTGGTATTGCAGTACTTCCAGGAACGGTGCAGTGGCTCTAGGCCTTTTGGCTAAGAGCATTGGCGCAGAGTGATCCTTGATGTGTGCAAGGTGACCTCTGGCATTTGTGATTTGACAAAGAATTGGAACGATTGGCTATGAATTTTAATAAAAATTAAAAAAAATAAAAAATATCCAGTTTACTATTCTGCTGAGGTGGAGCTGTGTCCTTCAAGTTGACAAAAGTCTATTTTTTGTTTGATAAACTTGGTTCAAGTCAATAAGTTAAATTTTTTGTTTAGAATACATGGCAGATTATGCTTGTTTTTAAAAATGTATTCTTGAGATGTGGGCATCACTGGCAATGCTGTATTTATTGCCATCCCTAGGTGCCCTGAGGGCATTAATAGTCCACCATGTGGATGTAGAACAGTACCTCCCAAACCCGCGACCTCTACCACTCAGAAGGACAAGGGCAGCAGGTGCATGGGAGCACCACCACCTCCAAGTTCCCCTCTAAGTCACACACCATCCTGACTTGGAAATATAGCGCTGTTCCTTCATCATCGCTGGGTCAAAATCCTGGAACTCGCTCCCTAATAGCACGGTGAGAGTACCTTTGCCACATGGACTACTGTGGTTCAAGAAGGCAGCTCACCACCACCTTCTTAGTTGGGGCAATTAGAGATGGGCAATAAATGCTGGCCTTGTCAGCGACGCCCACATCCCGTGAATGAATAATTAAAAGAAACTGGAGTCACATGTAGGCCAGACTATGAAAAGAATCAGGTATAAAAAGAAATCAGCACATTTAAAAGATATACTGTGTTCTTACGAAAGGGGATTGACCTGGAGCATTAACCCTATGTTTCTTCACAGATGCTACCTGACCTGTTAAGTGTTTTTGGGACAAAATGTTCTAAATTGCCTTTAGCAATTTTTCACTTTCTCTTTCGTTACCTTGCAGCTTGATCTTTAAGTGTCTTTTTTCTACTTCACGGTCACCAACTTCTGAAGCCAGTGTTTATCTCTTAACTAAGAGCGATATATACGCTTGGTTTTCCTGAGTGTGAAACTCTGCACTTTGGCAAAACACTCCTTCCAGTGAAAGATCTGGGACCTGAAGTAATATACAAAAATGAGTAACCGATGTATGCATTAGCCAGTACTAGGTTGAACCTCCCTTAGCCGGAACCCTCAGGACCTGGCCTGTTCTGGATAAGGAGTATTTCTGTACAAGTGGTGGTCACGTTAAATTGGATGGTACAGGTACTGAGCAAGGGGATTTCGGAGCTGGCTGGCTTGGGGCTGGGAGTGCAGAAAAGAAATCCATGGAGGGGGTGGTGGATCAAAGAGTCAGGCCAGCAATTGCGGGAGTCGGCAGCGGGGAAGGATATCAATTTGGTCTTGTCGGAGTTCTGCGCATGTGCCACCCGGTGGCCGGATATGGTTCCAGATGAGGGGTGGGTCCGGATAAGGGAGTACCTTAAATAGCATGCTGTTGGGTCCCATTTTCACAACATTTGTGGAATACAGGGTATACACCACTTTGGTTACTGTTGAGGGGGATGACTCATCAGGGGGGAGCAGCAGTAGCCAAGTTCATGGCACCGTGGCTGGCTCTGCTGCACAGGAGGGCAGGAAAAAGACTGGGAGAGCGATAGTGATAGGGGATTCAATTGTAAAGGAAATAGATAGGCGTTTCTGTGGCCGCAACCGAGACTCCAGGATGGTATGTTGCCTCCCTGGTGCAAGGGTCAAGGATGTCTCGGAGTGGGTACAGGGCATTCTGAAAAGGGAGGGTGAACAGCCAGTTGTCGTGGTGCACATAGGTACCAACGATATAGGTAAAAAACGGCATGAGGTCCTACGAGACGAATTTAGGGAGCTAAATTAAAAAGTAGGACCTCAAAAATAGTAATCTCAGGATTGCTACAAGTGCCACGTGCTAGTCAGAGTAGGAATCGCAGGATAGCTCAGATGAATCCGTGGCTTGAGGAGTGGTGCAGAAGGGAGGGATTCAAATTCCTGGGACATTGGAACCGGTTCTGGGGGAGGTGGGACCAGTACAAACCGGACGGTCTGCACCTGGGCAGGACCGGAATCAATGTCCTAGGGGGAGTGTTTGCTAGTGCTGTTGGGGAGGAGTTAAACTAACATGGCAGGGGGATGGGAACCTATGCAGAGAGACAGAGGGAAATAAAATGGAGGCAGGAGCAAAAGATAGAAAGGAGAATAGTAAAAGTGGAGGGCAGAGAAACCCAAGGCAAAAAACAAAAAGGGCCACATTACAGCAAGATTCTAAAGGGGCAAAGTGTGTTAAAAAGACAAGCCTGAAGGCTCTGTGCCTCAATGCGAGGAGTATTCGGAATAAGGTGGACGAATTAACTGCGCAGACAGCAGTTAACGGATATGATGTGATTGGCATCACGGAGACATGGCTCCAGGGTGACCAAGGCTGGGAACTCAACATCCAGGGATATTCAACATTGAGGAAGAATAGGCAGGGAGGAAAAAGAGGCGGGGTGGCGTTGCTGGTTAAAGAGGAAATTAATGCAATAGTAAGGAGGGACATTAGCCTGGATGATGTGGAATCGGTATGGGTGGAGCTGCGGAATACCAAAGGGCAGAAAACGCTAGTGGGAGTTGTGTACTGACCACCAAACAGTAGTAGTGAGGTTGGGGAAATAAGGGATGTGTGCAATAAAGGTACAGCAGTTATCATGAGTGACTTTAATCTACATATTGATTGGGCTAACCAAACTGGTAGCAATGCGGTGGAAGAGGATTTCCTAGAGTGTATTAGGGATGGTTTTCTAGACCAATATGTCGAGGAAACAACTAGGGAGCTGGCCATCCTAGACTGGGTGATGTGTAATGAGAAGAGACTAATTAGCAATCTTGTTGTGCGAGGCCCCTTGGGGAAGAGTGACCATAATATGGTTGAATTCTTTATTAAGATGGAGAGTGACACAGTTAATTCAGAAACTAGGGACCTGAACTTACGGAAAGGTAACTTTGACGGTATGAGGCGTGAATTGGCTAGAATAGACTGGCAAATAATACTTAAAGGGTTGACAGTGGATAAGCAATGGCAAACATTTAAAGATCACATGGATGAACTTCAGCAATTATACATCCCTGTCTGGAGTAAAAATAAAATGGGGAAGGTGGCTCAACCGTGGCTAACAAAGGAAATTAAGGATAGTGTTAAATCCAAGGTAGAGGCATATAAATTGGCTAAGAAAAAGCAACAAACCTGAGGACTGGGATAAATTTAGAATTCAACAGAGGAGGGCTAAGGGTTTAATTAAGAGGGGGAAAATAGAGTATGAGAGGAAGCTTGCAGGGAACATAAAAACTGACTGCAAAAGCTTCTATAAATATGTGAAGAGAAAAAGATTAGTGAAGACAAACGTCGGTCCCTTGCAGTCGGATTCAGGTGAATTTATAATGGGGAACAAAGAAATGGCAAACCAATTGTACAAATACTTCAGTTCTGTCTTCACGAAGGAAGACACAAATAACCTTCCGAATGTACTAGTGGTCAATGGGTCTAGTGAGAAGGAGGAACTGAAAGATATCATTATTAGGCGGGGAATTGTGTTAGGGAAATTGATAGGATTGAAGGCCGATAAATCCCCGGGGCCTGATAGTTTGCATCCCAGAGTACTTAAGGAAGTGAACCTAGAAATAGTGGGTGCACTGGTGGTCATTTTCCAACAGTCTATCGACTCTGGATCAGTTCCTATGGACTGGAGGGTAGCTAATGTAACACCACTTTTTAAAAAAGGAGGGAGAGAGAAAATTGGTAATTATAGACCGGTTAGCCTGACATCAGTAGTGGGGAAAATGTTGGAATCAATCATTAAGGATGAAATAGCAGCGCATTTGGAAAACAGTGACAGGATCGGTCCAAGTCAGCATGGATTCATGAAAGGGAAATCATGCTTGACGAATCTAGAATTTTTTGAGGAGATAACTAGCAGAGTGGACAAGGGAGAACCAGTGGATGTGGTGTATTTGGACTTTCAAAAGGCTTTTGACAAGATCCCGCACAAGAGATTGGTGTACAAACTCAAAGCGCATGGTATTGGGGGCTAATGTACTGACGTGGATGGAGAACTGGTTGGCAGACAGGAAGCAGAGAGTTGGGATAAACGGGTCCTTTTTAGAATGGCAGGCAGTGACTAGTGGAGTGCCGCAGGGCTCAGTGCTGGGTCCCCAGCTATTTACAATATACATTAACGATTTAGATGAAGGAATTGAGTGTAATATCTCCAAGTTTGCAGGTGACATCAAACTGGGTGGCAGTGTGAGCTGTGAGGAGGATGCCAAGAGGCTGCAGGGTGACTTGGACAGGTTAGGTGAATGAGCAAATGCATGGCAGATGCAGTATAATGTGGATAAATGTGGGGTTATCCATTTTGGGGGCAAAAACACGAAGGCAGAATATTATCTGAATGGCGGCAGATTAGGAAAAGGGAAGATGCAACGAGACCTGGGTGTCATGGTACATCAGTCATTGAAAGTTAGCATGCAGGTACAGCAGGCGGTGAAGAAGGCAAATGATATGTTGGCCTTCATAGCTAGGGGATTTGAGTATAGGAGCAGGGAGGTCTTAGTGCAGTTGTACAGGGCCTTAGTGAGGCTTCACCTGCAATATTATGTTCAGTTTTGGTCTCCTAATCTGAGGAAGGACGTTCTTGCTATTGAGGGAGTGCAGCGAAGGTTCAACAGACTGATTCGCGGGATGGCTGGACTGACATATGAGGAGAGACTGGATCAACTGGGCCTTTATTCACTGGCGTTTAGAAGGATGAGAGGGGATCTCATAGAAACATATAAGATTCTGACGGGACTGGTCAGGTTGGATGCAGGAAGAATGTTCCCGATGTTGGGGAAATGCAGAACCAGGGGACACAGTCTTAGGATAAGGGGTAGGCCATTTAGGACTGAGATGAGGAGAAATTTCTTCACTCAGAGAGTTGTTAACCTGTGGAATTCCCTGCCGCAGAGAGTTGTTGATGCCAGTTCATTGGATATATTCAAGAGGGAGTTTGATATGGCTCTTACGGCTAAAGGGATCAAGGGGTATGGAGAGAAAGCAGGAAAGGGGTACTGAGGGAATGATCAGCCATGATCTTATTGAATGGTGGTGCAGGCTCGAAGGGCCGAATGGCCTACTCCTGCACCTATTTTCTATGTTTCTATGCTTCTATGTTTCTATGAGCATATTTATTACAGTGGATATTATTCACAAAAATAATGCTGATAATTTGTTTTCTTTACTTTGCCCTTTCACTTTCACTTTGTGCAATAACAAGTTCTTATCAATTTAAAGTGACAAAAATAGTTACGTGCACTTTTTAGCTATTCATTTATATTAATATTTTACATGCAAAATAACTGCTTGTAAAGAGTTAATATGATTGAATAATATCTAAAACGTGCATAAATCGTGTCTAGACACATGTAATCCAGTGCAAGTTAAGTAGAATTTTTCTATGAAATGCTGAATGAAAAGTGCCTTGGTGAATCTTTTGGTGACCTTTTATGGTGTTCGGTTTATGAATCTACTATGTTAAATGTGCTTGAAATTGACAGCAGTGGCATTATACATTTGACTTACATGCTTTATTTACTGACATTTGCTTTCTCGTTGAATCTGCAACAAAACTTGGCTACAAATATAATCACATAAATTTCTAATGATCTTGCTAATACTGTTGTAAGAATTGTGGACTCACTTTATCACTTTGCTGAATGTGTTTACTGCAATGGGAAACACCATGGCAGAGATTCGTAGGAAACATATGCATTGAACAGATGCATGTTCTTCAAATAACATAGCTGCTTATTAACCGTTGCTTTTTAAATGTGTTGCTGTTTAATTTTGGCACAATATGTTGGATTAACTGTCCCGATATTTGCTATGCAGAAGCTAGTCAGGAGAGAAAAATGGAGAGTGAGCCACCCTGAGTTATATTCACATAATGCCCAGTTACAATCCAGAATTTTCACGGGCTTGGCATTATCAGTTGCCTCCTGCTCTTCCTGTCGGGGTGCATGGGTGATGTATAACGGATGGAATTTTAACCCCTCACAATCGGTCGGAAAGCAGAGGGGCAACATTTAAAATGGAGTGCTCCATTTTGTGTTCTGTTCCTGCCTAATTCCATGGTTTAACGCTGGAGATTTCGGCGGGAGGGAGTCTCATTAATAAATGCGAAGCGGGGTCCCACGGCGTACAAGGGACCCCAGTTTGCATTTGAACCCACTCCTGAATGGGGCTTCTGCTGCAACAACCACACCAGGTGACGCTGTCAGGGAAAGCAGCAAGACAGTTGTGCTTAAAGTGGCTGAGCCAAATGTGGCAAGTGAATGATCAGGTCAGTCATGGACCATATACACTTAAGTTTGTGCCCTTTGGATTTGAAGTTGCAAAGGTGTGTGTTGCAATAGGAGGAGGCGGTGGGGGTGAGAGACCATGAGGGATATGGGGTGAATGGATGAGGGTTTTGAAAGAAGAGACCCAGGCAGTTGCTGAGGAATTTAAATCTGTTCACTTGTGGACTGAACAGTCATATGAGTAGGTACTGAAATTGGGTAGATAATGGGTAGGTACACAAATTTGCAGGATGTGACTAGTAGTATCTCGCAGGGATCTGAGTTTGGACCTTAACTATTTACAATATTTATTAACGACTTAGATGATCGCATACAAAGTCATATATCCAAATTTGCCGATGTCATAAAGATTGGCGGTATTGTAGGCTGTGTAGACGAAGGCATAAAATTACAAAGGGCTATTGATAGTTGAAGTGAATGGGCAAAACTGTGGCAAATGGATTTCAATGCAAGCAAATGTGAGGTTATCCACTTTGGACCTAAAAAGCATAGATCAGGTACTTTCTAAATGGTAAAAAGTTAAAAACATTGGGTGTCCAAAGAGATTTGGGTACATAGGTACATGTCATGAACAGGTACAGAAAATAATCAAAAAGGTAATGGCATGCTGGCCTTTATATCTAGAGGGCTAGAAAAAAAGGAGGGTAGAAGTTATGCTGCAGCTGTACAAAACGGTGGCTAGACCACACCTGGAGCATTGTGAGCAGTTCTGGGCACCACGCCTTAGGAAGGATATATTGGCCCAGGGGAGTGCAGCGTAGGTTTACAGAAATGATACCTGGACTTCAAGGAGAGATTACACAAATTAGGGTTGTGTTCCCTAGAATTCAGAAGGTTAAGGAGTAATCTGATTGAAGTTTTCAAGATATGAAGGAGAACAGATAGGGTAGATAGAGAGAAACTATTCCCGCTGGTTGGGAATTCGAGGACTAGGGACATAGTCTAAAATTTAGAGGCAGACCTTACAGTAGTGCAATTAGGAAACACTTCTACACACAAAAGGTGGTAGAAGTTTGGAACTGTCTTCCACAAATGGCAATTGATGCTAGATCAATTGTTAATTTTAAGTTGGAGATGAATAGCTTTCTTTTAACCAAAGGTATTCAGGGAGATGGACCAAATGTGGGCATATGAAGTTAGGCCGCAGATCAGCCATGTTCACATTGAATGACTGAGCAGGCTCGAGGGGTTGAACGGCCTACTCCTGTTCCTAGGTTCCTATATGGCATAGTAAATGGTGACTTGGGACACACTTGAAAGAAATGTGACTAGATTTCTAATTTAACAATGAGCAGAAGGGTGCTGCTTCAGGTTTGAAAAAGATAGAAAATTGTCAGATTGGGTCCCGAGAATAGATCGAAGTGGTGGAGCAAGTTGGACAGTCTTTTTGTTGCTACATTGTCGAGATCTCAAAGAGGGAGAGAAAATATTTTTATAAATTGGGAAAATGAAATCTGTTCTTGAAAGATATTTTTTATTCGAGTAGTTTTTTGGGGGGGGTCTGGTTTTATTATTGTACAGGTCGATGAGAGCAGAATCTTTTTATTTAAAACATTTTTATCTGAATTATTTAACAGGTAGTATAAACATTTTCAGATATTGAACTTCTTTGTTCTGCAGCAACATACGTATAGTGTTTAGTGACTATGAATAACTTACCAGATTTAGAGTCGATTGGTATCTTATACGTCTAGTACCAGTTCATGTTGGGAGTTAACATGTACTGCTGAAATTTCATCAGCGGCATAAAGTGAAAATAAACAAAGCTCAAAGACACAACATTTCCTAACTGCCCATGATCATTTATTTGATCCCTCAATATGAAAAATGTGGAATCTTGGAGCACATTTCTGATGCAGTCTGAATGGTCATTTGTTATGCCTAAGGAGGAGAAAGATAAAAATCTGAATGTGCCATTGGTAAAGGATTTTGACGTTGACATTTCCACATGTAGGGGAATTTATCAGTTTGCAAGATGCACTTTGCCTGTGAGGAGACCAGACTTGATGGTCTTGTACAGTAAATGGCTGCCATCTACTATTCTCTGTACTCTTGGGAATTTTGGAACCTGGCAAACATTCTGTCATTTTAAGCTTTCTCACAGGGAAAGTGATGAAAATATGTCCCTTTGGAAACAAAGCCTCAGTCATTTACATGATGCACCTGTTGACAACGCATTGCCTGATTTGGCATGTGTCACCAGAATTCATCCCTATGGTACAAGTTGTCTGCATATTGGCCTCCAAGAGATGACAAAGCTGTATGACAGCTTCTTTATGAACTAAAAGTGCTAAAGACAGATCTCCTCTGGCATGCCCAGGATGGACTTGTCTGGGTGAATAGGTACAGACTCGAGAGTAAGGATAGGTGCATACATAATGCATTTGGCAGTCACTTCTTCCGTAAAGAACTGTTCTTCCTTTTCTAGATCTAGAAGTGGCTTTGGAACTCACATACCACCACTTTGGTTGCTGCAAATGAAGTGGTAGCTGGAAGCAGCAATAACAGTTAATGTAGTAATGAAAATGCAACTAAAGCAATATACTAAGTAAAAAAAACAAACTTGACAACTAAAACTCAAAAAGTGATGCTGACATTTGAGATGCCTACACCCCTAGGCTAGCCGTCCATATGTTGCTGTGCACAATTCAAATAAATCGGTAGTATTGCTGGTGAGCAAGTTACTAGATTCAGAGTAGGACCTATTTAAATACAATTTGGAGCCTTTAATGAAGCTTGTGCTGGTCACCTGAGCAGCATTAAAAATGTCCTTTTTTCCTTTGCAAAATGCGGCCTACTGGAATGCCGTAGCCTGTGTGTGCCCCGAACTCGTGTCTACTGAAGTTCTACGCTTCCAGCCGAGCTGTATAAAATCAGCTCTGCTGTCAATCTTGTTTTCGTTGCATGGAATTGGGATTTCAATTTGAGGATTTTTTTTAAACAATACAAAATGTTGTGCTCATGGTAAAAAGGAAATAGTTGAGAATATGTTGTGTCTACTCACCTCCTGCATTGATATGAACATTTGAACAGTTCGACACTGAGAGGCCTGACCATTCTTGTTGCCATGAGGATTGGAAAACAGCACCAGTGAAAAGTAAATGACTACAAGTAAAACATTAGCTTCCAGTCCGCATGTGTCAAATAAAAAGCTGTATATTAATGGACTGGTTTTGATGAAATCATAAATCATAAGAACAAAGCTCAAGCAGTATATGAACCCAGATAAGCAGAGCCCAAGATTGAATTATTGCTTTGAATTCTCTAGTGGACATTGATTGTTCTTTACAGTCTGTTTACAGTTATAGCTTGCTTTTTTTTTTAAAAAAAACCTTTCTTGGCCAAGGTCCAGCCCACATGTGGAGTCCACTGGAGGGGAAAAGGTAATAAAGATGGATGTTGCGGTGCTGGTGCAGTGGCACCAGGTCTGTTTCCCTTCAGGTATTGAGCTCGCCTCTGAAGTCCCTGCTCTATAATGCGAGATCAGCACATTATAATAAATATTACTTTTCAGTGCACAATGAATGATTCGCCTGGAGCAACACGGGTGTTGGGGGGCAGGGCATGGATTATCTGGAACAAAATCTCTTAAAGGCTGCTGGTTGCCCTTAACTTGTCCAGCAATTAAGAGGAACACATGGTCGGAGGCAGACAAGTGCAGAGAACTGTACCATTCATTGACATTGCTTTGGAGGTCTTTCAAAGGATGGTAGCTATTTTGAGATGAGGCTCACCATGAAATAAAAATACCATAACAGAATGGAAAAAGACAGAGTGGCAGCAGGGCATCAGGTAATGTCACAATATCAATGTATTGTCCATGTAGCAAGCAACAAACATTAACTATGGTGCCAGCACAAGGTATCCGAATACTGCATGTTTACACACAGAAGTTGGCTGGCCATTTGAGTGGCACAGATCTCTCACATGCCTCCTTCTGCCATATGTGCTATTTATATTTGCTTGTAGGAGAAGGCCAACAAATAACAAGAGGCATCATGTGTAGACAGAAGTGGGATCACTAAAGCTGTGAAGCTTGACTCCTTTTGAGAAGAGAGCCATGGAGATTATGAGAGTCAAGGCAATTCAAGATGTGGGGAATGTAATGTATTTGCTTCATGGATTTTTTGCTTAAGAATTAATGGTTTATTAACAAAGGTTTAACAATCACACTACACATTACCAGTTCATCCACTAGGCTCACAACTGCATACCGCATCGTGAATGACCTAGACCCAACTGACTGGGGTTTTATTGAGTCTTGTGAACATCACGTGACTGGCTAAGCCACTCATAATACAACAGCTCTACAACTATTTTGTTGTATCTGTAAAACAATAAATCATTAAATCAAGTGCCCCCTGATTAAAGGGGGCGGGGGGCAAACCTAAACAAATTAAACTTTAGACATTACGTGGTTCAAATTAAAATTTGTTTGCTGGGGTGATGATGCACTCCAGTCCCCCTGGTGCCCACCTCTCGCGGAAGGCCGCGAGTGTACAGGTGGACACTGCGTGCTCCATCTCCAGGGATACCCTGGCTCGGATGTAACCGCAGAAGAGAGGCAGGCAGCAGCTCTACAACTCTTTTGGTTGTACACGATTAACCAATAAATCAAGTGCCCCCTTTGGGGGGGACGCTCCAAACATTTTTCAAGTGCCCTTTTTTGTGTTTTTTTTTGTGGTTATTTTTAGGGCACCGAGAGGCAAATTATACAAGTGCCTCCCTGACTTGGGGGACACTAAAAAAACCTGGCAATAAAACAAATTGAACGTTAAAACATATAAAATCGAATTAAAATTTGGTTGCCGGTGGTGATGATGCTCTCCAGTCCCTCCAGCGCCCACCTCCCGCGGAAGGCCGCGAGTGTACCGGTGGACACCGCGTGCTCCATCTCCAAGGATACCCTGGCTCGGATGTAACCGCGGAAGAGAGACAGGCAACAGTTCTACAAACTGTTTGAGCATACGCACAGGTGCATTCATTACAGGGAAGGGGCCATCCTCCACTCATGGCTGGTATCCTTTGCTTTTCAATCCTTACCTTGTTATTGTCTCAAGGAAACCTGTGACACAAAAAAAAGTGCATTGCTCTGTCATGTTTCCATGCAGAAATGAATGGTGTATAATAGATGCCCTGAAACCGAGCACTCCTGTTCCTATTTCCATCTCCTTCCTGTGCTGTGCTGCCTCCCCATCTTTCACCCCCTTGCTAGCATTTTGCTTCTATACACACAAAGCTCTCCCCAGCAAACTGCCCCACATTCTCTGTGCCCCTCAATCCCACCTATTTCTTTTCCTCAATCGAACTCTGCACTCTGCCACTCAACTTTAGCACCTCCATGTCTCAGGTCTGGATTCCATTAACTTCCCTAGGTATCATCTCAAGCTGAATCAAAATGTGCAGACGCTTGGTATTCTGCTTGACCCAGAGCTCCGTTTCCTTGCGCAAGTCCATTCTAGTACCGAAACCGCTTTCCTTCATCTCCAACAGTGGCTAGCTACGCCCCATCTGTATATTATTTCCACCATTCTTTTCGGTTCCCCTGTGTCATGCATAATTCTCTGACTGAAAGATGGTAGCATTTATCCTCCCAGAGTTCACTAATACTGCCTTGTGCCAGTCTTTTGTCCCCACCTCTGGTTTACATACTGCACACTGACTTGTCCTGATTGAAATTAGGAGCTACAGTGGGAAAATTATAGGGACTAATCCACGTGATAGCAGTTTGTGCTGCTATAGGCTGGTGCTATACCAACAGGTGGGTATTCCCTTGAATATAGAAGATTAAGGGATGATCCATTTGAGATGTTTAAGATGATCAAAAGAGTTGATAGGGTAGACAGAGAGAAACTATTTCCTTTGGTGGGGGAATCCAGAACAATTCGAGAACATTCAGGGGTGATATCAGAAAACACTTCTTCAAGGGTAGTGCAAATCTGGAACTCTCTCCCCACAAAGCTGTTGAGGCTGGGGGCCAATTGAAAAATTCAAAACTGAGATTGATCAATTTTTGTTAGGCAAGTGTATTGGGGGTTATGGAGCCAATGCGTGTAGATGGATTTAAGATACAGAGCAGCCATGATCTAATTGAATGGTGAAAAAGGGTCAAGGAGCTGAATAGCCTACTCCTGTTCCTCTGTTCCTATCTCTGGAGGACTTTTTCTAAATTTATCTCTAAACATTTTTATTTTCGCTTTTTGTACTCCTTTCGATTGGCGAAGAAATAAAATGTTTTCTAAATTCTTTTTTGTTGCAATTTCCAATTGTGAAGCAGACTTGAGTTAGGAACTGTCAGCTACTTTTCAGTGAATTTATAATCAGATACGCTAGCATAATGGTTATGTTACTGGACTAGTAATCCAGGAGCTTGGATGGGTGATCCAGAGACATGAGTTCAAATCCCACCATGGCAGCTGGGGAATTTAATAAAATAAATCTGGAATAAAAAAAGCTAGTGCTGGTAATGATGAACATTAATACCCCATCTGGCTCACTCCTTTAGAGAAGGAAATCTGCTGTCCTTACCTGGTTTGCTGAATGTCCAACAAGGTCGTTGACTCTTAACTGACCTCTGAAATGCCCCAGCGAGCTACGCAGTTGTACCAAACTGCTACAAAAAGAACAGTGGATCTTCTCATGGGCAATAAATACTGGCCTTGCTGGCGATGCCCACATCCCATGAACGAATAAATACTAAAAAAATTATAAAATTAGATGATGTCGCTGAAAATTGGGCTCAGGTTAGTCTTAAGACCAAAATAATTTTTCAAATAAAATTATAAGCCAGCTGGTAAAGCAAATTGGATGCATAAGATGGACAGAAATGCAGTCACTGAATTACAGTAATCTTCCCTGCCCGAAGTTAATTATTAGCTAAGCAGGCCCGCTGCAAGGTTTCTGATCAGGAAATGACTTCACCGAAAGACAGTCAGTTGAAGTTATATTAAAACTGCTTTGGTTTTTACACTCGTGTAATAAAAGTGCATATTTTGTGTACACTTGAGTAATGGCAAGCCAATTTTAAGATATAATGGAGCTTATTTGTGCATCTTCATTCAATATTAATACTGTTCACAACTGTGATCTCATTCATTGATCCATTTTGTTTTTTAGGTGCACAGGAAAAATGGCTAGTGCCATAATAGACTTTTCTTTGAATCCTGTCATCACTTGTGACCGTGACCCTGTTGGAGATTTAAAAGATTACTGTTATCAGATCAAAAAATGCATTCTGATTCCTGCGGTGAAAAATAAATATCTGGCAATTAATGTTGGAGCTGTTAAATTTGATGCAAGGCTGAAGCCGATTATGCATAATAATAGTATTAGCTGTGGTTCAGTCTCAGAATCAGAGAGAAAATTTCTCTAATCCAAAGGAGCTGGTGAGATGACAAAAAACACAACTTAAGATGCAAGGGGAGTAGATTTTGGTCTGGGCCCCATTATCAGGCTCAGAATCGACACTGCGTGACCAGCGCATGCCCGAACTGAGGGGCCCAAGGATCAACAACAACAACAACCTGTATTTATATAGTGCCTTTAACATAGTAAAATGTCCCAAGGCGCTTCACAGCTGTGTTATAAGAGAAAACAGATAAATTTGACACCAAAAGCTTGGTCAAAGAGGGAGGTTTTAAGGAGCGTCTTAAAGGAGGAAAGAGAGGCGGAGAGGTTTAGGGAGGGAGTGCCAGAGCTTAGGGCCCAGGCAGCTGAAGGCACAGCAGATGGGAATCGGTCCACGAGTCTCATCAGCATACACCGGCACGAGCTGTGGGCCCATGTGCAGGCAGCTCGCTCAAGCCAATGCATCAATGTCAGTCTGGCTACCTCACCCGCAGATTGGGTGAAGGATGTCCCACTGCTAAATTGGTATGCTTTGTGCTCGGAGAACGGCCACCACCCATATCCATTTCTACCCCATCTGTCATCAGCTGGTAACCGTGCCCTCAACAAATCAACTTACCGAACCTACTCGATTTTCCCTCATTCAGACAGGAACAGTATGAAATGGGAGACCAGCTCGGCAGCTCTTGACATCTTTTCTGCGGAGTGGAAGTGCGGGCTTATCATTATTATTAATGAAATGAACACTTGTGCATTAAAACAGATCTCCGTAATATCATTTGCAATGGGTAGATTTTTCAATAGATAACGAATTTCTGTAATTTATCGCAATATTATTAAAAAAACCTACATCGGGGATAAAAAGGAGACAAAGCCTTGCATACACACTTGTAGTAGAGTTCTTTTAAAAATTGCAGTTAATATTGAGTAATGAGACATATATGTTTAAACACAGAAGAACATCGAATAAATATCGAATATAAAAGCTAACATTGCCTGCGGTGTGTTGTGAAGCCTTAACACATTGAGCATTTGAGATGACTTGAACTGTGGTGGTATCAGACTTTATTTCACTGCATTTAGCAGGAGAATAGTATACCCTCTACATCATATTCAGTACAACTAGCATCTATAATTATTATTTATTCCACATAAGTTACCACCATTTTTCTTCAAAGTGGATAGTAAATCCATTGGTGTGAGGACTGAGAGATGGAAAATGCATGATTTTATACACTCGGTACTCTTGGGCATCTGGCGTGTATCATAGCAGTATAGCTTATGTCTTGACTGCATTAACTTAATTGTATATAGAAAATTAATAGCAGCTTGTCTCTGTTAAGCCAATAAAACTGAATCTGGCTTTTATTACTTAGATTGCAAGGGACAAGTTATTGAGCCTTCAGGTTCACCAGGATATGGGCTGCATCAAGATGGATTTCAAGCCCATCAAGCAAGTACTTGCTACTCATTCTTCTAAGTGGTTATAGACATTCACAAAATATGTAATGGACCAGGTAACTATAAATGCTTTTCTTAAAAAATGGTAAAAAATGATCTTGATAGTTTTTAATTTTGTTCTTTTAGGAACTTCTCATTTGAATTCATAAATTTGTTTTTATCACGCACAGACCTATTGGTATTACGTCGCAACACAAAGGCCATTATTTGCAGCTCTGTGCACAATAACTGATATTAGAAATGATTTTAAGTCTATATTCGGATTAAGATGTTCAGACAATATCAGTAACCACAAGAGCAAGCAGGGGAGCTTTATAACCATCATTTGATCCTGTCAGTGAGATTACAGACTTAAAATTGTTGCAGTGCATTGATTTTTTTTTGTAGTGCTTACATATACCAAAGTTCATTGGCACTGTTCAGTCTGGACCAGTTGTTTTGCTGGCACGGGCCTCAGTACCAATGGCCAATGTATCCCTTATAATTCATAGCTGATGACAACTGCATCACTACTATCACTACAAATGGATTAATTAAAGGCCAATGGTTAATTATCAGAAAATATTACAATGTTTAAATAAAGTCATACATATTTATTATTCTTTATTAAAATATACATAATTATAAACTGAATTAAATGTTTCTTGTCAGAAGAGTAGCTGTTTATTTGGGGGCGTGTAGCTCATGGAGTTTACACTTACGCTCTCCGACTCAGGCTTAAATGATATGAAGTTTTATTTTGCAATTTGATAGGGAGTAGTATAACCATTCTTTAAGTATGTTTTTTAGTACTTTTACTCTTATGGGAGAAGGATTGATCTGGTCGCTAACTGTATTGACTTCTTAAATGCTTTCATTAAGATTTGCTCTGGTCAAGAAAGAACGGGGGAGGAATTTGGCTGCATTGCGCCTCCCGTTAGCGCTTGCGGGGGGGGGGGGCAGTAACAGGGCACTAAGGGTTTAGAGTCCAGGCGCGGCGAATTCAGCGATGCCCGCGAACTTCAGTGCCCGTTTAGCGCTGGCGCTAACACTTACCACCTTGGCCTCTAGCGCCTCGCAGATCGTGACATCAGAAAATGTGCAGCATCCCGGTACCGCCCCGGATGTGAAATTGCCTCTCGCCCCCCCCTGCTCTATCGCTGGGTGTCAACAATGGCAGGAAGAGGAGGCATTGTGAACTGAGCTGGCCGCTTGGGGAGCGCTAATTAAAGGCAGTGGTTTTCGGGTAGGCCGAACTTTATTCTTTGCTCCAGTCTGGTGCCTGCTGAAAGTTTTCCATACTGCATTGCTGCAAGATGCCCAAGTCCTCCACTTTCTGAGAATGATCGGGGCTGTAATGGCAGTCGCGCAGGCCCCCTTTCAATGCAGAAATCCCAAGAATTATGTTGTGCACCATCATTGGCCTTTCCCTTTAAGCGAGTGAAGCAACTTCTGGTGTTGGTAGCTTTGCACTCCACATTGTTCAGCACTGCTGCTATCGCCCCACTCTAGGACTTTAGCGTCTTGAGAGAACCGGTTAGCACTTGAGTTAGCGCTCCACTTTTCTCTTGGAGCACTAAAGCTGAATTTCTAGGGAGCATAAAATCATTATTGCCTGGCACTACTTTCCCGAGATTTCAAAAGTTATCGTCCCAAACAGAGCGCCACGGAATTTCCAGCTTTACGACTACACTAAAACATTTAAAATGTTGCTACACATAGTGACTGGAGCAATACTTCGCTGATAATCTTTAGTTGCAGAAATCTCTCTCTATTTTTTCCATTACTTGCTTTCTTGTCTATATTAGTTTCTGCGTTTCCATGTACATGCATGAGATGCTTATATGTACATTTCACATTTTTTTTGCAAAATGCAAATCAAAATATTTATATTACTTTTTATTGTATAAACATAAATTGGATAAGCATCATCTACACAAAATAAGATATTCTGTTCTCATTTTCCCCTCCTTAGGTTTTTATACTGAGCACCACTGCCAATGCTGTTTCTGATCTGTTACAAATCAGTTCACAGGGGCAGTTTGAGGGGACTTTTCTTTGCATTTGTCTCTGTTCCTGTGAGCAGATTATGGCCTCTACTTGGTGCCTCCCTGTGATGCCATGTCTGAGTTTGGTGGATGCAAACTGTGCCCAACCATTTTGTGACACATTCGGGCGGATTTTCAACTTACTGCCCGGGCGTCAAGCAGACTTTGCTGAGCAGCACCTGATATAGAGAGCACACAATTTTCAATTCCACGGCTTCATTTCCAAAATATCCCCTGTTGCAACAAGCTCCCCACCACCTCCACCCAATTGAATAACAGAACTACCCTTAGTAGTTCTCTGCCTCCATCACTGAGCATCAAACACACAGGAGGGTCTCCTCCCCAAATCATTTCCTGGTCTTTGATCTCTGAACCATCATTTGCATACATCCTTTCTCCTGCCCTCTCTACGCCCTTCCCCCAAACTTATTTTCCTGTTCCCCTCCTCCTCTCCTCTCCCCTACCCTACCCTCCTCTTTCCTTCTGCCTCTCCCCGCTTTCCTTCCCCTTGTCCCCCTCTGCCCTTATTCTCCTCCTCATTCTCTGTTCCATCACCATCTGTCCTCTCTTCCCCCATCCCTCCCTCTCACCCCAATTCTCCTCACTTGCATCTTGTTCCTCTTATCAGCCCTTGTGCCTCCCTCCTCCTTTCTGCTCTTCCCCCATCCCATCTCCCTCCTCTTCTCCCCTCTCATGCCTGGATCCAATTATCCCTCACCCATTAACCCTGCTTGACCTGTTGACTTGGTCTTGACTCTCTGTGTGCAACGTCACGGGAAATCAACACAATCGATTAAGAAATACCAGCAGTCTTCGTAATTCCTACAAACCTATCTCCATAGTGGTTGTATCCCTTTAAATTAACACACCATGCCTTGTAAGCCATTCACCTCTGCCAAACCTCCAATGCCAGGCCCTGTATAATCTGGGAGTTTTCCCAAACTTTATTAGTGAAGCTGACTGTACTAAACAAGACAAGGTCAATACAATAACTATCACCATGATTAATGCCCATTTGGCAGCTGACTAAGAAAATCTGCCCCTTCCTAACCAGAGTAAAACAGTTCTAACTCTTAAATTATCAGTAGCAGTAAGATTTAAAAGCCGAATTTACTGTCACTTTGCAGAAAATATGGATGCTTGGCATAGTGGTAGATTAACAGAACTGAATCCTCGAGATTGCTCCATTATGAACATTAATTAGCCATGAAATGCTCTTTATGATCAATAAATGAGCAGAGGTGAAGAAACAGTCGACATCAGTTTTTGTTACGTTGACAAAAATTAATTATTCTCTGTCGTGCATACAAAGCCACATCATGAATTATAAATTATATGAAAATATATTCAATTGAGTTGTTACTTAGCTTGCAGCAAAATTCCTCTTCTGTAAAGGTACATTGTAATTATCTCCCACACAGGTTTGAATTTGTTAATATTGAAATTAACTTGACCCTGAATAATTACATAAATTAAGTAATCATTTAGGTTCAAGCTTTTCATTCATTATCAGATTGATATTAAAATGTATGCCTTATGTTAATGTTTTGGTTCAGGGTTTTTACATCAGATAATAGGTTTTTTCCTCTCCAATTTCCACCACTCCCCTTCTGAAGACATTGACTCCATTATTGTTACTTGGACGGTAGTCCCCTCCAGTACCTCACCCAAGTGCCATTATTCATCTGTGAGTGTCGGCAAACTATCCAGCCATTGAGAACAACACAGCCGAGCCTGATCCTGCCTTCATCTGGTGTTCGCACATGATCACTTTCAAAAGGGGTCACTGTATACATAAGAACATAGAACATCAGAAATAGGAGCAGGAGTCGGCCATTTGGCCCCTTGAGCCTGTTCCACCATTCAATAAGATCATGGCTCATCTGATCATGGACTCAACTCTACTTTCCCGCCCGGTCCCCATAACCCTTTATTCCCTTATCGCTCAAAAATCTGCCTATCTTCACCTTAAATATATTCAATGACCCAGCCTCTACAGCTCTCTGGGGTAGGGAATTCCAAAGATTCGCAACCCTTTGAGGAGAAGAAATTCCTCCTCATTTCCTTTTTAAATGGGCGACCCCTTATTCGGAAACTATGCCCCCCAGTTCTAGATTTCCCCATGAGGGGAAACATCCTCCCTGCATCTACCTTGTCAAGCCCCCTTAGAATCTTATATGTTTCAATAAGATCATTTCTCATTCTTCTCAACTCCAAGGAGTATAGGCCCAACCTGCTCAACCTTTTTTCATAAGACAACCCCTTCATCTCAGGTATCAACCTCATGAACCTTCTCAGAACTGCCTCCAATGCAAATATATCCCTTCTTAAATAAGGAGACCCAAAACTGTACGCAGTACTCCAGGTGTGGCCTCACCAACGCCCTGTACAGTTGTAGTAGGACTTCCCTGCTTTTATACTCCACCCCCCTTGCAATAAAGACCAACATTCCGTGTAACGACCAGGAACATTGGCCATTTTTGTTTCTGTCTACCTTCCCTAACTGACAAGCAGTGTGGCCAACTGTAGTGGTCCCACCACCACCCTGACTGAGAACAGCTAAATCAGCACAGACCAGACATCAAACCTGAAAGCTTTATGGTTCAGAGATTGCAACCTAGATTTTCTGCTGTGGAGTAGCTTCGACCCGAGTGGCTAGTGCTGTGCTTTAGGCTCACTCAAATTGAAATGTGATCCTTCAACCCAGTTTTCCATGGTGGAGCTGATTTTGCACAGCTTTCATTGAAGATTTGGATGGCTGCAGGAAGAACATTGGGGGTAGGAGCAGAAAATTGTGTGTAAATTAAACTTAAGAGGACGAAGATAACTAACGGCAAGAAATTGAAAAGCCTTTCGGAAAGGCCCAGAGGCATCACAACAGATTAACAGCCCTTGCCAAGACAGAACGGCGGATGGGGCTCAAAAATGAAGGGAAAGGAAGCCCACGAAAACAGCACGATTCTGCAGGCACGTGATAGAGCAGCCCAACAACTGAGGTCCTGTTTGATGGCTTCAGAAGTGAAGGTATTGGTACTTGAGGTGGTTGCACAGAAGGTTGCCCCTCTGTGCCACTCCATGACACCATCCCCCAAAGGGCAGCATTGCAGCATACCTGCAAGGAGATGGAGCCTAGTTTCAGACCTAAGCTGAGAGTTACCACCATGGGCTGCAAGGCCCTCTGCTGTATGGTACCTGCAGATGCCCTTGCAGCCAATGCTACGGCTCTGTATCGGGCTGTCTGCTGAACCTGACCCTGTGAACCCAGTTCACCATGGGTTATTACTGGGGTCTGTAGATTTGGTTGGTGGAAACTTAGGAGGTGAAGCCAATCAAGGTATGCTAGCCTGTTGATCAGCCTGACATCCGTTCTTTAACCTGTGCCACTGAAAGCATGATCTACTGTGATTCTGATGCTTCTATGGTTAGTACAATATTGTGGTTAGTCGGGCACTGATTGTCTGTCAAAGTGTAGTATGGCCACCTTTATTGGCAGATGTAGGTGTGAGAGTCACTGCAAGTGGCATCTCTTGCGACTTTCCTGAGAACCTTCTCTCGATCCTCTCCTTCCAAACACCTCAGATAACATGAGAACCCAAGTGTTAGTAGAACCAAACAGATAACAATGACTTCAATATTAAGGAATGACATTACTTACCCCAGCTCTTTTAAATCAGCCAATGCCACAGACCATTCTGTGGCAGCTTTGAATGTCCTTCAGACTCGCTGTCCTGCAAACCTGAGCATTAGAAAATGGCTTGCAGGACATCACCATCTCCACATGCATACATTAATGACGTCTGTTTGAGGCAGATGCCTCCAGCGTTGCTTCTCGACCCCCACAAACCTGGTGCAGTGCAAAGTTTACCCGGCTGCTCTAACAGAAGGATTATTTCCATTCAATCCCCAGCTCACTATGTGGTGTGCGTTCTCACTACTACCTCTCTTTATATTCCTATCAAACTAGGTAACAATTTCAGCTGCTCAGTCAGCCCAACTACACAGTAGTTAATTATAAGACTAACGACTGTTAACTGCCAGTTCGCGATCAGTTTCACAAAGTTAAATTGAAGTCCTGCATTACTTACCCCTTCTAACCACTGAAATCCCTGGAGGGTTTCCCTGGTTACCACTCTAGGGCATCCTTCCCAAAGGAAAGCAGTGCAGAAGTTGATGGCCAGGAGTTGACTGATTGTACCTTTGTAGGATGGCATCTTGGCATTGCGGGCCACCATGGAGCATATCATAGAACCATAGGATAATACAGCACAGAAGGAGGCCATTCGGCCTATCGTATCTGTGCCAGGTCTTTGAAAGAGCTATCCAATTAGTCCCAATCCCCTGTTCTTTCCCCATAGCCATGCAATCTTTTCTTTTTCAATTGAATGCATTGGTCGTCTTAGGAGTAAATATTTGCACCATTCTGCACGAATAAACAAACTCTTGCAAATAGTGCACAATGTGCCAGTATTAAATGTGCCAGTATTAAAGACTGTCTGAAAAGCACACAGATGATTTCTGAGCTGGGACTGAATGAGATTCTTCAGTTGCCACTCACAGTAGTACCACTGGCAAGAAGGTACCCATCGATCGAGAATTCCACTCAATGATTTGCAAAATGTTAAATATATTGGTGAAGGTGGCAGGACAGGTTGAGAAAGCGGTTAAAAAAGCATACGGGATCTTGGACTTCATTATCGGAGCATAGAGTACAAAAACAAGAAAGATATGATGAACCTGTATAAAACACTAGTTCGGCCTCAACTGGATTATTGTGTCCAATTCTGGGCACCGCACTTTAGGAAGGATGAGAAGGCCTTAGAGAGGGTGCAGAAAAGATTTATAAGAATGATTCCAGGGATGAGGGACTTCAGTTATGTGGATTGACTGGAGAAGCTGGGATTGTTCTCCTAGAGCAGAGAAGACTGAGAGGAGATTTGATAGAGGGGTCTAGACAGAGTAGATAGAGAGAAACTGTTCCCATTGGCAAAAGGGTCAAGAACCAGAGGACACGGATTTAAGGTGTTTGGCAAAAGAACCAAAGGCGACATGAGGAAAAACTATTTTACACAGCGAGTGGTTAGGATCTGGAATGCACTGCCTGAAAGGATGGTGGAGGCAGACTCAATCACAGCTTTCAAAAGGGAATTGGATAATTACCTGAAGGAAAAAAATATGAAGGGCTACGGGGAAAGGGTGGGGGAGTGAGACTAGCTGAAGTGCTCTTGCAGAGAGCCGGCATTGGGTTCGACGGGCTGAATGGCCTTCTTCCGTGCTGTGACCATTCTATGATTCTCTGATTCTATAATGGGCCAGAATTTGCTGCTAAAATAACGGCAAGTTTAATGGTGCAGAGCGTTATTAATGCATAAATCGACCTGCAACTTGTGGCGAGGAAGAGATACCCTGTGAATTGCCGTCAGCCTCGTGGAAACGGCAGCTCGTTCTAAATCTCCCTGTGCGTTTCATGAAGTTGGTGCATTTGCACATTAATTGCCCATTAAACTTTCCACAGAAAGTTGGGGCTAGTACTTACCAGTGCAAGTACCTTTTGAATGAGGAGATTTATGTTCCTGCAATGCCAATCAACCTATCCAGACCAGAAAGTGTCAAAATATTTTCTTTCAGCTTACCCAGACTGTTAATTCAAAATGATATCAGCTTAAGCCTCCATATCATTTGCAGCTTAGCATGTTCCATTGCAAAACATATTTTTTAAAGTGCACAGAAAGATGCTTCAAAAATGGAATGCAATATGCTTGGAGCACTAACATTCTGTACCATCTACCATCCTACCGCGAATCCATTTTAATTGACTTGTGTGTCCTTGAGAGTCACTCAGCTGAATCCAGTTTGCCAAATAATTTGAGAAGCTCCCCTGCTACAGAGAACAATTACTCATCATCCATCACCACTGAGTTGAACAGGGGATTGAGAAATTCTGTACTGCTCATGTATCATTTACAGGGATAGAAACCGCTTCCCACCCAATCTAGCTATGGGGTATGGTTACGGCTGACAAGTAGATTAACTACTGCCTATGCCTAAAGAACAAGAGCATCTAATTACCTGAGGCATAACTTTTTAAAGTGGTTTCTCGAGAGGAAGTACAAAGAATCAGGTAGCAAGGCTGTCAGAGAGGTTTAAATCCCGTCAAGTTTAGTTTCAGAACTGTAGGTAGTGACAAGGTGTTTTTAACAATATGCTGAGGTTATCTGCAAAAGATACTGAGAGAATAAAGGGAACTGTGTTTGCAATGAAGATAGATGTGGGAAATTAGGAGACTAATTAGGTGAAGTCCAGTTACATTATTTAAAAAGTTTTAATTAAAGAGCAGTGCTCCCAATAGCTCACTTAGGTCAGGAAACAACACACGGGCACCGGGAATCCATAGACCTCTGATGTTGAGCCCACTAACGTTTGCAAGGTCAAGGTGAAGTCCTTTCATCACTCTGCCAATGACAGGTGTCTGTTCCACTAGGTGTGCATCTAGAGTTCCTGCCATGGCGGAGAAGGCGGAATGTCCAATGCAAGTAACCGGGTGGAGTGCGGTGGGGTGGAGTGGTGCTGGGTGTCTTTTACCCCTCGCTCCCTGGAGAAAGGCTGATAAGGCAGAGCGGGGTAACTATAGGCCCATTAGCTTAAGTTCAGTAATATGTAGGATGCTTGAAGTTAACATTAGAGATGCCTTATGTGAGTATATCGATAGCATAGTGGTTATGTTACTGGACTAGTAATCCAGAGGTCTGGAGTAATAATCTGGATACTTGAGTTCAAATCCCACCACTGTAGCTGGGGGATTTAAATTCAGTTAATTAAAAAAAAAATCTGGAATGTAAAAGCTTGTTGTAAAAACCCAACTAGTCCACTAATGTCCTTTAGGGAAGGAAACCTGCCGTTCTTACCCGGTCCGGCCTATATGTGACCCCAGACCCACAGCAATGTGGTTGACTCTGAAATGGCCGAGTAAGCCGCTCCGTTGTACCAAACCGCTGCAACAAAGTCATTGAGAGTAAGGTCACCACACGGACTGCAGCGGTTCAAGAAGGCGGATCACCACCACCACCTTCTCGAGGGCAATTAGGGATGGGCAATAAATGCCGGCCTTGCCAGTGATACCTACATCCCATAACCAAATTTAAAAAAAATCAGGGACACCCAACATGGCATCTGAAAAAGAAGGTTGTATTTTTCAAATTAGATAACATTTTTTGAATAAGTCACCTGTTGAATGGATGAGGGGAAATGTTGTCCAGCTATACTTTTGGAATGCGTTTGGTAAGGTACCTCTCAAGGGACTTCTCTACAGGATGGAATTTTGTGGAATTAGTGGTAATCTGCTGCAGTGGATTGAGAACAGGCTGAATGCCCTTATGCAGAAAAATTTGGATCTGCTTGGAGACTGCTTATCAATAGTGTCTCGCAGGGATTGGTATTAGGATATTTGGGGATGGAAATTGCGTAGCGCAGCGTATTGGGGCGATAACTTTTGGGGGAGTGCAAAAGTACCGCTGGACACTACCCAATTCCAGCGGACGCGAATTTCTGGTTTAGAGTTCCAGGAGGGAAGTGGAGTGCTACTACTACTTCCCTTGATGTGCTAAACCAGGCAAGAGGGGCGTTAGCGGCAGAGTGCTACACAATGTCCCGTGCAACGCTGCCGGAATCACAGGCTCCTTCCCTTCCTTAAAGGGAAGGGCCATTGCTGAGGGCGCTGCAAGGAAACTGATCGACTGCTCAGCGACAGCTCCTGCGATCTGTGACAATCAGCCCAAGCACTCTGACCGAGTGCAGGCTGATCAATCGCGGCAGCAGAAAATGTAAAAAACGAGCAGAGAGGGGTGATAGAACTCTTTTGGCCAACCTAACCACCAATCCCTTTAACCAATCCTTCATCATCATAGGTAGTCCCTCGAAATCGAGGAAGACTTGCTTCCATTCCTAAAGTGAGTTCTTTGGTGGCTGAACAGTCCAACACAAGAGCCACAGACTCTGTCACAGGTGGGACAGATAGTTGTCGGGGGAAGGGTTGGGTGGGACTGATTTACCACACGCTCCTTCCGCTGCCTGCACCTGATCACTTCACGCTCGCAGCGTTGAGATTCGAAGAGCTCAACGCCCTCCCGGATGCACTTTTGCCACCCAGGGCGGTCTTTGGCCAGGGTCTCCCAGGCGTCAGTGGTGAGGTCGCACTTCACCAGGGAGGCTTTGAGGGTGTTCTTGTATCATTTCCGCTGCCCACCTTTGGTTCATTTGCCATGAAGGAGCTCCGCATATAGCAGTTGTTTAGGGAGTCTCGTGTCTGGCATGTGAACTAAGTGGCCTGCCCAACGAAGCTGATCTAGCGTGGTCAGTGCTTCAATGCTGGGGATGTTAGCCTGGGCGAGGACACTGATGTTGGTGCGTCTGTCCTCTCAGGGGATTTGCAGGATCTTGTGGAGACATCGTTGGTGATATATCTCCAGCGACTTGATGTGTCTCCTGTAAGTTGTCCATGTCTCTGACCCATAGTAAGTTGTCCATGTCTCTGACCCATATAGGAGGGCGGGAATTATTACAGTCTTGTAGACCATGAGCTTGGTGATAGGTTTGAGGGCTTGGTCTTCGAACACTCTTTTCCTCAGGTGGCCGAAGGCTGCACTGGCGCACTGGAAGCGATGTTGAATCTCCGCATCAATGTCTGCCTTTGTTGACAAGAGGCTCCCGAGTTATGGGAAGTGGTCCATGCTGTCGAGTGCCACGCCGTGAATCTTGATGACTGGGGGGCAGTGCTGTGTGGCGGGGACAGGTTGGTGTAGGACCTTTGTCTTACGGATGTTAAGCGTAAGGCCCATGCTTTCATATGCCTCGGTGAATACATTGACTATATCCTGGACTTCAGTCTCCGAATGTGCGCAGACGTAGGCATCGTCCGCATACTGCAGTTCAACAACAGAGGTTGGGGTGGTCTTGGACCTGGCCTGGAGGCAGCGTAGGTTAAACAGCTGCCCACTGGTTCTGTAGTTTAGTTCCACTCTGGCGGGGAGCTTGTTGACAGTGAGGTGGAGCAATCCCTCATAGGCCTCCTGCAGCTGCTGTTCTGACGCTCAGCGACACTGCAGGGGGCAGAACTGAAGTTCGCATCTGAGGCGGTACCGGGGCACGGTGCATCGGATAACGTCACGCTATCCGGGGTGCAGGAGATCGTGGCGTTAAGGTTTACCACCGCCGCTAACCTGCAAGGGAAGTTCGCAGGTGTCGGTACTCTCGCTGCACCCGGTCGCAGAGCCGGTAGCACCCCAGTATCGCCCCCCGGAGGCACTAACAGGAAGCGCAAAGGACCCCTTGCTATTTACTATTTTCATTAATGTCCTAGATGTCAGTGTTGGGGGAATGATCCACAAGTTTGAGAACGATACCAAGATGTATGTGAGTGTTAGGACTGTAGATGATGCTCAACAACTGCAAGCAGATTCTCTCTGCTGGCGGATTGAGCCAGTGTTTGGCAAATTATGTTTAACTTAGAAAATGTAGTGTTTTACACGTGGGCAGGTCTAATGCTTAATGTACATACACTCTGCAGGAAACAGAATTGAAGCTAGTGGTGAAGGAGAGAGATCTGGGTGTTGCTATATGACCAATGCGATAGTAAACAGTGTTCTCGGTTGTATTCACAGGGCAGTTCACTACAAAGTAAAGCATACGATTTTGTCCCTGTACAAGACCTTGGTTAGGCCTCAGTTAGAACACTGTGTCCAGTTTTGGTCTCCTCACATGGTAGGGAATATTGATGCTTTCGAAACAACAACAACTTTCATTTATATAGCATCATTATCGTAGTAAAACGTCGAGTGTTATCAAAACAAAATTTGTCCCCAAGCCACATAAGGAGATATTAAGAGAGATGACCAAATGCTTGATAAAAGAGGTAGGTTTTAAGGAGTATCTTAAAGACAGAGAGAGTGGTAAAGAGGCAGAAAGGCTGAGGGAGGGAATTCCATACCCAGGCAGCTGAAGGCATGGCCGCCAATGGTGGAGCGATTAAAATCAGGCATGCGCAAGAGGCCAGAGTTGGAGGAGTGCAGGGATCGCGGGGAGTTGTAGGGAGGTTACAGAGAGTATAGAGGTCAGACACAAGATTAATTCCCAGTCTAAAACACCTTGGTTACCCAGGTGGGCTGCAAGAGCTGGGCCTGTATATATTAGTAAAGTGTAGACTCAGGCTCGATTATGACTGAGGTTTATGAAACCAAGAAGGGCTAGATTGTGTTCATGTGGACTAATTATTTCAACTGGATAGGTTAGGGAGGATCAGTGGTCATGATTACAAGCTATATAATGACAGAACTAGTTTCTATTTTTCTCCTGTGGAATGCCAATTCATGCAGAGAACGCTGAGTCGCTGTATTTCTTCAAGAAGGACCTGTTTCTGGCTGGGGTGGAGACCACCTTGTACAAGAGGTAAGTACCCGATAAAAATACAGATTCAATGTGCTCTCCTGGGCTAATTTTTATTGCCTAAAGAGGTCGGAGAGGAAGCTTCCAGACTTTCTTCCCTAATTGGCTTGAGCTTTTATCTGGTTTTTCGCCTCTCCCAGGAGATTACATGGCTTCAGATCGGTAAGGTGTAGCTATATCGTGATGCACAGGGCATCACAAATTAATGGGACAGATTAGATGGACCAATGCCTTCCTATCCTGTCTGTCATTGTTGTGTGTTTGTAGGTTCATATAAGGTCAGGAATGGAGCTGTTCACTGGTAATTCTACAGTGTTCAGTTCCAGTCACAACTTCTTCAATAATGGAATAGCCCGTGCCAGTTTACAGCAGGACCTAGACAACATCCAACCTTGGATTGACAAGTGGAAGAAACCATTCATATAGAATTACATAGAATATATGGCACAGAAACAGGCCATTTGGCCCAACCAGTCCATGCTGGTGTTTATGCTCCACTTGAGCCCATTCCTCATCTAACAAGCACAACCCTCTATTCCCCTCTCCCTCATATGCTTATCTAGTTTCCCCTTAAATGCATCGATAATATTTGCTTCAACTACTCCCTGCGGTAATTAGTTCCACATTCTCATCAGTCTCTGGGTAAAGAAGCTTCTTCTGAATTCCCTATTTGATTTCTTGCTGACTATTTTATATTGATAGCCTTTATTTTTTCTCTTCCCCACAAACATTCTCTCTGTGTTTTTGTGCCACATAAGCACCATACATTGAATATCTCCAGCAAGAAAAGACCCAAGCACTTCTCAATGACCTTCAATGGCACCACCATCGCCAAGTCCCCCACCGTTATCATCCTGGGGGGGGGCGGCGGGTGACCGTCGAATAGAAGTTTAATTAGCTCTACCACATCAGCAGGACAAACATTGGGTACTCCGCGACAAGTGGCTCACATCCTGACCTCTCAACTCCTCTTCGCCAGGTACAAAGCTCAAATCAGGGTTGTTGATATGTCCTTACTATACAGTATAAATGCACACAAGGCTCATACTTAAGAGAAGGTCACTCTGTGACCAGTTACCTTTATTACCAAGACCTCAAGTGATGAAGGTGGGTGGAGCTTCCCCTTTTTTACCTGAAAGTCCAGGTTAGGAGTGTCGCCCACAAGTTCGCCCCTTGTGGTCAATGTTCTCAAGGTGTACAACTTAGGTCAGCTTATACATGGGTTACAATGATAGTTGAATACATGACATCACCTCCCCCCGAAAGTCTTATTGGGATCACAGGTTAAGTCTCTCTGGTGGTTTATGCTCCCTTGTAGAGCGCCTGAGTTGGGGCTCCGGTTGTTGGGCGCTGGCCTGAGTGTCTGCTGTTTCCGGTGCCTCAGGCCTGTCCGGACTGTTCGGTCACCTGTGGAATAAACTCTGCGTTGTTTCCTCTGCTTCTTCTATGGGGTTGCTGAACCTCCTTTTAGTTTGATCCACGTGTTTGCGGCAGATTTGTCCATTGGTAAGTTTACCTACCAAAACCCTATTCCCCTCTTTGGCAATCACAGTGCCTACAAGCCATTTGGGCCCTGCAGCATAATTAAGGACAAAAACAGGGTCATTGACATCAATATATTGCGCCCTCGCATTCTTGTCACGGTAGTCACATTGTGACTGATGCCTGCTCTCAACAATTTCTTCCACAGTAGGGTGTATAAGGCATAACATGGTTTCGAGCATCCTTTTCATTAGCAGCTCTGCGGGTGGAACCCCTGTGAGCGAGTGTGGTCGGGATCTATTGGCCAACAGGAGGCGTGATAAGTGGCTTTGTAGGGAATCCCCTTGGATTCTGAGCATCCCCTGTTTGATTATCTGCACTGCTCGTTCCGCCTGGCTGTTTGAGGCCGGCTTGAACGGTGCCGTTCTGACATGGTTGATTCCATGCCTACCATGATGTCCTGGAATTCAGTGCTTGTGATGCACGGGCCATTGTCGCTGACCAAGACATCCGGTAGACCATGGGCGGCGAACATTGCTCGTAGACTTTCTACCGTGGCAGAGGATGTGCTTGAATTTAAAATGGCACACTCAATCCATTTGGAGTAGGCGTCTACTACAACCAAAAACATTTTTCCCATGAAAGGGACCTGCGCAGTCCACATGGATGCGTGGCCATGACTTGGCGGGCCAGGACCAGGTGCTAAGGGGGGCTTCCCTGGGTGTGTTGCCCAGCTGAGCGCACGTGTTGTACCTGAGAACACAAAGTTCCAGGTCAGCATCTATCCCTGGCCACCAAACGTGTGACCTGGCAATTGCTGTCATCATGACAATGCCCGGGTGCTCATTGTGAAGTTCTCTGATAAACACCTCTCTGCCCATCTGGGGCATGACTACTCAGTTTCCCCACAGTAGGCAATCGGCCTGAATCGAGAGTTCATCCTTGCACCTATGAAACAGTTTAAATTCCTCAGGGCATGCCCCATACGTGGCTGCCCAGTCCCCATTCAGGACACATTTCTTAACTAAAGACAGTAGCGGTTCTTTATTTGTCCAGACTTTAATCTGACAGGCTGTCACAGGTGAGCCGTCGCTTTCGAAAGCTTCAACAGCCATGACCATCTCAGCATCATGCTCAGTTGCCCCCTCAGTGGTGGCTAATGGGAGCCTGCTGAGTGCACCGGCGCAGTTTTCAATGCCCAGTCTGTGCTGAATTGTGTAGTCATAGGCGGCTAACTTGAGTGCCCACCTCTGTATGCGGGCCGATGCATTCACATTTATGGCCTTGTTGTCGGCCAAAAGGGACGTTAGGGGTTTGTGATTTGTCTCCAGCTCAAATTTCCTGCCAAACAGGTACTGGTGCATTTTTTTTACTGCATATACACATGCTAGCGCTTCCTTTTCTACCATCCCGTAGCCTCTTTCTGCTTGGGACAGACTTCTGGAGGCATAAGCTACCGACTGTAACTGACCATTGGCATTCACATGGTACAACACACACCCGACCCAATAGGATGACGCATCGCACGTTAAAACAAGTTTCTTACACGGGTTATATAACGTTAACAGATTGTTGGAGCATAACAAATTGCGTGCTCTATCAAAAGCCCTTTTTCCTGGCTGTCCCCCCAGACCCATTCGCGACCTTTGCATAGGAGCACGTGTCGTGGCTCTAACAGCGTGCTCAATTTGGGAAGAAAGTTACCAAAATAGTTCAGGAGCCCCAGGAATGAACGCAGCTCCGTCATGTTACGGGGTCTGGGTGCTCTCTGGATTGCTTCCGTTTTGGACGCAGTAGGTCTGATCCCGTCTGCTGCTACCCTTCTCCCCAGGAATTCTACCTCTGGAGCTAAGAAGACGTACTTCGCCTTTTTCAGTTGCAGCCCTACCCGGTCCAGTCTGCGTAGCACCTCCTCCAGGTTGTGGACGTGTTTTTCAGTATCGCGACCCGTGATGAGGATGTCGTCTTGAAAAACCACCGTCCTTGGAATCGACTTGAGGAGGCTTTCCATATTTCGCTGAAAGATCGCGGCGGCCGAACGAATCCCGAACGGACATCTGTTATACTCAAACAACCCCTTGTGTGTCGTAATGGTGGTCAGCTTCTTCGACTCACTCGCCAGTTCCTGGGTCATGTAAGCTGAGGTCAGGTCCAATTTTGAAAAAAGTTTGCCACCGGATAGCATCGCAAAGAGGTCCTACGCTCTCGGTAGCGGGTACTGGTCTTGGAATGACACCCGATTGATGGTGGCCTTGTAATCGCCACATATCCTGACCGACCCATCTGCCTTGAGCACTGGCACGATCGGGCTCGCCCAATCACTGAATTCGACTGGCGAGATGATGCCTTCCCTCAGCAGGCGGTCCAATTCACATTCTATCTTTTCCCGCATCACGTATGGCACCGCTCTGGCCTTGTGGTGTACTGGTCTGGCGTCCAGGTTTATGTGAATCACTACCTTGGGCCCCATGAAAGTGCTGATGCCGGGTTGAAATAATGTGTCAAATTTGTCCAGGACCTGTGAGCATGATACTCGTTCCACAGAAGAAATTGCATTGACATCGCTCCATTTCCAGTTCATGACAACAAGCCAACTCCTCCCCAGTAGTGCGGGACCGTCCTACGGGACAATCCAGAGTGGCAGCCTGTTCTCCGAATCTTTGTGGGTCACGACTACTGTGGCACTGCCTAGCACCAGAATGATCTCCTTTGTATATGTCCGTAGCTGTGCGTCAATCGGCAATAATTTTGGCCTCCTGGCCATGGACACCCACAACTCATCAGGGACTGGCTGGCCCCCGAGTCTAGCTCCATTAATACTGGGATGCCATTGAGGAGCACTTTCATCATTATCGGTGGCATCCTGGTATATGAACTGTATATGTGCTCCACATGAACTCGTTGAACTTCAGCTTCCAGCGATTTCCCCCAGTATTCATTTGGCCTCGTAGGGCTTACATCGGGCCCGTCCTCCTCGTACATCAACCTGGCTGCAGGCTTCCTGCACATATGTGCCAAGTGCCCGCTGACGTTGCAGTTTCTGCAGGTATATTGCTGATACCTGCAAGCTCTGGCTGGGTGTTTGCCTCCACACCTCCAGCATGAGCTGGAGGCCCCGTTGTTCGAAACAAAAGGTCCATTACCAGTCGATCGTCTCTGACTGTCTCAGTAACTGTCCTTAAGCACACCATTAACAGGTGTTGATGGCCCCATTACTGGCCACATTGTCCATTGCGGTGGCATGAATCGCCGTTCAGCTAGCCATTGTCTCTGTTGAATTCCCCCTTTGGGTTCGACTACATGCTGGGGCATGTCCAATTGCCATTGTCTGCCTAGAGAACTGTGTGCCACGTTAACAATGTTTATTCCCTGGTCGTTTGCCGCATTTGAGCCAAGACTTTTGTCATACATCATTCTGGTCTCTTCCTCCCGAGATAAATGTCTGGATTATCAGAGCCACTGCTTCCAAGGTCAAGTCTTTGGTCGCAATCAGTTTTCTGAAAACCCCAGCGTGCCGATGCCCTCAATAAAAAAGACTCGCAGCATCTCCGTTCTGCATGCATCTGGGAACTTACATAGGCTCGCCAGTCACCGGAGATCTGCCACGAAGTCTGGAACGCTTTGCCCTTCTTGCCGCCGGTGTGTCTAAAACCGGTGTCTCACCATGTGCATGCTGCTCGCGGTTTAAGGTATTCCCCGATCAACTTACTGAGCTCTTCGAACGTCTTGTCTGCCGGCTTCTCTGGCACTAGAAGGTCCTTCATCGGGAAATATGTTCTGGATCCACAAACCGTCAGGAGATGAGCCCTGCGTTTGTCGGCCGAATCCTGTCCCAACCATTCCTTAGTGACAAAACTTTGCTGTGGTCTCTCAATAAAGTTGTCCCAATCATCACCAACACAGTACCTCTCTTCTGTGCTACTAGTGGCCATGCTCACGTGGTTTAAATTTCAGTTTCTCGTCGCCATGCTATGTCCTTACTATACAGTATAAATGCACACGAGGCCCATACTTGAGAGAAGGTCACTCTGTGACCAGTTACCTTTATTACCAAGACCTCATGTGATGAAGGTGGATGGAGCTTCCCCTTTTATACCTGAAAGTCCAGGTTCGGAGTGTCTCCCACAAGTTCGCCCCTTATGGTCAATGTTCTCAAGGTGTACAACTTAGGTCAGCTTATACATGGGTTACAATGATAGTTGAATACATGACAGTTGTCATTGAAACTCACCTGGGTAGCTGCAGCAACACTCCAGAACTTGGCATCATCCAAGATAATACAGTTTGTTTGGCATTCCAGCTCACTAATCTCAGTAGCGACCCTTCCCACCATCAACATACTGTGGCTACAGTATGTGCTATTTACATGGCTCATAAGCTTTCCTTCAGCAGTACCTACTAGCCCCGTAGCCTCTGCCACTGGATAGCAAAAGGACCACAATATCATGGGAACACCATCACCTACAAATTTTCCTCTCAGTGACACACCATCCTGACTTGGACATATAATGCTATTCCTTCATTATTGCTTGGTCAAAATCCTGGAAGTACCTACCCAGCACTGTCATGAGAGCACCATCACTGCAAAGACTGCAGACATTTACAGGGAAAACTTTGGTACCGCCCCGTTTACGAGTGGTAACACTCGCGAGGGGTGAGACTTTGCCCCAGGCGCAGAAGTTTCGCCTCTCACAAGAAATTAGGGTTACTGCCCCCGAAAGGAAGTGGAACGTTAAATGAAGTGCTCCACTTCCTTTCTGGGAAGGTAGCGGAGTGGGACGCAGTGCTACGCACTGGGCTGTGTAGCGCTGCCGTGTAGGAGGGGCTCTTCCCTGTACTAAAGGGAAGGGCCCAAGCTGCATACTCTGCAGCACAAAAAGGGTCCTACCTGGATCAGCAGGGAGCAGGGGTGCCATGCCAGCAGCCCGGCACTCAAGCAGAGCTGACCGACCAGCATGGAACCTACGTTCAAAGTACAAAAAAAAATCGGGGAATTAAAAAAAAAATGCAGCAGACCACCCCTTTAAGTTTCACCCCGCAAGTGGGTGGCTGCCCGGTACACGTCCCCTGAAGCTGTTGCTGTCAGCGCCATTTAGAGTTCGGGGCGCTAACAGGGCGCTGTGCACAGTGATGACATCAGCATCGCCGTCTCAGTCGATGTGATGTTTACCGACGGCACTAAACTCCCGCCGAATTTAGCGGGAGTCATTAGCAGCGCTGTGCCCGGTCGCAAAGTCATTTGCGCCCCATTAGCACTACCCGGGGGGTGCTAACAGGAGGACCAATTTACCCGAATTTCTCGGCCTCCAGGTGAAGACGCACTGCCAACTTCTCCAGGTAACTAGGGGTGGACGATAAATGTACCTTGCCAGCAGAGCCTACATCCAGCCAACAAATTTTAATAAAAGGCATTTTTTTGACATGTAAAGCTATACTTCAGGTAGTATTATAATGTTCTTGGGCAGAATTTATGCAGCTATAGTGGTGTTATTTTTGTCTTTAGCTCCCTAAAGGGACAAAATCATTTTTTTTTAAAGAAATATTTGGCAGATCTTTTCCCTGCGTTTGCCAAATGCTGTGTTGCAGACACAGTTCATATTTAAATGTATTATTATTTTCCAAAAAACCTCATTACATTCAGCTGTGATGACATTGCAGTAAAAATAAAGCATGGCTCTTTTCCTCCCAGGCAGAAGGAGAGTGCTTCTCTGCTGTTTTTCTCAATAACCGTTTCATTTTTATCTCACAATTTTAGAAAATATTGACTTTTGATTATTTACTGTACAATTTGTTTTCTAACTGAATTCCGAAACTTAAAATATGCACATTCATTGGGTCATGTCGCCCAAAATCCAGCTTCAGTAGGAGAAAGATTTAGCTGGGGGTTGGGCGGGGAGGTGGGGTGGAAGGGAAAATAACCTTTTGCGGAAGTGCAGATCATGAAATTGAGCAAACATTACCTCTTGCTACAGTACCAGGTACATCCATTTGGGTTGAAGACTTAGTTGGTGTTTACTGTTTCAAAAGCAGCTGTGTATACAAAAAATCCACAATCCACATTTTTAAAAATCCATTGGCCTCAATAGACCCTATTAATCTTATCTATTTTTATAAATGTATTGGCAGAGGATATAATGTACTGCTATCAAAAAATGTACGTTAGAAAATATTGTTTGACTTGAGGAAATGGCTTAATTTGCTTCCCAAAGATTTACAACTTCAGTTTGTTAATAAATGTTAATTGGGAATATTCATGAAAAGTATTTTCGATGTTAAATCCTCTCCTATAGCTCGATTCACACTTAATATTTGAGTAGACGTCAACGATCATTGTGGTGCTGTTTCATTATATATTATAGGAGTGCCTCAATAGTGTATTAGAAAGGTTGTCATGTGATCAATAGGTCACAGGTTAAGTTGCTGTTACACTCTGTTAACCACTGTCATCTGATTTTCATCTGGAATACCAGGTGACTCATTTTATCTAGGAGCAATCGGGGAGAAATGGACATCTCTTTTAAGTCGAGCCATATAAAGACCAATGGAATGTATAGTAATCGTAGAGAGATTCTTGTGTTGCACTGCTCTCCCACCCAGACAAAATCATGTAAAACAAAAAATACATAGTGAAAGGGAAAATGCTAAAAATTGCTGTCAAAGTAAATTTTTCCCCAATTTTACAACCTCATTTCATGGAAATACATAGAATGTTTTTTTTAACATAAATGAAGATGATTGAAAGATTACTTTGTTCTCAAAAAGAGTTAAGGGAATTCTACCTCAATAAATTATTTTAAAAAGTTTTGTAGAAATTTGGCACAGAAGGCAGCCATTCGGCCCATCGTGGATTTACCTGTTTTAAAACACAGCAGGCCACCATGCTATGATTTTATTTTAACCTCATTGAATGCTCATGGCGTGATGCAATTCAGAAAACATGTCCAAAGTGGATTCATCAGCGCATATAAGAGTTATTTGAGTTGAGCGCTACTTTGCAGTACCAGTCTGAAGGGACCAGCGTGGAAATTGCGGTCAAGGTCCTTTTTTATATAGTTTTACATATAAAGATACATTTTGGGAGGGAGAACTGGGTCAATGTCAACCGAGATACCGATTGATATTGAAAATGGTAAATGTATTTGATGTTTTAAATAATAACGTTATGATACATCAACTTATTTGCTTACCTTTTGTCAGTATAACATTGGATAGTTTATCTTTTGCTATGACTGCATGATCACAGTTTGATACTTGTAGAAATGTTGAGCATTTAGGTCAAGAAGTTATGCTAGACTTGATGTAGCATATTTTTAATCATGATTATCTAAAGATCATTATTGTAAAAATGAAGACATAAATGAAACTAGTAGATTTCTTCATTTTGTTCTTCAGGTAGATTGTTTAGCAGAGTACAGATGAATGTTTGAGAGTTAGGGAGGAAAATTCAGTATCTTAGTGCCTCCAGTTAGCGCCTGACAGGGGCGCTAATAGGGCGCTGAGCCACTTGTGCCACTCTTATTCATGTGTTTCTATACATAGCCATTATTGGAATTAATACTGAGTACGTTGACTTTCAGGCATGCCGGTTATTAGATCTTTTAATAACCGGCATATAGACAGCGCTAGCATTGTATTCCACATCTTTACTGTGTAGGTTGCTTGCCTAGTACTCTCTCGGGCAACTGCAGGTCAGGCACATCTGGTTAACATGGCCAACTGTCTCTGTTTTATTTCATAGCCTCCTCTGTCTATATTGGGGCTCTACAAACCTATTTGTTGTTATTAAGACATCTCTAGTGTTTTCTTCAAATGTTTTCTTCTGGGTATTATTTTTCACTTAGTTGCATTCTGACCACAAGATTAAAGCTTTGCAATCTCTTTTCTTGATTGGAAATGGAGAATTTCATGCACGGATCTTGTGAACCATCACTTTAAATCTCAGTATGTGTTGCAGATTTTGATGGCATCTAGTTTCATTACTGCTGCCTGTGGCACATTACAGTTTTTTGTGTTAGTTTGGCTCATTTGACAGCATCTCCCCTCTAAGTCTGAGTATTGTGGTTTTAGCTTCTTGCTCGCAGTTTGAGCTCATAATCTAAACTGACACTCTAATGTAGTACTAAGGAAGTACCCTGTACTGCGTTATCAGACATCCTGTCCTTCGATGTTAAACTGAGTTCTTGCCTGTCCGACCTTGTGGTTCAAGTGTAGATTAAAGATGCTATACATGGTTTGACTGAGAACGGCGAGTTCTCCTGGTGCCCTGACCAACATTCATTTCACACCACATCATCAAAAATAGATTTGCTGGCCATCTACCTCATTGCTGCTTGTGGCATATTCATCTACACAGAATGCCTGCTGTGTTTTCCATCATAACAACAGTGACTGCACTTGAAAGTATGTGAAGTGTTTTGGAACATTTCTGAAATGTGACAAGACAGTATAGAAATGCAAGTCTCTCATAAGGCTGGTAATGAGCATTTTCTTAAAACATATAACATTGGTTTTCCGGAGGTATTTCAATGCTATTTAAAAATCACGTTTTTTTTTACCACCGAAATACCACTCTCGCTCAAAAGACGCTATTTTCATCAAAGCAAACCGGTGGTAGGACTAACTGTATTTCATTCTTATTTTTCAACGTGCAACACTGAAAGTAAAATGGTTGGTATTTTTGTGCATGCGTTATCAGTACCTGGCCGCTCCTCCTCTCCCCGAAGTGGCCTTACCTTCGGGCCGCTCCTCCTCTCCCCGCCCCTCCGGTGCTCTCTCCAAGACCGTGGCGGCGTGCTCTCCTCCAAGTTCCCCCAATCTCCGTCCCCCCACCGCCCACTACGTACACCAGGTGCTTACGAAGCCCACCCACTGGGTTCGTTGCTCCCCTGCACCCTTGCTGACTTGGTCCCTTCGGCCAGCTGGCCCGGCCCAGCAGCGTCCACAGCATCCCTTGGGGGATGGGGGACATGGGACACTGTGGGGGCACTGTGGGGATACTGTGGGGACATGTGGACATCGGACACTGTGGGGACATGAGACACTGTGGGGATATGGGACAGTGTAGGGACATGCTCTTGAATAAACCTTCTTCCAGCTCTATTCTGTATCATATAAGTAGTCAGCAATATTGGCAGAGATATTTTAGGCCCCATTCTTTTAAATGTCCTGCAAATGTTCTCAAAATGTCCTCAAATTTTCTTAAATATCCTTAAAATGTCTTCCAGTTTACTCAAATAATCCACAAAAAACCTCAAATAGCCTTAAAATCTAACTCTGAACTCACATAAAGATGTCTGTGTAAAACTCAGCTTTCTCTCATGTGGAATGGACTGCAGCTCCGTTTTTTAAAATGGCGTCCGTAGCACTGGATTCGATCAGATAAGATCAGATAAGACTGCACTTTTCTCGGTGGTAATTTTGGCCAGTGGAAAAATGGTGGTATTGATAAATTCACCTCTGGTGGTAATTTTCGGTGGTATTTCGGTATTGCACACTTAATGATGTCATAAAAACGGGAAAAGAATAAGTTTGGTGCTATTTTTTTCCACTGGTGGTAAATCACTGATGAATTTAACACCGGTGGTATTTTGCTGCTAAATTATGTAATTGGTGGTAATCTGCGATGAATTTACCAGCGGTGGTATTTTCGGTGGTAAATGGGTGGTAAATGGCTGGTAAATGATCGAAAAAATGACAAAAATCCAGCCCAATCTGTTTACCCCATTGACTGAGAGAACCTTTGTCAGTCATTGTGCGGCTATTTCAGCTGGAATGGGAACCTTCTCCATTGGACCCGAGGTAAAAGCACCCTGTACAAGCTTTCACTTCACTGGATCAGTCACTCTCTCGATAATGAGACATCCATTATTGCATTCATGTTAGATCTGCATGTTTCCTGTGCTACAAATCTCAACACTGAATTATGTATGTTTTAACCTTTGCTACGGGTAATGTTTTCGAGAATTTAAATCTTTAATAATACTGCGCACATGAACATTTGTTTTAATTGGGTTCTCAAGAAAGTGCTTTCACATTTATATTTTATTCAGCTGTTGTACAGATAGGTAGATGTACATTCAGACATATATTTGATCAAGTCTTTCTATATTTAATAATTTAATTTTGGAAAGAGTCTCCATAGCATGATGCACATTCACCACCCGCGACCCCCCCCCCCCCAGCCCCTATTTTCTCATCACTATATTTCTGTGCCTTCTCACAGAAAAGCACAATGCTGAGAAAGTGCCGGTGGTTGGGGATACATGTCAGGCTGCCACCAACAAGCGCACAATTGTGACCTGCCGGAGATTGCTCATCTGATTTTCTCTGACCCCTCCCTCCTCCCCACTTCCTCTTGAGAGAGATGCATGGCCCCTGGATGCTTTCTACTACACCACAGGCAAAATCAAGACACTGGCTCCTTAAAGCAGCTTCACTGTGTCGCCTAATTTTCTTGACAAAATTTTCTTGAAAATTAACAATTTTACAGCTTGCATTTCATAATTATGAACGCATTTTAAATACATTTTGGGTCGTCATTTGTGGCTCCTACGGGTGCGTACGAGGTGTGCAGGCGCCCATAGGGGCCGCGCAAGTTCCGGATTCAGGCATGCGCTGCGCATGCACAAAAACCCGAATGCCGTCTCCCCGGGAAAAGGGCCTCCATGGGGTGGATAGTTGGATTTGCTATTTGCCCAACTTCTGCCCAGTGAATGCTGTGAAATTCTGACACCTGGTAAAAACAGGCCTACCAGCGTAAGAATTTTAGAAAATAGCAACATATGTTTTTTCCATTCATTTTAACATTAAAACACATAAGGTAAGGTTAGCTTTAGCCTCTTTGAAACATTTACATTTATTTTTCAAAAAATTAAATTTTTGTTTTAAATGTTGAATTATATTGTACTTCAATTTTAATTTTACATATGTAATGTTTAAAAAAATATATTTGTTATGTTAAATGTATTTTTTATGTGATCCCCATTCGTGCTTATGGGGTTTCCGTACATATGGGATCTCCGTAAGTATGAATGGGGATTCCTTTCTTAGATTGATTGGGCCAGCCCATGTGATCCCAGGGGTGCTTGCGAACCGCATGCACCCCTGGGACACGTGGGCCTCTATGCAGGCCTAAGTGTAGAGTCCCAGGAGTGGAAGTCTTCGTGGACCCCGTAGATTTTTTGCTGGTCGGAGGCATTTGTCCACGGGAACCCTCTGACCGCAAATTCAGCCCCATTGTTTTATCAGTGTTGATCCAAAACCATTTCCAATATCATTAACTACATGCTCAGAATCTTTTGTTTGACTATTTCTCGGGATGCTGGGTATGTCTGAATGGTATGGATGGAACAAAGCCACCAGTCCGATCAACGGCTTCTCAGCTATTGAAAAGTATTCAGCTCACTGTGCATTCCGGGAAGGCGTATCTGTGTCCAATCTGGAGAAATCCCTGTAAATGCAGAAGGCACATGGTTTGCACTCATTAGAAGGTACACATAGAATGAGTTACTATGCTATCTTTATTTAAGTGTTCCCAGTGGATGATATTACTTAATGGATTGTTATGATTTAGCATTGCAGATAAGTGCACTTTGAAGAATGTTGTGCCTGCAGTCTGTTTGAGATCATTTTATGATATTCAAACATCCTTGTGGCAATTTAGGGATTAGTTGAATTCAGTCAGTTCAGATACACACAGATATTCCTGTTCCTAATGTAGACTGTCCCTCATCACATTAATATGAACCTGTTGCAATATTTTGTTGTTGATTCTCGTTATAATTTTGTGAATAAAACAAGTGAGACTGGTGTGAGTGAGTCTGTGGCGAGGGCTGTCTCTGTTAATGACTTACTCCTCTTGTTCACTAAAGAATCTTGGGCCTTATTTCCTCATTTAACCGGTTTGAGTGAGCTCAGTGGGTTATTTTTCTTCCACTGATGGCAAACTGCTAATAGAAATCAAACAGGAACACATGGTTTTGTAAAGTGAAAATCCAATAAAAATGGATTTGTTAGTGGCAACAGAATCGAGCATTAGTGATCACCCAATTTCAAAATTGTTCATGGCCATATTACACCCCAACATTTGGCATAACAACTTAGAAAATCTATCCTTGGCTCTCAGTGCTTCAACATGATACACTAGGAAGTATGTCAGTGCCTTGGTGAGGGTGCAGAAGAGATTTGCTAGAATGGTACCAGGGATGAGGGACTTCAGTTATGTGGAGAAGCTCGGGTTGTTTTCTTTGGAGCAGAGAAGGTTAATAGAAGTGATCAAAATCATGAATGGTTTTGATAGAATAAATAAGGAGAAACTGGCAGAAAGGATGGTAACCAGACACAGATTTAAGGTAATTGGCAAAAGAACCAGGGGCAACATGAGAAACATTTTTTTACACAGCGAGTTGTAATCTGGAATGCACTGCCTCAAAGGGTGGTGGAAGCAGATTCAATAGTAACACTTGAGTATCGGATAAATACTTGATGACAAAATATTTACAGGGCTATGGGGAAAGAGCAGGGGAATGGGATTGATTGGCGAGCTCAACCATAGAGCCGGCACAGGCACGATGGGCTGAATGGCCTCCTTCTGAACTGTATCGTTTTATGATTTATGACGCTTTTCAAGTAATTAGAAGCCACTAAACCACTATAAATGTTCCAAATTTTGCAAATGCTGCTGTGGCATGTACCATTATAGGAGAAAACTGGTGAATGCCAGGCAGAAAATCCCATTTCAGTGATGGCTCAAAATAGTACAGCCATTTTAAGACCTGCGGGTATTAAACCTTTCCTGAAGCTATGGCCTCCGCTTTTTTTGCCTGCCTCTGGGACACCGTGATGGCTTTCCCAAAATCACCTTCATAGTGGGTTATTTCTATTGTGTTCCTAACACAGATGAGACTGTACACAGGGAGGTTAAAGTAACAGTGACCTCAGTCTTTATTAAAACACTCCATAGTGAGGAACAGGCCAACAAGCCTTAGGGGCCGGCTTATATACAGTGCTCCCAAGGGATGCTGGGATCCCTTGGGACTTCAGGGAATGCACTCCCTGGTGGCGGAACATGGGAGTGCATGCTTTACAGATACACAACATCACTCCCCCACAAAGTCAAAGTGAAAACTATTTACAAGGTGAGGTGGTCGGGAGCCTTTCTTTCCCTGGTGGACCACCTCGATACAAATGTCTGCTCTGGTGTGTTGGCTATGCCCTCGTTGGGCTGGCGTGTTGTTAGCCCTGCAGGGCTGCTGGGTGAGCCTGGCCTTGCTGGGCTGTTGGGCATGATGGGTTCGATTTCCTGGTCCGGGGTGGTGTCGTTGATCCTTTGGGTGTGTGTTGTGGGCTCAAAAAAGGTGGTGTCTGCTATGGGTTGTTCAGGGCAGTCTGTGAACTGCAGCCTCATTTGGTCCAGGTGCTTTCTGCAAATTTGTCCATTGCCTAGTTTGACTACAAACACCCTACTCCCTTCTTTAGCTATCACCATGCCCGTGATCCACTTGGGACCATGTCCATAGTTTAGCACATACACAGGGTCATTCAGGTCAATTTCCCATGACACAGTGGCGCGACCATTGTTTACATTTTGTTGCTGCCGTCTGCTCTCTACCTGATCATGCAGGTTGGGGTAAACCAGCGAGAGTCTGGTTTTAAGTGTCCTTTTCATGAGTAGCTCAGCCGGGGGCACCCCTGTGAGCGAGTGGGGTCTCGTGTGGTAGCTGAGCAGTACTCGGGACAGGCGGGTTTGGAGTGAGCCTTCTGTGACTCGTTTAAGGCTCTGTTTGATTGTTTGTACTGCCCGCTCTGCCTGCCCATTGGAGGCTGGTTTAAAGGGGGCCGAGGTGACATGTTTGATCCCATTATGGGTCATGAATTCTTTAAATTCGGCACTGGTGAAACATGGCCTGTTGTCAATGACCAGTATGTCAGGCAGACCGTGGGTGGCAAACATGGCCCTCAGGCTTTCAATGGTGGCGGTGGCATCATTATTTCACATTCAATCCATTTTGAAAAAGCATCCACCACCACCAGGAACATTTTACCGAGAAACGGGCCCGCAGAGTCGACATGGATCCTTGACCGTGGTCTGGAAGGCCAGGACCACAAATTTAGTGGTGCCTCTCTGGGAATGTTGCTCAACTGAGCACACACGCTGCATTGCCGTACACAGGACTCTTAATTCAGAGTCGATACTGGGCCACCACACGTGGGATCTGGCTATCGCTTTCATCATTACTATACCTGGGTGTGTGCTGTGGAGATCCGAGATGAATGTCTCCCTGCCCTTTTTGGGTAGCACTACGCGGTTACCCCGCAACAGGCAGTCTGCCTGAATGGACAGCTCGTCCTTTCGCTGCTGGAACGGCTTGATTAGCTCTTGCATTTCAACGGGGATGCTGGCCCAGCTCCTATGCAGTACACAGTTTTTTACTAGGGACAGCAGAGGATCTTGGCTGATCCAAGTCCTAATCTGGCGGGCCGTGACAGGTGATTTATCATTTTCAAACGCTTCCATGACCATCAACAAGTTTGCGGGCTGCACCATTTCCACCCCTGTGGTGGGCAATGGTAGCCGACTGAGAGCATCCACACAGTTCTTGGTGCCTGGCCTGTGGCGGATGGTATAGTTATACGCTGATAGCACGAGTGCCCACCTTTGTATATGGGCTGAGGCATTAGTATTTATCCCCTTGTTTTCAGCGAACAGGGATATGAGGGGCTTGTGATCGGTTTCCAGCTCAAATTTGAGGCCAAACAGGTACTGATGCATTTTCTTTATCCCGAACACACACGCTAATGCCTCATTCTCAATCATGCTGTAGGCCCGCTCGGCCTTAGACAAGCTCCTGGAGGCATAGGCGACAGGTTGCAACTTCCCTGCAACGTTAGCTTGTTGTAATACACACCCGACTCCGTATGACGATGCATCACATGCTAGCACAAGTCTTTTACACGGGTTAGACAATACAAGCAGCTTGTTGGAGCATAAAATGTTTCTGGCTTTCTCAAAAGCAATTACTTGGTTTTTCCCCCCCATACCCAGTTCTCACCTTTACGCAATAACACATGTAGGAGCTCTAAGAGGGTGCTTAACCCCGGTAGGAAGTTACCAAAATAGTTGATGAGTCCCAGGAATTACTGCAGCTCCATGACGTTCTGTGGCCTGGGCGCGTCTGTCTTGGTGTCTGTGGGCCGAATGCCATCCGCCGCGATCTTTCTCCCCAAAAACTCCACTTCTGTTGCCATGAAGACGCATTTTGACCTTTTCAGCCACAGCCCTACGCGATCCAGTTGCTGGAGGACCTTCTCCAGGTTTTGTAGGTGCTCGACGGTGTCCCGACCCGTAACCAATATGTCGTCCTGAAAAACCACCGTGCGTGGTACCGACTTGAGTAGGCTCTCCATGTTTCTCTGGAAGATTGCTGTAGCCGACCGAATTACAAACGGGCATTTGTTGTAGATGAACAGTCCCTTGTGCGTGTTGATGCAGGTGAGGCCCTTCGAAGACTCCTCCAGCTCCTGCGTCATGCAGGCCGAAGTCAGGTCGAGCTTGGTGAACGTCTTGCCTCCTGCCAGCGTCACAAATATGTCGTTTGCCTTAGGTAATGGGTATTGGTCCTGTAGCGAGAAACGATTAATAGTTATTTTATAATCACTGCAAATCCTGACCGTGCCATCACTTTTGAGAACTGGAACAATCGGGCTGGCCCACTTGCTGAATTCCACTGGGGAGATGATGCCCTCGCGCTGCAGCCTGTCCAGCTCGATTTCCACTCTCTCCCTCATCATGTGAGGTATCGCTCGTGCCTTGTGGTGAATGGGTCGTGCCTCTGGGACCAAGTGGATCTGCACCTTTGCCCCGGAAAAGTTTCCAATACCTGGCTCAAAAAGAGAAGGAAATTTGTTAAGAACCTGGGTACATGAGGCCTCATCAACATGTGATAGCGCTCGGATGTCATTCCAGTTCCAGTGGATTTTGCCCAGCCAGCTCCTTCCAAGCAGTGTGGGGCCATCATCCAGGACAATCCAGAGTGGCAGTTCGTGCACCGTGCCCTCGTAGTTGACCTTGACTATGGCGCTGCCCAGGACAGTGATAAGCTCTTTGGTGTACGTTCTCAGTTTCGTGTGGATGGGGCTCAGGGCTGGTCTGAGTGCCTTGTTGCACCACAGTCTCTCCAACATCTTTTTACTCATGATGGATTGGCTAGCGCCAGTGTCCAGTTCCATGGCTACGGGTAAGCCATTCAATTTTACGTTTAGCATTATAGGTGGACATTTCGTCGAAAATGTGTGCACCCCTATACCTCAGCATCTGTCTCCTCTCTCTGAGGCTCAAAATTGCTTTGATCCACCATGGACCATTCTTCGTCTGCCATGTGATGGTTAGCAGGTTTTGCAGAGCTTGCAGCTCGTCTGCAAGCTCGTTGGAGGTGCCTCATTGTTCCACAGCTCTTGCAAACATACCCTTTGAAGTGGCATGAATAGGCTGAATGGAAGCCTCCACAACGCCAACAAGGTGTGAATTGCCTTGCATTCATCCTTTGTTGCGGACTCTGAGTCATCTGGGCCACTGAGGCCTGCTGGCAGTTGCAGACTCGTGGTTTCTGCCCTGTACATTTCTGCTCACAAACACAGTTCCAGTTAATTTATGAACATTGCTCGCACTTGTGTGCTGAGAGATTTGTTTGGTGTTATCACTGGTGGACATAAACGCCTGTGCTATCGCAATGGCCTTACTGAGGGTCGGTGTCTCTACAGTCAAAAGTTTTCATAGGATGGTCTCGTGGCCAATGCCCAGTACAAAAATGTCTCTGAGCATTTGCTCCAGGTAGCCATCAAACTCACATTGTCCTGCAAGTCGCCTTAGCTCGGCGACGTAGCTCGCCACTTCCTGACCTTCAGACCGCTGGCACGTGTAGAACCGATACCTCGCCATCAGCACGCTCTCTCTTGGGTTACGATGCTCCCGAACCAGTGTACACAGCTCCTTATACGACTTATCTGTGGGTTTCACCGGAGCCAGAAGATTATTCATGAGTCTGTAGGTCGGTGCCTCGCAGACCATGAGGAGGACCGCTCTCCTTTTTGCAGCACTTCCTTCTCTGCCCAGCTCGTTGGCTACAAAGTACTGGCCTAGCCATTCGACATAGGTTTCCCAGTCCTCACCCTCTGAGAACTTCGCCAGAATGCCCACAGTTTGCTGCATCTTTGTGTTGGATTCGTATACTCGTTGCCAGATGAGACTGCACACAGGGAGGTTAAAGTAACAGTGACCTCAGTCTTTATTAAGACACTCCATAGTGAGGAACAGGCCTTAGGGGCCGGCTTATATACAGTGCTCCCAAGGGTTGCTGGGATCCCTTGGGACTTCAGGGCATGCACTCCTTGATGGCGGAACATGGGAGTGCATGCTTTGCAGATACACAACAGTTTCCTGCCCATAAACAGAGGGAAATATCAGGAAACAGAGAGCCACATCCACCTGCCATATTTACACATGCTAGCATGGGCTCAGTTTGGCAGCTGGGATCACTGTTGGGTTCAATGGAGCAAAATAATGATGGCGGTTTTTGGGGTGGGATTTGATCCATTTTTCTTCATTTGCCTGTGTGACACCGCCTGGACAGAGGCTGTCCCAGATAGGAAAATCTGCACTGGTGTGTTCTCTGTATCTTACATCACATCTCTCACCGTTGAACTGAAACGAAGTGAGTAATTTTAATCTAACTTGCCTGGTGGGATTGATCGACTGCCTGTTTTACACTCCATTTACTTTGCTTTCCATTGACTTCAATTAAAAGTACCGTCGGGGTGGGTGTAAAACAGGCAGCTGATCCGATCCTGCCAGTTTCCCACTGGACAGTTTAGGCGATAATTACCCCCAAAGTCATTTGTCACTCCACAGGAGCAGTTAGATTAGATAGTCTTTGATAGTTATTTGTTTCCATGGATGTAAGGACCCAAGGCAAATTGATAACCAAGCAGTGAGTAGCTGAATGCATGACTGAATGTATTCTGCAATGTTACCATCTTGCAGGGAAGAAGCCTAAAAGGCAGATTCAAGTTCATTTGTTAAAAATTCATTCATGGGATGTGGGCGTCGCTGGCAAGGCTGGCATTTATTGCCCTTGAGAAGGTAGTGGTGAGCTGCCATTTAAGAGGGCAGTTAAGAGTCAACCTCATTGCTGTGGGTCTGGAATCACATATGAGCGAGACCGAATAAGGACGGCAGATTTCCTTCCCCTGAAGGACATTAGTGAACCAGATGGGTGTTTACAACAATCCGATACTTTCATGGGGCCCAAATTTGCCCAGGAGTTGCTCCGTTTTTTTTGGAGCAACATCATTTTTCTGGACTATCTTAAAAATCCCCATTCTGCACATTCAATTTGCGCCAGTGTAAGTGAGTTAGTTAGGATTTTTTTAGTTTAGTTTTTTTTTTCAAAAGGGGGCATCACCAGCCACCTATGCCTGTTTTAGCCATTTAAGCCAGTTTGGAGAGCTAATAGTTGCTCCAAACTAGCTTAGGCCAGTGTATGTGGCCACTTGTGGCCAGACAAAAAACCCTTGCGGAGAGTTAAGAAATCAGCGCAGGTAGCCAGAGATGGGGCGGGGGGGGGAGGGGTGGGCGGGTGCAGGGCGCGGAAGGGAAGCGGAGAGGACCTTGCAAAGCACTAAACATCTTCACAACAACATTCAAGAAGCATAAAAACCATCAATAATAAATAATAAATAAATAAATAAAAAATAAAAAATAAAACTTAAGTCCTACCTTCATAACTCGGCCCGGGAAGTCAGCGGGCCTGCCGTTGTGAGAGGCCACTCTATTGGGAATAGGTGCGGGTGGGTGGGATGCCCGGGCGGGAGAGAGTGTGCAGGGAACTAGTCACACACAACACACAGCAGGCTGGGCTCGAAGAACACGGAGGCTGCAGGAGTCAACTTCGAGGGACTGGTGGACTTCTCCTCCGAGGGACTGGTGGAGTTCTCTTCTCCGAGGGACTGCTGACTTCTCTCGAGACGCCACTCGGCCTGGGATAGGGGCGGGACATCGGGTCCAACGCTGCAGAGGAGCTACTGGGCGCACGCGCGAAACCTCCAGTGCACATGCGTTGAGTTGCTGGCACTCTTTTGAGTGCAGGGCCCTAGCTCCGCCCACTAATTAAATTGCCACGCCGCGCCAAGGACAAGGCCAGTCGACAGAGCAGGGAGAATACGGAGATATCTTTTCGCCGCCGTTTTGAGCGTAGGAAGTCGGTGCAGCTCACCGGAGGGCCAAATTTGGGTCCATGGTCACTATTACTGATACTAGATTTAAAAAAATATTCCCGCTTTTATTTAATTAACCGAATTTAAATTCCTCAGCTGCCGTGGTGGAATTTGAATTCACGTCTCCGATCATGAATCCAGGCCTCTGGATTACTAGTTAAGTAACATAACCACTATGGTGCCATACTGAACCAGTACATGGTGCGTCCTGGCCATATTACAAAGGCTGTCGACTGTACAATCCTGTTGCATTTATTAAGAATTATTATCTAAGAATGATTACTACTGTACACAGCAATGTGTTTGGTTGGTTTGTTGCCTCCCCTACAAGGATCTGCCCTTCTATACTGTACTTCTTTATACAACCCTCTGACATCGGGATAATGTTTAAATGAAGAAGAAAGATTGATTAGCTACTTCAAAGGGTCTTCTTCATTCTTCAAATGATATGCGACCACTATACACCATGATTCTATCTGTCCATCACCACGGCACTATGGCCGCCTGATTTAAATATTATAATGAGGTGTCTTGCCTCTCCAAGCCGGGACATTTGTACGCCACGCAACCCGCCATCGGAAAAATGGCGGCAGTTTGGGATTAAGCTCTGCAATTTTAACTTTTAATCCCCCCATCCCCCTCCTCCCCACAATCTTCTCCCACCAATCATGGGGGTTTAATATCGTTCCCATGGTGAATATCAACATGAACTTGTGCTGTGAGTGGACAGTGCAGTCTGTCCAACCAGTTTACATGTTCATTAAAATGGGTGGTTTGTTTGTTGTTTTTATGACCTTGCAGAATGTACATGTATATATAAAACTTACGCAAATGCCTATGCTATCGCCCTTTTTGCCACAGCACTTTTGTTAAGACTGGTAGCGACTAGATGCAAATGATTATGTCACCTTTATCCAGACTGCCTGCAAAACCTGCTAAGCTGTTTTCGCATTGCAGCTCACTAATCTTTGATAGCAGAGGTTATTATATTTCATCAAAGGTGCAGTAGGTTTTAACAATGGAACCTGTTAACTGGTAGACAAGGTTTAAGCTTCACCGAAAGGGCAGCTTACGGATGCAAGGATTTTAAAAGTGCAGAAATTGATTTTTTTTTCACAAATCGTCAAAGATATTGTCGTCTGTCTTTGATGTTATCTTATTTTCTGTTTCTATCTCCTACTGAGATTGTAATTGTGTGACACTTCGGTTATGCACCTTAACATAATTTAGTTGAATGATATTAGCTGCATCAAAAGTCTATGAGATGTACATCCTGAAATGGTGAAAAATAAGTCACACGCTGCACTGTAATTACCCAATTACCACTGGTGAATAATATATTAGATTATAATTTGTTAAATATAACGGCCTGGAAATTTGTCTCGGGCAATGACACAAAACGAGTGGTATCGAATTGGCTGCTATGGAATTCAGGCGCTGCGTATAACGGATGGCCAATCCGATACCGCCCACTTTACGCCATACCCGAGATGAATTTCTAGACCCTCCTTTCTTTGCAGGATATTTTTCTTTCATCCCAAGAAAGCATTGAGCTGAAAATCTCCGTGAGAATCAGCAGTGCAGCCTTGGTGCTTCAACTCCCAGAAGTTTCTTGCATCATTCATTTTTCAGTAAGCAGAAGTGCTCCTCTGAGCCTATAATAGTCTCTGGTGTCACGCATTGTGCAGTCTGCAGTGCCTTCCTGTCTAATGCATAATTTGCTTCACAGAACTCCAAGTCTAATGGACTTTGTCATGGTGTGTTATCGTGTAACAGTTGCCACAGATTGATCCCATACATTATCAAAATGAAGCTATTATAAAGCTCCACTCTGGTCGTTTTGGTAGTTCTCTAGTTTATCAAGTGACAAGTTCTTTCACTCAAACTGACCCACACAAGTATCATTTAAAAAAACCCTGCAAATGCTAAAAATCGGAAATAAAAACAGAAAATTCTGAAAGGTCAGTCAGCAGCTAAAGAGAGAAAAGACAGATTATAATGAGCCTGAAATTCCAGCCTTGCCGGGACTGTACGGAGTGTGAACAGACCTGGTGAGGCCCTGCAAAAGCTGTTTTTTGGCTTGCAATGCACATGTGCTGAAAAGTGGCTTTTCCAATCCGCCAAGTTCTGGCTTGACAGATCCAATGTATCTTAGGGAGAAGGACATTCACGCGGGCGAGATTGCGCTATTTGCCCATCTCTTGCTCAGCGAATGTCCTTAAAACTCTTGCGCCTGGTAAAGGCAGGCACATCGCCTACTTTTACCAGCGTAAGAGCTTTAAAACATATAAAAATAAAATTTAAAAACACACTTTTATGTTAAAAACCCTGTCCACTGAGGGAAGTTTATTTTAAACCCTAATTACAAAACTTTAAAAAAATCGGAAAAGTATTTATTTTTTTTAACACATTTCTATGGGCGTTTTTTTTGGCGCGCATTGCTTTTTTTGGCCTAAATAAAAATATCCAAATTTCCCCAAAGATTGTGCGCCAGTGTAACTCAGTTGCAATTTTTTAGGTTTGTTTTTTTTACCTCATTGGGGGCGTAACCTGCCACCCGTGCCAATTCTGGTCACTTAAGCAAGTTTGGCCAGCTCCGATTTACTCCAATTTTTCTTGGGATGGTTTATGTGATCGCTGTGGAAAAACCTTCTGGGCAGTGAACAAAATCGGCGCAGGTAAAAGAATCAGTGCAGCAGATGCAGTTCCACGACCCGGACAGCAGGAGGAGAGAGGAGAGAGGAGAGAGGAGAGAGGAGAGAGGAGAGAGGAGAGAGGAGAGAGGAGAGAGGAGAGAGGAGAGAGGAGAGAGGAGAGAGGAGAGAGGAGAGAGGAGAGAGGAGAGAGGAGAGAGGAGAGAGGGGGGGAAGTCTTTCGGCCAGTGTTAGGAGTGGCAACCGGCACTGGCAGTGGGGGAAGCCTTTTGGTCGGAGTTAGAGGAGCGGTAACCGGCACCGTTTCGGCCAGGGCTAGTAGCAGGTACCGGCACCAGCAGGGGAGGGAGGCCTTTCGGCCAGGGTTAGAAGTGGCACTGGGAGGTGGGTGGGGTGGGGGAGGGGATAGACTTTTGGCATAAACCCTTTAATAGTTTAATGCTGGTAAGTTTCTGCAATGTGTAAGGTGCTTGTGCAGGTTGCTGTGAGCTGGCCAGAATGTGTTGTATGTGTCACTTTACAGCCTCAGCCCGCATTGTGTCCCTGGTTAACCTGGCAATCCGATCTTTTTGGCGCAGATCTTCGGCTCCACCCCCAAAGCTAAAGGCCAGGCTAGGTGGCGCCAAAATCAACAATTCAAACGGGGAAAGTTGGATGTTTTTTTTGGCGTAGTTGGGCCCCAAAAAATGGGAGTAACTCTTCAAGTACGCCAAAAAATGGCTTTGGGGAAAATTTAACCCATTAACTTTAATTTAAATTAATATTAAATATGTGAGGTGTTTTTTTATTTTTTATTTGTGTTGGGGTGGAGGTTTCTCATTCATAATAATGAGAACTCCTACTTACGGAGTTCCCATTACTATGAATGAGAATACTCTACCTTCATTGGCTGTCCAGTGCCATGTGACTCCAGCTCCTCCCTCCACATCTCCAAGACGTGAACACGCTGGGAGAGCGCAGGAAGAGAAGGACTCAGACCAGGATCGCTGGAGGACGCAAGAGCAAAAGGTAGGTGCCGACCTTTTTCATTATTTTCAGGTGAGCGCCCGAGAGCAGCCCAGCACCGGGATTTCAGGCCCAATGTTTCGGGTGTGTACATCTTCCTATGCAGGTCAGGTTCTGCTGGCATCTTCGGGATCGACTGGAATTTTAAACTGGTGGTCTGAGCGGGGAAGCTACTTTGACTTTACCACCATGTGAAGACAGTGAGAAGAGGAGTTGGGGCCAGAAGAGACCCAAACAGGTCATTTGATTTTACTTGTGTCAGCGTGGGGTCTTCAGGCTGTGTGATTTTCCGCTGATTTCTCACCTGTTCCATGCTTTATTTTTGGAGCAGTGGGTGAATTTCCAACTCATCTAGTTACCCACTTTCCCAAAACCTGCCCCGAGTTAAAAATTAGGATCAATGTTTGGTCAAGGGGAAACTCAGGGTCTAATTTACTCTCTTATTCAGTCTCTCATCAAATGATTCTGTTCCTATGCCTGTGAATCAGCTGCACATTTATAGAGTGTAGAGCTTGCTATCCATGAATTGAGCAGCATTGGGGGTACTATATGTGTGGTCGCGTGACTACAATCAGTTATGTCTTGGTGAATCCGGCCACACTATAGAAATGGAGGACTCGTTCCTGCTGCTGGCCACTTTGTAACTGGAAGCAAAATAATTCACTGGCCCTCGTGAGCAATTCATCAGTAACATGCATGCTGTCACAGCAATATCAGTTGTGGCTCGGTGGGTAGCACACTTGCCTCTGAGTCAGAAAGTTGTGGGTTCAAATCCCATCCTAGGGTCTTGAGCACATAAATTTGGGCTGACACTCCAGTGCAGTGCTGAGGGAGTACGGTGTTGTCTTCGGATGAGATGTTAAACCAAGGCCCTGTCTGTCCTCTCAGGTGAATGTAAAAGATCCCGTGGCACTATTTTGAAGAGTTATCCCCAGTGTCCTGGCCAATATTTATTCCTCAATCAACATAACAAAAAAACAGTTTATCTAGTCATTATCACATTGCTGTTTGTGGGAGCTTGCTGTGCGTAAATTGGTTGCTGCATTTCCCATATTACAGCAGTGACTACACTCCAAAAAGTACTTCGTTGGCTGTAAAGTGCTTTGAGATGTCCGGTGGTCGTGAAAGGCGCTATATAAATACAAGTCTTTCTTTATGATGCAAGTGTGCACTGAAGGTGGGAGATGTAACAGATCTCCTATGGTTGCTCAGAGGAGCCTCTCCATGAGGTCCATGGTTTACCAAAGTGCCTTGTATCTATTCTTTGCTGGGTTTTGAGGGGCATATAGAGATATTACCATCCATGGCTTCACCACTGACCCCAATTCTCTAAGGAGCCAGCTGTCCACTCATCCTTCTTGAAAGAGTTACATCATGTTTGACTGCCTCAGAATGAAAGCAAAATGCATAGCCCCTTCTGGTGGTAGTAACATTGCATTTGCACCATGACGGGATAATAACCCTTCCTGTTTTCGTATGCTCAAAGATTTTCAGTAAATGCACAATGGTTACATCGGGCCAATTATGTCCTATACCTTGGGGAGCCACTATTTTGGAAAAAAGATTAGCTGCTCTGTTGCTGCTGGTGGTTGCTGCTGAAGATTTTAAAGGTGGGTGTCGGGTGAAGCAGATTTCAGTTACCTCATTAATGGAGTGTTGCATGGAAAAGGACTGACTAGTGCAATGTTCCCTCCAGGTGACTGGCAAAACTCCAGCATCATTTTTTTTTCTTGCAAACTTTACCTCTCATCGAGGAACACAGGAACAAGAGTGGGTCAGTCAGCCCTTTAAGTCTGTTCTGCCACTCAGTTAGATCATGCTTGATCTGTAACTCAATACCATTTTACTCCATAATCCCTTGATGCCCTTACCTAACACAAATCTATCAATCTCAATCTTGAAAATTTCAATTGAACCAGAATTTGGGGGGAGAAATTTCCACAGTTCCACGACCCATTTTGTGAGCAAGTGTTTCCTCATTTTACTCCTAACTAGCCTAGATCTAATTATAAGATGATGCCCCCCCACTGTTCTGGATTCTCCCACTAGACTAAGTAGTTTCTCTGTATCTACCCTATCGAATACCTTTGTTAGATCACCCGTCAACCATCTAAACTCAAGGGAATACAAACCAAGTTCATGCAAAATGTCCTCATAATTGAACCCTTGAAGCCTTGATATTCTGGTGAATCAGCGCTGTACCTCCACCAATACCTTGCTCCCACAATGCTGTTGGATAGGGAGTTCCAAAATTTGGATCGAGTAACGATGAAGGAATAGCGATGTATGTCCAAGTCAGGATGGTGTGCGACTTGGAGGGGAAATTGAAGGTGATGGCGTTCCCACGTGCCTGCTGCCCTTGTTTTTCTGGATGGCAAAGGTTGTGAGTTTGGGAGATGATGCTGAAGAAGTCTTGGCAAGTTGCTACAGTGCATCCTGTAGATGGAACACACTGCAGCCATGGTACAGCGATGGTGGATGTTTAATCCAGTCTCCACTAATTTTAGTTAAAATAGTGGATGTGAATATCAGAATAAAAATCACTTTTTTGCTGTAAATGAGTGAACTGAGGAAAATATACCGCCAGCAATGGCAAATGTTCCATTCTCCATCGCACTAACATTCTTGATAAGTTCAAACAATTAGGTGCATGTGATTTGTGTTTATTTGAAACTCTGATCGAAAAGTTGAAAATAATTTAGAAGATTATCAAGTAATCTTTTCAGGAATTATTATGATCCTGTAGAACTGAATTGAAATCCTACGGTATTTTGGTGAATGGTTGCTTAACTTTCTAACTACAGGTAAAACCTCCGAAATCCGGAGTTCCAAAAACTGGAATGTTCGGAAAACTGGACATCGGAGGAGGAGTCATCCAAAATCCGGAAATATGTTCCGAAAACCCGACTTTTTTTTTGTAACGTGACTTCATGCTCAAATTACTGTAAAAATGGGAGAAAATCAGTGGGGAAAATACTGGACCCTAAAATTAATTTCATTAAAATAAGTTATTAATTGGAACATTAGAAAAAACTCAAGAAAATAATCAAAGGGCCTGAAAAGAAATGTGTAGTCAAGCTAAATGATAATCCACAATTCACAGTCCACGGCCACCACTTTTATGGGACAGTAACACATTTCCAAGACACTCCAAGGGTTAATGAGCTACAATGGGCACTTTAAATCTCAGCATGAACATGGGTATGAACAAAAAGATACTAAATAAATCATTTCCAAATGAGTGCAGTAAAAGCAGCTCCCTCCACTGACCTGCGTGGTCTGGGCTGATGTAGTGTCTCTGGCAGTGGCGTCAGGCATCGAGTTCTGTCGCTCCGTGCTGCGGCTACACAGAGGCTTGTTGTGGGGGTTTATGGGGGGCTTCATGGGACTAGCTGTATGGGACCTCTCTCTTTCACACACATATCTTTAGTAATGGAATTCAACTACTAGATTTTAAAAAAAATTAAAAGTCGGCAGTGACACCATCATCCTCCATTACACCTGTGAGGGTTCCTTGCTGGCCAGTCCTCTTATTCTGGATCTAGTGATCCTGAATGAGCTCTGCCAACAGATAATGTTCCGAATCGGATCCAGAATTTCAAACATTCCACAGTGTCCTCTCGGTCCTCAGCTTCCTCTGTAAGGCCCTGCTGGTGCCAGATGGAAGTCCTGTCATTAACTCGCTTTTCAGGCAAAGGACTGCATTGAAAATATTATGAGAGCCTGCCTGGCCCTCCCTCCCCAGAACCACATGCACCTGGAACAAGGGTTTCCGGATTCGGACTTCAGATTGTCTCCAAAATCCGGAAATACCCGAAACTCGGCCCAGGGGTTTCCGGATTCGGGACATCGGATTTCTGTTCCGAAATCCGGAAAAACCCGAAAACCGGAATGGCCTCAGTCCCGAGGTTTCCGGATTTCGGAGGTACAGGTACAACATCCCGAAACCGGAAACCTCAGGACAGAGGCCGAACCGGTTTTCATGTTTTTCCGGATTTTGGAGAAGAAAATCCGACGTCCCAAATCCGGCAAACTCAGGGCCGAGGCCATGCTGGTTTTCGTATATTTTCCGGATTTCGAGTCAGATATTAAAACAGTGCGTGAGTCAGGTCGGGCCTGGTCGGGTCGAGGGGAGCACGTGAGTCAGGTCGGATCGGGTCACACGTGGGTCGGGGTCGAGGGTCATTCAGCAAGGCCCGGACCGACTGCACGTTGGACAACTCCATCTGCAATGCGCTTTTCTAACAAAATGTTTGGTTTTTGGACAATTCCGTGTTTTGGAATTCCGGATTTGGGACATTGTACCTGTGTGTATATAATATAAATATATAGATATAAAAATATTTAATATGGTGGCCTTCAGGATGTATTGAAGCTCAGGATGTCAAAGCCCGAGAGTTAATACGTAATTCTGTAGGTTTCTACAGAGCTGGGAGCCACCAGCTGGAATTTTGTTAGGGACAAAATGCAGGAAACATCTAAAATTTCCTCTCCGGAATTGCGTATGAATTTATTCTCTTTTGCTAATATTCTGTTTTTTGCTGATAGACCTGATTATTGGTTGCAAGTAATAATATAGTTCAGTTCTCCCTCAAGGAAAGATACAATTAAACAGGCATTTTTTAAATAATAGACTGACAGAAATGAGTCATCTTTCATACTAGAACAGCCATTAATCTCTTGCACATCAATTTCCATATCATTTCAGACGTTATTTCACAGTCATACATTATAAAACCGGGCATTTGTGTCAGCTTTGATGCAGTATAACATGCCTGAACATGAAATGCAGTAATTACCTCTTTGGTCATTAGAATTGCTAACCAGAGCCTGACATTTGCAAATCATTCCATTTTCCAAGTGATCCAGAAGTAAGCTCGAGCACTACATGGCCTGCATTTAAATGAGATAGTTCAGCCTTCAAGTGGGAATTAAAATGTTGCAGGTCTGTAGAAATGTTCAGATTTCATACATATGCCGCTGATTCTGCCCTCTGACATAAGGCTGGCATACATTTACTTGAAAGCTGGAAAAAATGTTGTCTTTGTTTATTGCAACAGTAATGGACAGGCCTGAAAAATATAAGGGTCAAATTCATGGTTGGCAAAATGAAACATTTTGAAAATATTTAAGTCTTGTGTAACTGTTCACATATCCTTCTTCCCGAGGGTGACCTAAATTAGCGCCCGCTAAAAGTTAGTGCTGCAAATGGCGTGCTCCCGAATTTCTCCCCCTAAATCTGTATCTGAAATTCCAGGCATTAAAATATGTTGCTTCCCTCCAGTTATATAAAGTGCTCAGCTGAATGATGTCAGGAGTTAAACAGTTAATAGCAGCAGCACCTAATAATCACATCAGTTGAATAGTGCAGCATGGTGAGCAGAGGATACAACAAACATTGGACAGTAAAGTTACGATTATATATTAAGAATTAAAAACCCTTTGAATATTGTAATCAAATATTCTCAGTCTGTCACTAAAATGCATTAATTCAGTGGCACAAAATGGATTTTAGTAGCATTAGCTGAATATTTAAATCATGTATTTCTGTCCCTTTTGTGTCACTCTGCTTTGTGTTTGCTGCAATACTGCCAAAGAATGGACATACATATCACTAAGTATTAAAGTAGTTATCGTCTTGCAATAATTGATCCTTTACAATATGCTATGATTTATCAAAAGGAAGAGAATAGCGCCATTGCTAAAAGTGGAATTCATTACATTTTAGGCTGAGGTCTACATCATCATCGTAGGCAGTCCCTCGAAATCGAGGAAGATTTGCTTCCACTCTGAAAGTGAGTTCTCAGGTGGCTGTACAGTCCAATCCGGGAATTACAGTCTCTGTCACAGGTGGGGCAGATAGTAGTTGAAGGAAAGGGTGGGTGGGGAGTCTGGTTTGCCGCACGCTCCTTCCGCTGTCTGCACTTGATTTCTGCATGCTCTTGGTGACGAGACTCGAGGTGCTCAGCACCCTCCCGGATGCTCTTCCTCCACTGAGGGCGGTTTTGGGCCAGGGATTCCCAGGTGCTGGTGGGGTGTTGCACTTTATCAAGGAGGCGTTGAGGGTGTCCTTGAAATGTTTCCTCTGCCCACCTAGGGCTCGCTTGCCGTGTTGGAGCTCCAAGTAGAACGCTTGCTTAGGGAATCTCGGGTCGGGCATGCGGACAATGTGGCCTGCCCAATGGAGATGGTCAAGTGTGGTCTGTGCTTCAATGCTGAGGATGTTGGCCTGAGCAAGAACACTGGTTGGAGTGGAACTAAACTATAGAACCAATGGAAACCTGTTCAACCTTCGCTGCCTCTAGGCTAGATCCAAGGTCATCCCACCCTCTGTCATCGAACTACAGTACGCGGACGACGTTTGCGTCTGCGCACACTCGGAGGCCGACCTTGAAGCCATCGTCGACACCTTCACCGAGGCATACGAAAGCATGGGCCTTACACCAAACATCCGTAAGACAAAGGTACTCCACCAACCTGACCCCACCACACAGCACTCCCCCCCAGATCATCAAAATCCACAGTGTGGATTTGGACAGCATGGACCATTGTCCATACCTCGGGAGCCTACTATCAGCAAGAGCAGACATCGATGATGAGGTCCATCACCGCCTCCAGTGCACCAGAGCAGCCTTCGGTCGCCTGAGGAAGAGAGTGTTTGAAGACCAGGAGCTCAAATCTGGCACCAAGTTTATGGTCTACAGGGCAGTAGTGATACCCGCTCTCCTATATGGCTCAGAGACGTGGGCTATATACAGCAGACATCTCAAAGCGCTGGAAAAGTATTACCAGCGCTGCATCTGCAAGATCCTGCAAATCCACTGGGAGGATAGATGCACCAACGTCAGTGTTCTCACTCAGGCCAATATCCCCAGCATTGAAGCACTGACCATGCTCGATGCGAGGTCTACACACCATTGGTAACATGCTTATTTGTCTCTTGTGGCTTAGCCTGGATCTCTTGTTTAATAACAAAATCAAGAACTGGTTGGAATGCGACATCTCCAAAGAAGCTGTAAAGGGAAATTGATAAGGTGGTGACACGGGCAAAAAAGTAGCAGATGGAATTCAGTATCAGTAAATGTGAGCTGGTGCATTTTGCTTCAATGAAAATAATAATTCTACTTTGGGGGAAAACTGTGTGATGTGGAAGAGCAGTAGGATTTCATGCTTCAGTTTTTAAAGAAATTAACAGCAGCACCTCAAGTAGGTAAGGCAATGGAAAAGCTAAAGGAAGACTGGGTTTTATGACAAGAATATAAAAGTTGAGATGTAATGGTGAATCTATATAACACATTAATAAAACCACAGTTCGAATACATTGTGCTGTTTTGGACTCCACATATAGGCCCCAAGTTTCCACATGATTTGCTCCTGATTTTTAGGAGCAACTGGTGGAGAACGGAGTATCTTAGAAATCGCAATTCTCCACATTTAAGTTTTCTGCAGTTCTAGTCATGTAGAACAGTTTCACTTTTGAACAGAATTTTTTTTTCAAAAGGGGGCGTGTCCGGCCACTGACATCTGATTTGAAAGTTTCCACAGTGAAAACGTACTCCAAACTAACTTAGAATGGAGCAAGTGAAGATTTTTGTAGGCCTGAAAAAACCTTGTCTACACATTAAAAAATCAGGCGCAGGTTACAAATTAGGCGTAGGGAACGAGGTGGGGGGAGGGGAAGTCATTACATTCTACAATCAATCCTTAGTTATACTTATACAAATATTATACAAATAATTCCAACCAGAATAAAAATTTATAAGCAAAGAAAAGATTAAATAAACCATGTTCCTACCTGTGTGAAAGTGCTTCAGGCAGGGAGAAGGCTGCAGGAAGCCTCACAAGTTGAGGCAGCCGTTCCTGACGGCAGTGGGGGGGGGGGGGGGAGGAGGCAGTGAGGGCCCGACCGACGGCAGTGGGGGGGAGGCAGGGAGGAGGCAGTGAGGGCCCGACCGATGGCAGCAGGGGGGAGGCAGTGAGAAGGCTGCAGGAAGCCTCAGAAGTTGAGGCAGCCATTCCCGACGGCAGTGGGGGGGGGAGGCCCCCTGCTGTCGGTCGGGCCCGTCGGGAAACGGCTGCCTCAACTTCTGAGGCTTCCTGCAGCCTTCTCACTGCTGCAAGAAGCCTCAGTGCTGATCATGGAAGGGCAATGTGCTTTTATTAAAAAATTAAAAAAATTGAACAGCTACAAAGAACTACAAAAATGGCCGAGTGCCAATGTTTCCTTCACACTGCGCGTGCGCGAACGCTCCAACGCGCACGCGCAGGGTTGCCGGCACGAAAAAAACTCATTTAAATGGTACCCGCCCCCTCCTACTTACAAAATCGGCGCGAGTGGTAGGCTCCGCCCCCTGGGCGCCGCGCCAAGCTGACATCGAGCTGCAAAGCGCTCGAGAATAGCGCGTTTTTTTTCAGGCGCCGTTTTCGGCGCGAAAAACGGGCGCCCAGCTCGGAGGGGCGCCTGTTTGGCCGCGTGTAGAAACTTGGGGCCATAGGAAGGATGTTGGGCAACGGAAAAGGTACAGCACATTTTCATTAAGATGATGCCTAGTATTCGGAAATGCAAACACTAAGAAACACTTTAAAAATTGGTTCTTTTTTTGGAACAGAGATGATTAAGGGTTTGTAATGTATACACCTGTGAGTATGCTCACTGGTTTGTTGTGAATGGCTGCTGGTCACTTTGACCCCGCCCCCCTGCGTTTGTCGCCAAGATACAGAAGAAGCTGGTGGACTGATTCTGGAACAACAGGAAGCACTGGGTCTCTGCTGCAGTTTTGAGTCTCCCGCTTAGGGAAGGGCGGTCAGGCATTGCTGTGTGTCAGCACCCAGCTCGCGACTTCTTTCCGTCTTCAGACCCTGCAGAGATACCTTTACGTCGAGCCCCCTCCTAGGTGGCGTGCGCTGGCGACGTATTTCTTCCGCCAGCAGCACGGCCTCAACTACGACACGCAGCTCCTGTTTGTGAGCTTGGGGGGTGTCAGGACCGCCGCCCAGGAGCTGCCTGTCTTTTACAAGGAACTCACCAGGGTCTGGAACAAAGTCTCCACCAAGCGCAGCTCTCCACCAGCTGGAGTGGCGGCTGTCCTGCAGGAGCCGCTGCTCGGGAATCCGTACCTCCATGACCGATGTTTTAAGTGGCAGTCGAACGAGAGGGCTGTGGCTGGTGCGGTGACCAGGGTCAGGGACCTGCTCGATGGCGGAGGAGCGGGCTGGATGGCGCCAGACATGCTGGCACGGTGCCTAAATTCGGCCGACGTCCGCCGCGCGGCCGATGCCATCGAGTCGCTAAAAACAGCTCTGGGCCCTGACTCCGTTAGGTGTATCGAGGAGGCTCAAGCACGTGGGGAGATCCCGTCCGAACTGACCCCCGTCCGGATGGAATTCCTCATCGGCGCCAAACCCTGGAACCTCCCTCGGGAGCCAGCGCCTCACAACTTGAGCTGCCTCGGGGAAATCACCTCCGTGCCTTTCAGTTCTGCGCGGAGGGGTTTCCTGTACGGGCTGCTCCTGCACACTCTCAACTTTGCCATCCTCGTCTGCCGTCCGGACACGCCATGGCATACCATCTTGCCGTCCGGAGGAGGCGGGGGTCCCCGATGGAGGGCACTCTACGCGGGAGTCCTCCCATTATTTATTGGGGACTTGGCCTGGAGGGTGATGCATGGAGCAGTCCCGTGCAAAAATTTTTAAGCCGGTTCACGGGCTCCCAGGCCGCCTGCAATTTCTGCGGTCTGGAAGAGTCCGTGTTCCATGTTTTTATTGAATGCACGAGGTTGCAGCCCCTGTTCCACTATTTAAAGGGGCTGCTCCTCAATTTCTGGCTGCACTTCAGTCCCACACTCCTGATCTTTGGGCACCCTGTGTGGAGGGGAGCGGGTAGGTCCGAGGGCCTCCTCGTAGAACTACTCCTGGGCAGGCAGCGGGCTGTCGAGGGGGTCGTTCAGCCTGTCTGCCTGCCTCTCTTCCGCGCCTACATCCGGGCCAGGGTGTCCCTAGAGATGAAGCACGCGGTGTCCACCGGTACGCTCGCGGCCTTCCGCGAGAGGTGGGCACCGGAGGGACTGGAGTGCATCATCACCCCCGGCAACCAAATTTTAATTTGATTTTATATGTTTTAAAGTTTAATTTGTTTAATTGCCAGATTTTTAGTGTCCCCTCCCCTTTTATAGGGGGCAGTTGTAAAATTTATGATTTTATTGCCCCCCAAAAAAAATTTTAAAAAACAAAAACAAAAATAAAAAAACCCACAAAAAACAAAACAAAAAAAGGGCAGTTGAAAAGTGGCTGGAGTGTTCCCCAGATTAGGGGGCACTTGATTTAATGTTAATTATGTTTTACTCCAAAAGAGTTGTTGTGACTGGCTGCTGGTCACTTTGACCCCTCCCCCTGCGTTTGTCGCCAAGATACAGAAGAAGCTGGTGGACTGATTCTGGAACAACAGGAAGCACTGGGTCTCTGCTGCAGTTTTGAGTCTCCCGCTTAGGGAGAGCGGTCAGTCATTGCTGTATGTCAGCACCCAGCATGCGACTTTCCGTCTTTAGACCCTGCAGACATACCTCTACATCGAGCCCCCTCCTAGGTGGTGTGCTCTGGCGACGTATTTCTTCAGCAGTACAGCCTCAATTATGACAGGCGGCTCCTGTTTGTGAGCCTGGGGGGTGTCAGGATCGCCATGCGGGGGCTGGCTGTCTTTTACCAGGATCTCACCAAGGTCTGGAAAAGAGTCGCCACCAAGCACTGCTCCCCACCGTCAGGAGTGGCGGCTGTCCTACAGGAGCCGCTGCTCAGGAATCCGTACCTCCACGACCGCGGTTTTAGGTGGCAGGCACAGGCGGATGAGAGGGCTTTGGCTGATGAAGTGACCAAGGTCAGGGACCTATCGATGGCGGAGGAGCTGGCTGGATGGCACCAGCCATGCTGGCATGGCGTCTAAACTGGGCTGGCGTCCAGTGCAGGGCCAATGCCATCTAGTCGCGAAAAACAGCACTGGGCCCTGACTCCGTTAAGTGTGTCGAGGAGGCTCAAGCACGTGGGGAGATCCTGTCCGAACTGACCCCTGTCCGGACGGAGTTCCTCATCAGCGCCAAGCCCCGAATCCTCCCTTGGGAGCCGGCGCCTCACAACTTGAGCCTCCTCGAGGAAATCCCCTCCGTGCCTTTCAGTTCTGCGCAGAGGGGTTTACTGTACGGGCTGCTCTTGCACACTCTCCACCTTGCCATCCTCGTCTGCCATCCGGACATGCCATAGTGCACCATCTTGCCGTCTGGAGGAGGTGGGGGTCCCCAATGGAGTGCTCTCTATGTGGGAGTCCTCCCACTATTTATTGGGGACTTGGTCTGGAGGATGTTGCATGGAGCAGTCCCGAGCAATAAATTTTTAAGTCAGTTCACGGGTTCAAAGGCCGCCTGCAATTTCTGCGGTCTGGAAGAGTCCGTGTTCTATGTTTTTATCGAATGAGCGAGGTTGCAGCCCCTGTTCCATTATTTGAAGGGGCTGCTCCTCAAATTTTGGTTGCACTTCAATCCCATGCTCCTGATCTTTGGGCACCCTGTGTGGAGGGGAGCGGGCAGGTCGGAAGGCCTCCTTGTAGGACTGCTCCTGGGCACGGCCAAGGGGGCCATCAGCCGGTCCAGGCAGCGGGCGATCGAAGGGATCATTCAGACCGACTGCCTGCCTCTCTTCTGCGGTTGCATCTGAGCCAGGGTGTCCCTGGAGATGGAGCACACAGTGTCCATCGGTACGCTCGCGGTCTTCCATGAAAGGTGGGCGCCGGAGGGATTGGAGTGCATTATCACCCCCGGCAACCAAATTTTAATTTGATTTTATGTCTAAAGTTTAATTTGGCCAGGGGGTACTTGTATAATTTCTGTTTTTAGTGTCCTAAACCTCCCCCCCCAAAAAAAAAAATATTTTGGAGTATGGCCCGCCTTGTAGGGGGCATTTGTTTAAAGTGCACAACTAAAATAGTTGAACTGGTAATGTGTAGTGTGATTGTTAAACTTTTGCTAGTAAACCAACTAGTTCTTAATAGCAATGTGTTGCTATGAATTCTTCAGCAAAGAACCCATGAAGCAAATACGTTACAGGGGTGATTTGATTGAACTATTTAAAATTATGAAAGGTTGGGACGAAGTAGATAGAAACAGTGTGTGGTGCAAGCTAACTCAGCAAACTGGGATCTTTCTGGTATGTGTGGTTCAGTGCCACATTGAACAGCACATGTCTAGACTAAACACAGGGTAGCTTGCCCTATAATAAGAAAATATGAAAAGGCTAATGGGCCAGACTTTGTGGTGGTAATGACAGTGAAATGGCGACCGCACATGCGCAGTTAAATGTGGAAATCCAGAAGTTGCAGTCAGTGATTCCCTGCTGCTCCACAGGGAGGGCTGTGGAAGACCCTGCAAACGGGAATCGTGAACTGATGAGATCTTCCCCCTTTATGCTGTTAAAAACTCCATAAAAATCTTGTTCTATGAGCTTTAACTGCGTTTTTAATGAAATATTAAATCATAATTACTGAACAACCTCTCTGGCCAAGAAAAACTGATTTTATATTTGTGGAATGTCAAATTTTTTCATTATGATAAAAATTCCATATATTTTTAATATAATAAAAATTATAATTTTTTAAAAGTTTGTTTGTGATTTCAGTTTCCACTTTAATCCCATGTGTATGTCTCAATATTTATTTTACTCTCTGTAAAATTTATAAAAAGTGAAGGATAAGCTGTACATTTTACTTCCTGGTTTGCTGTCTGTGAGAATTCTTCAATGTGATTGGCTGTGTCACCTGCTTGATGACATCACTGTTGCTGCACACTGGAGAGTCCCTCAGACTTGGTGCCAGAATCAACTTACTGTTGGGAAAAGTGAAATTGACGCCACAGAGATCGCTAGATCTTTGTGGGCAGCTTTCTTCGAGGTCGATGGCGAATGTCGTCACTTTGCTGCTGACCACAAAATCCGAGTCATTATGCCAATCAGGACTGCTCCAATCAGAGTCTGTATCACTTTTATATCATGGACTTACATACCACACCCTCTTGGGAAACACTAATTTCTATCCGAGACCTCCCTGAAAAACAAAATTAGTCTATATCGTCAATTATCTCAGCAATCTTCTATTCTGGCTCTTGACAGATATTGATCCAGCTTCATTTTTTAAAGCTGCAAACAGACTCCGAATGAGTTACCTTCTCTGGAAGTTATTTCTATGTGCCTATTACAATTTCAAAATTTACAGCTGACACCAAATTGGAGGTATAGTTAATACAGAGGAGGACTGCAACAAAATAAAGGAAGACATTAATAAACTTGCAGAATGGGCATGTAATTGACAAATAAATTCCAATTGAGATAAGTGTGATGTGGTACATTTTGGTAGGAAGAATAAGAAGGCTACACCTAAAGAAGGCTACAGCTTGGAAAATAAGGGGCAAAACTCCCCTGTTTTGCGCCTCCTGTTAGCATCTTCGGGGGGCACTAACGGGGCACAAACCTGTTTTCATCTGTCATCGCGTGCGCGGCATCGGCTTTGCGCCCTGCGGTGACCACTTTCCACCCTGCGGCGGGAATTGGCCACCGCACCGCGAGTGATGTCAGCGCCAACCTCGCGGGTTGCGAACTGGGCAGAGCTCCGCCCCCGAGGCGGAAGTTAAAGGGGAGGTGCGCTGCGCCACACGCTGTCATTTTGGCCAACACACTGGTCGGCCCGTCCTGGCGTTCCATGGCGTGGTCCAGGCCGCCATCGAGCAGCCCAGCTTTCCGTCTCGGTGCCAGGCTCCAAGTGGAGGCCATCAGAGGCCGTGCAGAGTGCGCAGTGGCCCTCTGCTTTAACGGAAGGGGAGAGGCATTGAAACGCGTCAGCGCGTCGCGGAGAAGCCGCCTGGCACGGCTGATTCCGCCCAAGTAGCGCCCCGGATACCGCCCCAACAGGAAGTGGAGCACGTGACATTGCGTTCCACTTCCTGTGAGGGCGGCAACCCCAATTTTGCAGCCGGGGCGGGAATTCTGCACCGGGCACAGGTAGTCCCTCCCCGACTGGGTTACTGCCCCCAAACAGGGCACTGGGGAATTTCTTCCCCTAAGTGTTTACATGGGGTAGAAGAGCAGAGGGATCTCGGGATACACAAATCACTAAAAGTAATGATGCAGGTTATTAAGTCCATAAAAAAGGCAAACAAAATTTCATTTCTCGAGGGTAGAATTGAAAAGCAGAGAAGTTATGCAAATCTTGTATCGAACCTTGGTTAGACCACACTTGGAGTACTGTGAAAGCTCTGGTCTCCATATTATAAAAAGGATATAGAGGCACTGGAGAAGATGTGAAAAATATTTACTGGGATGATACAAGAACTGAGGGGTTATACCTATTCAGAAAGATTGAACAGGCTGGGGCTTTTTTCTCTCGAAAAAAACTGAGAGGTAACCTGTTAGAGGTCTTTAAGATTATGAAAGATTTTGATAGGGTAGATGCAGAGAAGATGTTTCCACTTACGGGGGAGATCAGAACGAGGAGCCATAAATATAAGATAGTCACTAATAAATCCATCAGGGTATTCAGGAGAAACCTCTTTATCCAGTGAATGGTTAGAATAGGGAACTCGCTACCACAAGGAGTAGTTGAGGTGAATAACATAGATACATTGGGCTCAAGTTTCGGCCTGAGTTGCTCCTATTTTTTTGGAATGGAGCATCTTAGAAATTGCAATTCTCAGCATTTAGTTTGCTCCAGTTCTAGTCAGTTAGAATAGTTCCATTTTAGAACAGATTTTTTTTTTCAAAAGGGGGCGTGTCCGGCCACTTACGCCCGTTTTGAAAGTTTAGGCAGCGAAAACTTACTCCAAGCTAACTTAGAATGTAGATTTTTGTATGCTCAGAAAAGCCTTGCCAACACTTAGAAATCAGGCGTAGGGAACAAGAGATGGGGGAGTGGGGGGGGGGGGAGGGAAGTTTACAAACATTAAACACTTCACTTTTACAAATAAAGAGCCATCATCAATAATAAATGATAAATAAATCAATAAATCAACCAATAAATCAATCAAAAAAAATAAATAAATAAAAAATTAAAGTTTCTACTCACTGACTGCAGCACCGGGAGCCCTCCAACAGCGTGCTGAGATGGCCCCCGCCCTCCCCAGTGTCTCTCTCTCTGTCTCTGTCAGTGTCTCTCTCTCTGTCAGTGTCAGTGTCTCTCTCTCTCTGTCTGTCAGTGTCTCTCTGTGTTTCTTACAGCGAGGGGTGGGGGAGGGAGAGGAGGGAGGGAGGGAGAGGAGGGGAAGAGGGAGGGAGAGGAGGGGGGGAAGAGGAGGGGGGAAGAGGAGGGGGAGGGAGGGGAGAGGGGAAGAGGGGAGAGGGAGGGAGGGGGAGAGGAGAGGGGGGGAGGGGGTAAAGAGAGGGGAGGAGAGTCAGAGGGGGGAAGAGTAGAGGGTGGGGGAAGAGGAGAGGGGGAGAGAGGAGAGGAGGGGGAGAGAGCAGAGGGGGAGGGGAGGAGGGGGGAGCCTGAGCGGGACCTGAACGGGTGTGGGGGAACCGGAGCGGGACCTAAATGGGGTGGGGGGCGGGGGGGGAAGCCGGAGCGGGACTTGAACAGAAAGGAGGGAGGGAACGGGGGGGGGAGGTGTGGGGGAGTGTTTCGGGCCCCTCCCACACAGCCTCGGGCGCCTGGAGCTACTGCACATGCACGCACACTCTAGCGCGCATGTGCAGAGGTCCCCGCACTGTTTTCAGCGCCGGGACCTGGCTCTGCCCCCGACCCCTTGTGCTGCGCCATGCCGAGCACAAAGACGTCCCAAGGAGACCGGAGAATCACAAGGTAAGTTTTCGGCGCCGTTTTTATTCCAGAAAGTCGGCGCACCTTATCGAGATGCGCTGTTTTTCCAGAGGGCGGAAACTTGGGCCCATTTAAGGAGAAGTTAGATAACCAAATGAGAGAGAAAGGAATAGAGGCATATGCTGATGGGGTTACATGGAATAGGGTTGGACAAGGCTGTAAACACTGGCACAGACTTGTTGGGCCAAGTAGCTTGTTTCTGTGCTGTAAATACAATGTAATACTATGTCATTTTGTGAATTTTGTATTTGTATCCTTTAGTCATGTTCGTTGTTCAAGATAAATAACATATTTACTTACAGCTCATCTATCCATTTCATTAGTTTGAAGACCTATATTATGCCTCCTCTTAGTCTTTTATCTCAGGTGAAAATAACCTTATTACAAGCCTTAATCCTTTCCTCATAATTTAGTGCCCTAAAGCCAAGGATCATCCGAGTCACCGTTCTCTATCCATTTTGAGTTAAGGTGACCAAAGCTGTACATCATGCAGCAGAATTTGCTTCACTCTTGACCTTATACAATGTAACGTATTCTGACTTGTATTACAGTGTCCTCCAGATGCATCCAATACCCATGCCTTATTCATAATGAGCTCATATGGACCAGATGGGTTTGGAGTATGCTCAACGATCACTCACATATCCTATTTCGTCTCTGTCAGTGGAGATCTTTGCATGTATCTTTCTTTATCCGTTACCCGACATTAAACTATCTCAGCCCAGCTCCGTAATTGATCCAAGTCTCTCTGAAAAAAATGAATCTCTTTTCTACTTGCTATCTGCTCACAGAGCTTTGTGTCATCAGTTAATTTAGAATACGACTGCTGACGCCCTGTTCTACATCATTCACCAATATTGTAAAAAAACAGGATGAAAAGGTTGCGACACAGGATAGCAAAGCCATAAAAAAGCAAACCAAGCACTAGGGTTTATTTCTAGAGGGGTAGAATTGAAAAGTAGGGAAGTTATGTGAAACCTGTATCGTACCTTGTTAGACCACACTTGGAGTACTGGGTACAGTTCTGGTCGCCATATAAAGGATATAGAGACACTGGAGAGGGTGCAGAGAAGATTTACAAGGATGATACCAGAAATGCGAGGGTATACATATCGGGGGGGGGGGCGAAATTGATGGGCTTACCGCCCATTGCCACCGACTGCCACCGAAACCCGTCGACATTCCTCTCCGGGTTGCGCCCAGTGCCAGTTTGCACTTGGGCTGGTGCAGGCGGAAGGGGAGAACTGCCGGGAACCGCCCGCTGATGCCAGTGGATGGCCAAGTGATGCAAGTGACCTCCCGCCCGCTGAGATGCCAGATTGGTGCGGGGCGGGAGTCGCCGCCGGCAGGGGGAAGGAGCGCCGTGAGGAGGCTGGTCTAACTTCCAAGATAAGTTTTAAAAAACTGGAAAAAAAGGTTAGTGAACTTTTTAATACATTTTTTTTTACAGAGACTTACCTTAAATAGTAATCTTCTGGGTAATTTTTTTTCCAATCATTTTTATTTGATCGTCTTTGACCCTCCATGGGCCCCACTCCATCCCTGGCGGCACTTCGACAGCAAGAGTCTTTGCCGCCGAGATTGAGAGCTCCTGCCTGCTCTGTTTGATGGCGTACGTCGCTCGTTTGTCTCCGGCCCTACTTTTAAATTATTTTTCATCAATTTCCCGCCCAAAGTGCCGCCCGGTCTCTCGGCGGCCATCGGCAGCCTTTTGGGCAGCACTTGGGTGGGACTTGGCCTTCACCAAGTTCGGCCCCCAAGAAAGGATGAACAAAGAAGGCCGAGGGTTGACCTAAAAGAGGTCTTTAAAATTGGGAAAGGTTTTGATAGAGTGGATACAGAGAGAATGTTTCCACTTCTGGGGAAGAGCATAACTGGAGGCCATCAATATAAGATAGTCACCAAGAATCCAATAGGGAATTCAGAAGAAACTTCTTTACCCAAAGAGTGGTGAGATTGTGGAACTCACTACCACAGGGAGTGGTTAAAGCAAATGGCATAGATGCATTTAAGAGGAGGTTAAACAAGCATATGAGGGAGAAGGGAATAGAGGGTTATGCTGATAAATTTAGATGAGGAAAGATGGGAGGAGGCTCAAGTGGCATGGACTGATGGGCAGAATGGCCTGCTTCTATGCCGTACAACCTATGTTATTCTATGTAGGAAAAAAACCTGCATTTATATAGCACTTTTTACTACCTCAGAACGTCCCAACGTGCTTTACAGCCAATGAAGTACTTTTTCAAGTGTAGTAATGTTGTAATGCGGCAACCAATTTTCATACAGCAAGCTCCCACAAACAGCAATGTGATAATGACCAGAGAATCTTTTTTTTCAAAGTGTCCAGCACACCGGGGATAATTCTCCTGCTCTTTTTCAAAATAGTGCATGGGATTTTTTTACATCCACATGAGAGAGCAGACGGGGCCTCGGTTTAACGTCTCATCTGAAAGACGACACCTCCGACAGTGCATCGGTCCTTCAGTGCTACACTGGAGTGTCAGCCAAGAGTTTTATGCTCCATTCTCTGGAGTGGGACTTGATCCCACAGCCACCTGACTCAGAGGCGAGAGTGCTACCCACTGAACCACGGCGGACACAGAAATCAGAAATACATTTGCTACATTTTCGTAGAAAGGGCATTTTCCTTTTATCACCAACTTCTGTTACCAAGCTAGTTCTCCGTCCATCTAGACAAGGTTGTGAAGTACATATAATTTTCTTCTTTGCACTTAAAACATTCTGAGATGTCTTTCCAGTTTGAAGAATGCTATATTGGTACAAGTTGTTAGATAATTTTCCTAAGGGGTCTATTTTACATCAGGATATGAAAGTTGTTATAATTGGGACATACTTTGAAGAGCCATAGCATTGTAAATAAAAAAACAAAGTAATGGCTAGTTATTTTATGACAAAATTGCCATACTTGTACGCTCGTTTTGTTTTCATTATATTTTTAGACATTCTGGGACAATAAAGCTCAATATCCAGAAGGGCATCCAATCGAGAGAACAAAGCTGTAGTTCCGTGCTATCAGCAATTGCTTGTTTCCACAGTGACAGACGATACTGCCAAACGCTTCCATTCCCCGGTGACAACCCTCTGGCCTGATGTCAATATTCCAACAACAACATCTGTCAGTGAGAATGACACAAATGGTACAAGTAAGCCACTTGTGAAAATAACAAAGGAACTGCAACACAAATAAGATCTGTCAGCCTTATTTAGCAGTTCCAAATTAATGTCTTGACATAACATAACTGCTTATCTAAGCTAGAAAGAAAGACTGGAGATCTATTAAATATTAAATTATCGACACGTAGAAGTTAATTATAAGGGTGCTACTAAATTGAAGAGTTTAAATGACCATTAAACTATGAGAACAAAGCTTGAGGAATTTGTGTATGTCATTTGAGCCCTTAGATTGGATTCCAACCTTTACCTTCCTTGTATGTATTTTCTATTTCAATTAATATGCTCCTGAAAGATTGTATTTAATGTTTGTTTTCTTATTATGTGACTACCATGGTGCACTTGCCCAGCCGAACAGAGTACATGGGCCGGATTTTGCTAGAAAAATAACAGCGTGTGAATGGGGCACACCAGTATTAATGTGCAAATCGGCCAACAAGTTCAGGGGATTAAGAGACACGGCATGAGTTGCGAATCTCCGGAACTTGCTGTTTCACCATCTGCTTCGCATAAACCGCATTTCACTCTTAACCTCCTCTTTATTTTTAAGAACTTGCTGGTTTTGCACAATAATTGCCCATTAAACTCATCACAGAAAGTTAGGGCTGAACCATAACAGCATAAGTCCCTTTTTAACAATGTGATCATTGTTAATGCAATGCCAATCAACCTCTCTGGCCCAGATACAATTTAAACTGTGGAGTCTCATTCCTGCATGTAGTAGATTGTTGTTAGAGATTTTAAAATATCAAAGTTGAACTTTTAATGACCCCCGGGCCCTATAAGGAAACCTTCGGTCTCCCTTGCCCATGGCTTTCCCCTCCCTCCTCCGATTGTGATCACCCCATGACCCTCCCCTTCACCGCTTACTTAACTGTTGTGGACTGTTCCCAACGGAATTTTTGTTCCCGTCTGCCAGCCAGGCAGGACTTTCTGCTGGGTTTGAGCAGGAGTCAGGATCTGGATAAAGAACTGAGGCCTGCGAGTTAAATTCTCTCAGGGCCTCACCATGCGAGTTTACTGCTCACCCAGGCCCTTGCATGGGAGGATCCCGCCCCACAATAAAAGTGTTCTAACCTGCACTTCAAGCCAGTTGCTGTTGTAAATATCTAGGGCTGGATTTTTGAGCTTCTGCTGCCCCTGTTAGCGCCCCAGAAGGGCGGCAATGGTGGCGATAAACACTTCCGGGTGTACGGCCAGCTTCCAGCACGCCGCCGGGACTTTTGGTGCCGGTTGTGACGGGACGTGGAGTATTACCGCCCGGAGAGGTGAGCCAGTGTGCAACACCCCTGGTTGTGACACTGTCTTGGTTTTTGGCTGCTGCCCGACCCTTAGCGCTCCGAAGCGCGCCCTGCTAGGACCGCCTGTGAAAGCGGATGGTCCGTGCTGTAGCGGCTGCAGTGAGGTAACTAATGTCGACCTCAGGTAAGTGTGATCGTTTTTTATTTTATTTTTTAGCGATTTATGTTGTAGTGGCGGAGTTATTTATTGAGAATGTATTTGGTGTTTTTTTGTCAGGTTTTTATTTCCCCCCCCACCAGGCCTCTCTTACAGCGCTCCGAGGCCGGCTGTTTAGCTCGGGATTTTCGCATGCTCAGCTGGCCTAGTGCCCTAAGAGAGGTGCGTAATGCTTCCCTTCGTGCTCCACTCCACACTCAGGGCCCAGCTGATGAATTTTGCTGTTCCTGGGCGTAAACTTTACCGCCCCACCGCCATCAGCCCCGAAATGAACAGAACTGAAAATCCATCCCCTTTTTCCTTTTAACATTTGACTGTAAACACTTCACAACTTCGCCTTTCTGAGACTGGTCTTCTGCAACCAACATGCGTGTCAGAATTTAGAACAGTTGAAAGAACCCTTAAGTGTTAATCAGTATAGCTATGTCCATAGCAGTAATTCCTCTTTGTGCCTAGTTAGCAACTACATACTAGACTTTTTAATTAATTCATGGGATGTGGGTGTCACTGACATGGCAAGCATCTGATGCTCATTCCTAATTGCCCTTGAAAATGTGGTGGTAAGCGCCTTCTTGAACTGCTGCAGTCCGTGAGGTGAAAGAACTCCCACATGCGTCGTTAGGGAGGGAGTTCCAGGATTTTGACCCACCGACGAAGGAACAGCAATATATTTCCAAGTCAGGATGGTGTGTTACTTGGAAGGGAACTTGGAGGTGGTGGTGTTCCCATGCGCCTGTTGCCCTTGTCATTTTAGGTGGTAAAGGTTGCGGGTTTGGGAGATGCTGTTGAAGAAGCCTTGGCGAATTGCAGTAGCGTATCTTGAAAATGGTACCAATGACTTTTTTCCCGTACCTACGTGTAATGTATGCACCTGCAAATATGCTCACAGGTTTATAGAGCTGTTGCATTGCGAGTGGCTTAGCCAGTCACGTGATGTTCACAAGACTCAATAAAACCCCAGCCAGTTGGGTCTAGGTCATCCACGATAAGGTATGCAGTTGTGAGCCTGGTGGATGAACTGGTAATGTGTACTGTGATTGTTAAACCTTTGTTAATAAACCAACTAGTTCTTAATTGCAAAGAACCAATGAAGCAAATACATTAAAATACGTTTACAAATAGTTTGCACATTACACTTCCTGAATTCCTGGCAACTCAGCTAGCTGGAATCCTTTACAGTAAGCAATAAAGAGGTGCAGAATGTGTGAAAATTATTATATGTCTTAAACCTAGAGGGGCCGAAATACAGGGTATCAAAGAGACCCATTACTACCTGTTTGCAGCGGCCATTTAAAAAAATCGAATGGCTGCCACTTTGGGGTCAACTGGCTGACCTAACCTAAATTCAGGTCGGGGATTTTTCGGCCTGGACCCCATCCCGCCCGAGTGATTGCACCGCCAATTTTAATCAATAAAAATACTTACCTCCCAATATTTAGCTGAACTCGTCGATCCCCCGCCGCACGGTCCCCACGGCAGGTTTTTCTGCCGGTACATCATCTCTGCACTGATTGCGGCCCGGCAGCGCGGCGGCCCTCAAAGTGGAGGGCCCACTGCCGTGGCTGCAATAGAAAACTTCTTGCCAGCTGACTTGCCGATCGGCCGGCAAATTACTGCTCCCGTGCCAACGGGCAGCCTGACACACCTTCTTGGGTGTCAGGCCGCTGGTCCAGCCGAAACCTTTCCTCGTGGCCCAGTGACCAAAGATAAAAAATGATCGAATCTCTCCCCTTTAACGGAGGGGAGAGAGCGTGGTGACGCACATGCGCTGTGAGGTCACCATGACTCCATCGCTGATTGTGGGACTTTGAAAAAATGTCAAAGTCCCGAAAATGGCTCTATCTACTGTACCAAGGATTCTAACGGTAAGTACCACTCTAAAAATCATAGCTGCGCCATCTTTCAGCCGCACCTCAATTTTGACCCCAATGTTTCTTGTTTCACACAAACCTTTTCATTCTACTTGTATGGAGCTTACTAATGGAAAGTGTCAATGTATTGCTCTTGTGTGAGGATAGAATCAAGCATTGCCATGATGTCTATCATGCCTACCAATGTTGTTATTCTTCACCTTCTCTGCAGCTTTCCAGTTGGATGTGGTGGGCAGAACTGAACACATTACTCCAAGTGTGGTCTGACCAGTATATTGTAAACCCCTTGCATATCCTCTGTGACTTATTATTTATTATTCTGGCTATATACCCTAGCATTTTAATTGCTTCCACACTGGTGCTCATTATCTAAATTCACACACACAAAATGGACACTTGAGCAAGGTACTAGAGGCCTGTGCTGCCTGGAGAACCGTACTCTGGCACAAGCCAGCATTTTCTGGAGAGCAGGAAGGAAACTAAGGGGAAAGGGAGGCAGAAGGAAGAGAAATTCAAAAGAATTACCATTGTTTCAGACTGTAACAGCACATTTCCTAACTAATCTAATCATTGAACAAGAAATTTATCACATATACTCAGAGACTAATTTATTTTGGCACAAGTGCCTTTTTAAAAAGGTATTTCTCCTCTTTCTCTGTTATCCCCCTTCGATTAAAAAAATATCTCAAATATCAACTCCTGACTAAGGGCTTGGCTGTTATGTATGCTTTGGTTGGCGTACTCATTGTGCTTATTTAGCTGAATGTGCATTTACATAATTTGCACATTTTACTACTTTTAGAATTATAACATTTTTAATGTTTGCAAAATATTGTATGAGCTAAAATACACAGTAGATTTTCCATCACGTGCAGATATGTTATTCAAGCAGATTGGAATTAATAGAATATCCCTATTAGTGTTACAAATTAATTTATTCAGACCCCTGTAATTCTACTCTCTTTTACAGCTGTTCATTATCTTTCTAGATATGCATCTTAATGATATACTGGTCATTAACCAATTAATGAAAAAAGGGAGTGCAGAAGTTGCAACTGTGAATAGTAGGCTTTAATGAAGCACATATTCAACAGTTCAGATAAAGTAAATCTCAATTCTTACTTTGAAGTAAAAAAAGGTCAAACCAGAGGACACAAATGGGCATTAGCGAAAAGTAAATTTCGAACAGATATCAAGATAAACACTAATTGATGGAGAAATGGGTATGTCAATAGAGAAGATAAAGGAATTTCATATGCAAGTGTACAAATTGCAATTTGAACTCGGAGTGGGAAAGGCTTGGAATAATCTGCCAAGCATGACAACAGAGGCAAAACCAAAACATCTCATCTGAAAGATGGCACCTCCGACAGTGCAACGCTCCCTCAGCACTGCACTGACATGTCAGCCTAGATTTTTGTGCTCAAGGAGTGGGACTTGAACCCGCAACCTTCTGACTCAGAGGTGAGGGTGCTACCCACTGAGCCACAGCTGACACTTAAACTGAGGCCCCATCTGCTTTCTCAGGTGGACGTAAAAGATCCTATAGCAATATTTCGAAGAAGAGCAGGGGAGTTATTCCCGGTGTCCTAGCCAATATTTATCCATCAATCAACACCTAAAATAGTTTATCTGGACATTATCACATTGCTGTTTTTGGGAGCTTGCTGTGCACAAATTGGTTGCCACGTTTCCTACATTACAAAAGTGACTACCCTTCAAAAGTATTTAATTGGCTGTAAAATGCTTTGGGACATCCGGTGGTCGTGAAAGGCGCTATATAAATATATAAAGATACCTTGGACCTCCCCTGCCCTAGTAGAGGATATTGTAACTGAAAATTAAAACTTCTTGCATAATTTTTTTTATAAACCTTTCTTCCCTCTCCATCTTCTACCACATTTTAAGATTTTCTCTGTCAGTCCTACCATTAAACGTAGCCGACAGATTATAATCCCTTTAGGAGAGTAAAGGGAGAGAAAGCATTTACCATTATAAAATGAGAGGTTCTCTTTTTTTCTGCTCAGATGTTGGTGGATGGCCGCTTTGGGCATTGTCACTATTAGACACTATAACATCTGCTTGCGTTTTTTGATAGATTGATGAACAACAGATGGAGATCGCGCAGGCTGTTTTCAGCAGTAGTGGTGAGTGTGGTTGCCTTGTCATGTTTTGAAGCACTGAAGTGATGGCAAAACCTGCTTAGCAGTTCTATGTAAACACCCGTAGGCTGATTGCACAGTTAAGTGTAGACCATTTTTTTTATATTGCAAAGCAGATGTTCTGTTTAACATAAAGCCACAGCTTTAATTAACACTTGTTACTAACTCCTAGAATGTTAATTTTCATATAATCAATTCAACAGCACTTCAGTAAGGGCAATTGATATTCATGTTATATTAAGCAGTTAATAAGTTTAATTCAGTTTATTCCCCAACATGATGTTATTATTTATTATGCTTTTGTCCTCAGAATAACTGTTAATGTTTTTTTTGGCTGAACAACATGATCCTTGTATTTAAAAAAATAAACAAACACATAGAAGTGATTGTCTGTTCCAGATAGCTCAAATACACAATTCTCAAATTATATTTACAATGCTGCAGCTATGGAGAGACTTTGGAAAGAGGCATTTGTAAATGAACAATTAAACAAAGATTAAGTGACATTTTTAAATAATGCAATTTGCTTCTACTTAATCAACCTGGCATCTTTCTACTTTTTGTTTCTTTTGTTGAATATAAATAGAATTTTAAGATTCTACCATCTTTCATGGATTATCGTAATTTGCAAAGACATCTTCTATAGCATTGCAATCATTCATCTTGAAGTGTAAATTTTTCAGACAGGTATCTTTTCTGTCTTGGTGCACGATGGCATTAATTAAGAATTTGGGCTTTGCGACAGCAGGAGTTATGGTCTGTTATGGGCTGAAAAGAAAAATCTCCCTTCCTCTCCTGAAAGCATTGACTCTTGCCACAGATGCTAGCAGCCATCTGGTACCACAGTTAAGTGTCCATTCTTCATTTTCAGCCTAGACAGTGAGTGTTAAGAAGCTATTCCAGCGTAGAGGGCAATAATGCTAAATTCAGCCAACATCCACAAGTACACTTTCCAGTAGAAGTCACTGGATAATGATCAGGAGTGGGAACATGGGCTGATTTTTCCTTCTTCCTAACTCAGGGACACTGATGCCAGTCGTAGCATCCCAACAGCTGCTCCACTTGAATCAGCAACATTAGCTTGTGACGGGAATTGGCTTCTGGCTTACTTGTCCTGTAACATAGATGTGAAGGCTAATTCTGTGCTCCCAGGTGGGTGCTGAACTCCAAGCAGTATGAGTTTGGAGAACTTGGGCTACACTGTTAGAGCGCTGTCTCCAACCAATGCTCTAGTCAAGCACGGCTTGCCTGCTGTGAGAGCCGTATCATGGAATTCATCCCGTCATGCCCTACGAGGACAGTGAACTTCAGTAATGTTAGACAAGCAAGTGCACCCTTGAGAGCATAAACAGCAAAAACAGGGATGTTTTTAATTGTTTAATTGAGACAAACATTTCGGCATTGATTTTGTAAGGAGTAAAATGTTTCCAGGTCATTTAAAAATTTATGACAGATATTTTTAAAACAGTTTGTTTTGGAATTAAAAAAAAATATCAGATAATTGCTTTCTTGATCATTAGTTTGTTTAATATGACATTTAAATAGTTACTAACATTGGTTTCAAAAGTAATACTTTTTGTTTAATGACAATCTAATGTGATTAATGCTACATTTTTGTTATTTTGAATCAACATAATTAAATCAAATTCTGCAAACTGTTTATACTTGCATTCTTTAAAATAAAAATTTCCATTAAGTACATTGTAATAAAATGAATTAATATCCAGACGTTTTTTTATGTGGTGTAATTATTCAGATCTGAGCATTGGTGGTCATTGCTGACACAGTCCTCCCTTTTTGGCGTGGAAGCAAGTCATCCTTGATACGAGGGACCGCCGATGATGATGATGATGATGATGACCTGGGAACAAAATTCAGCATTGCTTTTTTAAAGATTTGAACCAAAGGGTTTCCATAAGTCACAATCTCATCTGATGAAGGCCTCTCCTTCCAACAGAGCCATGATGGGCTGCCTGTCACTGCTCCAGCAAGTACCGCCACTCACCTTGTGCTAGTACCCAGGCTTGGTGGTGCATCATCGTGGAGACAGTGAAATCAGTGGGCACCAGGGAATTAATGCAGAAGTGGGTACCAGTGCCTTAATATCTCTTTTCTTCCTTTGCAGCCATTGCCTCCGGCCATTGTGGCCACTAGCTGACCTTTGTCAATTTTATTAATAGCTTAGTGTACCAAAGTGGTGTTACATTAGCTACCTTCCAGTCCATAGGAACTGATCCAGAGTTGATAGACTGTTGGAAAATGATCATCAATGCATCCACTATTTCTAGGGCCACTTCCTTAAGTACTCTGGGATGCAGACTATCAGGTCCCGAGGATTTATCGGCCTTCAATCCCATCAATTTCCCTAATACAATTTCCCGCTTTATAAGGATATCCTTCAGTTCCTCCTTCTCACTAGACCCACCGTCTCCTAGTACATTCGGAAGGTTATTTGTGTCTTCCTTCGTGAAGACAGAACCAAAGTATCTGTTCAATTGGTCTGCCATTTCTTTGTTCCCCATTATAAATTCACCTGAATCCGACTGCAAGGGACCTACGTTTGTCTTCACTAATCTTTTTCTCTTCGCATATTTCTCGAAGCTTTTGCAGTCAGTTTTTATGTTCCCTGCAAGCTTCCTCTCGTACTCTATTTTCCCCCTCTTAATTAAACCTTAGTCCTCCTCTGTTGAATTCTACATTTCTCCCAGTCCTCAGGTTTGTTGCTTTTTCTAGCCAATTTATATGCCTCTTCCTTCGTTTTCTTGGACCCCAGCTCTTTACAATATACATTAACGATTTAGATGAAGGAATTGAATGTAATATCTCCAAGTTTGCAGATGACACTAAACTGGGTGGCGGTGAGACCTGGGACCATCAGTCATTGAAAGTTGGCATGCAGGTACAGCAGGCGGTGAAGAAGGCAAATGGTATGTTGGCCTTCATAGCTAGGGGATTTGAGTATAGGAGCAGGGAGGTCTTACTGCAGTTGTACAGGGCCTTGGTGAGGCCTCACCTGGAATATTGTGTTCAGTTTTGGTCTCCTAATCTGAGGAAGGACGTTCTTGCTATTGAGGGAGTGCAGCAAAGGTTCACCAGACTGATTCCCAGGATGGCTGGACTGACATATGAGGAGAGACTGGATCAACTGGGCCTTTATTCACTGGCGTTTAGAAGGATGAGAGGGGATCTCATAGAAACATATAAGATTCTGACGGGACTGGTCAGGTTGGATGCGAGAAGAATGTTCCCGATGTTGGGGAAATGCAGAACCAGTGTACACAGTCTTAGGATAAGGGATAGGCCATTTAGGACTGAGATGAGGAGAAACTTCTTCACTCAGAGAGTTGTTAACCTGTGGAATTCCCTGCCACAGAGAGTTGTTGATGCCAGTTCATTGGATATATTCAAGAGGGAGTTAGATATGGCCCTTACGGCTAAGGGAATCAAGGGGTATGGAGAGAAAGCAGGAAACGGGTACTGAGGGAATGATCAGCCATGATCTTATTGAATGGTGGTGCAGGCTCGAAGGGCCGAATGGCCTACTCCTGCACCTATTTTCTATGTTTCTATGCTATAAACAGTCATAACATATTTGCCAAAAGTTTTAATATTTGAGCTAAAAAATATCTTGTTCACTATGGTACTTGAAGAGTTAACAGAATATAATATGAGTTTAAATGCATGTAAAGGATTCCTGTTCTTTAAGAATTCAATAGTAGCGTAGCCACTATGAAAAAGAGACAGTTCTGGGAGGAAAGCTCCCAGGGAGAAGGAGGAGTACAGGTAAATAGGGGTGGGGTCAGGAGTCAGGTTCAAGAGTTGCGGATCGCAATGCAGGGATTGTAATGCCTAAGGTATTAGGTTTGAAGACACAAATATTTCACCAGGGACTATAAATAAAATGGGAAAGGGGTGAGGAGGTGCAGATCTAAAGTCAGGAGGCTAGAAAGGATGAAGCACAAGCAATGAGCGGAGATCAAAGATCAGGTGGCCAAGAGGAAGGACACCTGCTAATTGGCAAGTGGTTCCCAGGTGCTCCATTTTCCAGGCAGAAGACATGGAAATCGAAGTTTGAATACCAGATAAACAGGGAAGAAAATTGTGAAAATCTGGTGGGAAAACCATTAGTGGGAGCTCAACAACTACAGCATGGAAGGCAGATCAGCTTTTCCAGCTATAAAAACGTTGATGCGGGGTTTTGCCATTATAAAATATGACAAAAAACATGACACAAGAAGAGCATTAGATATGCATGAATTTTAATAATATATAGATATAAATAAATTCACAAAAGCAGCAGTCAGCAAGCAGGGCACCAGTAGAGCTGCAGAAAATTCAAAGAGGCCGGCATATATGACTGAGGCCCACAGTACCATCAGGGTCTAAGGGAATGTAAACATTTAGCCACATTATACCAGGGGTACATGTGGCCAGCACCAAACTCTGGGTAGAAGATTTTAATGAATGGAGTTAGTGAGGTTTGAGAGACTAGAAAGAGGCATCCAACTGTTATGGGCTGAGGCTGATGGAACCAGTGAGACCTGCAGAAAATTTAGGGTTTGAATCCATTACTTGGGTTGGCGATTTAAAACATTATTTTAACACTGAAGCATTGAAGTTTTAAAACAAAATCATGTTAAATCACAAATCTAGTGGCAACTTATGAGATAAAGGCCAGGGAAGTGTTTGAAGCATCTCTAGAACAAGTTAACGTGCAGGCTGAGTAGAGGGGAGATTGGAAACATGACATGCTACAGCACCACCAGTGGTGGGAGCCCTACAAGTACACTGTGACAGATTCTGCTGTTTACATAGCATTATTTATATATTATTTTTATTATACATGTTTACATAAAACTATTCAATATTAAATGTTAACCATAAAAATCATGACTCAAAACCATGACATAGGTAGTAAGGTTTGTGAACAAGAAGTGTGCACACTCTTTAATAATATTGGTATATAATAACAATCAAACATCACAGAAGATTTCACACATTTTAAAATGATTCTATTTCTCCATAGAGTCCTTTGTCTGAGCAAACAAAGAACGCATTAAATGCCTGACTCTACTCTATCCAACTATTCTGAGAGATAAATAAAAATAATTCCTATTCACCTCACCTTAAAACTGCCTTGAGTTTAGTTGTAAGAGATGAGAAGGTTTTAGATTTCTCTTTTTATTTTGTCTTATCAACATTTGATATCTGGTTTGCCCCGTGAGATCTCCAGCAGTGCCAGGAATTGATTGCTTTTGTGCAAACCAATTTTGTAAATTTTCAGCTCATACACTGATGTTAAACGCTAATAGTACCATAATAAAGATACTCAAATATCACGAGTCGCTTTAGTACTGTAATGCTAATGGTACACTACATTATTAATAATTGACAAAATCTCAATTTAAAATGAAGTTTGAAATACTTCAGTTCTGCTTGTCCTGTTATCCCTCTTCCCCAATTGTTTCTTGTTTCTCATCTCTTTCCTATTTTTATTTTCACTCTAATTTTACTTTTTCTACCTGATCTAATCTAACCTAACTGCCTTTGACATGACGTCTTCGACTCCATCCCGCAGCATGCTACCCGCCACTAACTTAGCAAAACCCCAGCCCTGCACAAGGTAGAAAAGGCTATCCATCAGCTCAAGAACAACAAGGCATCAGGAGCAGATGGAATCCCCGCTGAGGCACTAAAGTATGGCGGGAAGGCACTATTGACACGAATGCATGACCTCATCTCTCTCGTCTGGAAGGAGCAGTGCATGCCAGGAGATCTCAGAGATGTCGTAATCATGATCATCTTTAAAAAAGAGGACAAGTCCGACTGCGGCAACTACAGAGGAATCTCCCTGTTGTCGGCCACTGGGAAAGTCATCGCTAGAATCCTCCTCAACCGTCTTCTCCCTGTGACTGAGGGGCTCCTCCCAGAGTCACAGTACGGATTCCATCCACTACGGGGCACAACGGACACGATCTTCATGGCGCGACAACTGCAAGAGAAATGCAGGGAACAGCGCCAATCCTTGTACATGGCCTTCTTTGACCTCGCAAAGGCCTTTGACACTGTTAACCGCGAGGGACTTTGGGGCGTCCTCCTCCGTTTCCGCTGTCCCCAAAAGTTTGTCGCGATCCGCCGCCTGTTCCACGATGACATGCAAGCTGTGATCCTGACCAACGGATCCACCACAGACCCAATCAATGTCTGGACCGGGGTCAAGCAGGGCTGCGTCATCGCGCCAATCCTCTTCTCAAACTTCCTCGCTGCAATGCTCCATCTCACACTCAACAAGCTCCCCGCTGGAGTGGAACTAAACTACAGAACCAGTAGGAACCTGTTCAACCTTCGTCGCCTCCAGGCTAGATCCAAGACTGTCCCATCCTCTGTCATCGAACTACAGTACGTGGACGACGCTTGCGTCTGCGCACATTCAGAGGCTGAACTCCAAGCCATCGTCAACATCTGCACCGAGGCGTACAAAAGCATGGGCCTTACACTAAATATCTGTAAGACAAAGGTCCTTCACCAACCTGACCCCACCACACAGCACTGCCCTCCAGTCATCAAAATCCACGGCGCGGCCTTGGACAACGTCGATCACTTTCCATACCTCAGGAGCCTACTATCAGCAAGGGCAGACATTGATGACGAGGTCCAACACCACCTCCAGTGTGCCAGCGCAGCCTTCAGTCGCCTGAGGAAGAGAGTGTTTGAGGATCAGGCCCTCAAATCTGGCACCAAGGTTATGGTCTACAGGGCTGTAGTGATACCCGCCATCCTGTATGGCTCAGAGGCGTGGACCATATACAGTTGACATCTCAAATCGTTGCAGAAATACCACCAATGATGTCTCCGCAAGATGCTGCAAATCCCCTGGGAGGATAGTCGCACCAACGTCAGTGTTCTCGACCAGGCCAACATCCCCAGCATTGACGCACTGACCACACTCGACCAGCTCTGTTGGGTGGGCTGCATTGTCCGCATGCCCGACACTTCCAAAGCAAGCGCTCTACTCGGAACTCATAAACGGCAGGCGATCCCCAGGTGGGCAGAGGAAACGTTTCAAGGACACCCTCAAAACCTTCTTGATAAAGTGCAATATCCCCGCCGACACCTGGGAATCCCTGGCCGGAGGAAGTGCATCCAGGAGGGCTCTGAGTACCTCGAGTCTCGTCGCCGAGAGCATACAGAAATCAATTGCAGGCAGCGGAAGACGCGTGCAGACTCCCCACCCACCCTTTCCTTCAACCACTGTCTGTCCCACCTGTGACAGAGACTGTAATTCCTGTATTGAACTGTACAGTCACCTGAGAACTCACTTTTAGAGTGGAAGCAAGTCTTCCTTGATTTTGAGGGATTGCCTATGATGATGAATCTGTTTTCTATATCTTATTTCTTATCCTAAGCCTCCGTACTTTTCTCGTTTCTATCTCCCACCACTTATTTTTGATGCATCTTTAAAAAACGTTGAGCTTTGATTTGGCTAAAAAAACTTCTCCAAATGCCAATCAAAATGCAGAAAGTGAATAATAGAATGGTTACAGCACAGAAGGAGGCCATTCAGCCCATCGAGCCCGTGCCGGCTCTCTGCAAGAGCACTTCAGCTAGTCCCACTCCCCCGCCCTTTCCCCGTAGCCCTGCAATTATTTTTCCCTCAGATATTTATCCAACCCCCTTTTGAAAGTCACGATTGAGTCTGCCTCCACTACCCTTTCAGGCAGTGCATTCCAGATCCTAACCACTCGCTGTGTAAAAAAACGTTTTTCCTCATGTCGCTTTTGGTTCTTCTGCCAATCACCATAAATCTGTGCCCTCTGGTTTTCAACTCTTCTGCCAATGGGAACAGTTTCTCTCTATCTACTCTGTCTAGACCCCACATAATTTTGAACACCTCGATCAAATCTCCTCTCAACCTTCTCTTTCTAAGGAGAACAACCCCAGCTTCTTGAGTCTATCCACGTAACTGAGGTCCCTCATCCCAGGAACCATTCTTGTTAATCCTTTCTGCACCTGACACAGTTGTGTCATGGCCAGATCATTTCAATTACTGAACCAGGAAAAGCTGCCGATGAATTAGTGTGCTGTTTGGTGACTTACAACGCATGAGCAACCCCAAACCAGTAAACCCATCTGTGAGGGATTCATTTTCTATTTAATGCACTGCATGCAATGTTGTCTGAGACTTATTTTCAATGGAAATCACAAGTATGTTTGTAACCTTGTAATCTCTGGCATAATGGGTAGGGGTAGAATAGTTGACCAATAACCCAGGGGCTGTGAGTTTAAATCCCATGATGGTTAATTGTGAAATTGAATTGAAAAGAAAATCTGGTAACTTGTGGACTCCTCCCCCAGAAAAATATTATCATGAAAAATGCTGGATTGTCATAAAAGCCCAAGCTGATTCACTCATGTTTTATTCAGGGAAGGGAACCTGTTACTTCTCCCCAGTCTAGCCTACATGTGACTCCAGTCCCACACAGCATGGTTGACTCTTAGTGTCCTCTGAAGTGGCCTAGCAAGCTACTCAGTTGTCACTAGCACCATCACCTGCTCACAGGAACTAGGGATAGTCAATAAATGCAAGCTTCCCCTTGTGACCCACATCCCAGCAATTAAAAGAAGTTATTTGATGTTTTAGAATTATCTACTCTTTTCTCGTGTACATCTGTTAAGAAGTTCCAGATGTGCCAGCAGCCTTCTGGCATTTCACTCAAGTGGCTATTCCTTGTGTGCAAACCTCGATAGTAAGTTTCATTCAGCTATTTGACCATGGGGAGAGGGGGAAGGACATTATGGTTGAGTCTGATTCCGATATATAAACCCATGTGGATTTTCCAGCAGGGATCATTGTTTAGTGTTCAAGAATGAGAATCTTGGTTCATTTTCTCTTGTTCCTGATCCAGTAAGAAGGTTTCCCAAAATCCCACATCTCTGGACTGCCTTTTGGACCAGCATATAGTCACGATCTCTATTATGTAACCTTGAATCAAGAAAATTGGCACTTTTTAGAAGTATCAAACAAAATGTTGGTGAGCACATTATTATTCTCTGTAAAATGGAGAAATACTTTGAATAAAAAGTGTTAAACCTTTCTCCTTTATGTTCTCCTTTGCGTTCTACTTTATGTTAAATGGACGCACTGATTTGTCATCTGGGGAGGGGCAGTACTGACTGTATTGTGCACAATCAGATCCAATTCACTGACATTTGACTGACAGCGGGAACAGTAGCATAGTGGTTATATTACTGGACCAATAATCCAGAGGCCTGGACTAATGTTCCAGAGACATGAGTTCAAATCCCACCTCAGCAGGGGAACTTAAATTCAGTTAATTAAATAAAATCTGGAATCAGTAATGGTGACCACGAAACTCATAAAAACCCATCTGGTTCACCAATGTCCTTTAGGGAAGGAAATCTGCTGTCCTAACTTGGTCTGGCCTATATGTGACTCCAGCCCCACAGCAATGTGGTTATGGGCTAGAACCTCCACTTTTTTTGCATGCTTAATGCCCATTTTGCCACTGAAATGACATATAACACCCATATATCGCCCATTTTGGTACAAAATGGAAACTGACGGGCTTTTTTAGGAAATTTATCACCGAGTGTTACTTTCCCCATGTGCTTAACGCCGGGAAAAAATATTACCGCCCGGCCACTTTTTTGGGGTGGAATCAGCAGAATGGGCGAAATCAACGCCCATAATATCGGCAAGCGTTATTTTCCGCATAGAATTAATACCGAGATTCAATATTAACGCCCGCCCACTGTTTTTTGTCGTAAAGAGCATATTTACCCAAACTAGCGGCCATGGAGATCGCCCAGTGTCAATCATCACCTCGCACACATATCGGCCACAATATCACTCACCCAAAAAAACGCCCACAAAAAGTGCAACTAACCGGAACGAACGCCAGCGTTGTGGCTGTCATTTGTTAAATCCCACTCTTACGTGAGGAGCTGCTATCTGAACAATTTGCCTGAAAGAGCACTGATGTGAGTGACAACGCTGACACACTGCTGTGTGTGTGTAGCTCAGACATCAATGGTGCCCATCACCTTGGTGCCAGTTAAAGTTTACGTTGATTGATGTTAAGGAATCACCAGTTTGTAACGGTCTAGCTATCTGAGAAAATGCGCAATAAGGTTATGTTCAATAACAAAAATTTAATACCAACATTGGTCTGAAATCCTAAGTAGCACAGCCAATAACACCCAACCCCTGCCCATACCCCACTTTTTCCACCATTAACATCAATCACTTGTTCAAAATGTCCAGCAACACAGAATCCAAAGGCAAAGCAGGAGCGTGGTCCCCAGCCCCCATACATTGCAACAAGTTGCATACATCCAGATGGAGATATAACACAGCCATCACCTGCGCACATGCACCTCACTTTCCTTCCCTCCTCTCCTTCTTCTCCCCACCTCGACCCCTTCCCCTCCTCGCTCCACGGGGTCAGCACCATCTTGGGGACAAATGGGGTGCCCTGTGGCAAGGTGCTTGGGGCCGGTACCTCCAGAGTGGAGGCGGGAATGACCGGAGGACTACTAGATGGCCTTGGGGTGGAATGGTTTCTAGAGCATGGCGATGCAGGTTCTTCGAAGTCCGCACTCTCATCTGTGGAGAACAGACCCTGCGGATTGATGGACGAGAATCGGAACTCCTCAGCACCAGATGTAATAGGATCGTCCGCCGACTCCTGTCCCATGCCCCCATCTTCTGGCCTCTGTGGTCTTGCCTGAGGCTGCGCTGCTGACTGAGCTGCAAAACACAAATGAGGTTATCAGAGGAGAAGGGCGAGCTAGGGTGACAAGGTGAGTCCAACGCTACACACAGCATATGCATGACAAAAGCACCACCGCCATCAAAATCATCACAGACATCATATTTCATGACCATCAACACACTGTGCATTGCAATGAGTTTCATTAGGCCAGCATTATTTCTATGACAATTTTAGAAATCATCTATCATATATGATTGTTCGGATATGAGTGGGTGTGGCATCTATAGGCTTTACATGATGCAATGGTGTAAGCTTTACTCACATGGCATCACTTTGGGGTCTGCAGATGCATCCAAGGCTGTCTGGGTGTGCTTCCCCACGAGTGCGAGCACCCGCTCCTCCACGTCAGTGATGTCACTGGGGACTGGTGGCCCCCCCACCCGTTCGCCTCTGCACGGACCTCATCGTCGATAGCTTCTTCTGTAAAAGGTGACAGGACGACTTGGCATGAGATCATTGCGTGATATCATTGCTAGGTACTGTCACAGAGACTGATGCAACACATAACCGACAAATGTAATCATGATTATTATGATAATTATCATTCTTTACCTGAAGACGTACACCGTGACCGCAGGCTTTGAGTAAAACATTCCCGGTAAAAGTGCAAGACCTCACATCTGCTGACAGTCACTCATGACTGTTACAAATTAAATTATATAAATACATAAGTACATGTAAATCAATGTAATACTTACTCTTGCAGATCCCACAAGGTTGTTCCATCGTTTGCGGCATTGGTTGCCCTCACGCACCTCGTTGGTCGCCGACGAGATCACCTCTGCTATCTTGGTCCATATCTTCTGGTATGCCTTTGGGGTGGGCTTCCCACGCCCTCCCTGTGTCAAATCACCCCAGCGTGACTCGACCTCCTGCAGGAGGGAGGCATTTGCCTCATCCAAGAACCTCCTGGTTCTTTTGCGCCCTCCAATGTGCTCCTCTTCCAGCTCACTGCTCTCTCCGGTGTCAGTCTCCTCCTCCTCTCTCTCCATTATAGGCCAAATTTGGGCAAATATGTGGCTGATAACACCTACTTTTTTTGCCTACTTGCTGTGAAGCTCTAAAGTCCGCCTCCTTCCTCCCAAAGCAGCCACACCACACCCAGCCACGCCTTCAGTCCCTCTCTCTCTGTCTCCTCTTCTGCGCATGTCATGGTGACCCTTGACCTCCAGAATCGTGGGAATCGAGCATTGCCATGCCGTTGTTAAGGACGGCTACACTTTACAGCAGAAGGTCAAAAAAATGTAACGCTAACGCCCATTTTATAGCGCTCGCGGTAACGCCCATTTTCAAAAGTGGAGAGTAGGTGGTTTGAGAGTGGGCGAGAAGCCGGCGATCTGAAAATCCTTTTTTACCGCCCATGCCGGAAATATCGCCCAAACCACACAAGTGGAAGTTCTAGCACGTACTCTTAACAGCCCTCTGAGTTATACCAAATCGCTACAAAGAAGTATGACCACACGGACTGCAGCAGTTCAAGAAGTTGGCTCAACACCACCTTCTCAAGGGCAAGTAGGGATGGGCAATAAATGCTGGCCTTGCCCGTGACGCCCACATCTTGTGAACACACATAAAAAAAACAGTTGTTGCTGTTTTCAGCAGGTGCTTGTAGGCTCTTTTCTGGAGAATAGAAAATGAAATACTTCACACAAAACTGGTTCAATAATATTTTTCAGGAGTACTTCAGACATTTTGAAACATTCTGTGACGTGTTTGAAGCATTTCTTTTCAACCATTCACATCTTATTTTAAAATATCTATTAAAAGGCAGGCATATATAAAGAATTGACATTGGCATCCTTTTGTTTTGGTCTGCCCATTTTCATTCAATTTTTAAATATTTGTGCTATTCCTAAAGCATCACTGGGCCTTTTTTAAAGTACCACTTCCAGCCTCTTGTACTCACTAGTGTAAATGGAGTAAATGATGTGTGCTTTTCAATCAAACACTAAGGACTACGAATTCCATAGCGCCCGGTTGGGGTGTTAACTTTTGAAAAGTGGAAAAAGTAGTGCCAGGTGCCAATGATTCTCTCCTGCCGGGAAATTCAACTTTAGGGCTCCAAGATGGAAGTGGAGCGCTAAATCAAGCGCTAACCATTTCTCTTTGGGCGCCAAAGTCCAAGAGCGGGCCGGTAGCGGCAGAGCGCTGAACAATTTTGAGTGCATTGCGAACAGCATCAAAGGCTCCTTCCCTCGCTTAAAGGGAAGGGCCAATGATGGTGCACAACCTACTCGTTGGCAGTTCTATGTTGCAAGCCGACCTGCGTGACTGCCATTACAGCCCCACTCTCACAAAGTGGAGGGCTTGGACATCTTGCAGCCACAAAACACCGAAAACTTTCAGCAGGCACCAGACTGGTGCAAATAATAAAGGTTAGCCTACCTGAAAACCATTCCCTTTAATTAGCGTTCCCCAAACGGCCAGCCCAGTTGATAAAGCCTTCTCTTCCTGCTGTTGTTCACGCACGGCGATAGGCAATTTCACATCCGGGGCGGTAACAGGGCACCACGCACCTTATGATGTCAACATCTGCAAGGCGCTAGAGTGTTTGCACCAGCGCTAAACCGGCACTGACGTTCGTGGGCATCGCTGAATTCACCGCGCCCGGTCGCTAACACCTTACCGCCTCCCTCTCAGGCACTAACGGGAGGGGCTAAGCAGCTGAATTTTTCCCCATAAGAGTGATAGATTGATTTAGCCTTCAATGTATCCACCCTGTGTGTTAGTACTTCCCTCTGACAGGCTGGCTAAGAATTGGAGAGGTAGTTAAACATCAGACTCGATTGACCAGGAGTGACATTCAGCTTTACGATATCTATCCAGTCTTGAATGCATTCCTTTGATGTTCATTGATCTGTTTTACCTTTTTAACCTTCACCAATACAAGTATCAGTCAAATTTACTTAATGTACCAAGCAGCACACTATGACCGTTAAAACTACTGAAATGGATTTTGGTCACATGACAAAATATCAGCCAATGTAGGAACCAATATTTTATCATGAATCAATTTAAGACTTTTCAATGGGTGAAATGACACATCTTTTCAATGATATAATAATAACTTCTCAATATTAACATTCATTTATTTGGTTATTACTCTGTGCTTTTGACTGAGCACTTTGGAACTGCTTTGATTGTTAAAAGAACACTAGATAAGATCATTGTAAGCATTCTAAGCAAATCAATTCAGCGGCCTCCCAATCTTGCTGCTTTTCTTCAGTTTGGTCCATTAACATTCCCAAGTATTCTGTTCTGTTTGCAAAGATTTGTGGACAGATATTGATGTGCAATGAATGTCATCTGGAATAGATATCCTAAACGGAGTTGCAATTCACTGTGGATGTTTCATCCACTACTGATTGCATCTTATTGAACACAGCTGCCTTAGGGATTTGGATTGCTGAATACTAGGCTTTTCACTGTAAAGGCCAGGTATGCCTTGTAGTGTCGACATATTCCAGTTGGCATACAGATACTAGACACAGTTATTGTAGCTGCTGGTTTTGTTTGTGTCTAGTTATGCTTTCAATTTTGAATGTCACAATCTATGTGATTGGCTGACATATGTAGCTTTTAGTGTGTGTTTTTGAATAACCGTGGATGTTTAAATTCCCATATTGTAACTGGCAGAGAGTGCAGTTCACTAATGATTGGTTAACAAAGCCCTATCACTGCTTTGTTAAACATTTATTGCTTGCCTTCTCACATCCAGTTATCAGTATATAAAACATTACCAGTAGATGGTACTGTCTGCCCAATTTAAAATAGACTACCTTTTGTCAAAGATATATTGGTGTTCCTCATTGCATTGTAAAAAATTGCATTTCCATCAAACAAGCTGACTGTATCTTGTGGTAGTCATATTTCTACATATTAAGTTATTACTTGTGCGGCATTTAGTCATCCAAAACTGTTTTGTGGTCCCAATTCTTCAATTTGAAAGATTCGATGAGGTGTGACTTACATTAATTATGGACATATAGCAAAACATCTGTTCTGATAAAAGAAAACAGTTCTAGCTACATAGAAACATAGAAAATAGGTGCAGGAGTAGGCCATTTGGCCCTTCGAGCCTGCACCACCATTCAATAAGATCATGGCTGATCATTCACCTCAGTACCCCTTTCCTGCTTTCTTTCCATACCCCTTGATCCCTTTAGCTGTAAGGGCCATATCTACCTCCCTCTTGAATATATCCAGTGAACTGGCATCAACAACTCTCTGCGGCAGGGAATTCCACAGGTTAACAACTCTGAGTGAAGAAGTTTCTCCTCATCTCAGTCCTAAATGACTTCCCCAACATCGGCAACATTCGACCCAGTCTCTCCTCATATGTCTGTCCTGCCATCCCGGGAATCAATCTGGTGAACCTTCGCTGCACTCCCTCAATAGCAAGAACGTCCTTCCTCAGATTAGGAGACCAAAACTGAACACAATATTCCAGGTGAAGCCTCACCAAGGCCCTGAACAACTGCAGTAAGAACTCCCTCCTCTTATACTCAAATCCCCTAGCTATGAAGGCCAATATACCATTTGCCTTCTTCACGGCCTGCTGTACCCGCATGCCAACTTTCAATGACTGATGTACCATGACAGCCAGGTCTCGTTGCACCTCTCCTTTTCCTAATCTGCCGCCATTCAGATAATATTCTGCCTCCGTGTTTTTGCCACCAAAGTGGATAACCTCACATTTATCCACATTATACTGCATCTGCCATGCATTTGCCCACTCACCTAACCTGTCCAAGTCACCCTGCAGCCTCTTAGCATCCTCCTCACAGCTCACACCACCGCCCAGCTTAGTGTCACCTGCAAACTTGGAGATATTACACTCAATTCCTTCATCTAAATCGTTAATGTATATTGTAAATAGCTGGGGTCCCAGCACTGAGCCCTGCGGCACCCCACTAGTCACCGCCTGCCATTATAAAAAGGACCTGTTTATCCCGACTTTCTGCTTCCTGTCTGCCAACCAGTTCTCTATCCACGTCAGTACATTACCCCCAATACCATGTGCTTTAATTTTTCACACCAATCTCTTTTGTGGGACCTTGTCAAAAGTCTTTTGAAAGTCCAAATACACCACATCCACTGGTTCTCCCTTGTCCACTCTACTAATTACATCCTCAAAAAATTCCAGAAGATTTGTCAAGCATGATTTCCCTTTCATAAATCCATGCTGACTTGGACCGATCCTGTCACTGCTTTCCAAATGCGCTGCTATTTCATCTTTAATAATTGATTCCAATATTTTCCCCACTACTGATGTCAGGCTAACAGGTCTATAATTACCATTTCCTTTCGCCCTCCTTTTTAAAAAAGTGGTGTTACATTAGCTACCCTCCAGTCCATAGGAACTGATCCAGAGTTGATAGACTGTTGGAAAATGATCACCAATGCATCCACTATTTCTAGGGCCACTTCCTTAAGTACTCTGGGATGCAGACTATCAGGTCCTGGGGATTTATCAGTCTTCAATCCCGTCAATTTCCCTAACACAATTTCCCGCCTAATAAGGATTTCCTTCAGTTCCTCCTTCTCACTAGACCCTCTGTCCCCTAGTATTTCCGAAAGGTTATTTGTGTCTTCCTTCGTGAAGACAGAACCAAAGTATTTGTTCAACTGGTCTGCCATTTCTTTGTTCCCCTTTATAAATTCACCTGAATCTGACTGCAAGTGACCTACGTTTGTCTTTGCTAATCTTTTTCTCTTCACATATCGATAGAAGCTTTTGCAGTCAGTTTTTATGTTCCCGGCAAGCTTCCTCTCATGCTCTATTTTCCTCCTCCTACTTAAAACCTTTGTCCTCCTCTGCTGAATTCTAAATTTCTCCCAGTCTGCTGCTTTTTCTGGCCAATTTATATGCCTCTTCCTTGGATTTAACACTATCCTTAATTTCCCTTGTTAGCCACGGTTGAGCCACCTTCCTTGTTTTATTTTTACTCCAGGCAGGGATGTACAATTGTTGAAGTTCATCCATGTGATCTTTAAATGTTTGCGATTGCCTATCCACCGTCAACCCTTTAAGTGTCCTTTGCCAGTCTATTCTAGCCAATTCACGCCTCATACCATCGAAATTGTCTTTCCTTAAGTTCAGGACCCTAGTCTCTGAATTAACTGTGTCACTTTCCATCTTAATAAAGAATTATACCATATTATGGTCACTCTTCCCCAAGGGGCCTCGCACAACAAGATTGCTAATTAGTCCTTTCTCATTACACATCACCCAGTCTAGGATGGCCAGCCTTCTAGTTGGTTCATCGACATATTGGTCTAGAAAACCATCCCTAATACACTCCAATAAATCCTCCTCCGCCATATTGCTACCAGTTTGGTTAACCAAATCTATATGAAGATTAAAGTCGCCCATGATAACTGCTGTACCTTTATTGCACGCATCCCTAATTTCTTGTTTGATACTGTCCCCAACCTCACTACTGCTGTTTGGTGGTCTATACACAACTCCCACTAACGTTTTCTGCCCTTTGGCAATCTGCAGCTCCATCCATACAGATTCCACATCATCCAAGCTAATGTCCTTCATTACTATTGCATTAATTTCCTCTTTAACCAGCAATGCTACCCCACCTCCTTTCCCTTTCTGTCTATCCTTCCTCAATGTTGAGTACCCCTGGATGTTGAGTTCCCAGCCTTGGTCACCCTGGAGCCATGTCTCCATGATGACAATTATATCATATTCATTCATTGCTGCCTGTGCAGTTAATTCATCCACCTTATTACAAATACTCCTCGCATTGAGGCACAGAGCCTTCAGGCTTATCTTTTTAACACACTTTGCCCCTTTAGAATTTTGCTGTAATATGGCCCTTTTTGATTTTTGCCTTGAGTTTCTCTGCCCTCCACTTTTACTTTTCTTCTTTCCATCTTTTGCTTCTGCCCCCATTCTACTTCCCTCTGTCTCCCTGCATAGGTTCCCATCCCCCTGCCATATTAGTTTAACCTCTCCCCAACAGCACTAGCAAACACTCCCCCGAGGACATTGTTTCCGGTCCTGCCCAGGTGCAGACCGTCCGGTTTGTACTGGTCCCACCTCCCCCAGAACCGGTTCCAATGTCCCAGGAATTTGAATCCCTCCCTTGTGCACCACTCCTCAAGCCACGTATTCATCTGAGCTATCCTGTGATTCCTACTCTGACTAGCATGTGGCACTGGTAGCAATCCTGAGATTACTACCTTTGAGGTCCTACTTTTTAATTTAGCTCCTAGATTCCTAAATTCACCTGCAGGACCTCATCCCATTTCTTACCTATATCGTTGGTACATAATGTTGCAGATGCTGGGACACTATCTAATTTAAAATTCCCTTTCCTGAGAGAATTCTCTTCCCACTGAAGAAAGATTTAATTAAATGCATGATGGGGATGAGAACCCCTACACTGCAATGGAAATAATGTCCCTAACTATCCAGGCTTTTTGGAAGATGACTTATTGAAAAAAAACATTGGGATCCAATTAAAGCAAAATCATTTGTTTTCCCTCCCATTCTTGACCAGAGGCACTTGTCCAAACTTCGAATTCTAACAACAACTTTGCATGTGTACTGTATCTTTAATGTAATGAGATAGTCCCAAGGTGCTTCACAAAAGAGGGTTGTGTGGAATGGATGAAGAGCAGGACTTGGGAGAAGTGGTAGGATAACAAAAGGTGTGGTCAATGAGGTAAGGCAGGTAGTAAAGGAGTTTTAGAATAGATTTCTCGAGTGGCAGGCAGTGGCTTATCTACTGGTGGTGGAGCAGAGGGAATCCCGGTGGGAGGGGGCAGTCACATATTATACCAAAGTTTGAACGGTGGGTTAGATAAGGTTTCAAATAAATATTTTTAGAGTACTTTTCTAACTAGGCAGATGATTTAAACAATTCTAAGGTTACAGACCTGCCAGTTAAGACAATTAACAATTTTCGTGACTATTGAGAGGCGGTTAGGCCAAGCAAGAGATAACGGCGAAATCTTCTTGCGGAAAATGCATATTTACAAAGAATAAATTCAGACTCCTCCCAAAAACACACAAACATCTTCAACTAAGGTTGGAACACACATACCCTCAAAAAACCAGGATGGACAACAAATATATTGAATATAAAATAAAGAGTGAGCAGAAATAACCTTTCTGCCTGTGAAAGGAAGAAAGGGGAAAAAAAAGAAAACAGTCTACCAGGACCATATCTGCCAGGACCCTATTAAGCAAAATGTTACTGAAATCCAGTCAAAATGAATCGGGACAATAACTGAAGTGAATTAACTAGAGTGACCATCCTGCTTTCCCTTGGTGATACAAGTCATGCAATTCATTAGGCTGTGAAATATTCTAAATGGATTGAGTAGAGAATCAATGAAATGAGAGTGAGCGAGTGGCAGAATGGGTTGGAACAGTAGGGTGTATTTTCTGGTTGCTATGGCTGGTGGCACTGGAGAGAAATAGATGCTGGTGGATCAGAAATCCTGGCTCAGCTCTATATCAGTGGAACCGTGCCACTCTAATGTTGACTCTGCTCTTTCAGCAGACCCCTTGGATGAGCCGAAGTGGCCTCACTGAAAATAAACCATGGCTTTGTTTAAATATAACAATGTGTATAAATGAAACCAAGCTAGATTTTTTTTAAAGGTGGCGAAATACAACAATCGATACCACTGATAAATTTCCATGAGGTATAACGTCAGCAGGTACCATGGACAGAAAAAAGTGGTAGACGAACTTAAGGAATATTTCCAATAGGAGTAAGGTACTACAATAAATATACAACAGCAACAACATTTATATTGTGCTGTTAATGCAGTAAAACCCACTCAAGGCTCTTCTCAGGATCATTATCAAAAGAAATTGACACCGAGCCTCATAAGGAGATATTAGCGCAGATGACCAAAAGCTTAGTCAAAGAAGTAGGTTATAAGGAGCATCTTAACGAAGGAGAGAGAGGTTTAGGGAAGGAATTCCAGAGCTAAGGGACAAGCAAGAGGCCAGAATTGGAGGACACAGAGATCTCGGAGGGCTGTCGGAGGTCATAGAGAACTGGGGAATCATCCCAGTACAGTACAAGCAACAGGTGCCTAAGGAGGCTAGCGGATGGACCATGGTAAATTGATTTGCTGACCTCAATAGCTTATTACTGGCTTCAATTAAATATCGAGGTAAATTTTTCTCTTTGGGCATTCCAACAGGTGCAACGCACTTCAGAAGCGCCATGGAGGGATTTGAAAGCAAGAATGAGAATTTTAAAATTGAGGTGTTACCGGACCGGGAGCCAATGTATGTCAGCGAGCACAGGGGTGATGAGTGAACAGGACTTGGTGCAAGTTAGGATACGGGCAACAGAATTATGGATGAGCTCAAGTTTATGGAGGGTGGAAGATGGGAGGCTGGTCAGGAGAGTCGAGTCTAGAAGCAACAAAAAGGGTTTCAGCAACAGATGAGCTGAGGCATCCAACCATAATGACATTTTTAAAAATAGATATGTGATGGACATTGGTCAAATGTGTGCAAAATGACAATTCTACATAATAAAGCTATATCACGAACAAACAATTATAGGAAAGAAGCAGCGTGGGAACATTTAAAGACAGCAACATGCTGAGCAGTAATGCTAAACAAAGCAAATAGACACAAATTAGATTTTCCTGTACAGCTACAGGAAGCTTCAGCTTACTGAGAATGAAATCACTGAGGTATATTGGAAATGCATAACCCGTGAACCAGAGGGTTTATGAGATGATACAACCCAATGTCAAAGTGTTATTTTCGGTAAATCACAATTCCCAATTCATGTGTCTAATTTATATACCACACATGTTTGTTTTTAGATCCGTTTAATAATAGATGAATAGATTTGAATGTAAATGTTTTATTAATGGGTTGATTTTGTGGATGGTTGGTGTTTAAAGAAAACTCCAGCAATTTAGCATATATGCTTCAATAAAATATTCAGCTTTTAAATAACATTTCACCACCAGTTTGCATTATTTATAAATCAAATATTTTATTCATTCCTGTTAAAACACCAAATGTAGTAACCTTACAAAAATTCTGACCCCATTTCTCGACATCCTGTACGAGGTGACAAACAGCTATGTGCCTGCATTTTTAAAATTGCATCCAGGTGCTCAGGAAGGATTTTTCTGTCACAGCTACTTGCCTACAATAACAACAACTTGTATTTATATAGCACCTTTAACGAAGCAAAGCATTCCAAGGCACTTCACAGGATTGTTATAAGACAAAAAATTGACACCGAGCCACATAAGAAATTATGGCAGACTTGGTCAAACAGGTAGGTTTTAAGGAGCGTCTTAAAGGAGGAAAGAGAGGTAGAGAAGTGGAGAGGTTTAGGGAGGGGGTTCCAGAGCTTAGGGCCCAGGCAGCTGAAGGCATTAAAAAGCCCCAATTTTAATCCTTCCCATCTAAGGGGAATGGGGAGAGTGCGGAGTTAAAAATAGGGGCTGTGCACTCTGTAGCGTATGCACCTGCGAGTATGCGCAGAGGTTTGTAGAGCTGTTGCAATGTGTGTGGTTCAGTCAGTCACTTGATGTTCACAAGACTCAATAAAACCCCAGTCAGTTGGGTCTAGGTCATTCACGATGAGGTATGCAGATATGATCCTAGTGGATGAACTGGTAACGCGTAGTGTGATTTTTAACCTTGTTAATAAACCAACTAGTTCTTGATAGCAATGTGTTGCTATGAATTCTTAAGCAAAGAACCCACGAAGCAAACACATTACACACTCCTATCTCCGTTAACCACTTGCTGCCATGTTAACTGCTTGGTTACTGGCAGCATCTGGGGCGCCCCCTGCAGGTTGGGAAGCAGCAGTGTCGAGGAGGAGGCTCGGGAGATCGGAGGAGAGGCCTATAAAGGCCCAGCAGTTAGTCGGGGAGCGGCAGCGTCGAGGAAGAGGCATGGGAGATCGGAGGAGAGGCCTATAAAGGCCCAGCAGTCAGTCGGGGAGCAGCAGCGTGAGGAGGAGGCTCGGGAGGTCGGAGGAGAGGCTAGCTGGTGCAGCAGCAGCGGGATTAAAGGCAAAAAAGTAGAAAGAAATCGAAAGGTGACGTGACAGCCAAGGGGGTAAGTGATTGGCTGGTGATTGGTAAGTAGTTTTTCTTTTTCCTTTCTATATCAGTAAGTAACCTTTAGCATTGTTGTTGCCAATTTAAGGGTTAAGTCATGGCAGGACACTCAGACACGTGTTATGCTCCTCCTGTACTATTTGGGAAGTCAGGGACGCTTCCGGTGTCCCTGACAGCTACGTGTGCGGGAAGTGCATCCGCCTGCAGCTCCTGACAGACCGCGTTGCGGCCCTGGAGCTGCAGGTGGATGAACTCTGGAGCATCCACGATGCTGAGAATGACATGAATAGCACGTTTAAGTGAGTTGGTCTTACCGCAGGAAAAGGGTACACAGCCAGATAGGGAATGGATGACCAACAGGAAGAGCTGTGCAGGGGTCCCCTGCGGTCATCCCCCTACAAAACAGATACACTGCTTTGGGTACTGTTGAAGGGGATGACTCATCAGAGGAGGGCAGCAGCAGCCAAGTTCATGGCACCATGGGTGGCTCTGCTGCACAGGAGGGCAGGAAAAAGAGTGGGAGAGCTATAGTAATAGGGGATTCAATTGTAAGGTGAATAGATAGAAGTTTCTGCAGCTGCAACCGAGACTCCAGGATGGTATGCTGCCTCTCTGGTGCAAGGGTCAAGGATGTCTCGAAGTGGGTGCAGGGCATTCTGAAAAGGGAGGGTGAACAGCCAGTTGTCGTGGTGCATATAGGTACCAACGATATAGGTAAAAAACGGGATGAGGTCCTACAGGACAAATTTAGGAAGTTAGGAGCTAAATTAAAAAGCAGGACCTCAAAAGTAGTAATCTCAGGATTGCTACCAGTGCCATGTGCTAGTCAGAGTAGGAATCGCAGGATAGCTCAGATGAATACGTGGCTTGAGGAGTGGTGCAGTAGAGAGGGATTCATATTCCTGGGACATTGGAACTGGTTCTGGGGGAGGTGGGACCAGTACAAACCGGACTAATGGCAGGACCTAGGCAGGACCGGAACCAATGTCCAAGGGGGAGTGTTTGCTAGTGCTGTTGGGGAGGAGTTAAACTAATATGGCATGGGGATGGGAACCTATGCAGGGAGACAGAGGGAAGTAGAATGGGGGCAGAAGCAAAAGATAGAAAGAAGAAAAGTAAAAGTGGAGGGCAGAGAAACCTAAGGCAAAAAGCAAAAAAGGGCCACATTACAGCAAAACTCTAAAGGGGCAAAGTGTGTTAGAAAGACAAGCCTGAAGGCTCTGTGCCTCAATGCGAGGAGTATTCGGAATAAGGTGGATGAATTAACTGCGCAGATAGCAGTTAACGGGTATGCTGTAATTGGCATCACGGAAACATGGCTCCAGGGTGACCAAGGCTGGGAACTCAACATCAGGGGTATTCAATATTTAGGAAGGATAGACAGAAAGGAAAAGAAGGCGGGGTGGCATTGCTGATTAAAGAGGAAATTAATTCAATAGTAAGAAAGGACATTAGCTTGGATGATGTGGAATCGGTATGGGTGGAGCTACGGAATACCAAGGGGCAGAAAACGAGTTGTGTACAGACCACCAAACAGTAGTAGTAAGGTTGGGGACAGCATCAAACAAAAAATTAGGAATGCATGCAGTTATCATGGATGACTTTAACTACACATCGATTGGACTAACCAAACTGGTAGCAATGCGGTGGAGGAGGATTTCCTGGAATGTATTGGGGATGCTTTTCTACACCAATATGTCGAGGAACCAACTAGGGAACTGGCCATCCTAGACTGGGTGATGTGTAATGAGAAAGGACTAATTAGCAATCCTGTTGTGCGAGGCCCCTTGGGGAAGAGTGACCATAACATGGTAGAATTCTTTATTAAGATGGAGAGTGACACAGTTAATTCAGAAACTAGGGTCCTGAACTTAAGGAAAGGCAACTTCGATGGTTTGAGGCATGAATTGGCTAGAATAGACTGGCAAATGATACTTAAAGGGTTGTTGGTGGGATAGGCAACGGCAAACATTTAAAGATCACATGGATGAACTTCAGCAATTGTACATCCCTGTCTGGAGTAAAAATAAAACGGGGAAGGTGGCTCAACCATGGCTAACAAGGGAAATTAAGGATAGTGTTAAATCCAAGGAAGAGGTGTATAAATTGGCCAGAAAAAGCAACAAACCTGAGGACAGGGAGAAATTTAGAATTCAGCAGAGGAGGACAAAGGGTTTAATTAAGAGGGGAAAATGGAATACGAGAAGAAGCTTGCCGGGAATATAAAAACTGACTGCAAAAGCTTCAATAGATATGTGAAGAGAAAAAGATTAGTGAAGACAAACGTAGATCCCTTGCAGTCTGTTTCAGGCGAAATTATAATGGGGAACAAAGAAATGGCAGACCAATTGAACAAATACTTTGGTTCTGTCTTCATGAAGGAAGACACAAATAACCTTCCGATTGTACTGGGGGACAGTAGGTCTAGTGAGAAGGAAGAACTGAAGGATATCCTTATTAGGTGGGAAATTGTGTTAGGAAAATCGGATTGAAGGCCGATAAATCCCCGGGGCCAGATAGTCTACATCCTAGAGTACTTAAGGAAGTGGCCCTAGAAATAGTGGATGCATTGGTGATCCTTTTCCAACAGGCTATCGACTCTGGATCAGTTCCTATGGACTGGAGGGTAGCTAATGTAACACCACTTTTTAAAAAGGGAGGGAGAGAGAAAGTGGGTAATTATAGACCGGTTAGCCTGACATCAGTAGTGGGAAAAATGTTGGAATCAATTATTAAGGATGAAATAGCAGCGCATTTTGAAAGCAGTGACAGGATCAGTCCAAGTCAGCATGGATTTATGAAGGGGAAATCATGCTTGATAAATCTTCTCCGATTTTTTGAGGATGTAACTAGTAGAGTGGACAAGGGAGAACCAGTGGATGTGGTGTATTTGGACTTTCAAAAGGCTTTTGACAAGGTCCCACACAAGAGATTGGTGTGCAAAATCAAAGTGGATACTGAAGTGGATAGGGAACTGGTTGGCAGACAGGAAGCAGAGAGTCGGGATAAACGGGTCCTTTTCAGAATGGCAGGCAGTGACTAGTGGAGTGCCGCAGGGCTCAGTGCTGGGACCCCAGCTCTTTACTATATACATCAATGATTTGGATGAAGGAATTGAGTGTAATATCTCCAAGTTTACAGATGACACAAAACTGAGTGGTGGTGTGAGCTGTGAGGGGGACGCTAGGAGGCTGCAGGATGACTTGGACAGGTTAGGTGAGTGGGCAAATGCATGGCAGATGCAATATAATGTGGATAAATATGAGGTTATCCACTTTGGGGGCAAAAACACGAAGACAGAATATTATCTGAATGGCGGCAGTGCAGAGGGAGCGCTGCACTGTCGAAGGTGCTGTCTTTTGGATGAGACGTTAAAACGAGGCCCCATCTGCTCTCTAAAGTGGATGTAAAAGATCCCATGGCACTGTTTCGAAGAAGAGCGGGGAAGTTATCCCCGGTGTCCTGGCCAATATTTATCCCTTAATCAACATAACAAAAAAACAGATTATCTGGTCATTATCACATTGCTGTTTGTGGGAGATTGTTGTTTGCAAATTGGCTGCTGCATTTCCTACATTACAACAGTGACTACACTCCAAAAGTACTTCATTGGCTGTAAAGCCTTTTGAGACGTCCGGTGTTCGTGAAAGGCACTATATAAATCCAAGTCTTTCTTTCTACAAAAGGATATAGATAGGCTCAGTGAGTGGGCAAAAATTTGGAGTATAATGTTGGAAAATGTGTGGTTATCCACTTTGGTAGGAAAAATAAAAAAGTAAATTATTATTTAAATGGAGAGCGATTACAAAATGCTGTAGTACAGAGAGATCTGGGGATTCTTGTACATGAAAAGGCAAGAAGTTAGCATGCAAGTACAGCAAGTAATCAGGAAGCCAATTGGAATGTTGGTCTTTATTGCAAGGGGGATGGAGTATAAAAGAAGGGAAGTCCTGCTACAACTGGGGTATTTGTAAGACCACACCTGGAGTACTGCTTATTTAAGGAAGGATATACTTGTATTGGAGGCAGTTCAGAGGAGGCTCACGAGGTTGATTCCTGAGATGAAGGGATTGTCTTATGAAGAAAAGTTGAGCAGGTTGGGCCTATACTCACTGGAGTTTAGAAGAAAGAGAGGTGATTTTATTGAAACATATAAGATTCTGAGGGGGCTTGATAGGGTAGATGCAGAGAGGATGTTTCTCCTCGTGGGGAATCTAGAACTAGGGGGTATTATTTCAGAATAAGGAGTCGCCCATTTAAAACAGAAATGAGGAGGAATTTCTTCTCTCAGAGGGTCATGAATCTTTGGAATTCTCTACCCCAGTGAGCTGTGGAGACTGGGTCTTTGAATATATTTAAGGTGGAGATAGACAGATTTTTGAATGATAAGGGAGTCAAGTGTTATGGGGAACGGGAAGGGAAGTGGAGTTGAGGCCAGGATCAGATCAGCCATGATCTCATTGAATGGCGAGGCAGGCTCGAGGGGCCAAATGGCCTAATCCTGCTCCTATTTCTGAGGTTCTTATGTTCTTTCCTCCCTCTGTCTGACCGCGATCTCCTCGGATCCCTGAGGGCAGCCTCCTGCCGCCCGAAATCCTGCTTCCATACGCTGACAAGGTCACGATTCCCGCTGCTTTCGGGCAAGAGTCGGACATCCTGCATGGAAATGATGTCCAGGAGTTCAAATCTTCCTGGGACTCGTGCAGCACTAGCGCAATTGCTGGCCACTCACCCGGTTCCTGCATGTTGCACTCCTGCCTCGAGTTAAAGTGTTCTGTTTCTTGTTCTGAACAAAAAAATATTTTTCCGGCTCTTTTATCTGTCACTGTCAGAGGTGTCAGAATTGGACCAGCTGAGAGATTTGCGGTGTGCAGTATACTTGAGGGTTCCACTCACTATACACTTAGTTGCAAATGGTTTACAGCACGGGATTACTGAGTTACAGCCCGAGGTCACTGAGTTACAGGCCGGGGTCACTGAGGTACAGGCCGGGATCACTGAGTTGCAGGCCGGGGTCACTGAGTTACAGCCCGGGGTCACTGAGTTACAGGCCGAGGTCATTGAGTTACAGACCGAGGTCACTGAGTTACAGGCCAGGCTCACTGAGTTACAGCCCGGGGTCACTGAGTTACAGAACGAGGTCACTGAGTTACAGGCCGGGCTCACTGAGTTACAGAACGAGGTCACTGAGTTACAGGCCGGGGTCACTGAGTTACAGACCGAGGTCACTGAGTTACAGGCCGAGGTCACTGAGTTACAGACTGAGGCCACTGAGTTACACCCCGGGGTCACTGAGTTACAGCCTGAGGTCACTGAGTTACAGTCCGGGGTCACTGAGTTACAGACCAAAGTCACTGAGTTACAGCCCGGGGTCACTGAGTTACAGACCGAGGTCACTGAGTTACAGGCCGAGGTCACTAAGTTACAGCCCAGGGTCACTGAGTTACAGACCAAAGTCACTGAGTTACAGGCTGGGGTCACTGAGTTACAGCCCGGGGTCACTGAGTTACAGGTGAGGTCACTGATTAACAGCCCGGGGTCACTGTTATGGACTGAGGTCACTGAGTTACAGCCCAAGGTCACTGAGTTACAGCCCGGGGTCACTGAGTTACAGTCTGGGGTCACTGAGTTACAGACCAAGATTACTGAGTTACAAACCGGGGTCACTGAGTTACAGCCCGAGGTCACTGAGTTACAGCCCGAGGTCACTGAGTTACGGACCGAGGTCACTGAGTTACAGCCCGAGGTCACTGAGTTACAGGCCGAGGTCACTGAGTTACAGACTGAGGCCACTAAGTTACAGCCCGGGGTCACTGAGTTACAGCCTGAGGTCACTGAGTTACAGTCCGGGGTCACTGAGTTACAGACCAAAGTCACTGAGTTACAGCCCGGGGTCACTGAGTTACAGACCGAGGTCACTGAGTTACAGGCCGAGGTCACTAAGTTACAGCCCAGGGTCACTGAGTTACAGACCAAAGTCACTGAGTTACAGGCTGGGGTCACTGAGTTACAGCCCGGGGTCACTGAGTTACAGAACGAGGTCACTAAGTTACAGCCCAGGGTCATTGAGTTACAGACCGAGGTCATGAGTTACAGCCCGAGATCACTGAGTTACAGGCCGAGGTCACTGAGTTACAGGTGAGGTCACTGATTAACAGCCCGGGGTCACTGTTATGGACTGAGGTCACTGAGTTACAGCCCGAGGTCACTGAGTTACAGAACGAGGTCACTAAGTTACAGCCCAGGGTCACTGAGTTACAGACCGAGGTCATGAGTTATAGCCCGAGATCACTGAGTTACAGGCCGAGGTCACTGAGTTACAGGTGAGGTCACTGATTAACAGCCCGGGGTCACTATTATGGACTGAGGTCACTGAGTTACAGCCCGAGGTCACTGAGTTACAGCCCGGCGTCACTGAGTTACAGCCTGGGGTCACTTAGTTACAGACCAAGATTACTGAGTTACAAACTGGGGTCACTGAGTTACAGCCCGAGGTCACTGAGTTACAGCCCGAGGTCACTGAGTTACGGACCGAGGTCACTGAGTTACAGGCCAGGGTCACTGAGTTTACAAACTGGGGTCACTGAGTTACAGACCGAGGTCACTGAGTTACAGGTCGAGGTCACTGAGTTACAGGTCGAGGTCACCGAGTTACAGGCCGGGGTCACTGACTTACAGCCCGAGGTCACTGAGTTACAGTCCGGGGTCAGTGAGTTACAGACTGGGGTCACTGAGTTACAGACCGGGGTCACTGAGTTACAGTCCGGTGTCACTGGGTTACAGCCCGGGGTCACAGAGTTACAGCCCGGGGTCACTGAGTTACAGAATGTAAAATGTTATCACCAGCCTCCTTCAGATGAAGCAGTTATTTTTTTTAACCCTTTTTACATCATTTTGATGTGTTTGTATTTTGCTCCACCCCCCCACATCCCTCACCACCCCCCCCGCTCCCCCCCAGTTCAAGGTGGCTTTCTTCTATTCTCCAATTTCATGCTTGCACTCTCCTGTCCTCCTGCGGCTCCAGCTTTTCCAGCATCACAGCCAGTATCTATCTGCTGCTGCGGCTGCAAGTGATCGAATAACACTGTACGTTGGGGGCCAAAATTCCTGCCCGAGGCATGCATCACTTGGAGCACTGGCAGCAGATAGGAACTAGCAGAACTGCTGAGGAGAGGAGGAACTGGGAGCTGCACTGAGAGAGGAAGAACTGGATGTTGCAATGCAAGTGAGGGGAGGAGCCAAGTTTGGTGATCTATGGAGGTAGGCCAGATGGTCCGAGCGTACAAGCTGCATCCAACACCTCGACCATCGTGTGTCCATCCCTGTAATAGACGCTTTAAACCTTGTGAAGGATTTTGAGAGCGTAAAAAGTGAATGATTGGGCTCAAAATTGTCCCCTGCCGATTTTTGCCGCACTCACCTGAGGTGCACCGCTTTTCCACGACTCCAAGCATGCCGAAAATCTTCCTCCCGACTTTGGCCGCTGTCCGGCTTCTCGGTGGTGGCGTAGTGTGGCCAGTGGTTTGGGGGCGGAGCCAGCGTCCCGGTGCTGAAAACAATGCCGGGACGTCTGCACATGCGCGTTCGAGTGTGCGCGCATGCGCAGTAGCTCCTCGTCCCCCAGCGCATCCTGCAGCCTGTGTGAGAGGGACCCGATGCTCGTAGTTGCCGCCCCTATCCCTGGCCGAGTGGTCTCCCGCACCGGCCCACTGTGTAAGTAGCTGCTTGTGTTCATGGTTTAAACTAGTGTGATTGCCAGGGTCAATGTCAGGAAGAGAATGTTAACTAGTTTTAATTAAGCCTTGCTGGGGTTGAGTAGAAAGTTTAATCATCGGTATTTGGTGAATAAGGGTGCTTTTTGGTCCAATTTTTTCACTTCAGGTTTGGTTGGGCGCGACCTTATAAAGAGGCGATGTTTTTGATAAACAGGCAGAGTTTATGTTTGCCGAGTTCCTTTATTTTCTTTTAATCTTTCCTTAAAACTTTGTAATGTCATGTATCCTACATGGTTACTGTTTGTACTATTACAAGGTGTGCCACCAGGGGGCACAGCAGTGGGAGACTTGTAGGTTACCTGTACAGGTGTGCCAGGCCTAGTATAAAAGGCAGGTCACCAGGTGTGATCCTCACTCTGGAGTTATCAATAAAGGAATAAGGTCACTACAGTTCAAGTACAAAACATTGCCTCGTGGAATCATTATCAGAGCATCTAAAGACATAACAGTAAGTCTTGGTGCTTTAGGTGTAGGTCCTCTCTGCTTCCTTCTATTTTTTGTTTGTTATTGAATGCTTATTATTTTTTGTGCTTTGTTTAGTGCCTTGTAAGTCTTGGTGCTTTAGAATGTACTAACCTGCGCTGATTCCTTAACTCTCCGCAAGGGTTTTCTGAAGTGGCCACATAGGCTGGCCTAAGTAGATTTGGAGTAACTATTAGATGGCCAAAGTTGCCTAATTGGCTAAAACTGGCGTAGGTGACTGGGAACACTCCCTTTTGAGAAAAACAAAACTAAACTTAAAAAAAACAACTCAGTTACTCTGGAGCAAGTTTATTGGGGAAAGTAGGGATTTTTAACTTACGTCAGAAAAACCAGGTTACTCCAAAAAAAACTGAGCAACTCCTGGCCAATTTTGAGCCCATTGTTTCCACTGGTTGGCAAATCAGTAACAAGGGGATTGACTCATAGGGGTAGATTGTTGTGCGATGGTGTAAAATGGGTTAAAGAGAATTGGCAGCCCCTTTTGCAGCGAGCTGCCGTTTACGGGAGGCTAATGATGGAGCACGCAAATCGGCCAGCAACTTGTGGCGATTTGCAACTCATGAGGTATATCCTCCTCATTCCAAATTGCTGGGTTATTTACACACTATTAACGATGTGCGCATTAACCTCACCGTTATTCTGCCAGAAAATGTGCATTTTAAGCTTAAACAGAAATTAAACAGCTTTGCCAATTGAAGATTTGAAGATTGAAGATTCAGTATTCATGACAATATGGAAACTTACTTTTGATGACTGCAATTTTTTACACACGGTACATATTTGCAGTGTTAAAGATCTGTGACAGCCTCGACTTGCGTATTCAGTTCTTTGAGTAAGTAACTATGTAATGTCAGCATTAATACATATCATATTCTGTTGTGCCAGCATGAGGAATAATTTTTGCTGTTGCAATTCTGATAACTTTTAAGATTGACTTAATAATGCATTCTTATAATGCTTGAGTTGACATTTATAAATCGTCTAGGCCAGTGCAATTTGATGCAGTCTCTCAGATAATATTTCCAACGTTCGGAAACAACAGCACTTACACATTCGTGTACCTTTGCAATAAACTTAACAAGGTTGAACATTTTCCGCTGATTCAGGAAACAATATACCTGAATTCCATGTGAAAGCCTATTCCGAGGGGGTCTGGTAATGGTAAATCATGCGTTACAATTAACTTGACCTCTGCATAAATATATTACAATCTTTGCACCCTAGACCCCTGATACCATCCCCCTCCCTGACTGCTCGCTTATTTTGATTCCACTGATGTACAGCCTCAGCACCTTGTTTGGAGCTGAGTTTTCAATCTAATACCCAAGATCTCCTTTTCACCTCCACATTATTACCCTGCCCAATCTCAACCCCTGCCATTGCTGAAAACCTCATCCAAATATTCGTCGCCTGCAGACTCGACTTCTCCGCTACTTTGCTTGCCAGTTTCCTCAGCCTTACCCTAGAAAAGCTTGAACTTATTCAACTCTGCACTAATTTTTGCTCCCTAATCCTCATGGACTTCTATTGGCTAGCTGTTTCCCAACACATTGAATTCAAGATCCTTGTCTCTCTTTACAACTCCCTTACACCCCAGACCAACCCGGAAAAGTATTGAGGCTGAGATTCAACAGTAATCTGATGGGACTTCATGTTACCAAATTCAATGGGCTCAATTTTCCCCAGTGATTTGCCCTGTTTTTTTGGTGCGTGCCGCTTATTTTGGCCTATATTAAAATATCCAAGTTTCCCCAAAGTTTCTGTGCCAGCGTAACTCAGTTAATTATGATTTTTTTAGGTTAGTATTTTTTTGCGTAACCTGATGTCTGCGCTAGTTTTTCACATTTATGCAACTTTGGCAATCTTACATTTTTCCGAGGACGTATGTGACCACTCCCAAAAAACCTTCTGGGCACGTAAGGAAAACTAACGGACATTAAAAAATCGGCGCAGAAAGACGCCATTGTTTTTATGTGAAGTTTTGGAGGGAGTCAAGAAGACATTAAATATGCACCATGAGGCTTAATTCTTTTTCAAACTTAAAATGGAGAAAATGGAAGTCGAATGCAATTCTTTAATTTCAGATTTTTTTCAACATGCCACGCCATCAGCGAACATCTCCTCACTGGGCTCGAGGGCCAGAGCGTCGGCCGGCAGAATCGCCCCCTCGCCCGGGCTCGGGGCTCGGCTTCAAAAGAAGCCCGGGGGGGTGGTGTGGAAGCCGAACTGAATGCATGAGAATTCAGCAGCTTCAAAGCTTCAGCAGCTTCAAAGGGGGGGTTATGAGCCTCTGTGTCCAGGCAAGGGAGCGATTCTGTCAGCCGACCCTCGAGGCCGGTGAGGGGACGTTTGGTCGGCGGTGGGGAGGTACTTTGAAAAAAATCTAAAATGAAAGAATTGCATTAGACTTCGTTGCCCCAAATGTCCCCTATGAATGCCTAGCTTCCCATTCTAAGCAAATCTATTGCGCATGCGCAGACTAAGGTGTGGTCCATACTAGGGCATCGACCTAGAAGAGGAAGGAGAGAAGCTTTAACTCCTCGTCCTGCTGTTTTGAGCTTCTTGCAAAGGTACAAAGGTGCAAGCCTTCTGCAGAATGGTGCTGCGGAGCAGATGATTGATTTGACGTCATCGCATGAGGAACCTCAGAGCACATAGGATGATGGGCAGAAGGCCTTACCCACGTCAGGTATATCGAGACAGGCGTTCACACTGTTATGTATCCTACATGGTTACTGCTTGTACTATTACAAGGTGTGCCATCAGAGGGCACTGCATTGGGAAACTTGTGGGTTACCTGTACAGGTGTGCCAGGCCTAGTATAAAAGGCAGGCCACCATGTGTGATCCTCACTCTGGAGTTACACTAAATGGACTAAGGTCACTACAGTTCAAGCACAACACATTGTCTCGTGGAGTCATTATTAGAGCATCTGAAGACATAACACATACCTGATGCAGATTGTGTCAGAAAGCTGTGTTTTTACAAAGAAATTGTAACCGAGATCTGTGAGTTAGTAAAAGCAGACCTGCACTCTAGGAGCATCAGGAGGACTGCTTTGTTAGTTGAAATGAAGATTACAGCTGCACTTTCATTCTATGCATCTGGATAATTCCACGCCACAACTGGGGATGTGTGTGCCATTTCTCAACATGCAACACATATCTACATTTGACAGGTGACTTCTGCACTATATGCCCGGGGGAATGACTACATAAAGTTCCCCATGACTGCCCAGGCAATGCGTGAAAGGGCTGTGGGCTTCTCCAGGATTTCTGGCTTCCCAAAGGTACAGGGCTGCATTGATTGTACCCACATCGCCTTGCGAGCACCTTTGGAGGATTCTGAGATGTACAGGGGCATAGTGTCATGAGTAAGCTCACACAGCGCAGGCAGCAGGCTCATTTGAAGGACCACGATGAATAATAGCACATTGCATCAACCAAAGCGTAGCTGACGGAGACATCCCCATTAACCGAAGCATGGCTAGCCCGCGCAGTACTTAACTTTTAGCAAAGCCAAACTGTGGAATTTGCAGGACTTACCCTCTCCCTCCCTTTTCCTCCCTCCCTTCCTCTCCTTCTCCCCTTCTGCTTCTCAGGTGATGAAAAGCGCTGATCCCTCATACTGATCAAGTTGTGCTGCTTGCAGCAGACTACCACAAATCTTGATGATCCTCCAGCATGGTCCAGGCAGTGGAAGCCTTGGTTGATGATGCTGATGATGGTGTGCGCTATCATGTTCCTTGTGGTAGCATGGCTCTCACTGTAGGCCCGCTGTGCACATGTGCGTGGGTTCCGGACCGAAGTCATGATCCACGTTTTGAGTGAGCCAGCCTTTCACATGCTGTTGTGGCATAAATACAGCTGGCACAGAGGACTGCTGCAGAATGAAGGTATTGTGACAACTGCCGTGATAATGAACATTCAGTTGCATGTTGCGCTGCCCATGGTCTCACACCAGCTGCACATTGTGGAAGTGCATGAAAATGGCCAAGTTTACATGGCAAGGCAATATGCGTGCTGTCAATGGCACCCTGCACCATGGGGAAGCCTGCAATCCATGCAAACCCTCATGCTTGTCTCTGGCTAGAGGGAATGAGATTAAGCTGACACTCTATATAGAGACCTCAGTGTATTGCAAACTGCGAGATGTTGCTTATATCTTCAACAGCAGCCTGGAAGGAGCCAGGCGCATGACAGTTAAGAGCCACGGTCACCTTGACCGCCACAAGCAATGCTATCCTTGCCCTGCTTTGAGGTTGTAGCAGTTGGCAGATTTTAGTCACAACCTCTTTTGTGAAGCAAAGACATCTCATGCACTGGTCCTCACTGAAGTTGAGGTAAGAGAAATGCTTCCTGAAGACCCTTGGCAGATATGGCCTCCGACTGAAAACCCTTCTCCCCCTCTTCCTGCTCCCTCTTTCAGCAGCTTGTCCTGCTTTGTGTGGCCTCTTATCATTCTCCCAGTCGCGCTCAATTCCCAGAGGATGCCCTTCCAGGCCACTCATGTCTGGAAGCAACTTGTTTCAGCACAAGCTTTTAAACGAACAGAAAAGTACTTCAGCACCAGCCAGACCATTCCCTGTAGACTATCCAAACTTTAGCCAAGTATAGGACAGCTCAAAAAACACACACAATTGCCAGAATAATCCAACTAAATAGTTCATGATCCCTTTAAATAGTGCTGTTGGGAGAGGCCCTATATTCCGCTTAACGTCATGTGTCACTCAGTATCTGCCGACTCTGCTCTGCCAGCGTGCAAACCCCTTTACCAAGATGCTGTACTGCGCACCCATTGGGTGTGCGTGTGCATCTTGGGCCCCGTTTTCGATAATAAGATTGCCATGTAGTGCTTTAAAAAAATGGGTGCTGCAGAGCCCAATTTAGCCCCCAGAGGCTCTTCTAACAATGCAGCTATCTGAAACCCAGAGAATTACATTCAACCTGCCTATCAAAGTGATAAAATCTAATACAGAAATCTCCACAATGTTATTTGGGTTTTTTCTTAAAAACTGCTGTTCTGCCACTTGTCACATTGTCCCAGAAATTCCAGCCTCCTCGGGTCCGTACGGAGTGTTTACGGACCCGAGAAGGCATCGGAAAAGCCGGTTTTCAGCGCGCAATGCGCATGCGGTGAAACCCGGCTTTTCTGATCTGTCAAGCTCCAACTTGACAGATCATCTGCATCTCGGGAGCGAGGACATTTGCAAGGGCAAGATTGCGGTATTTACCCATCTCTTGCCCAGCAAATGTCCCGAAAACTCTTGCGCCTGATAAAAGCAGGCACATAGCCTACTTAAGAGTCTTAAAACACTTATAAAACATAAAAAATAAAATTAAAAATACACATTCTATTTTTAAAAACCCTGCCCACTACGTTAAATTTATTTTAAACCATAATTAAAAAAACTGTAAAAACTCAGAATTTTTTTTCTCTAAGATATTTATTAACTTTAATTTCAATTAATTTTAATGATGTGAGGTGTGTTTTTTATTTTTTAATTGGTGTTACTGTGTTTGTTTGTTTTTTTCTCAATTAATAGCAATGAGAACTTGTAGATATGGAGTTCCCATTGCTATTAATTGAGAATACTTTTCCTGATTGGTTGAGCATTCACATGCGACTGCATCTTCTGCATGGGAACCTGGAGGACGGGAGCATGTTTCGCAGCACGGGAAGAGAAGGCCTTCTCACCGGAATCCAGGACCACCAGGTACTTTCGGAAAAATTCTCCGGTCGGAGGCAATTGCCCACGGGTAGCCTCCGACCGGAATTTCAGGGCCATGTAAAGTATTGGGTGAAAGCCTGAATTAACATACGAGATTGCTGGCTTTTTCTGCCTGGATATTTTAATGTGTGAAGATTGACAAATGGTCTTCCTCATCCAGATCTACCTCGCAATCTTGTGCAACATAATCATTTTGCACAATAAAAAAAAGCAAACTAGGAAATAAATGGGTGAAATCTGATGCCCACTAATGATCCCAGTAACATTGCCCAAAATGTGAGCTGCAATATTAAACATAACGGGAACAATGCCTCCTTCTTAAAGTGAGTATCATTTGAAATTTGTTTATAATTGGATATAAATTAAATTTTAAAAAAGCCCTCCATTGCCATGTTATTTTGCTCTCGCCTTTAGATGCCTCACCCACGGTATGGATTGCTCCTGGGTTGAGATGTGTGCGCAGGTGGACTGTTCTGGGGTCCCTGCCAGGAGTACTGTACAAGCAGCCAACTGGAGGTGTGTGAGACTGAGCTAATGATTACTCATCTGCTGCCCTGAACGATGAATAAAGCAAATTCCCTTGTCTCTGCTCAACACCTCTGCCAGATGGTCTGGTTGAGACTGGGAACTTGCTGTGTGGGGAGTCATGGATACAAATCAACATTCTGTCACTCCCAAGCAGTTGCACGCCTGCAGGCTGAGATTTGGTACATCACACAGTATTGGCATTTGTCGAGTTTGGTATGAAACATGCTTAGAAAAATAAGAATATCAGAATGCTGTTATTAATTATATAAGGTATGTTGTAAAACACACACAGGGATAGAATGGGAGAAAGGGTTAAGGAGAGACAATAAAGACTTAATGGCACAGCTCTAAAGAGTGTGCAGGGACTGAGGGACTTGGGGGTTCATGTGCATAGATCTTTGAAGGTGGCAGGCCATATTGAAAGAGTAGTTAGCAAAGCATATGGGATCTTAACAGGCTTCATAAATAGAGGTATTGAGTACAAAAGCATTATGCTGAGCCTTTATAAAGCTCTGGTGAGGCCATAATTAGAGTATTGCATCCAGTTCTGGTCACCACACTTTACGAAGGATGTGAAGGTCCTTGAGAGGGTGCAGAGGAGATTTGTCAGAATGGTTCCAGGGATGAAGGATTTTAGCTACAAGGATAGGTTGGAGAAGCTGGGGTTGTTCTCCTTGGAGCAAAGGAAGTTGAGAGGAGACTTGATTGAGGTGTACAAGATTATGACGGGGTTGGATAAGGTAGACAGAGAAAGGTTGTTCCTATTAATTGATGGTATAAGGATTTGGGGACACAGATTTAAGGTTTTGGGCATGAGATACAGAGGGGATGTGAGGAAGAACTCTTTCACGCAGCGAGTGGTAATGACCTGGAACACACTGCCAATGAGGGTGGTGGAAATGGAGACGATCAATTATTTAAAAAGAAAATTGGATAGGCACTTGAGGGAAATAAACTTGCGGGGCTATGGAGATAAAGCAGGGGAATGTGACTGATTGGATTGCTCTACAGAGAGCCAGCATGGACTCGATGGGCTGAATGGCCTCCTTCTGTGCTGTAATGACTCCATGGGGTGGAGAATCCAGAGAAATTTAGGACTTGGAAAAATTTTTCCGGTCAGGGCGGATGTCATGGCGACTGCGGGGCGGAAGTGCTCTTGCAGCGGGTCAACCGCCCTGACTGGTCATCAGCGTGCGCTGACGCATCACAACATCCCTCCCCTTCAGTTAAAGGGGTTCAGCTGCGATCTGCAAGAAGTTCAGTTAGGCCCACTGGACCACCAGGGAGATTTTCGGCCGGACCCGGGAGTATAATTGTTGGCCGAAAAATATCATGCCGACCCTGGCAGCGCGACCTCCCCTTTAAGGGCGACGCGCCACCCAGACATAGACAGGGTTCGGAAAGGGGGTCATGCCGGTCGGTAAGGGGTCAGTAAGGCATCGGCATGTGCCCGTCGCGGCGGGAAAACGGGCAGAGTTTAAACCCGTTCTCGCCGCTCCTGGCCTGGGGACAATTTCGGTCGGGTCGGCCGATCCGTCTGCCCCCGGTCGGGAAGGCCTCTCCGCTCCATTCCCGCCTCTTAGAGGCAGTAATGGAGCTTATGGAGGGGGGACAACTTTAGCCCCGATGACTCTATGACATTTATCTGCATTATAACACCATTATGGAGCTATAAATATAATAGGCGAGACTTTCCACTACCCATTGCTGGGCTAATGCCCATATATCGCCCAAAAGACCTGCTATCGCCCATTTTGACTCAAAAGTGGAAAGTTGGGCCAGCACATCGCCAGAAAATTGATGTCCCAACTTTCGGCTCACATCGCCGAGGTGATCGCTGAGGTGATCGCCCACACATCGCCCAGCCCAACTTTCGGCACATCGCTGGCACATTGCCGGGCTGATTGCTCGCTGAGAACATCGCTGGAGAATAGTTGCTTTTCCCTGACCTTCCTCATAGAGCTCGGCACTACGGACGGCATTTTGAACGTCGCAGGAAGAGAGGAGGCTGCTTAAACATAGAAACATAGAAATTAGATGCAGGAGCAGACCATTCGGTCCTTCGAGCCTGCACCACCATTCAATAAGATCATGGCTGATCATTCAACCTCAGTACCCCTTTCCTACTTTCTCTCCATACCCCTTGATCCCTTTGGCCATAAGGGCCATATCCAATTCCCTTTTGAATATATCTAACAAACTGGCCTCAACAACTTTCTGCGGTAAAGAATTCCACAGGTTAACCACTCTCTGAGTGAAGAAGTTTCTCCTCATCTTGGTCCTAAATGGCTTACCCCTTATTCTTAGATTGTGACCCCTGGTTCTGGAACTCCCCAACATTGGGAACATTCTTCCTGCCTCTAACCTGTCCAATCCCGTCAGAATTTTATATGTTTCTATGAGATCCCCTCTCATTCTTCTAAACTCCAGTGGATACAAGCCCAGTTGATCCAGTCTCTCCTCATATGTCAGTCCTGTCATCCCAGGAATCAATCTGGTGAACCTTCGCTGTACTCCCTCAATAGCAAGAATGTTCTTCCTCAGATTAGGAGACCAAAACTGAACACAATATTCCAGGTGTGGCCTCACCAAGGCTCTGTACAACTGCAGTAAAACCTCCCTGCTTCTATACTCAAATCCTCTAGCTATGAAGGCCAACATGCCATTTGCCTTCTTCACCGCCTGCTGTACCTGCATGCCAAACTTCAATTATTGATGTACCATGACATCCAGGTCTCGTTGCACCTCCCCTTTTCCTAATCTGTCACCATTCAGATAATATTCTGTCTTCCTGTTTTTGCCACCAAAGTGGATAACCTCACATTTATCCACATTATACTGCATCTGCCATGCATTTGTCCACTCACCTAACCTGTCCAAGTCACCCTGCAGCCTCTTAGCATCCCCCTCACAGCTCACACCGCCACCCAGCTTAGTGTCATCTGCAAACTTGGAGATATTACATTCAATTACTTCATCTAAATCATTGATGTATATTGTAAATAGCTGGGGTCCCAGCACTGAACCCTGCGGCACCCCACTGGTCACTGTCTGCCATTCTGAAAAGGACCCGTTTATTCCAACTCTCTGCTTCCTGTCTGCCAACCAGTTCTCTATCCACGTCAATACATTACCCCTAATACCATGTGCTTTAATTTTGCACACTAATCTCTTGTGTGGGACCTTGTCAAAAGCCTTTTGAAAGTCCAAATACACCACATCCACTGGTTCGCCCTTGTCCACTCTACTAGTTACATCCTCAAAAAATCCTAGAAGATTTGTCAAACATAATTTCTCTTTCATAAATCCACGCTTGCCAATCTTGTCACCGCTTTCCAAATGCGCTGCTATTTCATTTTAAACAGGGGATTAGATAGGTTGTGAATTATTTAAAGGCCTTTTAAAGGTAGATCCACTCACAATTATATGTTTTATTATATTTATATTAATAAGTGATGTTTCATCCTTACTTTGTCTGGCCTAGCCATTGTTTTACAACAGTTGCATTCATGTTTTACTAAAACGTACTTTATTAGAAGACACTGCACAACAATTGTAAAGTGAAGGAAAATTGTTTTAATAAAATAACAGCTCTTGAACTTTATTTTTAAATAACAGGCACAAAAACACCCTCCCCTCCTCCCCACCCACACCCCAACAGTGAAACAACAAAAAAACACCAACAATAATAATGTGAACAATATGTACAGTATAAATAAGATTGCACTCCCCTCCCTACCTGCGGCCACGTTTCCCTCCAGATCCTGGACCCCCCAGTCTCCTTACCTCACCCACCTATTTTGGTCCCCGGGTACTGCTACAAAGCTGGCGTGCAGTGGGCAACGGCAAGACTTCCTGCTGTGGTGGGGGATATGGTGGCACGATTGCCTGTTGAGGGGCTGTTGGAGGGGAAGACAAATCAGGGGCATCGCCTTCCGAGTCAGGAGTTGGTGCTTCCTCCGGACTCGCCTGTGTGCTGGTGCTTGTGGTCACGGGACCTTGGGGTGCAGCGCTGTGTGCCGCCAAGAACGCATGCCGCAATGCATGGGTGGAGGCGGTGTTTTCACATATCTCGTGGATCATCTGCTGCGTCGCCTCCGCTTGGCGAGCAGACACCCGGGAGAATTCCTCCATGAACCCCACAAACACCTGGAGCTGCTCGCAATTGATCGCGGCAGACTCCTCGCACAGTCATGCCAGGCTCTCTACGCAATCATCCAGGTTAGGTCTTTGCTCAAGCCGCTGACCCGGCCTCCGTGGGGTTTGCGACAGCACCAATGTGTGCCTTGGCGTCGCCAACTGCATGCCGCTTGTTGCCGCTATCTCTTCGGTGGAAATCAACGCCGTAGCCGCAGGTTCAACCGACAGAGGGATGCAAGGGCATCCTCCTCTGTCTCCAAGTATTCCTCCTCCTCTGGCTCAGTGGTCTCCTCTTCACCACCTGTGGTGAATGACACATGCAGTGGGGTAGGTGCATGTGAAGGTGTGTCCTCCATTGGCACCTCTGGAGCTGGGAGTCCTGGAAAACACTAATGAGCTTATTAGAACAGAAGAGATTGTTGCGCCTCGCTGGCATACGTAGGAGGAACAGCACTACTCCAATAAATGTGAGCGAGAGGTGGTACACATTAATACATCATATGGTAGTACATATGGTGGTACATCTATGTGGAATTCACTGCGCCAGAGAGCTGTGGAGGCTGGATCAGTCACAGATAGACAGAATGATAAGGGAGCAAGGGTTTATGGGGTGCGGACAGAGAAGGGGACAGATGGCCAGATGGCCTGCCTTTATGTTCTTATGTTGTCAACCTGAGAGTAGCTCAGAGTAGCACAGAGGCTGCATGCATGACATGACATCATTCGTCTATTCTATTATCATGAAATGATGTTGCATTACTTGAACACTGCTTGACACATTACTCACGTGACCCATGGGAGGGTCCGGCAACACCACGGGTGGTGACCGCTCGACTGTGGGCCCCCACTAGTGCTGCAGCACGTTCCTCAAGGCCAGTCAGTGTCTGTATTACAGCAGGGCCTCCTCCAGTGCGCCTCTGCTGTGCCCGATTATGAGATATCTTCCTCTGCAAACGTGAAAAGAGCATTGCATAAATTACTTGACTAGGTTATATCATTTATAGACAAGTTTCCAACGTTATATGCTATTAGGGTTTGTGTCCACAATTGATGCACGGTTATAACAAAGATCGGTGTGTTTAGGAACTAATGCTTGACACAAACATCTCTCTCGAATACAATCTACATTGAGCTCGGCAATGACCGTAGCTAATGTCCAAAATTGTCCCAGGCCAGACAGTAAGTAAAGGCAGCTCTCCCCCAGTCCATGTTGGGTCCCTGTGTAAGTGACAGCAAACAGAGAGACTCAAAAAGGGGAGAGATTCATAGCCATGTCCAGTGTTTAGCGGGGATGATATATCTTATATATGTTAGAATAACAAGCTTACATTCAATCCAGGAGATTGACTATTATAATTAAAATTATACTTAGAATTTGTATCATTACAATATAAAATAGTACTTACTCTTGCTGAAGCCACAAGGCTGTTCCAGCGCTTGCAGCACTGGTCAGATCCCCTGGCTTTGTGGGACGCAGGCGAGAAGACAGCAGCGATCTTGTTCCAGATTTGACGGTACACCCGTGGTGCTGGTTTCCTATCATGCTCCCCCCCCCCCGTTCAACTAGACCCACCGGGAGTGGACCTCCGTGACGAGGGCCTCGTTGGCCTCATCCAAAAAGGGTTTGGACCTCTTCCTCCCCATCTGCACATCGCTAACACTTTCATCACTGTCAGACATATTCTTTACCTCTCTCTTATCTCTCTCTCTTTTCTCTCTCCTCTCTATCACTGCCTTCCTCCTCTCTCTATCTTCTCTCGATCTCTCCCCCCCCTTCTGCGCATGTGTGTATGACCCCTGACCTCCCGAAACATGGGAAAACATGTCCACCAAAAAAAAACATGCATGCGCAGAAGCCTGTTGCTAGGGAAGCTTTTGCCTTCACCACCGCTGTGCGATCGCTGGACGATGTCACATCGCTGGGCTATTGCTGAGCTGAAAGTCGTGATCCAAAAAATAGGCAATGGTCCAGCGATCATGAAGGTTGCAACATCGCTAAGGCTGGAACATCGGCCATTTTTTGGGCCCTAGCGAGCAAAGTGGAAAGTCTAGCTCAATGCCTTTAATACAGAAAAATGTCACGTGGTGCTTCACAGAGAGAATAAAATACACATGGACCACAAATGGTGGAGTTAAGAGAGCTGATCAAAGGCATGGTCGATTAGATAGATCTTAAGATAATACTTAAAAAAAAAAGACTTGCATTTAAATACGGCCTTTCACATCCTCAGCATGCCCCAAAGTGCTTCACAGCCAATAAATTATGTTGAAATATAAACAAATATGGCACAAATTTGCACACAGCAAGTTCTCGCAAACAGCAATAAGATGAATGACCAGTTAATCTACTTTGGTGGTGTTGGTTGAGGGATGAATATCAGCCAGGACATTGGGAGAACTCCTCGTTCTTCTTCCAAAAAGACCTTTTGTGTCCACCTGATCAGGTCTCAGTGTAACACCACAACTGAGTGATGCTATTCCCTCAGTATCTGTATTGCACTAAAATGCCGTCCTAGATTATGTACTCAAGTTCTTTCAGAGGTGAGAAGGTTACAATGCAGCCAAGAGAAGATGTGAGACAAAAGGCTTTAGATAGTTGGTGAAAAAGAGAAATGAGTAGATCCATAGCAGGGCCAACGTTAAAGGAATGAAAAGCTCAGAATGGGGCATAAGAATTGTGGAAGCCATGGGAGTAGGGTGTGGTGAAATCATGGGGAGATTTAGAGATGAGGATGAAAATTAAAAAACTGATATGCTGTGTTGCAAAAATATTTATTTAGCCAATGCATGTTGGAGGGGCCATCTTTCACAAGGTTGATTCCAGCAATCAGGGGGTTGACTTATGGGGAAAGGTTGAGTAGGTTGGGCCTCTACTCATTGGAATTCAGAAGAATGAGAGGTGATCTTATCGAAACGTATAAGATTATGAGGGGGCTTGACAACGTTGATGCAGAGAGGATGTTTCCATTGATAGGGGAGACTAGAACTAGAGGGCATCATCTTAGAATAAGGGGCCGCCCATTTAAAATGGGGATGAGGAGAAATTTCTTCTCTCAGAGGGTTGTGGATCTGTGGAATTCGCTGCCTCAGAGAGCTGTGGAAGCTGGGACATTGAATAAATTTAAGACAGAAATAGACAGTTTCTTAAACCATAAGGGAATAAGGGGTTGTGGAGAACGGACAGGGAAGTGGACCTGAGTCCATGATCGGATCAGCCCTGATCGTATTAAATGGTGGAGCAGGCTCGAGGGGCCGTATGGCCTACTCCTGCTCCTATTTCTTATGTTCTTATGTTTTTGTACGTTGTATAATTGGGCACTTTGGAATGGATACTAATGTACGTGTGTGACAGAATATTTAAAAATTATTTGTTTACATTCACAGTGGCAGATTTGCATTTGCTAAGGTGACAAAGGATTTTTGTGTGTGTTTCTTTCTACTGCTGTCTCTCTGCATATATATAATTGATATGTATGCCTACTGATATCTGCAATGCAGGTGTACGATGTGTGTGGACTGTGAAACTGTTCAAATGAAGGGTGAGGTGGAAGGAAAGTGTTGGTTTTTAAAACACTTAAGGGAGTCAAGGGTTACGGGGAATGGCTGGAGAAGTGGAGTTGAGGCCAGGTCCAGATCAGCCATGATCTTATTGAATGACGGAGCAGGCTCGAGGAGCCAAATGGCCTGCTCCTGCTCCTATTTCTTATGTTATGTTCTTATGAATATTCCAGGATAACATTCATGATTATAGTTGCTCCGATGTTAAATTGATATCAGTGCTGATATTTTGGCCCTGGTGCAGTATCGGAGCCTACTGCTCAACAACAGCACACTGAGCTGATTCCGGAGATGAGGAGTTTGACTTATGAAGATAGGTTGAGTAGGTTGGGCCTCTATTCATTGCAGTTCAGAAGAATGAGAGGTGATCTTATCAAAACATATAATATAATGAGAGGGCGGGACAAGGTGGATGCAGAGAGTATGTTTCCATTCGTGGGGGACACTAAAACTAGGGGCATAGTCTCAGAATAAGGGGCTGCCCATTTAAAACAGACGAGGAGGAATTTCTTCTCTCAGAAGGTTGTAAATCTGTGAAATTCTCTGCTTCAGAGAGCTATGGAGGCTGGGTCTTTGAATATATTTAAGGCGGGGATAGACAGATTTTTGAGCGATAAGGGAATAACGGGTTATAGGGAGCGGGCAGGGAAGTGGAGCTGAGTCCATGATCAGATCAGCCATGATCTTAGTAAATGGCGGAGCAAGCTTGAGGGGCCAAATGGCCTACTCCTGCTCCTATTTCTTGTGTTCTTGTGAGCTGACCCTTCAGAACTTTCTCAAAGTAATGATCCACAACACCTCGTGTGAATTGGGCCTTGTGAAGGAGCTCATCTAATGGGAGTCGGGGACCTTTTATAAAGGCCCAAAATGTATTTTTAACAGTGGGTAGCCTTTGGCCAAGTTGTATACTGGCATATCGAGCATCCCTGGTTGTAATCGCTCCACCATTGGTGGCTGTGCTTTCAACTGCCTTGGCCCTAAGTTCTGGAATTCCCTCTCTAAATGCCTTCAACTCTACCTATCTCTCCTCATTTAAGATGCTCCTTAAAACCTACCTCTTTGACCAAGCTTTTGGTCATCTGTCCTGATATCTAAGTCTGTGGCTTGATGTCAAATTTTGACTGATATCGTTCTAGTTAAGCGCCTTAGGCCACTTTGCTACTTTAAAGGTGCTATACAAATGCAAGTTGTTGTTGTTGAACGTGGGAGAAACAAAATGAGATAAACCCAATGGGGAGGCTTGAGACAGAGTCTGTGGGTAAGAGGCAGAGCAGTGCAGCATCTAACTCACTTGGGAGGCGACTTTAACCCTACCTACCTGGCGCAAACTGGCGGGCAGGCAGTTCAAATGACACAAGGTTACCTGCCCTGGAGCCACCAGGAGCTGACAGAGTTGTACTTTAACCCGCTCTCCTGAGCAGGCGGGAAGCATACCCACCCAAAGCCGGAGGGGTCCTTTTTAACATAGGCATGTTGGGACCCGATAATATCAATGGGACCATTTGCAATTTTTACAAAGAGGCCTGAGCAGGAAACGGCAGTGAGTTTCCTACTGGGCCTACCCAGTGCAGCTGAGCCAGAAGGGGCTTGGAAAGGTGAGTTTAACACTTCAAAAGTGGGGCTAAGAGGAGAAGGAGTGCCTCCCCTGCCATGATGTCTCTCCTCGGCCCCCGCCCCCACCAATTGTGGGGATGGGTGCAAAGTTGGGGCTGGTGGCATTTTAATGAGCCCGGGGAGTTATAATTCCCCGTGCCTAGTCATTGCTGCAGTGGGTAAGTTTTGAACTGACACTAACACTCACCCATCGAAATCTGGCCTCCAGTTAAAATCGGGGCTCCTGTTTGCTGGATGTTGAAGTGGAAGTGTTGCTGCACCAGGCCAATGTGAGTCACTCCAGGGGCATCTCTCCCAGGATGGCAGTGCATTCATCATCATCATAGGCAGTCCCTTAAATCGAGGAAGATTTGCTGCCACTCTAAAAGTGAGTTCTTAGGTGACTGTACAGTCCAATATGGGAATTACAGTCTCTGTCACAGGTGGGACAGACAGTGGTTGAAGGAAAGGGTGGGTGGGGAGTCTGGTTTGTCACACGCACCTTCCGCTGCCTGCGTTACATCTGCATTACATCTGGTAGGACATGTTACAGAGGGTCAACAATGTCTATACTACCCGTAAGACCTGAGAACAGATGCGGAAGAAGATGGCACACTTTAAGGAGTCTGACCTGGTAAGACTACCCAACACTACAATGTCTTTCATAGACAGAATAAGACTGCATGTCATTCACATTTACTGCACATCCATGCCAAGCCCTCAGACAATTCTACACCTCTACCTTTTACATCTAACGCATACCTATAATTCAACAGGCCATACATAGCTGAGAAGGGCACATATTTAAGTTGCAACTTACCACTGAAAGCCTTGCCACATTCATATCTTCTAAGGGCTTAACATATCAAATCATTGTAACACAACCTAACTGCAGGATGTATAGTCACTTACGGACACCAGAAGGCATGCAGGATGGACGTATTTCTGCCATTTTATGCGCTCCTTCAAATTAATGGGGTTATTGCGCTCTCTTACACAAAATGCAAATGCTAGAAAATCACGGCTGTAAGGAATTGGGCACACGGACGTTAGGCCTGTTCATTCAATTTTCTGATACCTCTGCACCTGTTCTACGTCTACACAACCAATGTACCTTATGGGAAAGTATATTGAATCATTGCTTAACGTTAGCTATTAAAATGATAGTAATGATATACTTTATTTTCTCGTGAGGCCCAATTGTCTGAACGCATGTGGCTAGCATGGAGTGTCGCCCAATGAGAGCTCCTATAGAGAAATTGGTTTACCCGCAATTTTCCATCCTTGAATTTTAAATTATCAAAAAAGAATGTGGGGAACGCGGCCATAATTTCCTGACGTGTTCCTGGCGAGGAAAGGTGCGAGCTCCACACGTTCGGAAAATGAGTGCTGGGCTGCCGTTTTCACAAGCATCATCCACTTCCACAGTGGTTGAGGTGCTGTGGAATTAATTGATTTTATTGGTTTTGCTATCATACACAACATTTGTATTTATTTTTATCTCAATTTTATGTTTGAAAAATGACTTGAAATATTGCACTGGAAAAGCAGTTCATTTCAGTTGTGTTACCGCAGTTAGATAAAAATGAATCAGAAAATCACTACTTTTTAATTCTAATGAAGCTCCATGTACTGTGAAAGCTGCTAATTGCCACTAATTTTATATCATGAAATATGTATTGTTAGCTCGGTGCCATGAATTTTAATTTCATGGAAAAGTGTGAATTTCCATGATTCTGTCAACAACTAGTTTAAGAATATCCACTTAATTTTTTCAGCATTTTACCCTGGTTAACTTTGTTGCAGTGCATTTTACTGATATGATATTTTCAGGAACTACATAGTGAGGATGTTAGCATAATTGTGTGTATTTGAATAGTGTGATATACTGGAGGATGAGCAATATAATGCCTAGATGCACTTTCTGTTACAGTTGCTGTGGAACTGCTGCTGTTTTTGGTGTTGTGCGTGTCTGACATAGAAACATAGAAAATAGGTGCAGGAGTAGGCCATTCGGCCCTTCGAGCCTGCACCACCATTCAATAAGATCATGGCTGATCATTCACCTCAGTACCCCGTTCCTGCTTTCTCTCCATACCCCTTGATCCCTTTAGCCATAAGGGCCATATCTAACTCCCTCTTGAATATATCTAATGAACTCACATCAACAACTCTCTGCGGTAGGGAATTCCACAGGTTAAAAACTCTCTGAGTGAAGACGTTTCTCCTCATCTCAGTCCTAAATGGCTTACCCCTTATCCTTAGACTATGTCTCCTGGTTCTGGACTTCCCCAACATCGGGCACATTCTTCCTGCATCTAACCTGTCCAGTCCCGTCAGAATTTTATATATTTCTATGAGATCCCCTCTCATCCTTCTAAACTCCAGTGAATACAGGCCCAGTCGATCCAGTCTCTCCTCATATGTCAGTCCTGCCATCCCGGGAATCAGTCTGACGTATAACAAGCTGGCACCATTTTATAAAGCACTGTCGGTTCGTTTAAATAAAGTGTTGGTGCTCCTTGCACACAGCTCACACAGGGCTCAGGGGCAAGTTATCTTGTGCCTGTTACTGAAGACGGGGAGAATTATCTGGAGAAAAGGACACAGTCAGACATGCTCCATTGAGTGACGCAGCTTTGGGGGCCCTGGTGCAAGAGGTCCTTTTTGGAACTGAAGACCACTCACCAGTGAAGGAGAGGGCTAGAGAGAACGAGAAGGGTTGGTGCTATGTGACAGGGACTGTGGTTCTCGTATTGGACTGTTCAGCCACCTAAGGACTCATTTTAAGAGTGGAAACAAGTCTTCCTCGATTCCGAGGGACTGCCTATGATGATAATATGATTTGTCCACTAAATCTGGGAGCTGGTGAGGGATGAAATATCCGGGTCTCGGAAAGGTTGCCAAGGTAAGTGTCGTTACATTTTGTTTCATGTTGCAATGTCACCCCACAGTTAACAATACTTCACTGCAATCTTGGTGAAACATCGCAGAGGGAGAATGCAGAACACTCTGGTAACTGTTCCTGTACTTTCGAAGCGCAAAGGCATGCCCATGTCTTACTGGAGCAGTCTGTAGTGGAGCCATCGCGATGCATTTGGACTACGGCCCATGAAGTAAGTCAAGCAACAAACATTGAGCGTGCCGTGCTGTTTGTGCACACACTCATGCAAGGTGGTTGTGGGTCTGGGCACTTGGGTGACACACATTTTCTGTCATATTCTTAGACCAACATATGCGCCTTTTATATCTGGTTATAGGAGGAAGTGCCAGCAAATGCTGAGCATGTGTTAGGGTGGGTCACCTAAGCTGTGACCCGTGACTCGGGAAGAGAATCCTGGAGGTTCCGTGCATGGAGCCAATAGAAGGAGTGAGGGATGGTCATATTGGAGGTCTCCCCCAACAATGGGTTGCTATCATGTTTTATTTATAGTTCCTAGTGTCCCGATTCAATCAATCATGAACTTATTGAAACATGGGTATACTGTGATCTGCAGCAACATAGCACGTAACATCTTGGCATCCCTTCTGTATTTGAAGTGGTGTCATACCGGCAGCATTGTAACATCTGTTTTGCTTCTGATCCGACAGGCTCCTCTGACAAGTAAACCCAGCCAAGTGAGCTCTGGCACCAGCACTTCAAAGTGCATCACTCACTCCTTGCATGCTAAATTCCAGCTCCAATACCCCTTTGCAGGCCAATGTTGTGAGCAGACTTTGGCCAGTTTGTATTGGAGGAGTCTCTCTGATCTGGCACATGCTGATGCTATGCTCCACAAAGACCTGGATGCGTGCTTTGCTGAGTCTCTCCCCAAGTCTTGTCGCTGTATTTCTCAAAGAGATCATTATCTAAGGCGGCGATGGATAGCCTTTTGTCCTTTAGCAGCCATCCATCCAGCTTCCTGGTTTTACTAATAATAGTGGTGCCTTCAAATGCCACAAAATTAATGAACCGTGAGAGCTACGAGGATATGAAGCTTTAATATGCATGATTCTCTTCCTATTAAGAAAGAAAGACTTGCATTTGTATAGCGCCTTTCACATCCCAAAGCGCTTTACAGCCAATCAAGTTTTTTTTTTTTGAAGTGTAATCACTGTTGTGATGCAGGAAACATGGCAGCCAAATTTGGCACAGCAAGCTCCCACAAACAACAATGTGAGAATGACAAGATAATCTGCTATAGTGATGTTGATTGAGGGTTAAATATTGGCCAGGACACAAGGGATAACTCTCCTGCTCTTCTTCGAAATAGTGCCATGGAATCTTTTACATCCAACTGTGAGAGCAGACGAAGTCTCGGTTTAACATCTCATCCAAAAGACGGCACCTCTGTCAGCCTAGATTTTTGTGCTCAGGTCTCAAAAGTGGGACTTGAACCCACAACTTTCTGACTCGGAGGCGAGGGTGCTATGAACTGAGCCACACATTAGCGTCACAAAAATGAAATGGAACCCTGTCTCCTCATGAAAGGAGCATTAATGGAACTCGGGCCCCATAGGGACATGCAAGTGTCATCAAAATAATTCCCCGGACTTTGGGGAACCCAGCCAAGTTTAGTTTGTTGTTTTCCACAGGGAAGTTAATGAAATAACCCACCTGAGAAAGCATGGCCTCTGTACTTGTATGAAGCATGCTGAATTGCAGGCTGGGAATTTGACACCTATCTCCAACAGTTGCTTGGAACAACCCCCAGAGCAACCCGCTTGACAGCCACTGATCAGGACATCCCTGATATGGAAATGGGTTCCAGGTCTGGCTGCAGGAGATGACGTAGCTCCATCATGGCCTTCTTTCAGCATCGTACCCTCTTGAGGCACATTCGCTCAGTCATAAACAAATAGCTTTGCATTGTCTGTTATAAATGGGAGGAGGGGTTATCTTAAGGATGAGTCCTTATTGATTGCTTGTGGTGAAAATAAACCTGCCTTTCATGTCTCCACTGACCTTCCACTTATTCCTCCGAAAGCTGTAGGTGCAGAGAGATGCCCAGTGAGATAGCCATGCTTACTATTTAGACAGCACAAAAGCCTAACATCTACCGATGGAAGATGGTGAGCAGCTTTAAAATGCTGGGAATATGTATGGCATATCAAACAAAGACAAAAATAGTACCAAGGAGTGAAATCTCGAGTCAAACTACAGCTCCTTCTTATAGCTACCAAGCTGAATGTTATTTAAGAAAAGAGACTTAACATGGCTGAAGGGTTGAAACAAGCAGAGCCTGTTTTAAATAAGCATTTATGACTGTAGCGCTAGTCAGACATTGAGAGCGCACCATGGAGCCAGGACTTCATTATCATTTTCTTGGGGGCTGGTGCTGCCCCTTTGTGCCACAAGCACTTCCCTGCTGTATTATTGTGCGCTGTGCATACCGGGCCTGCAGTAGGTCTCAGGGCTCTGTGACAGGTAATACAGGCTACCCGCAGCCAATGCAATATAATGCTACATGTACCAACAGGGCATTATCGGCACCTCGATAGATAATACAGTGTAAATACGTAATGAAGATATTTAGTAATAAATCATGTCTGTAAGTTAATGGATGTCATTAGCAGGACATCGATTTCCAGTGAACATGAAATCCGACATGAACTAACAACCCTTCTTGCTACTTACAGACAGGATAATGTGCCTTGGTAATGGGGAAAGCTCAGTTTGGTTCTTAATTTCTATTTTGACTTAATTAGAGTTGTAAGCCCTGTCAAAGCCAGGGTTCCCGAAAGGGCAAGGCATGTAGATGGCACCCATCTGACTGTTGGGCTTGGCCATCACCACATGACAGGCAAGGTGCATTGCTGTTCTCTGGAGAGAGTGCCAAATAGGACAACCTTCCTCCATCTACACCAGTAGGTCGGATGCTCAGCTACTCTATCACCTCCCATGGGACTCGGGGGGTGACTTTCCTCAGGACGCATAGATCTAGGCTGACAGTCCAGTGCCTTACTGAGGGAGCACTACACTGTTGGAGGTGGCGTCTTTCGGATGAGACGTTAAACCGAGGCCCAGTCTGCTCTCTCAAGTGGACGTAAAAGATCCCTTGGCACTATTTCGAAGAAAAGCAGTGGAGTTATCTCTGGTGTCCAGTTCAATATTTATCCCTCAATCAACATAACAAAAACAGATTATCTGGTCATTATCACATTTCTGTTTGTGGGAGTTAGCTGTGCGCAAGTTGGCTGCTGTGTTTCCCACATGACAACAGTGACTACACTTCAAAAAACATACTTCATTGGCTGTAAAGCGCTTTGAGACCTCCGATGGCCGTGAATGGCGCTATATAAATGCAAGTCTTTCTTTCTTTCAGGGGGATTCTCCTGCTCGGCTGCCGTAGTTTCAGCAGAAGTTTGCTGGAAACCTGACGCCCTACAGTAAGAATAATGCTCTGATAATTATATCGTTATACAATTCACATTTTCATTCTCTTATCCTTATAAAAGCCATCTGGTAATTGTTCATCAATCAATGTACAATAAGTACACTAGTCCAAGCTCTTAAAGCAGCTCTTAACTGTTGTATTATTAAACATATAAATCAGTACAATTTTGTACAATGGTATGCTTTATAGGATTGATTTTGCAATCCTAGTGAAGTAGTACCAGTAATGCTAGCACAAAGCTAATCAAAAGCATATTGAGCTGACTACCTGCAATTCACCCATGTCAGTTCAGTGTGGGGATATTACTATAAGGTCTCAGTTCAGCTTTGGTCTCGTGCTAGGAGCCTAATGATGAACTTGAGAAATCTGGCAAACAGCTCAAATTTAAAGCAATGCGCCTACTTAAAGGTAAATGGACACATATGGGGCAAATAATTAAAAGGTTCAAAATAGATTTCAAGTATTTGTTAGCCTTTGCTATTGTAGAGGGGTGGGGGGGGGGCGTGGTGGTGGGGAGGGGGGGGAGTGGGGTGGGGGGTAAAAGGGCCAGCCAAAATTGAAGTGAGTGAAAAACATGTGTAGGCACAAAATGGAGCCTGTATGTAGGTGATGGAGCGGTGCAGCACCCAGTCCCCTGTATGATGGTTGACTATCTGGATATTCCTGTTGTATGAGCAGTGTGGGGAGTTGGCAACTTGGCTCAGAAGTCTACCTGCAGGAGTTGAGGACAGAAATGGAGAAAACGTCACACCTTAAGGAATGTGGCATGGTAAGACTGCTGAATAGTGCTATTTATCAGGTCAAAAATCCAAGATTTTGCCACAAAGTATTGCCTATCAACTTGTTCCACATTTACTGTTCATCCCTAGTAAGCACTCACCTAACCTTCCAACCCTTTCATTGCATCTTGCGCATACCTATATTTCAGCTAAGGACACTTTCAAGATGTAATGGACAATTGATAGCCTTGCCATTTTTTTTCCAAGGATTTCACAGATCTAATCATTGCAGCACATGATGTTACCCACTGACACACAGGTTGGCCTCCAGCCTTGGTGTATGTCTGCCACTAAGCATGTGCTCCTTCAACTTCCAACTCAAAACTACTACACAGCTTGCACAACAAGATGGCACATGATTCAAGGAAACAAATCATGGAGAACATCGCACACAACTCACAGACACTTGTCTGCCTTAGAGAAGGTCACCCTGGCATATCAAAGCATGGTGGGAAGAGGGAAGCAACAAGCCTTCACCAGGCTCATTTTAGTACCATCTTATTCTTATTTCTTGTCCCACTTACTATCATGCAGCATGGATTTATATAGCGCCTTTCACAACTACCAGATGTCTCAAAGCGCTTTACAGCCAATGAAGTACTTTTGGAGTGTAGTCACAGTTGTAATGTGGGAAATGCGGCAGTCAATTTGCGCACAAGCAAGCTCCCACAAATAGCAATGTGATAATGAACAGATAATTTGTGTTTTTGTTGTGTTGATTGAGGGATAAATATTGGCCAGGACACCGGGATAACTCCCGAAATAGTGCCTTGGGATCTTTTAAGTCCGCTTGAGAGAGCAGATAGAGCCTTGGTTTAACATCTCATCCGAAAGACGACATCTTCGATGTAACCTCACTTTTGAAAAAAGGAGGGAGCGAGAAAACGGAATTATAAACCGGTCAGCCTGACATCGGTAGTGGGTAAAATGATGGAATCAATTATTAAGGATATCATAGCAGCGCATTTGGAAAGAGGTGACATGATAGGTCCAAGTCAGCATGGATTTGTGAAAGGGAAATCATGCTTGACAAATCTTCTGGAATTTTTTGAGGATGTTTCCAGTAGAATGGACAAGGAAGAACCAATTGATGTGGTATATTTGGACTTTCAGAAGGCTTTCGACAAGGTCCCACACAAGAGATTAATGTGAAAAATTAAAGCACATGGGATTGGGGATAGTGTGCTGACGTGGATTGAGAACTGGTTGGCAGACAGGAAGCAAAGAATAGGAGTAAATGGATACTTTTCAGAATGGCAGGCAGTGACTAGTGGGGTACCGCAAGGTTCAGTGCTGGGGCCCCAGCTGTTTACATTGTACATTAATGATTTAGACGAGGGGATTAAATGTAGTATCTCCAAATTTGCGGATGACACTAAGTTGGGTGGCAGTGTGAGCTGCGAGGAGGATGCTATGAGGCTGCAGAGTGACTTGGATGGGTTAGGTGAGTGGACAAATGCATGGCAGATGAAGTATAATGTGGATAAATGTGAGGTTATCCACTTTGGTGGTAAAAACAGAGAGACAGGCTATTATCTGAATGGTGACAGATTAGGAAAAGGGGAGGTGCAATGAGACCTGGGTGTCATGGTACATCAGTCATTGAAGGTTGGCATGCAGGTACAGCAGGCGGTTAAGAAAGCAAATGGCATGTTGGCCTTCATAGCGAGGAGATTTGAGTACAGGGGCAGGGAGGTGTTACTGCAGTTGTACAGGGCCTTGGTGAGGCCACACCTGGAGTATTGTGTACAGTTTTGGTCTCCTAAGGAAGGGCGCTCTTACTATTGAGGGAGTGCAGCGAAGGTTCACCAGACTGATTCCCGGGATGGCGGGACTGACCTATCAAGAAAGACTGGATCAACTGGGCTTGTATTCACTGGAGTTCAGACGAATGAGAGGGGATCTCATAGAAACGTTTAAAATTCTGACTGGTTTAGACAGGGTAAATGCAGGAAGAATGTTCCCAATGTTGGGGAAGTCCAGAACCAGGGGTCACAGCCTAAGGATAAGGGGTAAGCCATTTAGGACTGAGATGAGGAGAAACTTCTTCACCCAGAGAGTGGTGAACCTGTGGAATTCTCTACCACAGAAAGTTGTTGAGGCCAATTCATTAAATATATTCAAAAAGGAGTTAGATGTAGTCCTTACTACTAGGGGTATTGCGAGAAAGCAGGAATGGGTTACTGAAGTTACATGTTCAGCCATGAACTCATTGAATGGCAGTGCAGGCTTGAAGGGCCAAATGGCCTACTCCTGTACCTATTGTTTATGACAATGCAGCACTCCCTCAGCACTACACTAGAGTGTCAGCCTAGATTTCTTTGAACTCAAGTGGGACTTGGAACCAGAACCTTCTGACTCAGAAGCAAGAGTGCTACCCACTGAGCCACAGCTGACACAGTCAAAGAGAGCTCTGTTTGAAAGTTTGCCTGAGAGCCAGCATTTTAACACTTCTCCTATTTCTACCATTGTAGGTGTGGAAGATCCCTGTCATCAGCACACGGCACCCTGTGTCCCTCTCACTGAAAGTTGCAAGCATTTACCCAGCTACACAAATCTGTAAGTGAGTTTTAAGAGGTAGCTGGGGTAGAGTGCAGATGAGCAGGAACAATTGGTGGTGGCAGAGGAGGAGCAGGAACTGCTGGCCAGGTGGTCACAAGGCTGCTACCTGCAATACTTTGCACCCTTGGAATGCCTGCCACACGTAAAGGTTTTGTGGCATATTCATCTAATGCCTCCTTTTCACAGGAAATAAGATGAACATGTTGTCCATGCAAATAATGCCTCTATCACTTGTTTAATGCATCTGTGGACAATTCGACTGACTGATTTCTCATTTGTCGCCGGTGATGGCTTGGAGGGACCTGAGGCTAAAAGCACCACTTTTGGGCTTATCGCCCAAAAACGGGCATTATTTCCGGCATGAGTATTAAAAAAGGGTTTTCAGATCACCGACTTCTCGCCCATTCTCAAAACACCTCGTTTACATTTTTGAAAATGGCCGTTATCACGAGCGATATCAAATGGTCAGTAGCGTTAAATTTTTCTGACCTTCTGCCGTAAAGTGTGGCCGTCCTTAGCAATGGCATGGCAACGCTCGATTCCCGCGATTCAGGCGGTCAAGGGTCATCATGACATGCACAGAAGAGGAGACAGGCTGAGAGGGACTGAAAGTGTGTGTGGCTGTGGTGTGTGCTTGTCTGGCTGTTGTGGGAGGAACGACAGAGATTTACCAGCAGCAAAAAGCCTACTTAGCACCAAGAACATAGTTGGCACCAAATTTTTGTCCAACAAATAAGATATAACATGGAAGGGAAAGAGGAGGCCCTGGAGCTGGTAGTCAGGAACACTGGTGGCAGAGGGCTCCCAGTGGTCCCGTAGCACCGCACTGCACCCCAAGGTGCCGCACCCCCATTGCCAACCACACATGACAGCCAGCAGCAACATCTTGCTTATGGCTCGGAGCACGTTCCCACCTCACGACCGTCCTCTCCCGTATCTGTCCAAGCAGCACTTCGGCCGCCAGTCCCGCCCCCTGCCCCCAATGAAACATCGCCTGAGGACCTCCTTGGCCAGGCAGCTTGGAGTCAGGAGGGCAAGGGTAAGGGGTAGAGGTGGGGAGGAGAAGTGGTGTGGGACGGGGGGGCGGGGGGGGGTGGGAAGGGTTGGTGTGTACAGAAATATTGATGATTTCAGACTAATGTTCAGTTTAAATGTTTTTTATTTAACAAAACCTTGTAGCACATTGGCTCAGATAGCTGCACCATTACACGCTGGTGATTCCTTAACATCAAAGGGTATAATCACACTTAACTTCAATCAACTTAAACTTTAACTGTCACCAAGGTGATGCCCACCATTGATGTATGACCTGCACACCCAGCAGTGTGTCAACCTTGTAAATAACACCAATGTTCTTTCAGGCAAAGTAATCATTGATGAGTTCCTGACGTAAGGCTCTTGCAGCTATCATGCCACCATGGGCCCTTTCATGCGGTCTACAGGGGAGCGGGGGCATGGCTTCAGCGTCAGCCTGATTGTGTGGGCCGATGTCAGCGTCCGCCTCCTCGTCTTCCTCTTCCTCTCTGGTGAGGTGGACTGTCAGACTCATCAGGCAATTCTTGTCCCCTCCTGATAGCCAAGTTGTGTAGCGTGGAGCACACCACCATGAATTGAGCTACCTGCTCAGGTTGGTATTGGAGCTCGCCTCCTGAGTGGTCCAGGCTTCAGCACTCCAATAGTTTTCTCCACAATGTTGCGAGTTGCTCTGTGGCTCTCGTTGTATCGCCTCTCGGCCTCGGTGTGGGTGTCATGCAGGGGTGTCATCAGCCAGGTAGCGAGGCCATATCCTTTGTCCCCATGCATCCAGCATTGACCTTGTGGCTCATTGTTAAACAAGTCAGATGCAGTGCTCTCACGCAGGATGTGAGTATCATGGATGCTGTCCGGAAAATAAGCATTCACTGCCAGTATAATTTGCTGGTGGTCGACAACCAGCTGGACATTCAGGGAGTGGAATCCCTTGCGGTTCCTGAAAACCTCAGCATCCTGAAAAGGTGCCCGCATCGTGATGGGCATACAGTGTATTGCTCCCTGCACCTTGGGGAAGTTTGCAATTCTGGAGAATCTCGAGCCCTCTCACTCTGTGCCTCCCTGATCATAGGGAAGCTGATCAAGTCCCTCCTGCGTGCATATAGGGCTTCAGTGACCTGTCTAATGCAGCGATATATGGCATGCTGAGACAGACCGCAAATGTCGCCAGCTGTGGCATGAAAAGAACCCGAGCGTAGAACGACAGTGCCGCGGTGACTTTGACCTCGACGGACAGTGCAGCACTGATGGTGCTGGCAGGCTGCAGATCTGCCCTTATCAGCTGGCATACCTCAGTGATAATCTCTTTGTGAAAGCGCAGTCTCCGAAGGCAGGTGGTATCAGGCAAGTCGAGGTAAGAATGCTTCTCCTTATACTTGCGGGAGGGTGTAACGTCTGGTCCTCCTCATCTGTCTGTCACTTCATACATTGGGCACATAATGCAGTGGAGCATTCCTTCGGCGATGTCGAGTCTGCTGCATGTATTTGGTCACCAAGAGAGGGTGAGAAAAGACAGGCCCCATTGCAGTAGCTCTCTGTTTTCCACCGATTGCTCACAAACAAGGAATGCCCGACGAACACACCTCTTCAATTCCAATTGGTCACAGTGTGGTCAAGATGTTTTTAGAGATGTTCACATCAACTCCAACGACCTGCAGTATACATCCGAACTCCGCCAAGGTTGAAGCACAGCAGCCTTTTAAAGGACGCGACATGTGATCTACAACATGGCGTCCATAACGCTGTGAGTCGTCCCGGTTAGTTCCACTTTTTGTGGGCTGTTTTTTTTGAGTGAGCGATATTGTGGGTGAAATGTGTGCGAGGTGGTGAAATTGACGATGGGCGATCTCCATGGCCGCTAGTTTGGGTAAATATGCTCTTTACGACAATAAACAGTGGCCGGGCGTTAATATTGAATCTCGGCGTTAATTCCATGCGGAAAGTAACGCTGGGCGATATTATGGGCGTTGAATTCGCCCATTCTGCTGATTCCATCCAAAAAAAGTGAGCAAGCGGTAATATTTTTTCTCGGCGTTAAGCACATGAGGAAAGTAACGCTCGCCGATAAGTTTCTGAAAAATGCCTGTGAATTTCTATTTTGTGCCAAAATGGGCGTTATACGTCATTTCAGCGGTAAAATGGATGTTAAGTGGGCATTAAGCATGCAAAAAAAGAGGAGGTTCTAGACCCTGGTCCCATAAAAATGTAATGTTGTACTGGCCTTCACACCACGGGAGAACTCTACCGTTGGCACACGTTGTCTACATTCCCCCAGCCCTACAACCCTCCGAGATCTCTGCGCTCCTCCAATTCTGGTCTCTTCCACATCCCCTACATTAATCGCTCTACCATTGGTGGATGTGAGTTCAGCTGCCGAGGTCCTAAGCTCTGGAATTCCCTCTCTAAACTTTTCCGGCTCCCTACCGCTCCTCCTTTAAGACGTTCTTAAAACCTACCATTTGACCAAGCTTTTAGTCATCTGTTCTAATATTTCCTTATGTGGCTCGGTGTCAAATTTTATTTTGCTAATGCTCCTGTGAAGCGCTTTGGGACGTTTTACTATGTTAAAGGCGCTATATAAATGCAAGTTGTTGTTACACCTTGGCTTTGAGGAGATGGTATAGCTCAGTTACAGCCTTCCTTTGTGAAGTGGAGATGACCACGATTGGTCTTATCTGCGATGCCCAGGTAGAGCTGTCTGGATCTTTAAATCTATGAGCTCAATTTTCCCCAAAGCTTTTCTTTGGCTTACTTGAAGAGTTACGCCCATTTTTTGGGGGGGGTCCCAAGTACATCAAAAATTTTTTTACTAAATTTCACTGTTGGATTTCTTCATTTTGGCGTGGCCTAACCTGTTCTTTAGTTTTGGGGGTGTGGAGCCTTGATCTGCATCAAAAAGACAGGGTTGCCACGGCAACCAGGGACACAATGCGAGCTAAGGCTGCAAAGTGAAACATACAGCCAGCTTGCAACACATTAAACCACATTGCATCAACTTAAAAACACATTAAAATATATTGCAGCATCTTGCCTCCAATTATTAAAGCCAGTCCTGCTCCCCACCCCTCGCCCTGGCCACAGGGTTTGCCGGTTTACTTGCCTAGCCCACCCTGAGCCCTTTGCCGGTGCCGGTCCAGCTCCAGCTCCAGTTCCCCCTGCACCACCCCCCCAGCCCTGAGTGCCTTGCCTGTCGGCTCCCCAGCTCCTAGCCCAGGCCGAAGGGCCTCCTCCCTCCCGGTCCCTGCACCTAACTACACCCGAAAGGCTTCCCTCCACCCCCTCTCCCTCCCCACACCTCTTTCCCCCCTGACCTCTCTCCCCACAGCCCCCCCCTATCTCTCTCTCACCCTGCCCCCCCCACCACCACTCTCTCCCCCTCTCTCTTACCTTTCCTGCTACTGTTGTCTGGGCATCTGCTGCACTTACCTGCACCGATACTCTTACCTGCGCCGATTTCTTTAACTCTCCAGAAGATTTTTCTGCAGAGGCCACACACACTGGCCTAAGCAGAACTGGAGTAACTCTCAGCTGGCCAAACTTGTCTAAATGGCCAGAATTGGCACGGTGGCTAAAAAAAATTTACCTAAAAAAATCGTAACTAACTGAGTTACGCTGGTGCAAATTGATTGGGGAAAGTGTGCTTTTTTAACTTAGGCCAAGAAAAGCGGCCTGCTCAAAAAAAATGACGCAAATCACTGGGGAAAATTGAGCCCCATATCTTGGGGTAAGGATGGGTGCATGCGCGGAACTAATGTGCAATTACACCTGTCTACCCTGTCTCCTTGTGAATTTGTCTTCCTTTTCAACAGTGCCATTGCAATGTGGAAAGAAATTCCCATCCCACACACCTTGGGCCCGAAATTCAGGCACACCAGAAAGCTGGTGCACCTATGAATTTTTACTTTTTTTTTACCGCCGTGTGTGATTGTAACGTCTGAAAGCTTGTAATGTTTGTAGCTCCACACTGTGGGTGCGGACGTACTGTGTACTGCAAGTGCAGGGTTAATAATAAACAGAACTCGGCAGATTTCCGGAGACGTCCGAGAAAGCTGCCTGCCATGTTAGGAAGCTGTGTGTGCTGTGCTCTGTGAATATATCACCGTGATGAGGTGGCCTTCCGATCGATTTTCTCCACTTTAAACATTTATCCCGTCGGACCGGAAGTCGATCATTAATGGGGGCGGAAGTGCAGCGGTAAGTCCTGCTGAGGGGCGGAGGTTGGGGTGGGACCGAGTCTCCGCCACTGTCACTCAGCGGCGGAGCGGAGATGACGTCACGATGCGTGTGCGTCACCATGCACTCCCCTTCACTTAAAGGGCAGATCGCCCAGCAATTTGAGACAGCGACCCACTGGGCCACCAGGGAGGGTTTTGGCCGGGCCAGCGGCCTGGCACCTAAGAGGGGCAATAATCGGTCGGCCGATCGGGAAGTCGGCTGGCAAAAATTAAAACATGGCGGCCGCGGCAGTGCGCCCTCCCCTTGACAAGCCGCCGCGCTGCCGTGCTGCATACACAGAGGACAAGGTGCACCGACAGAAAAAGTTGTCCGGGGCACCGCACCGTGGCTCGTGGATTTCTTAAAGTAAATTTGGGCCGATGACAATAGAGGTGTGGGTCAGCAGAGGTGCGCACTTTGATGACGTGTTTGTGGCGGTCGGCAGCAGTGGGGCGGAAGTGGAGATGGTCCGAAAGTCCCCAAAGCTGAATTTGGGTCATGGCGGCCACTCGATTCCGCCGCATAGTCGTCACAAAACGGCGGAACCGGGCCTTATCCGAACCCTGAATTTCGGCCCCCTTGTGTGCTGTCAGTGAAGTTACAATTACAGGCAAGACCTGGAGGAAAAAGTGTGGTGAATAAAAATCTTACAATGCGCAAAAAAAAAATCAAGTGTCAGGAAGTAATGTGCAAATGAAAATACAGATGAATTGATCTCATGTTAGCCAGCTCCAAAATACATGAACATTTCTTTCTGTGGGACTCTGCATGGAATGGGCTCCAAGAGCCAAAGAGACTTTCTCATTTGGATCTTTCTTGTATTCCTAAGTAGAGAATGCTTAAAATCAGTTTTACATTTAATATGAATGGAAGTAGTTGCAAACTATGATACATGCAATATTAAGCTTTTTGCTTGACAGGAAGAGTATGGTCCGTGGCCCTTCCAGTGCACACCTACTGTAACTGTAGTGTGAGTGAGCTGGAAATTCGGCCAGTACTCAGATTTGCCAGGTCTCGGCCTTATGCCAGGGATTCCCCAGGGCCGAGTAAAGGCCGAAGCCTCTGTTGCTCCATTAGCGAGTCAGTATGCATTGGCGTACTCGGCTGCTGATTGGTAGTCGTGGTAACCACCTCAGGGCCCAAGCCTGGATAGTGGCCTGGACCAATGTTCCCTTTAACAAGCGCAGCGCTCTTGGAGTTCCGCACAGCCAGTGAGACAGCTTTTAAATTGGAAAGAAACCTCGCATGTGTGGAATTTTGATTGGGCCGCACAGCCCATTAATGGAGCCCCTCGGCCCCAAACTAAATCACAGGGAACATCGGCTTGGACCCCTAAAAAAGAAGCAATGTTTTTGGACGCGACTGCTGCCAACGAACCAGAAGTAGTTGTGCATGTGCAGTTCCAGTGCCTTTTGTTTTGCTGTCGTCGAACTTCCCAAAGTGAAGAATGAAGAAGCAGATAAAACAAAATCTTGTTCATTTTGTAGTTTAATTTATTAATTGTGTGAATTGTAGAATTTATTCAGGTATGAGCCACTTGTTTGAAAGGGGATTGTGATGTGCCTTAGTTTTCTGATCAGCCATTTCTCCCAACAGCTCCTGTGTTGACAGCCCTGACAAGTGATAAAATAGTTAACTGTTTTTGAATTGACAATGGTGGGTGAAGAGCAAAGGGCGGTGATACTAAAGGTTGAGGAGGAACGAGAAGACTGGGTAATGGTGAGGTGACAGCAAACTCAGCTTTTCAACGCCTGTAGATTGTCGGAGGAAAGGAAGATTGAGGGAGAGAATGAGTTCCAGACTTTTAAGGTCCCAGAAAGTACAGATTAGTGCATGACAGAGATGATGCCAATTACTGAGCACTTAAAATAGTTTTCTGCCGAGCGAGATGATTGGGGGCTCTCAACTGCAGAGCTACATGAGCCATTGTGAACATAATTTTTTTAATTTGCCCGTTTTTAAAAAATTTGCGCAGCTTCCGGTTCGTTGTCAGGAGTCACTCCGCTTTTTAGATTTCACCCCCTTACAAAGGAACACAAGTCCCCACCATTTGCACGCTAATTAGGCGACTTTCCCTTACGCTTTAAGCATTGGCAGGGTCAGTGGCGATAGTCCCAGGTAGGCCGATCCCAACACTTACCCCGTGATGCACTCCTTCCCCATAATTGACTAAAATTAATATTAATGGCATTCACAATATTGTAATTCTTGCTATAACATGATTGTATTTTTAAAACAATATTATTGTATAATAAAAATTCATAATGTGACATTCTTGTATCTTCAGCCAGATGAACCAATGCTTATCTGGTTTGTACACTCATCAAATCTTTTTGTACTCCAAAGCTCCCTGTAGTATATCCTCCATGTACTGTGAAATTTGAAACATTTAGCAGTTTCTGAAGCATGTTGCAGCCGGAGATCAACTGTTTAATAATATTTGCAGTTGCTCAGAGTTACACGTGCTCCATATGATGGCAGTGTTGAAACATGCAACCAGCTCAATGAAAAGGCCTAAATTGAAGGAGCTTCAGACTTTAGTGAGACCAGTTTCACATGGCTGTGGTGGGAGATTAAAGGGGCAGGTGACGTCTCAAAAAAAATATATATTTGGGAAATCTTGGGGGAGAAATTGGACATTCATATGCATGTTTTGCGGTATGAAATCGGTGCAAATGGTGTTCAAAATTGAGTTGCAATCTCCCGCGCCTGATTGACCCCGGAAAATTGAATCAGGTAACTTCTAGTTGCCCACCTGAAGCGGGCGGCAGGCTGATTTGGTTATTTGAATTGCAGTGCTACGCTGGTTGTAACTAGCTGGAGCTTGTGTTCCACATAGATCTCCTGGGGTCAAAATTACCTTGCTTGGTGATGCCTGTTAATGCCTCCGGCTAGTGATACCGGTTACCGCGAAATTGCGTGGGAGTTAGCGGAGGCGCTGTCACGGTAGCGGTGCGCCCCGCTGGTAGCACCCCGGGCCGCCCCGCGGGGCTGCCACGAGTAGTGTCAGCGCCAGCCTCATGGGTTGCGAACCAGGCTGACATCCACTCGCAGGGCGGAAGTTAAAAGGAAGGTTGGGAGCGCCGCACGCTGCCATTTGTTTCCGGACGACTCACCGGTACGCCCCTGCTTTGTTTCTTTGGCATGGTCCAGGCCACCATCGGTGCTCCATTTTGGGTGCCGGGCTGCGGCCTTGGCATCACGCCGCCCTGATGGAGCCTATCAGAGGTCCGGCAGAGTACGCAGCGGCCCTCCCCTTTTGTCATGTATGTACTTTTGAGATCACTAGCCACTAGATGGCGTCGCTGTTGGAGGCCATTGGACTGCACGCATGGGTCTGCAGCCCAGGTATAAAAGGCCAGCCATTTTGTATATTAGTCACTTTGGGCCTTAATAAAGCAGAGCCAAGGTGATACCTCTTGGAGTTAAACAATACTCAGTCTAACAGTTATTGCAGACACAACATTTGGTGACGAGGCAACAAGAACCTTTGCATGCAAAAATGAGCACAATTGGATTGGTGGAGCGATTTGTGGAAGGAGAAGATTGGGCAGACTTTGTGAACTGTTTGAGCCAGTTCATCATGGCCAACAAAATGGAGGAGGCCGGGAACACAGATCGGCACCGGGCGGTGTTCCTCACGGTTTGCGGTCCAAATATTTATGGTCTGATAAAGAATCTACTCCTGCCTGTGAGTCCAAGAGAGAAGATGTATGAAGAATTGTGTATACTGGTATAGGACCACCTTAAGCCAGATGAAGGAATCATCATCTCGAGATCCAGATTTTACACGTTGGACTTGAACAGGGCCATCACGATCGCTCAATCATGCACGACGACGGATAGAAGTCTAAAGCAGATATCAGTGAAAAATCAAAACTCGGCAAGTACTGTAAATATGATTGATTCGGTGTTCGGCAGAGCGGCACATGGCAGGGCCTACCCGACAGCGTGCGCGAAACCTGTGGCTGCCCAATGTCCACCAGCGGGAATGCATCCAATTTCTCCATGTTGGCATTGTGGGGGAAATCACTGCCACCAGCAGTGCCGATTTAAGCAATATAGTTGCAAAGGCTGTCTGAGAGTGGGGCATTTCCAGCGCAAGTGTCCGCAGATGAGCAAGCGTGCTGTGACACACCACGTGGAGGATGATGGTCAGACTAGCACGGATCCGGATACGCAATCCGAGATACCAGAGGAGGAAGTTCCTAACTAAGAGCAAACCGATAATGATCAACGTGAAATTTAATGGGGTGCCGGTATCGATGGAACTGGACACAGGGGCGAGTCAATCGATAATGAGCCAGAGGGCATTTGACAAGCTGTGGGATACTAAGGCTGTGAGGCCCAGGCTGAGTCCAGTCAATGCCAAGTTGCGCATGTACACCAAAGAACTCATAATGGTGATTGGCAGTGCCACAATTAAAGTGTCATATGACGGTGATGTTCACGAGTTACCACTATGGATTGTCCCAGGCAATGGCCCAACGCTGTTTGGCAGGAACTGGCTTGAAAAAATCAGATACGATTGGAACGACATCAAGGTGTCGTCGTCGGAGAAAGATACATGTGCCCAAGTACTGAGCAAGTTCCCCTCGCTGTTTGAACCAGGCATTGACAACTTCACAGGAGCCAAGGTGCAGATCCACGTGGACTCGGATGCAAGACCCGTTATCATAAAGCTCGGGCAGTTCCGTATGTGATGAGAGAGTAGGTCAAAATCAAACAGGACAGACTCCAGTGTGAAGGGATCATATCACCGGTTGAATTTAATGAATGGGCCAGCCCCATTGTCCCTGTGCTGAAAAGTGATGGCACAGTCAGAAACTGTGGAGACTACAAGGCTACAATTAACAGGGTTTCGAAACAGGATCAGTACCCGTTACCACAGACTGATGACTTGTTTGCAATGCTAGCCGGGGGGGAAGTCGTTCACCAAACTGGACTTGACGTCAGCCTACATGACACAGGAGCTGGTTGAGACGTCGAAGAGACTTACGTGCATTAACACGCATAAAGGACTGTTTATTTATCACAGGTGCCCTTTTAGAATTCGCTCGGCTGCAGCAATATTTCAGAGAAACATGGAGAGTCTACTCAAGTCCGTTCTCAGAACCGTCGTGTTCCAAGATGATATCCTGATCACAGGTCATGTCTCCGAGGAACATCTGAACAACCTGGAAGAGGTTCTACATTGTCTGTACAAAATGGGACTCAGACTGAAACGCTCGAAGTGCGTCTTCATGGAAGCAGAGATCCGAATTCCTGGGGAGGAAAATTACTGCTGACTGCATCAGGCCCACGGATGCGAAAACCAAGGCCATCAAGAATGCACCCAAGCTGCAGGATGTGACGGAGCTGCGTTCGTTCCTGGGTCTACTCAACTACTTCGGTAACTTCCTACCTAAATTGAGCACCTTATTAGAACCACTGCACATGCTGCTAAGAAAAGGCGCCAACTGGATGTGGGGTGCGTCTCAAGACAGAGCTTTTGAGAAAGCCACTAATCTGCTTTGCTCTAACAAGCTGCTGGTACATTATGACCCACGTAAATATTTAGTATTGGCTTGTGATGCTTCATCATATGTAATTGGTTGCGTACTCCAACAAGCTAATGAGTCGGGTAAACTTCAACCAGTCATGTATGCTTCAAAAAATTTGTCTAAAGCGGAAAGAGCCTACAGCATGGTAGAGAAAGAAGCACTAGACTGTGTGTATGGGGTTAAAAAGATGCAGCAGTACCTGTTTGGTCTTTGGTTTGAACTGGAGGCAGATCACAAGCCGCTCATTTCACTGTTCTCTGAAAACAAAGGTATCAATACCAATGCTTCATCCCGCATCCAGAGGTGGCCGCTGACATTATCCACTTATGATTATGTCATTCGCCATAGACCTGGCACCGAGAATTGTGCTGATGCTTTGAGCCGTCTGCCGTTGCCCACACCGGAGGTGGAAACGCCACAACCGGCGGACCTATTGTTAGTTATGAATGCTTTTGAGAGTGAAGGAACCCCTGTCACGGCTCAACAAGTTAAGGCCTGGGCCAGCCAGGACAAGATTTTATCGGTGGTGAAGAGTTGCAACCTCAAAGGTGATTGGTCTGCCATACCCAAGCAAATGTGCGAGGAGACCAAACCTTACATTCGTCGCAAAGACGAACTGTCTATTCAGTTGGATTGTATACTGTGGGGCAATCATGTTGTTATGCCCAAGAAAGGGAGAGAGAAATTTGTATGTGAGCTAAATACCACACATCCCGGCAGTGTAGTGATGAAAGCCATTGCTAGGTCTCATGTATGGTGGCCGGGAATTGACTCAGCTGGAATCATGTGTGCCTCAGTGCAACACTTGCATACAGCTCAGCAAAGCACCAGAGGAATCGCCGCTGAGTCTGTGGTCGAGGCCATCCAAAACATGGTCCAGGATCCACATAGACTTTGCAGGTCCCTTCCTGGGGATGATGATTTTAGTTGTGGTGGATGCATATTTGAAGTGGATAGTGTATAATCATGTCATCCAGCACATCCACAGTGTTATGTATGTAAACCTGTAAATACCATGTCTAATCACCAGAGGGCTTATCCCCTTGGGAGCACTGGTACATAAGGAGGCCTCACAGACTGGAGAGGCACTCTGAGATCTGTAATAAAGGACTACGGTCACACCTTACTTTGAGCTTGCAGTATCTAGTCTGACTCTTTATTCAAGACATAACAACTGACGATGAGATACAGATGATGAACCCTACCGCAACAGTGCAGAGAACTGTGGGCAGCCTGGAGAAATTTTCAGAGGGAGATGATTGGGAAACCTTCGTGAAGCGACTTGACCAATACTTCGTGGCCAATGAGTTGGAAGGAGAAGCGAACACTGCCAAATGAAGGGCGCTCCTCTTCACTGTTTTCGGGGCATCAACATATGGCCTCATGAAAAACCTGATCGCTCAGCGAAACCCACAGACAATTCGTACGATGACTTGTGCACACTGGTCCGGGAGCATCTAAACCTGAAGGAAAGCGTTCTGATGGCAAGGTATCGGTTCTACACATACAAGACGTCTGAAGGCCAGGAAGTGGCGAGCTATGTCGCCGAGCTAAGGCACTTTGCAGGATATTGCAAATTTAAAGGACACTTGGAGCACATGCTGAGGGACTTCTTTGTACTTGGCATTGGCCATGAAGTAATACTTCACAAACTATTGACTGTAGAAACCCCAACCTTGAGTAAAGCCATAGCGATAGCCCAGGCGTTCATCGTCTCCAGTGACAATACCAAACAAATTTCTCAGCACACTAGTGCTGCTTCAAGTACTGTGAACAAAGTAACGTTGTTTTTCAATCGAAATGTACATGGTAGGACTTACATGCCTGCAGCTGCATGTCCGCAAATGAGTCAGAATCCGCCATCAAGGGTGATGAATGCAAGGCCATTAACACCTTGTTGGCGCTGCGGGGGTGATCATCGTTTCCATTCATGCCGCTTCAAAGGGTACATTTGCAAGGGCTGTGGAACAATGGGACACCTCCAACGCATGTGCAGGTGAGCTGCAAACCCTGCTAATCCTGCAAACCACCATGTTGCAGAGGAGGACAGATCCACGGTGGATCACGATAAACCAGAGCCTCAGACCGAGGAGGCAGAGGTATTTGGGGTGCATACATTTACCACAAAGTATCCCCAATAATGCTGCGTGTTGAATTAAATGGACTCCCGGTGTCCATGGAGCTGGACACGGGCGCAAGCCAGTCCATAATGAGCAAAAAGACTTTCGATAAATTGTGGTGCAGCAAGGCTTCAAGGCGAGTCCTGACTCCCATTCGTACTAAACTTAGAATGTACACAAAGGAAGTGATTCCCGTAATTGGCAGTGCTACCGTAAAGGTCTCCTACGATGGAGTGGTGCACGAGTTACCACTCTCTGGGTGGTACCGGGCTAAGGCCCCACGCTGCTCGGCAGGAGCTTGCTGGGAAAGATACGCTGGAACTGGGATGACATCCGAGCGCTTTCGTCCGTTGACGACACCTCATGTGCGCAGGTCCTAAGCAAGTTCCCCTCGCTGTTCGAACCAGGCACCGGGAAATTTCAAGGAGCAAAAGTGCAGATCCATTTGATTCCGGGGGCACGACCCATCCATCACAAGGCGAGAGCGGTACCTTACATGATGAGAGAGAGGGTGGAGATTGAGCTGGACAGGCTGCAACGAGAGAGCATCATTTCACCGATCGAATTCAATGAGTGGGCCAGTCCGATTGTTCCAGTCCTCAAGGGAGACGGCACCATCAGAATTTGTGGTGATTACAAAGTAACTATCAATCGTTTCTCACTGCAGGATCAATACCCACAACCAAAGACAGATGACCCATTTGCGACACTGGCGGGAGGGAAAACATTCACGAAGCTGGACTTGACCTCGGCCTACATGACGCAGGAGCTGGAGGAATCATCGAAAGGCCTCACCTGCATCAACACACACAAAGGTCTCTTCATTTACAACAGATGCCCGTTTGGGATTCGATCGGCCGCGGCGATATTCCAGAGGAACATGGAAAGCTTCCTGAAGTCGGTCCCGCGCACCGTAGTCTTCCAGGACGACATCTTGGTTACAGATCAGCACACTGTCGAGCACCTGCAGAACCTGGAGGAGGTTCTTAGTCGGCTTAATCGTGTGGGACTCAGGCTAAAACACTCGAAGTGCGTTTTCCTGGTGCCTGAAGTGGAGTTCCTGGGGAGAAAAATCGCGGCGGTCGGCATCAGGCCCACCGATTTGAAGACGGAGGCAATCAAGAACGCACCAAGACCACAGAATGTGATGGAGCTGCGGTTGTTTCTAGGACTCCTGAACTATTTTGGTAACTTCTTACAGGTTCTTAGTACATTGTTAGAACTCCTGCACTCTTTGCTGCGTAAAGGAGATGAATGGGTATGGGGTAAAAGCCAAGAAAATGCCTTTGAGAAAGCTAGGAAGCTGTTATGTTCAAACAAATTGCTTGTGTTGTACGATCCATGTAAGCGTTTGGTACTAGCATGTGATGCGTCGTCGTACGGGATAGGTTTGTATTGCAACAAGCTAATGAATTTGGGAAATTGCAACCGGTTGCTTAAGCATCCAGAAGTCTGTCTAAGGCCGAGAGGGCCTACAGTATGATCAAAAAAGAAGCGTTAGCTTGTGTTTACGGGGTAAAGAAAATGCATCAATATCTGTTTGGGCTCAAATTTGAATTGGAAACCGATCATAAGCCGCTTGGTATCCCTCTTTTCTGAAAGTAAGGGGATAAATACGAATGCATTGGCCCGCATCCAGAGATGGACGTTCACGTTGTCCGCATACAACTACGCCATCCGACACAGGCCAGGCACAGGAAACTGTGCCGATGCTATCAGTAGGCTGCCATTGCCCACCACCGAGGTGGAGATGGCACAGCCTGCAGACTTAGTTATGGTAATGGAAGCATTCGAGAGTGAGCAATCACCCATTACCCCCCGACAGATTAGAACCTGGTCGAGCCAGGGCCCCTTACTGTCCTCAGTAAAAAACTATGTGCTCCACAGGATTTGGTCTAGTGTCCCGTTAGAGATGCAGGAAGAAATAAAGCTGTACCAACGGCGCAAAGATGAAATGTCTATACAGGCAGACTGCCTCCTATGGGGTAATCGGGTAGTTGCGCCAAAAAAGAGCAGGGACACTTTCATCAGTGATCTCCACGGTACCCACCCAGGCATCGAAATGATGAAAGCGATAGCCAGATCTCACGTGTGGTGGCCCGGTATCGATGCAGAATTAGAGTCCTGCGTGCACAAATGTAATACATGTTCCCAGTTAAGCAATGCACCCAGGGAGGTGCCACTAAGTCTATGGTCCTGGCCCTCCAAACTGTAGTGTCCTTACACACTACTATAAATTCACACGAGGCACATTCTGCAGACGAGGTCACTCTGTGACCCAAACCTTTATTCACAAGACCAAGAAGTGATGACCCTGCGTGGGACCTCCCTTTATATACCTGGATGACCAGGTGAGGAGTGCCTCCCACAAGTTCACCCCCTGTGGTCAAGGTGTGCATTTCTTACGTGTATACAGTATTGCAGTGTTGTTACATGAAGGTTACAGTTACATGAAGGTTACATACATGACATCACCTCCCCCCCCCAACGTCTTATGGGGTCAAAGATTAAGTCTTTCAGGCAGTCGACGTGCTCTTGTGGAGCGCCGCAGTTGGGGCTCTGGTTGTTGAGCCTTGGCATGCGTCTCTGTCATCTGTGGTGATTCCGGCTTGTCCGGGCTGGCTGCAGGGACTGTGCATGCTGCTGAAAGTTCTTGTTGCTCGTTCACTGGCGGTGGTGTGGATGACATCTCATGATCTTCCTCAGGTTCCTCAGTGTCCATGCTGAACCTTTTTTTTTTACTTGATCCAGATGCTTGTGACATATCTGACCATTGTTAAGTCTGACCACTATGACCCTATTCCCCTCTTTGCCAATTACGGTACCCTCAAGCCACTTGGGCCCCAAAGCGTGATTAAGACCAAATACAGGGTCATCGCTTTCTACACATCTCCCCTTTGAGTTATGGTCATGGCACTCATTTTGGGACTGGCGCTTGCCCTCAACAATGTCTGACAGGACTGGATGAATGAGGGACAGCCGAGTTTTAAGTGTACATTTCATGAGTAGTTCCGTGGGCGGGACTCCCGTGAGCGAATGCGGTCAGGACCTATAGGCCAGCAGGAGGCACGATAGGCGGCATTGAAGGGAGGGTCCTTGAATCCGAAGCATGCCCTGTTTTATGATTTGGACCGCACGATCCGCCTGGCCATTGGAAGCCGGCTTGAACGGTGCTGTCCTGACATGTTTGATGCCATTACCCGATATGAACTTCTGGAATTCATAGCTAGTGAAACACGGACCGTTGTCGCTAACCAGGATGTCCGGCAGGCCGTGGGTTGCAAGGACCGCATGCAGACTCTCCACAGTGGTGGATGTCGTGCACGAATTGAATTTGATGCACTCGATTCATTTCGAGTACGCATCAACGACAATGAGGAACATTTTTCCCATGAACGGGCCCGTGTAGTCTACGTGAATACGTGACCATGGCCTGGTGGGCCAGGGCCACGGGCTGAGTGGGGCCCCCCTGGGGGCATTACCCAGCTGGGCACACGTCGTGCACCTGCGAACACAGTGTTACAGGTCTGAGTCAATTCCCGGCCACCAAACGTGTGACCGGGCAATGGCCTTCAATAGCACAATGCTTGGGTGCTCGCTGTGGAGTTCCCTGATGAATGCTTCCCTTCCCTTCTGGGGCATGACTACCTGGCTGCCCCATAGTAGGCAGTCGGCTTGGATGGAGAGTTCATCCATCTGTCTGTGAAACGGTCTGACCTCCTCGGGGCATGCTCCGTGTGCGGGCGCCCAATCCCCAGTCAGGACACATTTCTTAATCAAGGATAGGAGGGGATCTCTGTTGGTCCAGATTTTGATCTGGCGGGCTGTGATGGGGAGCCTGCGCTGTCAAAGGCATCGTCAGCCATGACCATCTCAGCACTTTGCTCTGCTGTCCCCTCAGTGGTGGCCAGTGGAAGCCTGCTGAGCGCGTCAGCACAATTTTCGGTGCCTGGCCGGTGCCGTACGGTGTAGTCATACGCAGCTAGCGTGAGAGACCATGGCTGTATACGAGCTGACGCATTGGCATTGACAGCTTTGCTGTCTGACAACAGGGATGTTAACGGCTTGTGCTCCATTTCTAACTCGAACCTTCTGCCAAAAAGGTACTGGTACATCTTTTTCACCCCGTAGACACATGCGAGTGCTTCCTTTTCAACCATCCCATATCCCCGTTCTGCTTGGGAGAGCGACCTGGAGGCATAAGCCACAGGTTGGAGTTGGCCCTCATCATTACTCTGCTGCAACACGCACCCAACCCATAGGATGATGCATCACATGTCAAAACCAATTTCTTACAGGGGTTGTACAGGGTCAACAGCTTATTCGAACAAAGCAGGTTCCGCGCCCGATTGAAAGCCCGTTCCTGACAGTCCTCCCAAAACCAATCGCAACCCTTATGCAAGAGCACATGTAGCGGCTCCAACAATGTGCTTAAGTTCAGCAGAAAGTTCCTGAAATAGTTCAAGAATCCCAGAAATGAACGCAACTCCGATGTGTTGCCGGGTCTGGGCGCATGACGAGTCGCCTCCATTTGGCTTCGATAGGCCGGATCCCGTCTGCGGCAACCCTCCTGCCCAAAAATTCGACCTCTGGGGCCAAAAACACATACTTGGACTTCTTTAGTTGCAGGCCTACCCGGTCCAGTCGGCATAGCACCTCCTCCCGGTTGTGGAGGTGTTCCTCGGTGTCGCGACCCGTGATAAGGATGTCGTCCTGAAATACGATTGTTCCAGGGATGGATTTAAGCAGGCTTTCCATGTTCCTTTGAAAGATAGCGGCTGCTGAACGAATGCCAAACGGACACCTGTTGTAGACAAACAGCCCCTTGTGCGTGGTGATGGTGGTCAGTAGCTTGGATTCTTCGTCCAGTTCCTGGGTCATGTAGGCAATCGACCCAGCGGTTGACCACGAAGCAGAACCCATCACCCGCAGCAGCCCAGCAAGACTCACTACCCCCAGCAGCCCAGCAAGGCCAACTGCGCAGCAGCCCAGTGAGGGCCTAACAAATGACTCACCAACACCAGCATTTGCACCGAGATGATCAACCAGGGAAAGGAAGGCCCCAGATCGACTCACATTGTAAATAGCTACACTATTGACTTTTGGGGGAGTGTTGTTATGTATGTAAACCTGTAAATACCATGTTCTGGCTAACAGAAAGCAGAGAGTCGGGATAAATGGGTCCTTTTCGGGTTGGAAATCGGTGGTTAGTGGTGTGCCACAAAGATCGGTGCTGGGACCACAACTGTTTACAATATACCTAGATGACCTGGAAGAGGGGACAGAGTGTAGTGCAACAAAATTTGCAGATGACACAAAGATTAGTGGGAAAGCAGGTTGTGTAGAGGTCACAGAGAGGCTGCAAAGAGATTGAGATAGGTTAAGGAAATGGGCTAAGGTTTGGCAGATGGAATACAATGTCGGAAAGTGTGAGGTCATCCACCTTGGGAAAAAAAAACAGTAAAAGGGAATATTATTTGAATGGGGATAAATTACAACATGCTGTGGTGCAGAGGGACCTGGGGGTCCTTGTGCATGAAACTCTTTTGAGTTTACCTGAAAATAAACATAAACATTAAACCGTGCCACCCGCCTGGGTGACACAGCAGACATTTTCAAGGCCCCTTTTTTTTTTCTTTTTTTTTTTGGTTTTTTTTTTTGGGGGCGCTAAAATCAAATTTTTTCCAGTGCCCCCTATAAAAGGGGAGGGGGACACTAAAAGCACCGGCAATTAAAACAAATTAAACTTTAAAACGTAAAATCAAATTAAAATTTGGTTGCCGGGCGTGATGATGCACTCCAGTCCCTCCGGTGCCCACCTCTCGCGGAAGGCCGCGAGCGTACCGGTGGACACCGCGTGCTCCATCTCCAAGGACACCCTGGACCGGATGTAAGAGCGGAAGAGAGGCAGGCAGTCAGGTTGAACGACCCCCTCGACCGCCCGCTGCCTGGACCGGCTGATGGCACCCTTGGCCGTGCCCAGGAGCAGTCCTACGAGGAGGCCTTCGGACCTACCCGCTCCCCTCCGCACAGGGTGCCCAAAGATCAGGAGAGTGGGACTGAAGTGCAGCCAGAATTTCAGGAGCAGCCCCTTCAAATAATAAAACAGGGGCTGCAACCTTGTGCATTCCATAAAAACATGGAACACGGACTCTTCCAGACCGCAGAAATTGCAGGCGGCCTGGGAGTCCGTGAACCGGCTTAATAATTTGTTGCACGGCACTGCTCCGTGCACCACCCTCCAGGCCAAGTCCCCGATGAATAGTGGGAGGACCCCTGCGTAGAGTGCCCTCCATCGGGGACCCCCGCCTCCTCCGGACGGCAAGATGGTACGCCATGGCGTGTCCGGACGGCCGGCGAGGATGGCAAAGTTGAGGGTGTGCAGGAGCAGCCCATACAGGAAACCCCTCCGCGCGGAACTGAAAGGCACGGAGGGGATTTCCCCGAGGCGGCTCAAGTTGTGAGGCGCCGGCCCCCGAGGGAGGTTCCGGGGTTTGGCGCCGATGAGGAATTCCGTCCGGACGGCGGTCAGTTCGGACGGGATCTCCCCACGTGCTTGAGCCTCCTCGATGCACCTAACGGAGTCAGGGCCCAGAGCTGTTTTTAGCGACTCGATGGCATCGGCCGCGTGGCGGACGTTGGCAGAATTTAGGCGCCGCGCCAGCGTATCTGGCGCCATCCAGCCCGCTCCTCCGCCATCGAGCAGGTCCCTGACCCTGGTCACCTCACCAGCCACAGCCCTCTCTTCCGACCGCCACATAAAACCTCGGCCGTGGAGGTACGGATTCCCGAGCAGCGGCTCCTGCAGGACGGCCGCCACTCCAGCCGGCGGAGAGCTGCGCTTGGTGGAGACTTTGTTCCAGACGCTGATGAGTTCCCTGTAAAAGACAGGCAGCTCCCGGAGGGCGGTCCTGGCACCCCCCAAGTTCACAAACAGGAGCTGCGTGTCATAATTGAGGTCGCGCTGCTGGCGGAAGAAATACCTCGCCAGAGCACACCACCTAGGAGGGGGCTCGACGTAAAGGTATCTCTGCAGGGTCTGAAGACGGAAAGTCGCGAGCTGGGCGCTGACGCACACCAACAACTGACCGCCCTCCTCAAGCGGGAGACTCAAGACCACGGCAGAGACCCAGTGCTTCCTGTTGTTCCAGAAGAAGTCCACCAGCTTCTTCTGTATCTTGGCGACAAACGCAGGGGGAGGGGTCAAAGTGACCAGCCGGTACCACAGCATTGCGGCCACCAGCTGGTTTATGACTAGCGCTCGACCCCTGTAGGACAGCACTCGGAGCAGTCCTGTCCAGCGCCCTAGGCGAGCGGCGACCTTGGCCTCCAGCTCCTGCCAGTTCGCCGGCCAGGCTCCCTCGTCGGGGCTATGGTAGACTCCCAGATAGAGGAGATGGGTCGTGCTCCAGGCAAAAGGCCTGAGCTCCTCCGGCAGGGAGTCCACCCGCCACTGACCCACCAGGAGTCCGGAACATTTCTCCCAGTTGATCCTGGCGGAGGACGCGGCCGAGTAAATCTCCTGGCACTCACGCATCCTCCGCAGGTCAGCGGGATCCTCTACCGCGAGGAGCACGTCATCGGCGTAAGCCGAGAGGACGACCTCCACGCCCGGCCCTTGCAGAGCCAGTCCCGTCAACCTCGTCCGCAAGAGGCGCAGGAAAGGCTCCACGCAAACGGCGTATAACTGGCCGGACATGGGGCATCCCTGGCGCACCCCTCTCCTAAAGCGAAGGGGCGCCGTCAAGGACCCGTTAATCTTAATCAGACACTCCGCGGCGGCGTACAAAAGTCGGATCCGGGCGACGAAATGCGTCCCGAACCCGAAAGCGCGCAGAGTTCCGAGCAGATAGTCGTGATCCACCCTGTCGAACGCCTTCTCTTGGTCGAGGGATAGGAAGGCGACCGACAGACCAGCCTCCTGGGAACAATGGATGAGGTCCCGGACCAGATGGATGTTATCGTGGATTGTCCGGCCCGGGACCGTGTAGGACTGGTCGGGGTGGATCATGTGGTCCAGCACGGCACCAAGGCGAGCAGACATCGCCCTGGCGAAGATTTTGTAGTCCGTGCTGAGGAGGGAGACCGGGCGCCAGTTCTTAAGGAGGCGGAGATCGCCCTTCTTAGGCAGCAGGACGATGACTGCCCTGCGCCAAGAGAGGGGCATCTCCCCGGTCGCCAGACTTTCCCCCAGGACCCGCGCGTAGTCGCTCCCCAGGACGTCCCAGAACGCCCTGTGGAACTCCACGGTCAGCCCGTCCAGCCCCGGGGATTTTCCCCTCGAGAGCCGGGCGAGGGCACCGGTCAGCTCCGCCAGGCTTAGCGGAGCTTCCAGATTTTTGGCGCCCTCCGGGCTGACCTTCGGCAGGTGCTCCCACAAAACTCTACGCGCTTCCTCGCTGGACGGATCCGGAGAGAACAGAGCCCCGTAATATTCACGGGCCCTGTTGTTGACGCCCTCCGGATCCGAGACGAGAGAGCCGTCGTCGGCCAGCAGCGTCAAGAGCTGCTTACGGACACTCTGCCTTTTTTCCAGCGAGTAGAAGAAGGGGGAGCCGCGGTCCAGATCCCGCAGGAACCGGATCCGCGACCTCACGAACGCGCCTCGGGACCCGACGAGCTGCAGGTCCTTCAGCGCGGCCTTCTTCGCTTCGTACACCGTCTGCAGGGCCGGGTCCTGGACGACTTGACCGAGACGGGCTTCCAGGTCGAGCACCTCTTTTTCTAGGCGCCCGACTCTGGCCGCCCGCCTCTTGGTCGACCCCCTCGCGTACTCTTGACAGAAGACGCGGACGTGAGCCTTGCCCACGTCCCACCATAGCCTCAAGGAGGGGAAGCCCCCCTGCTTCCTTCTCCAGTCGGACCAGAATCGACGGAACGAGTCCTGGAACCGCACGTCCTCCAGCAGCCGGTTGTTAAAGTGCCAGTACGCGGACCCCGTCCTCGCGCGGAGCGAAACGAGCTCTGCCCACACCAGGTGGTGGTCCGAACACGGCACCGGCCGCATGGAGGCCGCCGGGACGCAGGAAACGTACGCCCGAGACACGTAAAGGCGGTCGACTCTAGACCATCCAACTCCAGGCCTCACCCAAGTAAAGGCGCTGGAGTCGGGGTGGAGATTTCGCCAGACGTCCACCAAGTCGAAGGACCCGACCAGGTCCCTCAACTTCTCCATCGCCGTCATGCACTGCGGGGCACCAGAGCGGTCCCTCGCCTCGAGGGTGCAGTTAAAATCCCCCCCGAGGACAATGCAGTCGCCGACGTCGACGGAGCCAAGAAGAGCGGACACCTCTTCAAAGAAGCGCGTTTGCTGCGGGCCGGGCTGAGGGGCATACACGTTCACGAGATGGAGCGGAACGTCCCCCAGGTGAACCGTTACGTGCAGCAAGCGGCCTGGCACTGGCTCCTCGAACCCCAAGATCTCCGGCTGAAAATGCGGGCCCAGCAAGATGGCCACCCCACTAGAAATGGCGGTGAGGTGGCTCATGCGGACCTCTCCTTGCCATTCCAGGAGCCACGTGGCTTCGTCTCCCGGAACGGTGTGGGTTTCTTGCAGGAAGCACACCGCATATTTCCCCTCCCGCAGGAGCGAAAAATTGTCAAATCTACGGCGTGCCCCTCTGCCGCCGTTGAAGTTGAGGCTGGCTATGGTTATCTTCATGGCAAAAGCATAGTGCAACCTCTACCTTAACCTATTGTGGGGGAGGGAGCGGAGTCTTTTGTTGAGCTCCGCTCCCTCCGCAGCCCAGCGAGGAGTCCCTCGAGCTCGCGCAGCTCAAGGTGTTGCTCCTTTGTCAAGGGCCCGCCCGCGGCCAAGGTTTTAACGGCAGCGCGGACGGACGCCTTGATCAGCTCTGGCTCGGACCATTTTTCCAGGGCCAGTCGGGCTTGGTCGCAGCGACCCCGGCTCTGGGCCAAAAAGTCCCGGAGTTCCTTTGCAGGAATGAGGATGGTCTCGGCGGCGGCCGCGAGCAGATCCACCGCCTCGCTGGCGGTGGTCTCTAGTTCTTCTCCCGCGTCCCCCACCGAGTCCCCGTCCTCCTCCGGGAGGTGGCCGCCAGCAGCCGGCCCATCGACCGCACAAGGCACGGCAAATGAACCGGCCGCTCCAACCGGCCCTGGCTCTGCCCCAATCCCACCCCCAGGATCGTCGGCAGAGGAGTCCCCACTGGGCTCTTTTAAAAATGGTGCTGGGTCGGGAAGCGCCAGCGGAAGGGGTTCCCCCTCCGCCCCAGGAACCGGGGAACAAGGAGAGACCCGGCCATAGGAAATCCCCAGGCTCCCCAAGTGCTCCAGCTCCAAAGTAAGGGGCGAGGGTGGTTGTTCCTCCCCCTCCCCGCTGCCACCCCCCGGCCCAGCATCTACAGTTTCATTAAAATCAGTTGTTTCATTCTCTGCCGGGTCGAGCAAATCCCGGGGGAAGTTGGGTATTGGCTGGGCGGGCTCAGGTTCGGCCTTTTCGGCCCCGCCCGCCTCAGTCCCCGGGACGCCCGGCCCGGTGGCAATGCTTTCCTCCGCGGTCCCCATGCCCCCCACGACGGGCAGATCCTCCACGCCATCCCCGGGAGGCTGAGGCTGGGCAGCCTCAACTGTCTCACCCTCCCCGGGGACAGACTCCTCTCGCCTACGGCGCAGCTTGGGGGCGCTGGTGGGGGACGCGGGACACGCGGCGGGCACCGCCTCCTCCGCGGAGGGATGTTGTTCCCCCTCCGCCTCATTGGGGCGGTGCCTCTTTTTGTTCCTGGGGGCGCGCGGAGGCAGGGAAACCTCCATGTCTGCCGAGGCCTCCTGCTCCGCCCCCCCCTTTTCCTTTTCTTGCCCGCGCCCGGGCCCCTCTGTGGTGTTATTCAAGGGCTCGGGCACGGGCTCGGGGCACCCCGCGCTCGCCGGTGACTGGGTTGGGCCGAGCGCGGTAAACAAATTGTCTGGTGCACCGAGGGGACCCGCCTCTGGATGTTTTGCCTTGTCCCGCGCCTTCCTTCCGTTCGGACGCTCTCCCTCCCCCCCGCCGGAGGCCCCGAAAACAAAGGCCTCCGACGATGCCCGCGCACCCATGGCTCCCGGCACGCGGACGCAACTAGGGGGAGGGGTGGTGGCGGCGCCAGCCTTGGCCGCCTTCGGTGGTTTGGCGGCCTTGGAGGCGGGGCAGTTCTTGCGAACGTGCCCCACCTCCTTGCAGGCATGGCACCGCACGCCGTCCGACGTCCAGAAGACGCGGTAGGCAGTCCCCTCGTGCACCACATTAAAATTTCCCTCCGTCGTGTCCTCCCGCGCCAGCCGGACAAAGAGCTGGCGGCGGAAGGAGAACACGTGGCGCAGGCTGTTCTCCCTGAGGCTGAGCGGTATGGGGTTGATCCCTGACCTTACCTCCCCCAGTTGTTGTAGGTGAGGGAGGAGGAGCTCAGCGGGAACAAAGGGCGGGACGTTCGACACGATGACCCTCTGCGCGGTGGCCTCGAGAGGATCCACCGGCAGGAACGTCCCGCCCACCGTGAGCCCCCTTTCGAGGGCCAGGGACACCGCCCGCTCCGACCCCAGGAAGAAAACAGCCTTCCCAGACATCTTGGAGGCCGCGACAATGGCCGAGGGGCCGACTACCCCAGCCATCGCCCGCACGCACTCCTCGATGCTCATTGTGGGGTGAGTGTAGCTCTTGACCCCGTGTTTCTTCGTAATGAGTCTGAATGGTGGCAGGGCAGCGGGTGGCGCAGGAGGTGCCGTGGAAGCGGTTGCCACCTGCGCATATGTCTTCGCTGGCCCTGCCACCGGCGTGGATGGGGTCGCCATCACGGGGTCCCTTTAAGGGCTACACCCACCCCAAAGTCACAGGCCTTAATGGTCTTTATTAGCCTCGTTGGTGTTTGAGCAGAGGGAGCTCTGAAAGAGGCACACCTCTCCCCTTGTTAATGATTGGGGAGGGGCCTTGTTCCCTCTGCTCAGTGTCTTAATTGTTTTTTTTTTAAATTAGGAGAAAGGGGCCTCAGAGAGAGAGGGGAGAAACAGAGTAACAGAGAAAGAGAGAGGGGGGTGGGAAGGGGGGGTGAACTGCGAGGGCAGGTCTCCCCTCGCAGCTGTGGGTGGGTGCACTCCCCAGATGGCAACACACAAAAAACACAGTCCTTGGGGTGGGTCTTCAGGTGGGGGGAGAAGACGTCTTCACCTAAGACAGCTAGAGCCACCAGGCACACACTCCTAACGATGTTAATAGGGTAAATGAGAAAAATCTTCAGCCTGGCAGCTCCAGCTATCCCAGGCTAGGCAATTGGGGGGGGGGTTCAATTGTGGGGGGGGCCTAGTTGTAAGCAAGGCCCCCACACACACTACCACACACACACACACCCCCCGCGATGTTCCGGCCCTCAGTGGTCTTCTTTCCTCCCCCCACCGATACAACAAAGTCTCTTGGGAAATGCACCCACACCCACCTGTAGAAGATGTAGAGTCTCCCTCCTTCCACACTGGATGTTGTTGTTGTTGGTCCTTTCCCCCTCTCTCCAACTCTTTGCAAAATGATAAAAGTTGTAAAAGTTTTCTTTTCTCCTCCTCTCCCTCTGGGTGAAAGTTGGTGGTGAAGCCACTTCCTTCCTTCTCTTCCTGGGCTGTTCTCAGGGCTCTCCAGGCAGGAGCAAAAGTTGATAGCTGCTCCTCTTACTGCTCACAGCTCCAACTGAGCAGGACACGCCTCCACTGCTCCACGATTGGTCCTTGTGCATGAAACTCTTTTTGGAGTTCACCTGCAAAACATAAAACATTAAACGGTGCCACCCGAACTGGATGACACTCCAGACATTTACAAGGCCCTTTTTTTTCCCCCCCTTTTTTTTTTTTGTGTTTTTCTTTTTTTGGTTTTTTTTTGGGCACTAAAATCACAATTTTCCCCAGTGCCCCCTATAAAAGGGAAGGGGGACACTAAAAGCACCGGCAATTAAAACAAATTAAACTTTAAAACGTAAAATCAAATTAAAATTTGGTTGCCGGGCGTGATGATGCACTCCAGTCCCTCCGGTGCCCACCTCTCGCGGAAGGCCGCGAGCGTACCGGTGGACACCGCGTGCTCCATCTCCAAGGACACCCTGGACCGGATGTAAGAGCGGAAGAGAGGCAGGCAGTCAGGTTGAACGACCCCCTCGACCGCCCGCTGCCTGGACCGGCTGATGGCACCCTTGGCCGTGCCCAGGAGCAGTCCTACGAGGAGGCCTTCGGACCTACCCGCTCCCCTCCGCACAGGGTGCCCAAAGATCAGGAGAGTGGGACTGAAGTGCAGCCAGAATTTCAGGAGCAGCCCCTTCAAATAATGGAACAGGGGCTGCAACCTCGTGCACTCAATAAAAACATGGAACACGGACTCCTCCAGACCGCAGAAATTGCAGGCGGCCTGGGAGTCCGTGAATCGGCTTAAAGATTTGTTGCACGGCACTGCTCCGTGCACCACCCTCCAGGCCAAGTCCCCGATGAATAGTGGGAGGACCCCTGCGTAGAGTGCCCTCCATCGGGGACCCCCGCCTCCTCCGGACGGCAAGATGGTACGCCATGGCGTGTCCGGACGGCCGGCGAGGATGGCAAAGTTGAGGGTGTGCAGGAGCAGCCCGTACAGGAAACCCCTCCGCGCGGAACTGAAAGGCACGGAGGGGATTTCCCCGAGGCGGCTCAAGTTGTGAGGCGCCGGCCCCCGAGGGAGGTTCCGGGGTTTGGCGCCGATGAGGAATTCCGTCCGGACGGGGGTCAGTTCGGACGGGATCTCCCCACGTGCTTGAGCCTCCTCGATGCACCTAACGGAGTCAGGGCCCAGAGCTGTTTTTAGCGACTCGATGGCATCGGCCGCATGGCGGACGTTGGCAGAGTTTAGGCGCCGCGCCAGCATGTCTGGCGCCATCCAGCCCGCTCCTCCGCCATCGAGCAGGTCCCTGACCCTGGTCACCTCACCAGCCACAGCCCTCTCTTCCGACCGCCACATGAAACCTCGGCCGTGGAGGTACGGATTCCCGAGCAGCGGCTCCTGCAGGACGGCCGCCACTCCAGCCGGCGGAGAGCTGCGCTTGGTGGAGACTTTGTTCCAGACCCTGATGAGTTCCCTGTAAAAGACAGGCAGCTCCCGGAGGGCGGTCCTGGCACCCCCCAAGTTCACAAACAGGAGCTGCGTGTCATAATTGAGGTTGCGCTGCTGGCGGAAGAAATACCTCGCCAGAGCACACCACCTAGGAGGGGGCTCGACGTAAAGGTATCTCTGCAGGGTCTGAAGACGGAAAGTCGCGAGCTGGGCGCTGACGCACACCAACGACTGACCGCCCTCCTCAAGCGGGAGACTCAAGACCGCGGCAGAGACCCAGTGCTTCCTGTTGTTCCAGAAGAAGTCCACCAGCTTCTTCTGTATCTTGGCGACAAACGCAGGGGGAGGGGTCAAAGTGACCAGCCGGTACCACAACATTGCGGCCACCAGCTGGTTTATGACTAGCGCTCGACCCCTGTAGGACAGCACTCGGAGCAGTCCTGTCCAGCGCCCTAGGCGAGCGGCGACCTTGGCCTCCAGCTCCTGCCAGTTCGCCGGCCAGGCTCCCTCGTCGGGGCTAAGGTAGACTCCCAGATAGAGGAGATGGGTTGTGCTCCAGGCAAAAGGCCTGAGCTCCTCCGGCAGGGAGTGCACCCGCCACTGACCCACCAGGAGTCCGGAACATTTCTCCCAGTTGATCCTGGCGGAGGACGCGGCCGAGTAAATCTCCTGGCACTCACGCATCCTCCGCAGGTCAGCGGGATCCTCTACCGCGAGGAGCACGTCATCGGCGTAAGCCGAGAGGACGACCTCCACGCCCGGCCCTTGCAGAGCCAGTCCCGTCAACCTCGTCCGCAAGAGGCGCAGGAAAGGCTCCACGCAAACGGCGTATAACTGGCCGGACATGGGGCATCCCTGGCGCACCCCTCTCCTAAAGCGAAGGGGCGCCGTCAAGGACCCGTTAACCTTAATCAGACACTCCGCGGCGGCGTACAAAAGTCGGATCCGGGCGACGAAAAGCGTCCCGAACCCGAAAGCGCGCAGAGTTCCGAGCAGATAGTCGTGATCCACCCTGTCGAACGCCTTCTCTTGGTCGAGGGATAGGAAGGCGACCGACAGACCAGCCTCCTGGGAGCAATGGATGAGGTCCCGGACCAGATGGATGTTGTCGTGGATCGTCCGGCCCGGGACCGTGTATGACTGGTCGGGGTGGATCATGTGGTCCAGCACGGCACCAAGGCGAGCAGACATCGCCCTGGCGAAAATTTTGTAGTCCGTGCTGAGGAGGGAGACCGGGCGCCAGTTCTTAAGGAGGCGGAGATCGCCCTTCTTAGGCAGCAGGACGATGACTGCCCTGCGCCAAGAGAGGGGCATCTCCCCGGTCGCCAGACTTTCCCCCAGGACCCGCGCGTAGTCGCTCCCCAGGACGTCCCAGAACGCCCTGTGGAACTCCACGGTCAGCCCGTCCAGCCCCGGGGATTTTCCCCTCGAGAGCCGGGCGAGGGCACCGGTCAGCTCCGCCAGGCTTAGCGGAGCTTCCAGATTTTCGGCGCCCTCCGGGCCGACCTTCGGCAGGTCCTCCCACAAAACTCTACGCGCTTCCTCGCTGGACGGATCCGGAGAGAACAGAGCCCCGTAATATTCACGGACCCTGTTGTTGACGCCCTCCGGATCCGAGACGAGAGAGCCGTCGTCGGCCAGCAGCGTCAAGAGCTGCTTACGGACACTCTGCCTTTTTTCCAGCGAGTAGAAGAAGGGGGAGCCGCGGTCCAGATCCCGCAGGAACCGGATCCGCGACCTCACGAACGCGCCTCGGGACCCGACGAGCTGCAGGTCCTTCAGCGCGGCCTTCTTCGCTTCGTACACCGTCCGCAGGGCCGGGTCCTGGACGACTTGACCGAGACGGGCTTCCAGGTCGAGCACCTCTTTTTCTAGGCGCCCGACTCTGGCCGCCCGCCTCTTGGTCGACCCCCTCGCGTACTCTTGACAGAAGACGCGGACGTGAGCCTTGCCCACGTCCCACCATAGCCTCAAGGAGGGGAAGCCCCCCTGCTTCCTTCTCCAGTCGGACCAGAATCGACGGAACGAGTCCTGGAACCGCACGTCCTCCAGCAGCCGGTTGTTAAAGTGCCAGTACGCGGACCCCGTCCTCGCGCGGAGCGAAGCGAGCTCCGCCCACACCAGGTGGTGGTCCGAACACGGCACCGGCCGCATGGAGGCCGCCGGGACGCAGGAAACGTACGCCCGAGACACGTAAAGGCGGTCGACTCTAGACCATCCAACTCCAGGCCTCACCCAAGTAAAGGCGCTGGAGTCGGGGTGGAGATTTCGCCAGACGTCCACCAAGTCGAAGGACCCGACCAGGTCCCTCAACTTCTCCATCGCCGTCATGCACTGCGGGGCACCGGAGCGGTCCCTCGCCTCGAGGGTGCAGTTAAAATCCCCCCCGAGGACAATGCAGTCGCCGACGTCGACGGAGCCAAGAAGAGCGGACACCTCTTCAAAGAAGCGCGTTTGCTGCGGGCCGGGATGAGGGGCGTACACGTTCACGAGATGGAGCGGCACGTCCCCCAGGCGAACCGTTACGTGCAGCAAGCGGCCTGGCACGGGCTCCTCGACCCCCAAGATCTCCGGCTGAAAATGCGGGCCCAGCAAGATGGCCACCCCACTAGAAATGGCGGTGAGGTGGCTCATGCGGACCTCTCCTTGCCATTCCAGGAGCCACGTGGCTTCGTCTCCCGGAACGGTGTGGGTTTCTTGCAGGAAGCACACCGCATATTTCCCCTCCCGCAGGAGCGAAAAATTGTCAAATCTACGGCGTGCCCCTCTGCCGCCGTTGATGTTGAGGCTGGCTATGGTTATCTTCATGGCAAAAGCATAGTGCAACCTCTACCTTAACCTATTGTGGGGGAGGGAGCGGAGTCTTTTGTTGAACTCCGCTCCCTCCGCAGCCCAGCGAGGAGTCCCTCGAGCTCGCGCAGCTCAAGGTGCTGCTCCATTGTCAAGGGCCCGCCCGCGGCCAAGGTTTTAACGGCGGCGCGGACGGACCCCTTGATCAGCTCCGGCTCGGACCATTTTTCCAGGGCCAGTCGGGCTTGGTCGCGGCGACCCCGGCTCTGGGCCAAAAAGTCCCGGAGTTCCTTAGCAGGAATGAGGAGGGCCTCAGCGGCGGCCGCGAGCAGATCCACCGCCTCACTGGCGGTGGTCTCTAGGTCTTCACCCGCGTCCCCCACCGAGTCCCCGTCCTCCTCCGGGAGGTGGCCGCCAGCAGCCGGCCCATCGACCGCACAAGGTACGGCAAATGAACCGGCCGCTCCAACCGGCCCTGGCACTGCCCCGATCCCACCCCCAGGATCGTCGGCAGAGGAGTCCCCACTGGGCTCTTTTAAAAATGGTGCTGGGTCGGGAAATGACAGCGGAAGGGGTTCCCCCTCCGCCCCAGGAACCGGGGAACAAGGAGAGACCCGGCCATAGGAAATCCCCAGGCCCTCCAAGTGCACCAGCTCCAAAGTAAGGGGCGAGGGTGGGTGTTCCTCCCCCTCCCCGCTGCCACCCCCCGGCCCAGCATCTACAGTTTCATTAAAAACAGTAAATTGTGTTTCTGCCGGGTCGAGCGTCTCCCGGGGGAAGTTGGGTATTGGCTGGGCGGGCTCAGGTTCGGCCTTTTCGGCCTCGCCCGCCTCAGTCCCCGGGACGCCCGGCCCGGCGGCTACGCATTCCTCCGCGGTCCCCACGCCCCCCACGACAGGCAGATCTTCCACTCCATCCCCGGGAGGCAGAGGCTGGGCAGCCTCAACTGTCTCACCCTCCCCGGGGACAGACTCCTCCCGCCTACGGCGCTGCTTGGGGGCGCTGGTTGGGGACGCGGGACACGCGGCGGGCACCAACTCCTCCACGGAGGGATGTTGTTCCCCCTCCGTCTCATCGGAGCCGTGCCTCCTTTTGTTCCTGGGGGCGCGCGGAGTCAGGGAGACCTCCATGTCTGCCAAGGCCTCCCGCTCCGCCCCCCCCTTTTCCTTTTCTTGCCCGCGCCCGGGCCCCTCTGTGGTGTTGTTCAAGGGCTCGGGCACGGGCTCGGGGCACCCCGCGCTCGCCGGTGGCTGGGTTGGGCTGAGCGCAGTGGTCAATCTTTCTGGCGCACTGAGGGGACCCGCCTCTAGATGTTTCTTCTTGTTCCGCGCCTTCTTTCCGCTCGGACGCTCTCCCTCCCCCCCGCCGGAGGCCCTGAAAACAAAGGCCTCCGACGATGCCCGCGCACCTACGGTTCCCGGCACGCGGACGCAACTAGGGGGAGGGGTGGCGGTGGCGCCAGCCTTGGCCGCCTTCGGTGGTTTGGCGGCCTTGGAGGCGGGGCAGTTCTTGCGAACGTGCCCCACCTCTCTGCAGGCATGGCACCGCACGCCGTCCGACGTCCAGAAGACGCGGTAGGCAGTCCCCTCGTGCACCACATTAAAGTGCCCTTCTGTCATGTCCTCCCGCGCCAGCCGGACAAAGAGCTGGCGGCGGAAGGAGAACACGTGGCGCAGGCTGTTCTCCCTGAGGCCGAGCGGTATGGGGTTGATCCCCGACCTTACCTCCCCCAGTTGGTGTAGGTGAGGGAGGAGGAGCTCAGCGGAAACAAAGGGCGGGACGTTTGACACGATGACCCTCTGCGCGGTGGCCTCGAGGGGATCCACCGGCAGGAACGTCCCGCCCACCGTGAGCCCCCTTTCGAGGGCCAGGGACACCGCCCGCTCCGACCCCAGGAAGAACACGGCCTTCCCAGACATCTTGGAGGCTGCGACAATGGCCGAGGGGCCGACTACCCCAGCCATCGCCCGCACGCACTCCTCAATGCTCATTGTGGGGTGAGTGTAGCTCTTGACCCCGTGTTTTTTTGTTATAAGTGTAAATGGTGGCAGGGCAGCGGGTGGCGCAGGAGGTGCTGTGGAAGCGGTTGCCACCTGCGCATACGTCTTCGCTGGCCCTGCCACCGGCGTGGATGGGGTCGCCATCACGGGGTCCCTTTAAGGGCTACACCCACCCCAAAGTCACAGGCCTTAATGGTCTTTATTGGCCTCTTATATAATGACTGAGCAGAGGAGCCCTTAATGAGGCACACCTCTCCCCTAGTTGGCAATTGGGGAGGGGCCTTGCTCCCTCTGCTCAGTTGTCTTAATTGTTTTTTTTTAAATTAGGAAGAAAAGGGCTCTCAGAGAGAGAGGGGAGAAACAGAGTGTAACAGAGAAAGAGAGAGGGGGGTGGGAAGGGGGGGGGGGGAACTGCGAGGGCAGGTCTCCCCTCGCAGCTGTGGGTGGGTGCAATCCCCAGATGGCAAAACACAAAAAACACAGTCCTTGGGGTGGGTCTTCAGGTGGGGGGAGAAGACGTCTTCACCTGGGGCAGCTAGAGCCACCAGGCACACACTCCTAACGATGTTAATAGGGTAAATGAGAAAAATCTTCAGCCTGGTAGCTCCAGCTATCCCAGGCTAGGCAATTGGGGGGGGGGGTTCAATTGTGGGGGGGGCCTAGTTGTAAGCAAGGCCCCCACACACACTACCACACACACACACACCCCCCGCGATGTTCCGGCCCTCAGTGGTCTTCTTTCCTCCCCCCACCGATACAACAAAGTCTGTTTGGGAAATGCACCCACACCCACCTGTAGAATGGTAGAGTCCCCCTCCTTCCACACTGGATGTTGTTGTTGTTGGTCTTTTCCCCCTCTCTCCAACTCTTTGCAGAATGGTAAAAAGATGTACAAAGTTTTCTGCTTTTTCCTCCTCTCCCTCTGGGTGAAAGTGGTGGTGAAGCCCCTTCCTTCCTTCTTTTCCTGGGCTGGTCTCAGGGCTCTCCAGGCAGGAGCTCAAGTTGATAGCTGCTCCTCTCTCTGCAGCTCAGCTCCTACTGTGCAGGACACGCCTCCACTGCTCCACGATTGGTCCTTGTGCATGAATCCCAAAAGTTAGTTTACAGGTGGAGCAGGTAATCGGGAAGGCGAATGTAATGTTGGCCTTCAGTGCGAGAGGGATGGAGTACAAAAGCAGGGAGGTCCTGCTGCAACTGTATAGGGTATTGGTGAGGCCGCACCTGGAGTACTGCGTGCAGTTTTGGTCACCTTATTTAAGGAAGGATATACTAGCTTTGGAGGGGTTACAGAGGCGATTCACTAGGCTGATTCCGGAGATGAGGGGGTTACCTTATGATGATAGATTGAGTAGACTGGGTCTTTACTCGTTGGAGTTCAGAAGGATGAGGGGTGATCTTATAGAAACATTTAAAATAATGAAAGGGATAGACAAGATAGAGGCAGAGAGGTTGTTTCCACTGGTCGGGGAGACTAGAACTAGGGGGCACAGCCTCAAAATACGGGGGAGTCAATTTAAAACCGAGTTGAGAAGGAATTTCTTCTCCCAGAGGGTTGTGAATCTGTGGAATTCTCTGCCCAAGAAAGCAGTTGAGGCTAGCTCATTGAATGTATTCAAGTCACGGATAGATAGATTTTTAACCAATAAGGGAATTAAGGGTTACGGGGAGCGGGCAGGTAAGTGGAGCTGAGTCCACGGCCAGATCAGCCATGATCTTGTTGAATGGCGGAGCAGGCTCGAGGGGCTAGATGGCCTACTCCTGTTCCTAATTCTTATGTTCTTATGTTCTTATTAACCACCAGAGGGCTTATCCCCTGGAGTCCCAAGGGATCCCACAACCCCTTTGGAGCACTGGTATAAAAGGAGGCATCACAGGCTGGAGAGGCACTCTGAGATCTGTAATAAAGGACTACGGTCACACCTTACTTTGAGCTTGCAGTATCTAGTCTGACTCTTTATTCAAGACATAACACACAGCTACCATTGAGAATCTCAGTGTCATGTTTGTGACACATGATCTGCCTGACAACGTTGTTAGCAACAACGGATCGGGCTTCACCAGTCAGGAGTTTCAAGAGTTCATGAAACACAATGGTATCAAACATGTAAGGTCAGCACCGTTCAAATCTGCATCCAATGGGCAAGTGGAACGTGCTGTCCAAATCATAAAGCAGAGTATGAAGTGAGTAACCCAAGGGTCACTGCAGACCCACAAGACCACACACGCTTACAGGGGTACGCCAGCTGAACTACTGATGAATAGAGGTCTTAAGACCAAGCTATCTCTTGTACACCCTGACTTGAATAATCATGTTGAATATAGAAGACAAAGTCAGCAAGGGTATCCCGATCGCGCTGCTGTGTCACGTGATATTTCTGTAAATGATCCTGTATATGTTCTGAATTATGGTCAGGGTCCCAAGTGGATCGCTGGTACTGTCATGGCCAAGGAGGGCAACAGAGTATTCATGGTCAAGCTGAAAAATGGGCAAACATGCAGGAAACATATGGATCAGACAAATCTGCGGCACACAGACGAACCGGAACAGTCAGAGGAAGAGACAATCGACGACCAACCAACCTATCCCCAGTTATCAGAGGACTCAGTGGTCATCAGTGAATCTGGACTTTCAATCACTGACATGTTCAATGAAAATGGACTTTCAATCCCTGGCATGGTCATTGCCACTCCCACCAGGTCAGCCACCCAGCCACCAGTCACAACAGACTGAACACTCACGCAAGACTGGAGTTGAACTGAGATGGTCAACCCGGGAGCGTAAAACATCAGACAGTCTCAATTTGTAACAGACTGTGTTAATATCTCAGAAGGGGGTATTGTCATGTATGTACTTTTGGGATCACTAGCCACTAGATGGCATCACTGTTGGAGGCCATTGGGCTGCAGACATGGGTCTGCAGCCCAGGTATAAAAGGCCAGCCATTTTGTATATTAGTCACTTTGGGCCTTAATAAAGCAGAGCCAAGGTCATACCTCTTGGAGTTAAACAGTACTTAATCTAACAGTTATTGCAGACACAACACCTTTAACCGAAGGGGAGGGGCGTTGAAACGCATCAGCGCTACATGGAGCAGCCACGTAGCGCAGATAAACGCGCCTGAGTAGCACCCTGTAACCGGCCCCAACAGGAAGTGGAGCGCGCAAGACAGCCCTCCACTTCCTGTGAAGGACGGTAACCGCAATTTCTCGGCTGGAGCGCAGGAAGTCCGGCACCGAGTCGGTTACGGCCCCCAATCAGGGTGCAGAGGAATCCCCCCCCACCCCCCCCGCCCCCCCCCGCCCCCATGGGTCTAGAGCAGCTTAACTGGCAGTCCTTAAAGGGCCACTGAGTAATGGCCCAAAAACGTTGAAAGTTTTTGTATTTTGCAGATTCGGCAGCAGCAGGTACTCCTTCTAGCCTTAAAAAGCGACTGCGAATCACTGACAGCCTGGACGTGCCCTCTCTCAACAACACTACCACCTCACCCTCCCCCCCAACCCACCGTCTCGCAAGACAGACCTGAGGGGTACATCCAGTAACACAGTCAGCCTAAATTGCTGCCGTTTCTGGACATTCGCTGAATTTTCTCGGTGGTTTAATGGATAAATGCATCATCCAGTGTGCACCATATGGATCAATAATTGCCAGATTTAATGGGCAGCCTCTGGTGAACTTGCTGATTTCAGTTACACTAACATTTTACCATGGGATCCTGTAGGTGAAACGAAGATAAACATGAATAATAAGTTAAATGTAGTACAATTACAACAAAATATTGCAAAGAAGATATAAATGTAAAACATAAATATCACTACAGTTGCAAATGTGTGAGGACTGAAAAGAGCAATATCAGTAAATAATCCAATAACTAGTCCTAATTATAAGCAAGCTACAACAAAAGTGACCTTGCATGAACCATTAGATGAAAACGACTGAATGTGTGGGAATGATTATACACAAGACGCTCGAGTGGTTTTTAATCATCTGTATCTTGAGATTGAATTACTGCTTCTGCAATCCATTTAATAATTTTAATATTTTCTTCTGATGAAAAATACATTTTATGAGTAATATCATGGATTAGTTTAATTAGTTGTAATGATTTAGTAAAGCACAGAATAACAACCATTATATAGAAGCCCACAGGATACTGGGTTATTCTGAATGATTTATTAGAGAGGGATTAATCATCCTTGATATTACATAAGGCAATAATTCAATTGAAGAGATCCAGAAAATGTCTTGTCTAAGTCTCAAATTTAGATTATAGCTTTGAAATTACTCCAAGGTATCTATTATTTTTGTATCCTATATTGCAATGTTCACATGAATCGATACATTCTCTTTTAGATCCACATGTTGCTAGCAGCCATATTGAATCCAACCATTTTATGCTGATGAGTAACGAAAGTCACACAGATAGATTAACAACGTGTTAAAATAACTCATAGAGGAGATTCACATGGATGTGCTAAAATGCTCGTTACAAGTACCATAAAGAGTCATTTAAACCCTTATATTAGTGACTCTGAGCGATTGTATTGATCTGTCTTAAAGCAGCCTCTAGTAAAGAGAGTAGGTAAAATTATTTTGATTATGGCAAGACATTTATCTTTTTTGAGAGGTACATTTTCCTATCCTATCTAAGTTTAATTTAAAAACATGAAATTGTTATTACATTTTGAATTTCATTATATTTTCACATCCTACATGGATTTGCAAATTAATACTACCATGTCACAAGTTTTTGAAATTCCTACACTATATATTGCACATAGTATTTAAAAGTAATAAGATGTTTATTCCCCCATAATTATGTTGCCCTTATTAATCCTATTGTGTAAGAGGTAGCTAGCATTTAGAATGTGACAGTTGCCATTCACATTGACAATTTGTGCCAGCATAAAATTTGGTCTTTTTATTTGCACACTACATTGCTTTCATTGGGCTCAGTTTTCCCCAAAGCATTTTTTTGGCGTACTTGAAGAGTTACGCCCGATTTTTTGGGGCCCAAGTACACCAAAAAAAAAGTGTTGTAAGTTTCCCCGTTGGATCTCTTCTTTTTGGCGTGGCCTAACACGAGCCTTGATCTGCGCCAAAAAGATCGGGCTGCCATGGTAACCCGGCACACAATGCGAGCTGAGGCTGCAAAGTGAAGCATACAGCCAGCTCCCAACACATTAAAAGAATTGAAAAACACATAGCACCAACTTACCTCCAACCCCGCCCGAAGGCTGTCCGGTCTCCTCGGCCACTGGTTCGGGTCGCTCTCTCTCTCTCTCTCTTTCTCTCTCTTGGAATGGGACCGGACTGTGTGTGTGAACCGGGGACCGAGAATGGGACTGGACTGTGTGTGTGAACCAGGGACCGAGAATGGGACCGGACTGTGTGTGTGAACCGGGGACCGAGAATGGGACCGGACTGTGTGTGTGAACCGGGGACCGAGAATGGGACCGGACTGTGTGTGTGAACCGGGGACCGAGAATGGGACCGGACTGTGTGTGTGAACCGGGGACCGAGAATGGGACCGGACTGTGTGTGCGAACCAGGGACCGAGAATGGGACCGGACTGTGTGTGCGAACCGGGGACCGAGAATGGGACCGGACTGTGTGTGTGAACCGGGGACCGAGAATGGGACCGGACTGTGTGTGTGAACCGGGGACCGAGAATGGGACTGGACTGTGTGTGTGAACCGGGGACCGAGAATGGGACCGGACTGTGTGTGTGAACCGGGGACCGAGAATGGGACCGGACAGCCTTCAGGCAGGGTTGGAGGTAAGTTGCTTCTATGTGTTTTTCAATTCTTTAGGTGTGTCTGGGCATCTGCTGTGCCGCTTTCCTTAACTCTAGGGAAGGTTTTTCAGGACAGGCCACAAAAGCTGGCCTAATCAGAACTGGAGTAACTCTCAGCTGGCCAAACTTCCCTAAATGGCCAGAATTGGCGCGGGTGGCTGGTTACGCCCCCTTTGGCTGAAAAAAAAACTGACTTAAAAAATTCGTAACTAACTGAGTTACGCTGGTGAAAATTGATTGGGGAAACTGGGGATTTTTAAGTTAGGCCAGAAAAAGCTGCCTACTCCAAAAAAAAACGCACAAATACTGGGGAAAATTGAGCTCATTATTTCAATGGGGCATCATTTCTTGTCTTTACTAATTCTAGTGAAAAGTAGATCTGAATGAAAAATTATGTAGGCAGAAAGCACGAATGGACTAATTGTTTCTGTTCACTGATGATCTTACTTGCATTGGAGGCTGTTCAGAGAAGGTTCACTAGGTTGATTCCGGAGATGAGGGGGTTGACTTATGAAGATAGATTGAGTGGGTTGGGCCTATACACATTGGAGTTTAGAAGAATGAGAGGTGATCTTATCAAAACATATAAGATAATGAGGGGGCTCGACAAGGTGGATGCAGAGAGGATGTTTCCACTCATAGGGGAAATTAAAACTAGGGGACATAGTCTCAGAATAAGGGGCTACCCATTTAAAACTGAGATGAGGAGAAATTTCTTCTCTCAGAGGGTTGTAAATCTGTGGAATTCTCTGCCTCAGAGAGTTGTGGAGGCTGGGTCACTGAATATATTTAAGGTGAAGATAGACAGATTTTTGAGCGATAAGGGAATAGAGGGTTATGGGGAGCGGGCAGGTAAGTGGAGCCAAGTCCATGATCAGATCAGCCATGATCTTATTAAAAACTGGAGCAGGCTCGAGGGTCCAAATGGCCTACTCCTGCTCCTATTTCTTATGTTCTTATGTTCTTGGGATCTGAGGATTCCAGTCTCTCTAAAAATGGATTAAAACATTGGCATAGAGTGAGTAAAAAGTACTTTTTAATTTCTCGTTAAGGTATTGTTGTAGTAATTAATGATGAGCTTGTGCAGAATGTGTAGTTGCATGCTCAAATCAACAAGTATTTTACTGGCGGTCAGGCTTTGCATCAGTGCATTTAATGCAGGGGAGGATTTTGAAGTTCCATCAAAGATGTTGAAAAAGGATTGCTGTGGCGTAGGAGGAGAGGGTGTTATGTATGCATGCCTACAATGTTATGATGTACCGTAACACTGAATGTACCTTCACCCTGTACACACCTTACCTGTACACCAGAGGGTGCTACTGTTGGAGACCTAAGGGTCACCTGCACAATGCAGGTAACCCAGTATAAAAGGGAGCTCTGCTCTTGGTGTCCTCACTCTTGGAGTTGCAATAAAGGACTACAATCTTCACAGTTTAAGTACCATACCCCTGCCTCGTAGAGCCATTAACAGAGTGCCTACATATACAATAGAGGTCATCCGTCAGCATTGAGTATCGGAAAGGTGCCTGATGACAGTAGGTGCTATCCCATTCAGCGGGTGTCCCACACCAGGCTATAGTAGAGGAGCAGAAGCTTAGGCCCAGCAGAGAAGTTGGGATTGAGTATGCCATGTGGAATGTTAAGACCTATAGAGACAGTCAACCATCTGCCATGCATTACTAATGGGAGAGCAGTGCCCCACTGTTCTTTGCTTTTAACCACAGAGATTTGCCAGGTACTCACAGAGGACATGAATGGTTTTTGGACAACAGATAGTTTGTGTTTCACACATTATAACAATGTAACATAATGAATTAATTAATTTGTTATAGTGTTGTGTGTATTTTTAACGTGTTTGTCTCCTGTGTTTATCCCTTCTATGTAATTTCTGTGTTGGTTGTCTTTCCTTTTACTGCTAAGTGATCCTATAGTTGAAGAAGTGGGATTGGTAGGTAGCCAGTAACTAAATGGCAGGTAATAACTCTTCTATTTGTATCTGCAGGATACTCTGATGCACCTGCATCATTTGCAGAGGCCTCTTTTGCCGGAGTTTTCAGTTTATTGCTTTCAGAGGCAGTGCCCACTGGCAGAGCTACGGTGTGGCACAGAACTGGCAGGAGAGTTTACTGGCTGTTGCTGTGCTGCTCCATCATGCCAGCACTGGAGAGCTTCTGTCCAAGATGCGCATTGATCTTTGAGGAAAGAGCAGTAGGTATCTAAGAAGTCTTGGACTCTCTCCTTGCAAGCACTCTCCAAGCGAACTGGAGCCGGTCATGGCTGCATTTTGAGTTTCGACATTTGGGGCCAAAATTGCCCCTCTGAGAAAGGCCTGTTACCGCCTCCGGGAGGCACTAAAGGGTTTTCGCCGGGCGCGGCAGCCAGAGCGCTCACCTGCCGAACTGCCCCCGGGGCTTGGAGTGGGAAAAGTGCTTTGCGCCCCACCCAGCGATTAGTGCATCGGCGCGGCACACGCATGCCGATGACATCATTAACGTGCGCGCTGACCCGTCATCGCCCTGCGGCAACCCCCTTTGTGCCCGACAGGGAAAATTGCCCTGTGGGAAGTGAGGTTGGCATGGGGCGATGCCATCGATAGCTTTGTGGGGCAAGAATCTGTGGTGGCTGGGGCGCCCCTGCACTCTTAAAGGGGAGATGGTCGTGCCGCAGCCACTATCTTTTCTGTATCGGCCGACATTTCAGTCGGCTCGGCAATGGCAGCCGCTGATGCGGTCGAGCCGCCAACGTGCAGCCCGGCACCCGCCTCTTGGGTGCCAGGCTGCTGGCCCGGCTGACACCCTCCCTGGTGGCCCAGTGGGCAACACTTATGCGGCTGCAGAGTTCACAGCAGCCCGGGACGTTGTGACGCATCAGCGGACGTGACCTATCCATGTCGCACTGACGTCAGCAGCGTGGTGGCGATGTGTTGAGCATGGCGCTGAGTGTCGCGCCCCGTGAATGCCCTGTTCCAGCGCACAACATTTTTTGTCTCTAAGAGCCCAATTCTGGAACATTTACGGCCTGTCTCTCCGGGTGCAAGATTTTCTTTTAATTCGAACTGTACGCCCCAAACCCAGCGCGGGGCAATTTCGGCCCCAAAATCCTCTATAGCAGCAGTGATTACTGAGGTGTGGTCTTAATGTACCTGGGTTTGGTGGTTTATCTTCACTGATCCTTACTTCAAGTGGTGTAGTGACGCTTGGGTAAGTGGTGCTTTTGAGTGCACTGTGCAGGCACTCTGATTTTCTTGCTCAATGAAGAAAAGAGCTGAAACATTATCGGTACACAAGTGTTCTTATCTATTTCAGTACAGGCATTACATAGTTATTGAATCCGCTATTATACACTTATACACAATCAATGTGTATGGATATATTGCACAAATCCAAGAATAAATGGTATGTTGGCCTTTATTCCAAGAGGATCTGATTATAAGAGTAAAGGTGTCTTACTGCAATTATATCGGGCCCTGGTGAGACTACACCTGGAGTATTGTGTACAGTTTTGGTCTCCTTACCTAAGGAAGGATCGACTTGCCATAGTGAGAGTGCAACAACGGTTCACCAGACTGATTCTTGGGATGGGGGGGATTGTCATATGAAGTGAGATTGTGTAGACTAGGCCTATATTCTCTCGAGTTTGTAAGAATGAGAGGTGATCTCATTGAAACACACAAAATTCTTACAGAGCTGGACAGGGTAGATGCAGCGAAGATGTTTCCCCTGGCTGGGGAGTCTAGAACCAGAGGTCACAGTCTCCGAATAAGGGGCCGGCCATTTAGAACTGAGATGAGAAGAAATTTCTTCACTGAGAAGGTGATGAATCTTTGGAATTCTCTACCCCAGAGGGCTGTGGAGGCTCAGTCGTTGAGTATATTCAAGACAGAGATCAATAGATTTTTGGATATTAAGGGAATCAAGAGATATGGGGATAGTGCAGGAAAGTGGAGTTGAGGTAGAAGATCAGCCATGATCTCATTGAATGGCGGAGCAGGCTCGAGGGGCTGAATGGCCTGCTCCTTCTCCTATTTCTTTTGTTCTTATGTTCTTATATATGTGATTGGGAAAGTGCATGCCTGTAATTCTATATTTAGCTCCAAACTCTTTAGTTCCAATGTTTTCCAGACACACTCCTTAATAACTGGACACAGAGGCTGCGGGAAGCTGAGGCTGCTCGGCAGAGGGCCTCATGTTTGGAGACCATAAGCTCCTCACAACTGGCATCAAAGAATGAAGGGATCATGGGAGCAAATTAGAAGATGTTTGCGCTCAGCCTGATCATTTTTTGGTAGATTTGGTTGAAAAGAAGTTTGAGGTTGTCCTTATCCCCAGAATGATACTGAGGTAAGAATAGGATTGGGCCATAGAAAGGAAGAGGTGAATTTGTTTCACATGGCCAAGCCATATCTACTGATAGGTATCGGACCAGTCACGAGCCCAATACACACAAGCCTGAGGATGAAACAATGGTTATCGTGTCAAGGGAATAACGGTGCTGGGAGACATTGAGGACTGTGAGACTGATGGTAAACAAGTGCATCAAAATTGGAAGCAAGTGAACTGTTGAATAGGTGCATGGAGGCAGCAATGTCATTGCCAATGAAGGGCCAGAGGTGAGGGAATTGGAGACAGAACTGGAGGAGTAGTTTGTTCTGGGCGTGTAAGATAGAGGGGTTGGTGTTGGACAATTGGATGCAAATGGCAAGGGAAATGGATGGTAATCATCTTGCCAGTGACAGAGATCTTAAAAATGATAAGGCCTTACATACTAGTAAGATTAACGGGGTGGTGTTGAGTATCGATGGGAGAACTGATCTGCAGTTGAGGATAGGAAGGCTATGAAGTCTGAGCCAGACAGTTTTCAACCTTGGTGTTGTGTTTGACCCTGAGATGAGCTTCCAACCACCATCACCAAGACTGTCTACTTCCACTTCCGTAACATTGCCCGACTCTGACCCTGCCTCAACTCATCATCTGCTGAAACCCTCTTCCATGCCTTTGTTACCTCTAGACTTGACTATTCTAATGCTCTGCTGGCTAGCCTCTCATCTTCCACCCTACATAAACATGTGCTCATCCAAAACTCTGCTGCCCGTATCCTAACTCTCAGCAAGTCCCGTTCACCCATCACCATGTGCTTGCTAACCTACACTGGCTCCCGGTCCGACAATGCCTCAATTTTAAAATCTTCATCCTTGTTTTCAAATCCCTTCATGATCCCACCCCTCCCGATCTCCCTAACCGCCTCCAGCTCTACAACCTTCGAGATTTCCGTGCTCCTCCAATTCTGGCATGTTGCACATTCCCAATTTTAATCACTCCACCATTGGCGGCCGTGCAGTTAGCTGCCTAGGCCCTAAGTTCTGGAATTCCCTCCCTAAACCTCTGTGCCTTTTGACCTTTCTCTCTTCCTTTAAGATGTTCCTTAAAACCTACCTCTTTGACCAAGCTTTGCCCATCTGTCCTGAATATCTCCTTCTGTGGCTCGGTGTCAACATTTTTATTGATATCGGTCTTGCTCAGCGCATTGGGACATTTTGCTACATTAAAGGCGCTATATAAATGCAAGTTGTTTGTTTTTGTTGATGAGCCAACACAGCTCACTTCTACTACAAAAGTGCTGCCGCCTTACAAGGCTCCTGAGTTCATGAAGAACTAGCCAGAAGATTTGCCCATAGCCATTGTCAGAAGAATGCTCCAGTCCTGAGTTTCCCAGTAAGTGGATTAATTCCAATGATAGCAATACACCAGCACTGTTTGCAAAACATATTTTACAGCAGTTAATTGAATTTTCATGTGACTTCTTCGTTCAGCTTGCAGACATACATATAAATACAATGTTGAGTTACCACGGTAAAGCAATCATCTTTACCGACTGGCTCATTATAAAGTGCTGGTACACTAAGAAGCTGTGCAATTACAGGATGCCTCCCTGCACAGTGCTGACATGAATGCTTTTTGATGTGAAATACTTGAATTTCCTATTGATGAACCATAAATCCCAGTGTCTGTGTATAAATGCATTGCTTCTGGCATGGAGCCTCGCTCACTGAGAGCATATGGCAGGCATGCTCCCTTGGATTTGGGAATGTTGAAAATCGCCTTGCCTGCAACTGCTAGTTTGCATTTGCAGCTAAAAATCGAAGCGGACTTGACCTTTTTCTGGCTCCTGATGCGTCACGCTGAGAGTCCCTGTCACTGAGCTCTGTGCAGACGCTGCCGTCTCAAATGACTCCTGTCCTTATGAAGAAACTACAAGGCTGGCTGATGGATTGTGTTAAATTCTCTCGTGCTGCATTTCAGTCTCCTGGAGTTGTTCCGTTTTCTTTCTGGAAAAGTAGCTTTCAGTCAGCAATTGCAGGTGAAGTGACACCTGGATCTCTTCAGAATGAGGAGGTTTAAGAAACCCTATCCCAATCCCATGTAAGCTGTCACCACTGCCCCACAGCTCAGGAATTTTTATTGAATGATAGGAACTGAACTAAAAATGTTCCTAAATAGATGTATACTGGAACTTCTGGGGTAGATTCCCATCTTCACTGAATGGGCGTTAATCTGGTGGAATGGATCGCCTGCCCATTATAAAACCTGCCTGATTCTCATTCCATTTCATTCTGTTTCATGTCATTTCATTCAGTGGAATGACAATTGGATGGGTTCTATAAAGGTTTTTTTTAATCATTCATGGGATGTGGGCATCACTGGCAAGACCAGCATTTATTGCCCATCCCTAATTGCCTTTGAGGAGGTGGTGGTGTTCGCCTTCTTGAACCGCTGCAGTCCGTGAGGTGATGGGACTCCCACAATGCTGTCAGGGAGGGAGTTCCAGGATTTTGACTCATCGATGATGAAGGAACGGCGATATATTTCCAAGTCAGGATGGAGTATGACTTGGAGGGGAGCTCGCGGGTGGTGGTGTTCTCACGCGTCTGCTGCCCTTGTTGGTTCCAGAGGTGCGGGTTTGGGAGGTGCTGCCGAAGAAGCCATGGGGAGTTGCTGCAGTACATCTTGTAGATGGTACACACTGCAGCCACGGTGCGCCGATGCTGGAGGGAGCGAATGTTTAAGGTGGTGAATGGCGTGCCAATCATTGGGTGGGCCTGTTTCATTGGTGAACCTATTCTAATTGCAGGCACCAGGAAATTGCTATTTTGTTCTGTTGTAGGCCCTTACCCTCTGAGGAGAACACTGCTTTCCTACATGAACTCCAGAAGGTTTCTTTGATTTTCAGGGATGTGTTTTGAGGATAGCAGTGCAGTCTCCGAAGAGATTCACTGAAGTACCAGGAAGCTGAAGGCAGCTTGAGCTATGGAGGATGGGTGAAAGAGTAGCAGAGAGTGCAGAGGTGCTGACAAAAGGTGGCACCAGAACAACTTTGAAGAGCCTGGAACACAATGAATGAGTGAGCAAAGTGGTCAATGGGGAAAATGCTAGACATTGCAGACAATGACTGAGAATGTGGAACAAATGCAAATTGGGTAAGTGTGAGGTTTGCAGATTCTCTAATCCAGGGCAAAATACATTCCTCAATGTTTGTTTTAAGTTACCAAATGTTATCTGTGTGTATGTCAACTCATCCTGACGAGAACCATTTTTCTCATTATTTTGATTAATTTAAGTTCTAGTTAGACTTCCACACGTTTGCGTTCTATTTAAATATGATTGAAACTGACAGCATAAAGGTTTGCTATTGTAATCCATTCAGTCCCAGTAACTCAACACTGTAGAGCTCCTCATTTCTCTCATTCATCTTCCCTTCCTGTCCAATCTACAAGCTTTCAAAAACTTAAGCTTGGCATCACTTAACCACTGCTGCTTGATTTATCGTATCATATCTTCTACTTTGATGTTATCCTCCTATTCTATTCCACCATCCTAGCTTGCTATTATGAGCCTTGGCCTTTCATTGAGGTTTTTCCAATTATTTTTAAAAAGCGATTACATTGTGGGGAATTCCATCTACAATAGGAAGCTGAAGGGCGGGTGGGGGCAGTTAAAATCATGCGGGCTCCTTCTTTAGCTATGTAGGTTGGGCTCCGATGACATCAACAGCAACTTGCATTTATATAGCGCCTTTAGTGTAGTGAAACGTCACAGGAGCACTATCAAACAAAATTTGACACCGGGTCACAGAAGGAGATATTAGGACAGATGGTCAAAGAGGTAGGTTTTAAGGAGCGTCTTATAGGAGGAGAGGGAGAGAGGCGGAGAGGTTTAAGGAGGGAATTCCAGAGCTTAGGGCCTAAGCAGCTGAAGGCACGGCTGACAATGGTGGAGCGATACAAATCGGGGATGCGCAAGAGGCCAGAATTGGAGGAGCGCAGAGATCTCGGGGGTGGGGGGGGGGGGCTGGAGGTTGTAAGGCTGAAGGAAGTACTGAAATAGAGAGGGGCGAGGCCTGACTGCTATTTCAACCATGGGCCTGAGTGGGAAAGCTGTGGCTGTTTTCCTGTCAGGTCAACCTAGTGGGAAGAGGAGCCAGTGCCAGAAGAGTCTCCAAGGAGGAAAGTCTTTTTTATCTTTATGTCTACTTTCCTCCAGGCCCCACAAAGAGAGTTTAAGCTTCCCTTGCCCTGGGCTCACTGCCCCCCCCCTCCCCACCTCCCCACCACAACGATCGCAGGCCTCCCTGAAACACCCTCTTCCCCGTGACTTAACTGAGTGCAGGAGGGCCGTTCCTTCGGTCCCTGGCAGCGGCCTCCTGCCACCCGATATTGCACCCCTGCCTGCCGGCCAGGTGCCGCTTGCAGTTAAAGTCACCCAGTCCTCGAGATGCCGAGAGCAGAACTGTTTGCCACCCGCTCGGCCCTGCCTAATTTCTGCCCAAAGTTAAAATCAGGGCTGGAAGATTTTACCAGCGGCATTTTGTTTCCTATTACATTGCCACTGCTCTAGTTAACAGGCATGCGAATGTTACTTAACTCAGCCTAGAAGAGTTAAGATATGCTTTATACTCAAGCCCTCTTCGCATGAAATACTGAGTTAAATTGAATAGGCATACTCGAAGGTCGGGAATGATTGTGGAAAAAGTGCTGAGTGGTTAAGCTAGAAAAAATTAATGATGGTCTTGGGTGGGCCTTCATGCATTGTGATTTATGAACCTAGAGCAAAAAAAGCTAAACAAACATACACTTTACATGAAGCATCAATCTTCCAAAGCAAGAAGCAGTATTAAATCAAAACATGCTTTCCCCAGTGAACACATTGTTCAACTGACCCATTTTTGCTTTAAGTCAGCTTTCATGCATCGAGTAGAAAAGCAAGCCTCAAGCCTGCCTTGTTATTTCTGGTAATCACAGTATCAGTATCAGATAGTGATTCTGTAATCCAAACACTATCTATGGTAATTTAGCAAAGCCCCCCTATTTTTATGAATGCTTTCCACTATCAGTGCCTGCTTGATTGTCATCTCCCAGCTCCTGCCATACTCATTACGCTTATAAATTTTCATTCTGATGAAAAAGAGTTATGTTCAATGATGACAGGAATTGATTTCCAATTTCGTCCACAATGACTCCATCATTGCTAGAGACAAGCAATTTAGCTTGCACAACTGTTGGCTTCAGGCTGTAGATCAAACTGACAGGCATCTACTTATAGAGGATGCTTATTTTGACAAGAAATGAAAAGGATGCTTTATGGGGTATCTTTCTTAAATTTCTGTAATAGAGCGTCCACTTCTTGGATAGAGTACACTATAAATAGTTTCTTTTGAGTTAAGGATGAAGTGTTTTTATTGGGGTTATGGATCTGTGAGTCTCAGCTGCCAGGAAGTCGTTTAATAACACTGGGATGAAACATATCAATTTTGTTTATTCCCTGTTTTCCCCTTCTCTTGTAAATGGCTACTGGAGTCTATACCAGTCCTTGGACTTGAGTGCAGGCAATTAGATCACATTCCTCTGCCGCTTCCAGTACCTGTGTTGTGTAGTGGAATGACTGGAAGAATTTTAAGGCAAAAGGTATTCCAAATGACTTATTACCCCATTATAGCTTCAAAATATATGTCTGTTGACTTTCATGTAATCTTCGTCAATTATTGTTCTGTGAGTTCTATTGCAGCATACTGTAAAGTTGGATAATAGGCTTGTTGTACTATAAATGTTGCATTAATGATTTTTTGGTTTATGCTTTGCGTTGATGTGAATATGTAGTATTGAGTGTAAAGTCAACAATTGTTTTGTTGTAATCCTGAGGAAGTGGATGCACGGTTTTGGTTTGGCTACAGCTGCAGTATAAGTGCAACCTTAGACAAGTGTGAGAAACTGTCAGAGATTGCTAACTTTAGAAATTTCACAGAATCACAAAAATTTACAGCACAGAAGGAGGCCATTTGGCCCATCGTGTCTTTGCAGTCGGAACAAGAGCTATCCAGCATAATCCCGCTTTCCAGATCTTGGTTCCGAGCGTTGTAGATTAGGGCACTTCAAGTGCATATCCAAGTACTCTCTTATATGTGATGAGTGTGTCTGCCTCAACCACCCTTCCAGACAGTAAGCATCAGACCCCCACCACCCTCTGGGTGAAAAAGATTGCCCTCAACTACCCTTTAATCCTTTTACCAATTACGGTAAATCTACGCCCCTGGTTATTGACCTCTCTGCTAAGGGAAATACGACTGGAGACCAGGCACCACTGTATGGGCCTAGTTGCCTATGGTGGGATGCAAGCCGTAAGCTCGATGCTGAGCAGTGCCCTTCGGTGAGATCCGAGGCGTGGAAAGTGGGGTGAGAGATTTGGGGTAATGCTTCCCTCTACCAGGTATTAGCTCCTGACTGAGGGCAGGCATTGGGATGGCTGGAGGTCCACTTCATGGAAGGAGGAGAAGCCATTATGCACACCACGTCTCCACGGCTGAGTGGGAACAGCAGCGGGAGGGAGGCCAGACGTCACCGGAGGAGTGGAAGTCTGAATGTTGCCGGAGGATTGGAGGCCCGAACGTGAGGGCGAAGAGAGAAGGTAGGGCCCAAACCTGTGGTCAGAGCGGGTCAGAGGCTCACCGGTCGCCTTTGGGGATCGAGTGCAGTAGCTGAGTCGGCCATGTCCAGTGGGGAGCGAAAGGCTTGGCAGCAGGAAGGTCCAGGTGGAAGGTAAGTCTGACCTCAGTGATGAAGATATGGTTGGGGGATGGGCAGTGGGCCCAGGTAGCTGCCCTTGCGGCACAGGTTTTAGGGGTAAGAGAGATACTTTGGGGGGGCGGAGGGAATGTACCCACTGTTAGGGCCAAGGGGGCTTAAAAAGTGGGGAGGGGAGATTGGGGGAGATCAGAATAAAGGAAGGATGGCAGCAAATGGCCAGAGGGAAATTTGTTCAGGGAGAGCTCCCTAGGGAGCTGCCATCCCATCCGCCACTGGACCTACACCTTGCTCTGCTAAACCCATGTGGCAGCTGGTGTGCAATGGCCGCCCCGTGTTAAACGAACTCATGCACAGGCACCTTCCACCCTTCAAAATGAAGTTCAGGACCTAGAACATCAAGACCCTCATGGACAACCCCAACAGCGACAGACCGGAACGCCAAACCGCCATCGTTGCCCGGGAACTGTGATGCTTTGATGTCGACATCGCCGCCCTAAGTGAGACCCGACAGGCAGGAGAAAGCCAGCTCAAAGAACAAGGTGGAGGTCACACCTTCTTCTGGAAAGGCAAACCAGAAGAAGAACGCCACCTCCATGGAGTTGGCTTTGCCTGCAAGAATGAGTGGTCGGCTGCCTCAGAGACTCCCCCTGCGGGATACGCGAATGTCTCATGACTCTCTGGCTCACCCTAGCCCGGAACCAGTGCGCCACAGTTATCAGCGTGTATGCCCCAACACTCGACGCAACAGATGAGACCAAAGAGGAATTCTACTCCAGCCTTGAACAATCCCTGTCCCGAGTGCCTGCGGACAACAAACTGATCCTCCTCGGTGACTTCAACGCCAGGGTCGGTAAGAACACAGACTTCTGGGGAGGCGTGATCAGCAGAGAGGGGATAGGGAAAACCAACTCCAGCGGTACCCTGCTCCTGACAAAATATCTAGAACATGACCTTGTCATCACCAACACCTTGCTCCATCAGAGGGACAAGTACAAGGCATCATGGCAACACCCTTGCTCCACACACTGGCACCTGCTCGACTACGTCATCGATCAAACGAGGGACCGCAAGGACGTGCACATCACCCGCGCCATGACAGGAGTCGACGATTGCTAGACAGACCACCGCCTAATCCGCCTAATCATCATCATTAATATAGCCACAAAATGGCGACGACAACAGAAGCAATGCTGCAGAAAAATCAACGCCAGGGCATTCAGACCCAATTAAGAGAACCCTATACATCCAGCGCCTCACTGCCAACCTGGCGACCCTCGACGACCCCAAGATGCAGAGTGCCCACAGCGCCTGGCCTGCCCTCAAGACCACCATAACCAGTGGCTGTGAAGAGACATTGGTCACTCAACCAGGAAACACCAAGACTGGTTTGACGAGAACGACCAGGAGATCCAGGAGCTAATAAACTGTAAGCGCAGGGCATGTCTGAACTTAAAGCAGCAACCCAATTCGAGAGCAGCAAAGCAGATTTACAGGCGGCTGAAGGCCGAGGTCCAACAAAAGACCCGCGCCCTAAAGAATAGATGGTGGGTGGAGAAAGCACAGGAGATCCAGCAGCTGGCCGACAGCCATGATGTGCGAGGATTCTTCACTGCAGTTAAGTCCACCTACGGCCCAAGCACCCAAGGTCCCACTGCTGGCCAAGAACGGGGAGACACTCATTAAGGACACCGAGGCAGTCAGAGCCCGCTGGAAGGAGCATTTCAAAGATCTCCTTAATCGAGACACTGCCTTTGATACGAGTGTCCTCGACTCCACCTCGCAGCATGCTACCCGCCACCATCTCAGCAAAACCCCAGCCCTGCACAAGGTAGAAAAGGCCATCCGTCAGCTCAAGAACAACAAGGCATCAGGAGCACTATTGGCACGAATGCATGACCTCATCTCTCTTATCAGGAAGTAGTAGAGCATGCCAGGAGATGCTGTATCGTGACCATCTTCAAAAAAGGGGACAAGTCTGAGGGAGGCAACTATAGAAGAATCTCCCTGCTGTCGGCCACTGGGAAAGTCATCACTAGAATCCTCCTCAACCGTCTTCTCCCTGTGGCTGAAGAGCTCCTCCCAGAGTGACAATGCGGATTCCGTCCACTAAGATGTACACCGGACATGATCATCACCGTGTGACAACTACAATAGAAATGCAGGGAACAGCACCAATCCCTGTACATGGCCTTCTTTGATCTCACAAAGGCCTTTGACACTGTCAACCTTGAGGGATTATGGAGCATTCTCCTTCTTTTCGGCTGCCCCCAAAAGTTTATCAACATCCTCCGCCTGCTCCACGACGACATGCAAGCCATGATCCTGACCAATGGATCCACCACAGACCCAATCCACGTTAGGACCGAGGTCAAGCAAGGCTGCGTCATCGCACCAACGCTCTTCTTGATCTTCCTTGCTGCAATGTTCCATCTAACTCTTAACAAACTCCCCGCTGGAGTGGAACTAAACTATAGAACCAATGGGAAACTGTTCAACCTTCGTCGCCTCCAGGCAAGACCCAAGGTTGTCACATCCTCTGTCATTGAACTACAGTACGCGGACAACGCTTGTGTCTGCGCACATTCAGAGGCCGAACTTTAAGCCATCTTCAATATCTTCACTGAGGCTTACGAAAGCATGGGCCTTACACTAAACATCCATAAGACAAAGGTCCTCCACCAACCTGACCCCGCCACGCAGCACTGCCCACCGGTCATCAAAATCCATGGCGTAGCTTTGGACAATGTGAACCATTTTCCATATCTCGGGAGCCTACTATCAGCAAGGGCAGACATCAACAACGAGGTTCAGCACCGCCTCCAGTGTGCCAGCGCAGCCGTCAGTCACCTGAGGAAGAAAGTGAAGACCAGGACCTCATATCTGGCAACAAGCTTATGGTCTACAGGACCGTAGTGATACCTGCCCTCATATATGGCTCAGAGACATGGACCATATACAGCAGACACCTCAAAGTGCTGGAGAAGTACCACCAGTGCTGCTTCCGCAAGATCCTGCAAATCCACTGGGAGGATAGATGCACCATCAATGTTCTCGATCAGGCCAACATCCCCAGCATCGAAGCACTGACCACACTTGACCAGCTCCGTTGGGCGGGCCACATTGTCCACATGCCGACACGAAACTCCCAAAGCAAGGGCTCTACTCGGAACTCTACATGGCAAGCGAGCCCTAGGTAAGCAGAGGAAACGTTTCAAGGACACCCTCAAAGCCTCCTTGATAAAATGCACCATCCCCACCGGCACCTGGGAGTCCCTGGTCAAAGACCGCCTGAAGTGGAGGAAGAGCATCCGGGAGGCCGCTGAGCACCTCGAGTCTCGTCACCGAGAGCATGCAGAAACAAAACGCGGACAGAGGAAGGAAAGTGCGGCAAACCAGACTCCCCACCCACCCTTTCCTTCAACCACTGTCTGTCCCACTTGTGACAGAAACTGTAATTCCTATATTGGATTGTATAGTCACCTGAGAACTCACTTTTAGAGTGGAAGCAAGTCTTCCTCGATTTCGAGGGACTGCCCTATGATGATGAGGGAAAATAGGTCCTTCTATCCACTCTATCTAGGCTCCCCAGCCGATGCAATCTTTCCTCATACCTAAAATTCTCTAGTCCTGGCAACATCCTTGGAAATCTCCTCTGTACCATCTCTAGTGCAATCACATCTTTCCTGTAATGTGTTGACCAGAACTGTACATAATACTCCAGCTGTGGCCTAACTATTGTTTTATACAGTTCAAGCATAACCTCCCTGCTCTTATATTCTATGCCTTGGCTAATAAAGGAAAGTATTCCAAATGCCCTCTTAACCACCTTATCTACCTGTCCTGCTACCTTCAGGAATCTGTGAACATGCACTCCAAGGTCCCTCTGTTCCTCTACACTTCTCAGTATCATACCATTTACCCTTCCCAAATGCATTACCTCACACTTTCCGAATTGAATTCCACTTGCCACTTTTCTGCTCACCTGACCAGTTCATTGATCTTACTGCAGTCTAGAGCTTTCTCCCTCACTATCAACCACACAGCAAATTTTTGTATCAGCTACGAACTTCTTAATCATGCTCCCTACATTGAAGACTAAATCATCGATGTATATCACAAAAAGCAAGGGACCGAGTACCGAGCCCTGCGGAACCGCACTGGAAACATCCTGTTGACCATTGCCCTTTGCTTCCTGCCTCTAAGCAAATTTTGCATCCAACTTACCACTTTCCCTTGGATCCCATGGGCTTTTACTTTTCTGACCAGTCTGCCTTGTGGGACCTTATCAAATGCCTTGCTAAAATCCATGTAGTCTACATCAAATGCACTACCCTCATCAACCCTCCTTGTTTCTGTGTATTAATTGCTCCCACCCTGCTTTCATATTGATGGAGTAGAGCTGCTCATTTGGTCTGAAGTTTAAATGTCATGGCCTGTAAATTCAGCTAAATAAGCCCCTAATATGGCGGGCCGGAAGCATGTGCACATTTTAGGCTGGAGGCACACTGCCTGCCTTATTGCTGAAGAAAACAAAAAGTGTTTCGGGCCCACACCTAAAACAGTCATTGGAGCCTGTGCATATGCAAATAATGGGCCTAATGCCTGTTTTATCCCCCCACTGCAAGATTGACGAACATTAGCATCCACGACCAGGCCAACATCCCCAGCATCGAAGCACTGACCACACGCGACCAGCTCCGCTGGGCGGGCCACATTGTTCACATGCCCGACACAAGACTCCCAAAGCAAGCGCTCTACTCTGAACCCCTTCACAGCAAACAAGCCCAAGGTGGGCAGAGGAAATGTTTCAAGGACATCCTCAAAGTCTCCCTGATAAAATGCAACATCCCCACTGACACCTGGGAGCCCCTGGCCAAAGACCACCCAAAGTGGAGGAAGTGCATCCGAGAGGGCGCTGAGCACCTTGAGTCTCATTGCCGAGAACATGCAGAAACCAAGCGCAGGCAGCAGAACGAGCGTGCGCCAAACCAGACTCCCCACCCACCCTCTCCTATGAGAGAGACTGTACTGGGTTGTTCAGTCAGCTAAGAACTCATTTTTAGAGTGTAAGCAAGTCTTCCTCGATTCCGAGGGACTGCCTGTGATGATGATGGTTTGCCCTGAGGTAGTCAGCACCTACTGCACTCAGTAACACCAGACCCTGTAACTGCCTGTTAGCAAATAGTTACTTACCTGAATGTGGAGCTGGGGGGAGGAACAGGATTTTCTGCCTCCCATATTTATTCTTGTAGTATATTCAATATAAATGTGATATGCACTGCGGATTTATTTAAATCGTATTGTACAGATCCTATCAGTCACTTTCTGACTGGGAACTATGTGCCAAATGATGTTGGAGATCTGAGAACTGTAGTCACAATGATGAGAGCCATTGAACTTCCTGAAGGAAATATGGTGCAAACTATTTGAGGTCAGATGCTCAGCACTTAAGAACATAAGGACATAAGAAATAGGAGCAGGAGTAGGCCATTTGGCCCCTCGAGCCTGCTTCGCCATTCAATAAGATTTTATTGTTTCCCTTTATTGTTATTCTACTGTCTGTAAAGCTTACAGGCTTCAATTTCAGCGTGGACATATGAAAAGGGTCACAAGATGGTAGCAGTTCTATACATAGTAATCATTTTAACACCATTTACAAGAGACGCAACCTTTGACTACTTGAAGATGGAAAGACAGGATTATTTATAATGGGAAACAAAATCAACAGCATCATTAGCCTCAAAGCTTAGAAATCTTGGATAGGAGTTTTCTTTATATTCACATGTTAGCAGGCTAGGTGTTTAAAAAGTAGGACTTACTTAAGGAAGGATATACTAGCTTTGGAAGGGGTACAGAGACGATTCACTAGGCTGATTCCAGAAATGAGGGGGTTACCTTATGATGATAGATTGAGTAGACTGGGTCTTTACTCCTTGGAGTTCAGAAGGATGAGGGGTGATCTTATAGAAACATTTAAAATCATGAAAGGGATAGACAAGATAGAGGCAGAGAGGTTGTTTCCATTGGTGGGGGAGACTAGAACTAGGGGGCACAGCCTCAAAATACGGAGGAGCCAATTTAAAACCGAGTTGAGAAAGAATTTCTTCTCCCAGAGGGTTGTGAATCTGTGGAATTCTCTGCCCAAGGAAGCAGTTGAGGCTAGCTCATTGAATGTTTTCAAGTCAAAGATAGATAGATTTTTAACCAATAAGGGAATTAAGGGTTACGGGGAGAGGGCGGGTAAGTGGAGCTGAGTCCACGACCAGATCAGCCATGATCTTATTGAATGGCGGAGCAGGCTCGAGGGGCTAGATGGCCTACTCCTGTTCCTAATTCTTATGTTCTTATGTTCTTATAAGACAGAGTCTGTATCAATCTTACTTTAGTGGCCATCCAACCAGTGTTTATATCAATATTTTAAAATGCAGGTAAACCTTGAATCCAGAAATCAGTAGATGCCTGTGTTATTAACTGTTACATGTTATGGAAGCGTTTACCTAAATCATGTCAGTATATGCAAATGTGTATGTAATAATTTGAAATAATTTACTGTACATTAGAAATATCCTATAATGTTTACTTTATAATGGTGCTGTATAATAATTATTAATAGCTAAAGCACACCCCCATTAAGTTCATTTTTATTGGAATAGATAGCAAAATGGATATGTAAAGTTTACACTCTGTAATCTGTCACTCTTAAAAATTGTATTTTTTCCATAAAGATTTTTCTTCTGCCTGGAACTAGTCCTAAATGCGTTGTTTAATCTTGCAGGATTTGATTTCTCCCAAACAAGAACTGGCCATTGAAGAGTAGAAATTATGCTTCGTCTTCTCTTGGGCCTTTGGGAGTACTTTGCTATCACAGGACGGGACTGCCAATGCTGGAGAAAACACTTTCAAAACATCTGTCTCCTTCTAGAAGATGGAGAGGCAAGCTGACAAACATATTTTCTTTGATGGAGCTTTCATAATTGAAGCTTTAAACAATTAGGACCTGATTAGTGCAATTGCAAAATAAATAGTTTTGCTGCTATCTAAGTGAATGTAATGTTAAGAAAGACACTAAATGAAACTGAGTGGCATTCATGATTCTCTCACCCCAAGGACCTGGTTCAAGTACAGCACAGATTGCACATAATGCGCTTGCTCTTTTTGGCCACTGTAAAGCTACAAAAGGAAATGCTTTGTGATGGCCTGAGCACAATTCCTTATAAAAGAAAGAAAGAATGAACTTGCATTTATATAGCAACTTTCACATCCTCAGGACATCCCAAAGCTCTTCATAGCCAATGAATTACCTTTATGCGGCTCAATTTTCCCCAGTATTTGCTCAGTTTTTTTTGGAGTAGGCTGCTTTTTCTGGCCTAACTTAAAAATCCCCAGTTTCCCCAATCAATTTGCACCAGCGTAACTGACTCAGTTACGTTTTTTTTAGGTACGTTTTTTTTCTCAAAAGGGAGCGTTACCAACCACTTACACCAGTGCTGGCCATTTAGGCAACTTTGGGCAGCTAATAGTTACTCCATTTCTACTTAGGCCAGCGTATGTGGCCACGCGAGAAAACCCTTGCGGCGAGTTAAAGAAATTGGCGTAGGTAAGTACATCGGAGGCCATTCGGCCTGGGATGGGGCGGGAAGCGGAGAAGACCCGGACCTGAACCAACCAAGCCTCAGCAATGTTAAATAAATCAATGTGGAGTACATTTGCAAACAAAACTACTAACGAGACCTTGAAAAATAAAATCCATTCAATAGAAACACCACTTCTCAGAGGGAACAGACTTGCAAAACCATCCTTCCTTTGCACAATTAAAATATTCAAGAGATAATCATTACTGCAATTCTATAAGAAATAAAAAATTGAAGTCCTACCTTCAGCATCAAACTCCAATTCTGCACTTGACCTGGGAAGGCCGCGGGCCGGTGCGGGAAGCCACTCGGCCTGGGCTTGGGGCGGGAGAACGCACTGGGAAGCCACTCGGTCTGGGCTAGGGGTGGGAGGGAGTGAACTGGCCGGCATCAGGGGCCACAGAGCGGCTGCAATTCAACGGAGAAGCTGGTTTTGGAGAAGAGGAACTTTGTGGTCTGCAGCCTGTGTGGGCGATCACACCTTCCCTGCACACTCAGCTCCAGTATAGGCAGTAGAGCTATCGGGACATGCAGCATCAAACTGACCACAATTAAAAGCAACAGCGCCAATTTGGATCTCCAGAAGATCAGAATCAACATTCTTCGATACAGCGCCGTATTCTTAAAAACTCCGACTGCGAATCTTCAGAATAAAATACTGTTAGTTGCTTTTGAAGTCTGGTTTCCTTGCACGTCTGCAGCAGTGTCATGCCCCGCACCGAGAGACTGCCCTCAGCTCAGAGGCAGGCTGGATAAGACTCGGGTGCATGGCTGAGGTTTGTTCAGCGCAGCTCTGGTCAGTATGACCGTCCTGGCTTATCGCTCTGCAAACAGAGGCCAGTCCACGTTCAAAGGTGACATGGAAGCGGCCCTGAAGACTGCACTTCATGCGAGGGCTCCTCATATCTGCAGCAAAGGACACAGCCGGTATCGGGCTGACTGCTTCACATTCAAGCCCCGGAACTTGGATATTCGGAATCAGACAGGGGCTTAGAATCACGGACATTACAACACGGAAGGCACGCAAACACAAGTAGCTGTTTAAAAATGGCCGATTGCCAACTCAGAGCACTACTATGCATGTGCGGCCATCACTTTTTCCCACCGCACATGTGCAGATGTCCCGGCACATTTTCCAGTGCAGAACGCAAGCTCCACTCCTCGAGGCGACTGGCCATGCTGCGCGGCTGCAGAGAAGAGGCCAAACAGCGGCAAAAGTAGGAACGTTTTTTTCTGGAGCATCTTCTGACGTACTGAAGCAGCGCAACTCAGGTAAGTACTCTAGAAAACAGGCTCGGGGAAAATTGAGCCCCTAGTATGGTCACTGTTGTTATGTAGCCAAGCGCTGCGGCCAATTAACACACAGATGGGTTCCATAAACAGCAATAAGATGAATAACCAGATAATCTGTTTTAGTGATGTTTACATCTACCTGAGAGGGCACAGGGCCTGGATTTAACATCTCATCCAAAAGATTGCAGCTCTAACATGCAGCTCTCCCTCAGCATTGCACTTAAGTATCCGCCTAGATTATTAAGTCTCTGGACTGGGGCATGAACCTTCTTGGGATGAGAGCACTCCTATTGAGTCAATGCTGACACTTAAGTATGAGTCCACAGAAGTGAATAAACCCATTATTCTGCACAAATTGCCAGTTTAATTTGTAGAGGCTACAAGGTTGGCCTATGTAGGTTGCCGAATTGTCATATTAGTGTAAATGGGGATTCCCTCCTGTGGTTGGAACGAAGGCACATTGCTAGTAAGAGAAGAGGAAAGTTTATGTTGTACCTAAACCAATCTACATCTGATCTCAGATTGCTTGATCCTGATATCATGTGCCAAAGTGAAGAAGTTTTCCATTATCCAGCCCCCACAGCCTCACATCGATATGAAAATTCACCCTCCCAAAATATGAATGAAAAAATTAAAAGGTAAAAATAAATTACACGTGTACAACTTTGAACATTTAGGGCTTGTTGAGGCAGACACTTTGTGTGCACCTTAGGGGTGTGCGAGGGCGATAGCACCCAATATTTCCAAACCTTTTGCATTTTAGAAATGCATTTGTTTTGAATTGTTCTGGAGACAGTAAAAATCTTGAAGGGATGTTGGTAGTGTGCACTGATTATTGCTCCACCAATTATTGTGCATATCTGTTACATCTTCAGAAAATGGGTATAATTGTGGCACAACATAGTAAGAAAAAGTGAACAGCATTCACCTGGAGCATCTCCTCAAAGGTCCTCGATGTTAGATGGTTGGGTGTATTAGTCTGGAGAATGGGTGTCATTATTTCAATTGCCAGTACCTCAACTTGTGCCATATTTTCGGCGGTAGTGAGAGGAATGGTAAAGGTGCTCACTTGCTACAATCATATGGTTGGTAATTTAATGAATTATGTTTCTCACATGAGCTATTAAATGATTTGCACAAAAAAATTACTGAAGCAAGTTTGTGAAAAAAATGTGTTAAAAGTTCTCACAATCCATCTGATTATTAACATTCACTAGTCTCCCAATTGAGTGCCTCAAGGTACATCTCCCATCCTCACCAAAATGTTAATAATAGAAATCCGCATCATTGAAACTCTACTGAATAATGGTTTGGGGAGAGATGGAGGGGGTGGAGAAGAGGATGAGAAGTTTAAAAATCAGAGAAAAATTTGAAAGGAGATACTCCCAAAACAACGCATTTTATTTAGGTTAAGTTTTCAAGATGTCTCCACTCAAACCTAGAAGGATTCATCCTTCGAAAAATGAGCAAGACACTTGGAAGGAATGCAGAGCAAGACAGGCTGGAAAACATTCATTTAAAAAAAAACAGGGTTAATCCCAGCAACCAAACCAAACATGGAGGCTGAACCTTCAAAATTTTACAGGCACGATTACTCATTAAACATTCCATCCACCCTGCCCTTTCTCCAGTCTGAAGCACTCGACTGATGTACATCGTGATCCAAATCCATCTCCATTTTATTGCAAAAGCGTTATACAGGCCTGCTTGCACCACACACCCCCTCGCTCCCACATTTATAAACTTATCTACCCTCTTGCAACAAGCATCGCTTTAAAAAAAAAATCCATCGAGTATTCTTGCCTGAATATTTCCCCTCAATTGGAGTTCAGGACTGGAATATTGGGTCCTACATTGAAACATCTGTGAACTCTCGTGGAGGCAAGTCATCCTCGTTTGAGGGACCGCCTATGATGATGATAAATTTAATGAAACAATTACATAGTCCTTGTCTGTGCCACTTTCGAAGCACAAAGGTAAAATAATTTGCAAATTTATGTATTTGCAAACTTTTTAAAAGTCCACTGACCTTGTATTTTTGCCCTCGGATTAATTCACCAGCCTCAGTTTTTAAGTACCTGTACTGCAAGAAAAACTCAACTGATGATGCAAGCTTAGGTCAGATTACAGAAGACTGACATATGTCAGCTAGTTTCCAGTGCTTACAGTACTCAATTTGGTTCACAACTTTGCAGCAGAAACATAGGGGCCAAGTTTCGGCCTGAGTTGCTCCTGTTTTTTTGGAGCAACTGGTTTAGAATGGAGCATCTTAGAAATTGCAATTCTCGGCATTTAGTTTGCTCCAGTTCTAGTCAGCTAGAACAGTTTCAGTTTGGAACAGATTTTTTTTTCAAAAGGGGGCGTGTCCGGCCACTTACACCCATTTTGAAAGTTTAGGCAGTGAAAACTTACTCCAAACTAACTTAGAATGGAGTAAGTGTAGATTTTTGTACGCTCAGAAAAACCTTGTCTGCACTTAGAAAATCAGGCGTAGGTTACAAATCAGGCGTAGGGAATGGGGAGGGGGGGGGTTTAAAGGGAAGTTTACAAACATCAAACACTTCAGTTTTACAAATAAAGAGCCATCATCAATAATAAATGATAAATACATCAAGAAATCAACCAATAAATCAATAAAAAAAAATTAATAAAAAATAAAAAAAAATTAAAAATCAATAAATAAAATATTTTCTACTTACCGACTGCAGCACCGGGAGTCCTCCAACAGCATGCTGGGACGGCACCCCCCCCCCCCCCCCCCCAGTATGTCTCTGTCAGTGTCTCTATCTGTCTGTGTGTGTGTCTCTCACTCTCTGTCAGTGTCTGTGTTTCTGACAGCGAGGGGAGGGGGGTGGGGTAGGGGGAGGAGGGGGTGGGGTGGGGGGGAGAGGGGGGGAGGAGGAGGAGGAGGATGAGGGGGGGAGGAGAAGGGAGGAAGGAGAGAGGGAAGGAGAGAGGGAAGGAGAGGGGTGAGGGGGAAGGAGGGGAGGGGAGGGGAGGGGGGAAGGGGGAGAAGGAGGGGAGGGGGGGAAGGATGGGAGGGGGAAGAAGGGGAGGGGAGAGGGGGAAGGAGGGGAGGGGGGAAGAAGGGGAGGGGGGAGGGGAGAGGGGGAAGGAGGGGGGAGGGGGAAGGAGGGGAGGGGATGGGAAGGAGGGAAGGAGAGGGGAGGGAGGCAGGAAGGGAGAAGGAGATTGAACGGGCCGGGCCCAAGACTTCGGGCTGGATTTACAGGTAGGTGGCGTCGGGTCGCGGAGGGGAGCGGGGGAGTCGCGGAGGTCGGGTCGGTGGGGCGGGGGAGTCGCAGAGGTCGGGTCGGGGGGGTGGGAGTCACGGAGGTCGGGTCGGGCGAGTCGCGGAGGTCGTGGGGGGGAGTCGTGGAGGTCGGGGGGGGGAGTGGTAGAAGTCGGGTCGCCGAGGGGGGGTGGGGGAACGGAGATCGGGTTGCCGGGGGAGCGGAGGTCGGGTCGCCGGGGCGGGGGAGAGCGGGGGTCGGGTCCGGGGGAGCGGGGGTCGGGTCGGGTCCGGGGAGCGGGAGTCAAGTCGGGTCGGGTCTGGTCAGGAGGGAGCTGGGCGTGGGAGGTGAGCCTTATCCATTCGGCCAGGGCTAGGGGCTGCGTGCTTCGGGCCCCTCCCACAGTTTTGGGCGCCTGGAGCTACTGCACATGCACGCCTACTGTAGCGCGCATGTGCAGAGGTCCCGGCACTGTTTTCAGCGCAGGGACCTGGCTCCGCCCCCCACAGCTTGTGCTGCGCCGCGCCCAGCTCCAGAGGACCTGCAGGGAGCCGGAGAATAGGTGAGTTTTTTTAGGTGCACTTTGTGGTGTGAAAAATGGGCGTCCCGAAAAATGGCGCGGCCCGAAACTTGGGCCCATAGACCCACTGTTCTATCTAGATAATGGAGCTAGATTCAGTCGTCTAAACATTGAGACACGAAACTCCCATTGCCACCTAACAATCCGAAAGTGGTACAATTTTTTTTAAGAGATACAGAGCATGCTGAAACTGGAGTGTGCTGTCTGGGCCAGTACAGCTCATTTTGGGGTCAGAATTTGCTTCAGCTCCCATTTCTGTCTGATAATTAGACCACTTTTTAGATTTAAGGCTGAGTTGCTGATTTTCAATTCCGTTTCATTCTGTGTGTAATAGTTTGTTGGCTTTTTTGGAGCAGGAAATTTGGTGGTCTGGTGTGCTAGATCTCCCCTGAGTAAGTGCTATCCACACATTTCCTGGCTGATATCAGTTTGATATGCACCCAATTTCCTGATGTTTCAGCATGCATTCAGCAATGTGCTCACATATAATGGACATCCAGGGTTACTCGGTATTGAACTATATATGGAGGTAAAGGGGTAATTACTTAATCCTGCGCAGCCAATGGTGAGTGCACTCGCAGGCAATGTAGTTTGGAAATAGGGCTACAGCAGTTTAACCCTGAGTCTCTGAATTGCATTGCCTGCACTTGATCTTTGAATAATTATTTACATTTAATATTGCGTACTATTAATACACAGGTAGAATGCCCGAAATCCGGAGTTCTAAATATCGTAATTGTCCGAAAACCGGACATCGGGCAAATCGCAGAAGCCAGCGTCTGGAATCTGGAAATCTGTTCCCAAAACCGGACTTTTCTTTTAATGACGCATGGAAGGCAAAGAGTCGTCCGGAATCTGGAAATCTGTTCCGCAAACCGGGCATTTTTTTAAAAATGGCGCAAATACATGGTACGTACAGACCTGCACCTGAGCCTTTTGGATTGTCCCGTGACCGAGACCCACCGTGAGACCAGAGCCGACCTGACCTAACCCACGTACTCCCCTCGGATTTCTTTTCCGAAATCCGGAAAAACCTGAAAAGCGGAATGGCCTCGGTCCCGAGGTTTCCAGTTTCAGGACGTTCTGCCTGTATTACCATTTGCACCAGTTCTTAACCATTCAGAACTGACTTGCGCTCATGGGTGAAAACTGGCCTTGATGTATGAATAGAACACGACTTGTGTGATTTATTACAATGAGAAACTGCAATGCTGATAACTAGTCAGGTCTTTGTGAAGATGCTGCATGCCTTATTTTACATTCGTTCCAAACTCTGATAAGGAAAGAACAAAAGGTAACATACTGTAAGGTCAGATATTTATGTGTTCAATCTCTTACTTGAACTTTCTCCAAAGAAATGTTGAAAACTCAAGGGATTTTGTTAAAATGGTAGACAAAGCTATAGTCATTAAGGCTCGTGCATGCTTAGAGTCTTCATTCTTTGAAATCTTTGGATCTATTATGATGCAGGGTGTTATGGCCATGATTGCTGATGAAGAAACAACAGCACAGATGCTCTGTGTAACCACTGGGACCCTGTTTAAGTTATCAGATATCCAACAGAGAGCAAGGTCTTAATTAGGATTCTTTTCAAGCACATAAAAGGGACTGCATCAAAGTGCACTGATGCAGTTTCAGGAGATTACTTAAAGGTTAGGCATGAGTGCTTGCTCGTTATACCAAGGATGATGATTTTCAAGCCACAATTTCCTCTTTTCATAGAATCGTAGAATGATACAGCACAGAAGGAGGCTATTCTGCCCATCGTGCCTGTGCCAGCTCTTTGGTAGAGCTCTCCAATTTGTCCCACTCCCCTGTTATTTCCTTATAGCTCTGTAAAGTGTTTCATTTCAAGTATTTATCTGAAAGGACTATTGAATCTGCTTCCACCATCCTTTAAGGCAATGCCTTCCAGATCCCAACAACTCACTGTGTAAAAAAAAGTTTCCTCATGTCACCTCTGGTTCTTTAGCCAATCACCTCATGTCCTCTGGTTACTTACCGTTCTTCCACTGGAAACAGTTTCTTCCTATTTACTCTATCAAAACCATTCATGATTGTGAGCGCCTCTATCAACTCTCAATTTAGTTTCTGGGGCGGTAACGGGGTGCTGCACCCAGCGATGATGTAATCAGCACTGGACGCAGGCAAGCAGGGCGCTACATGTTAGCTCTACTGCAAAGCCCCTGCCAAATTTAGTGGGAGGCACTATTCTCATTGCGGCTGGGTGAAAACACATTTGCGCCCCGATAGCCCCCTCCATCCTGCCCCCCCCCCGGGACACTAACGGCAAGCGCAAAGTATCCAAACCCCCTGTCTATTCCCACTCTCGCTTTAGCTAACAAAAAGATTCATAAGTACTCAGCATATTGAAATGAAGTGCAGTGAATGTATTCAATACATTGTGTGATGTGTGAATGTTATTCATGTAATTTGTAGCCATTTATTGGCCATCTTTTCCTGTATCGAGGTGTTACAAGCACCGCAGAACACCGACGATGGCATAAAGCTGCCCAACTTCAATGGGTCACTACATGCTTCAGACTGATCAGATATCATCTTGCTAGATTCACCTGCAGGCAGTCCTTATGTGAGCCCAATTTAAGAATTTTAGCTGCGTTCGTTGATTGGCATATATGTTTACTCATTGTAACTTTCCCATCCACATTTATGCTAGGTATCTGTTGCCCTGGTTTCTCAAGCCATACTGAACAGGTTAACCTGCTGTTAGTGGTTATCGAAACATTGCATGTGGTAGGCAAAGCCATAAAACAGCTCAATAATAACAAGGCTACGATTGCGGATGGAATCCCTGCTGAGGTGCTAAAGTATGGCAGAGAGGCATTGTTGGCGCGGATACATGACGTCACCTCTCTCATCTGGAGGGAGGAGAGCGTGCCAGGAGAGCTCAAATATGCAGTGATCGTGATCATCTTTAAAAAAGGGGACAAGTCCAGGGGAATCTCCCTGCTATCAGCCACTGGGAAAGTTGTCGCTAGAGTTCTCCTCAACCGTCTTCTCCCTGTGGCCAAGGAGCTCCTCCCGGAATCACAGTGCAGATTTCATCCCCTACGGGGCACAACGGACATGATCTTTGCCGTGCAACAGCTGCAGGAAAAATGCAAGGAGCAGCACCAGCTCTTATACATGGCCTTCTTCGACCTTACAAAGGCCTTTGACACTGTCAACCGCGAGGGTCCATGGAGCGTCATCCTCCGTTTCGGAAGTCCTCAAAAGTTTGTCAATATCCTTCGTCTGCTCCACGACGACATGCAGGCCGTGATCCTTACCAACGGATCTATTACAGACCCAATCCACATCCGGACCGGGGGAAAACAGGGCTGTGTCATTCATCCAACTCTCTTCTCAATCTTCCTCGCTGCCATGTTCAACCTCACAGTCAACAAGCTCCCCGCTGGAGTGGAACTAAACTACAGAACCAGTGGGAAACTGTTTAACCTACGCCGCCTCCAGGCCAGGTCCAGGATCACCCCAACCTCTGTTGTTGAGCTACAGTACACGGACGACGCCTGCGTCTGCGCACATTCTGAGGCTGAACTCCAGGATATAGTCGATGTATTCACCGAGGCATATGAAAGCATGGGCCTTACGCTTAACATCTGTAAGACAAAGGTCTTCCACCAGCCTGTCCTTGCTGCACAGCACTGCCCCCCAAGATTCACGGCGCTGCCCTCGACAACGTGGACCATTTCCCATACCTCGGGAGCCTCTTGTCAACAAAAGCAGACATGATGCGGAGATTCAACACCTCCTCCAATGCGCCAGTGCAGCCTTCGGCCGCTTGAGGAAAAGAGTGTTCGAAGACCAGGCCCTCAAATCCACCACCAAGCTCATGGTCTACAGAGCTGTAGTAATACCCGCCCTTCTGTATGGATCAGTGGCATGGACGATGTACAGAAGACACCTCAAGTCGCTGAAGATATATAACCAACGATGTCTCTGCAAGATCCTGCAAATCCCCTGGGAGGACAGGCGCACCAACATCAGTGTCCTCGTCCAGGCTAACATCCCCAGCATTGAAGCACTGATCACATTCGATCAGCTTCGCTGGGCAGGCCACATAGTTCACCTGCCAGACACGAGACTCCCTAAGCAAATGCTTTATGCAGAGCTCCTTCACGGCAAACGAGCCAAAGGTGGGCAGCGGAAGCATTACAAGGACACCTTCAAAGCCTCCCTGGTAAAGTGCAACATCACCACTGACACCTGGGAGTCCCTGGCCGAAGACCGCCCTAGGTGGAGAAAGTGCATCCAGGAGGGCGTTGAGCACTTCGAGTCTCAACGCTGCGAGCGGGAAAAGATCAAGCGCAGACAGCGGAAGGAGCGTGCGGCAAACCAGCCCCGCCCACCCCTTCCCTCGGCGAATGTCTGTCCCACCTGTGACAGTGTCTGTGGCTCTTGTATTGGACTGTTCACCCACCAAAGGACTCACTTCAGGAGTGGAAGCAAGTATTCCTCGATTCCGAGGGACTGCCTATGATGATGAGGTTATCGAAAGTTTGTCAGAGCAATGTTTCTTACAATAAGTAATGTATAACACCCGGTCCTGTGGGTTTGGGAGACAGTTATGACCCTTTATGCTAAGCCCTCCCATGCCTGCTGCACCAGGGGTGGCTATCCATATCAGAATTGGTTTCCCTCTTTTCCCTTAGTCCCCCAAGAAGTGTGCCTGGCCATCACATCTGCATTTTCTTTGCCTTGGAACCTCCATTGTAAAGCAAACTCCCAGAGTAAACAGCTGCCCTGGGTTCCACTGTGCAATTGCAGGGCTGCTCAATGCTGCTAATGAGTGCTGCCATGCTGATTGAACCCACCACTCCATTTGATGCTCCATTGTGTAGTCGTTACAGCATGTTTATATTGTAGCTCCTGCAGTAAAATCCTGGGTGAAGGAGCATACTTAACAACATGAAAAGATTAAGCAATTCTCAGTTAATCCTTGAACAGAGTTCAAACTGTAATTTCTAGATTGCATTCTCAGCCATAAAAATTACATCTGTGTAGCATTATAGTGCTAAATACAGTATGTAAATCTCCCTAAAACACAGCTGATCTTTATTATACTAGACTTTAAATGTCTTCCATTATAATCTTCACGGTAGCTTTATCTCTGCCTCACTTCACACTACTACATTCCACAGATCCACTTTGGCAAAAATAATAGAAAAGCAAATTATAATTTAAATAGAGAAAAATTGCAAAGTGCTGCAGTACAGAGAGACCTGAGGGTCTTTGTGCATGAAACACAAAAAGTTAATATGCCAGTTCAGCAAGTAATCAGGAAGGCAAATGCAATATTGGCCTTCATTGCAAGGAGGATAGAATATAAAAGCAGAGAAGTCCTGCTACAACTATACAGGGTATTGGTGAGGCCACACCTTGAGTACTGCGTACAGTTTTGCTCTCCGTAGTTAAGGAAGGATATACTTGCATTGGAGGTTGTTCAGAGAAGGTTCACGAGGTTGATTCCGGAGATGAGGGGGTTGACTTTTGAGAATAGGTTGATTAGGTTGGACCTATACTCATTGGAGTTCAGAAGAATGAGAGGTGATCTTATTAAAACTTATAAGATAATGAGGGGGCTCGACAAGGTGGATGCAGAGAGGATATTTCCACTCATAGGGGAAACTAAAACTAGGGGACATAGTCTTAGAATAAGGGGCTGCCCATTTAAAACTGAGATGAGGAGAAATTTCTTCTCTCGGAGGGTTGTAAATCTATGGAATTCCCTGCCCCAGAGAGCTGTGGAGGCTGGGTCATTGAATATATTTAATGTAGAGATAGACTGATTTTTGAGCGATAAGGGAGTAAAGGGTTATGGGGAGTGGGCAGGGAAGTGGAGCTGAGCCCATGGTTAGATCAGACATGATCTTATTAAATGGCGGAACAGGTTCGAGAGGCCAAATGGCCTACTCCTGCTCCTATTTCTTATGTTGTTATGTTCTTATACTTTATCTGTTCAGTTTTTACTCCCTATCAGGACATTCTAAAGGATCATTTCTTCAGCAATGAAGTTGTTTGAATCCTAAAAAGTATTAAGTGGGCCTATGTTTTTTAAAAATATTCGTTCACGGGTTGTGGGTGTTGCTGGCAAGGCCAGCGTTTATTGCCCATCCCTAATTGCCCTTGAGTGGCTTTCTAGGCTAATTCAGAGTGCAGTTAAGAGTCAACCATATTGCTGTGGGTCTGGAGTCATATATAGGCCAGACCGGGTAAGAACAGCAGATTTCCTTCCCTAAAGGTCATCAGTGAGCCAGATGGGTTTTTACGACAATCCAATAGTTTCATAGTCAGTATCACTGATACTAGTCTTTTATTCCAGTATTCATAAATAATTAATAGGGTTGAAAAGTATTGCAACTGTTACAACCACTACACTAGCAAAGACGTGCCAATCCAGGCTGACTCGAACAACCTACCACCAACCTGTCTCAAATCTAGAAGGTCATTTTGGACCGTAGCCGAAGCTCTTCAGCGATCTCGCCTCAGCCTTGATGGCCGATGGCGAAATGCTTGGAAGAACTGTGACATACGGAATGGATTCCTTATAGTACAACCTGAAGGATCAAACCTCCCTCACAAACAGTGGACAACCATCAACCGCCTCAGAACTGGTTATGGTAGATACTGCCACTTTTTCCACAGGTGGAGGTTTAAAGAATCGTCCATCATGCGACTGTGGAGATCCTAATCAGAATTGAGCACATCATTGAGTGCTGCCCTCAGAGGAAATTTTCAGGCAGCCTACAAGATATCCATGCTGTTACACCGGAAGCTTTGATCTAGATATCTGACTTAGATATTGATATTTGATTTGCTTTGCTACTATCATACAGAAGAAGAAAATGACTGTTACAAAGTGTTAGGTGCATCAAGGAAGCAGAAAGAGTTAAAGATTGGAAATGGTCAGAAATACAAACTGAGGCATATGCAACCTAGCAACTTGTTTTATTTTTCAGCTTACCCAGGTTGGGTGAGTTGGGTAGATGCCAATTTGAATTTTCCAGCTCTTCATCGGTTATTCCCAAGGTCACACATATACAAATACAATCATATTAAAATCACCAACAATTTTTCAGACATCGACAAATGTAACATTCATGATACATCTATTATGTTTGTCTCAAAATATAAAACCAAAACATTTTCATCTGAAAGTCTGTAAAGCCAATCCGTGTGCTTTTCACTGTGTTGTCTTTACTTGCCCATAGTGCGGTTGCTCCTGGGCCAAGTATCAGAAGATAATAAAGATATGTGATGTTATATTGAAAGCTGCACTTGTGTTTTATGCAAGTCTGATTACTTTATTAGCTGTCTGAACGTAGAAATAGTTAAAGGGTTAGCACATAAGCACCAAAGAGCACCAGCGCTGTTATCAGAATTCCCTCTTTGACAACGAAAACTGGTTACAGACCATAGAGAAATGACATTGATTAAGTGTCTCATGAATTAATTCCTATTGTGGCCTGGCCTGGGATTTTGAAACTCATTTTTAGAAGCTTAGCGACATTAACGGGATGAACTCTCAAAGGAAGGAGGCAGTTTTACTCTGTGCCACTGCAAGGTCAGAAAAACAGTATGCTTAGTATTTTGTGTAAAATATAATAGTGGCGGTCTTTAATTATTCTGAGAACTTAATTCTCAATTTTCTCAGCTGCATTTCCCGCTGAGCAACAATCTTGGGACATTGGTTCTGTTCTCTGCATCTTTGCAAATCCCAAAATGCTTTGGAACAGTCCAATGGAGAGACGGAATGGAAACACAACACTGTGTACACACCTGAAGGGAGAAAGGAGCTGCTGGGCCGAATGCATGATCTGAGTCTGGCTCAGGTAATTTGTAATTATCACCACAGTGGTATCTTCATTTCAAGGATAATTGTTCTTTCAAAAAGCTTTCATTAGCCTTCTTTCGTGTAGTGGATCTTCTAACCCACCCTCCAAAAAAATGTTAATTGAAAATCTTTTATGTAATTAAATAGTGTAATTGTGAATTAAAAGGGTTCTGTTTTCCAAGTCTGGTTGAATCATAGAATCATAGAAATTTACAGCATGGAAGGAGGTCATTTTGGCCCATCGTGTCCATGCCGGCCAACAAAGAGCCATTCAGCCTAATCCCACTTTCCAGCTCTTGGTCCGTAGCCCTGTAGGTTACGGCACTTCAAGTGCACATCCATGTACTTTTTAAATGTGGTGAGGGTTTCTGCCTCTACCACTGTTATATATGTAAACATTACCAATGTTTAAGACTTGCCACCAGGTGGTGCACCTGTGGGAGACCCAAGGGTCACCTGCACACCCTGGGCAAGCAGGTATAAAAGGCAGTCTACCATGCTGCTTCCTCACTCTGGAGTTACAATAAAGAGACCAAGGTCACAACAGATTGAGCTTAAGATATAGTCTTGTGGAGTTATTCTGAACGTAACAATTGGCAACGAGTAACAGATCACGAACTTTCACGCAGTTATGGCTGCCATTAGTATCCTTGAGAGATTTGTTGAGGTTGATGATTGCGAAGCCTTCGTTGAGCGTCTTGACCAGTACTTCGTGGCCAACGAGCTGGAAAAGGAAGAAACCGCTGTCAAGTGCAGGGCGAGTCTCCTCACCGTTTGCGGGTCCATGATATATAGCCTCAACAAAAATCTGCTAGCACCGACAAAACCAATGGAGAAGATATATGAAGAGTTGTGCACGCTGGTTCAGGAACACCTCAAACCGAAGGAGAGCATCTTGATGGCCAAGAATCGCTTTTATATACACCACCGCTCCGAGGGCCAGGACGCGGCGAGCTATGTCACCGACCTAAGTTGCCTTGCGGGATCAGGTGTATTTGCTGGATTTTTGGGGGAAGTATTGCGAGACTTTTTTGTGCTTGAAATCGGCCATGAGGTCATTCTTTGCAGACTGCTGTCTGCCGAATCCCTAGATCTGAGCAAGGCCATCACGATAGCTCAGGCTTTTATGTCCACAAACGATAACATTAAACAGATATCATTGCAGTATTAAAACTCACCGGCAAGTACTGTGCATAAAATAACGCCTTCAGCAGACAGAACTGTACATGGCAGGGCCTACACGCTCGTAGAGGCCAGACCTAGGATGACTCAGAGTCTGTCGTGGGGTGTGAATGCGAATCCATTTACACTATGTTGGCGCTGTGGGGATAATCATCGAGCCATCAATGTCGATTCAAGTACTACGTGTGCAAGGGCTGTGGAACAATGGGGCACCTCCAGCGAATGTGCAGATGTGCTGAGACTCACCACGTGGCAGAGATGACCGATCCGGCATGGATCACGCTGAACAATTAAGAGAGGCAACTCAACTCGAGACTGAAGAGGACGTGTATGGGGTACACACCTTCACCACCAAAAGCCCTCTGATAATGTTAAAAGTCAAATTAAACAGCATTCCAGTTTCCATGGAATTGGACACGGGGCAAGTCAGTCAATTATGAGCCAGAAGGCTTTTGAAAAACTGTGGGGCAACAAGGCACCACAATGGCCAAAACTAAGTCCAATCCACACCAAGCTGCGCACTTACACCAAAGAGCTCATACCAGTCATTGGCAGTGCGGCAGTGAAGGTATCGTACGATGGAGCTGTGCATGATTTACCACTATGGATTGTACTAGGCAATGGCCCAATGTTGTTCGGCAGAAGCTGGCTGGGAAAGATCCAATGGAATTGGGACGACATCAAAGCACTGTCTTCGGTGGATGGCGCCTCGTGTGCCCAAATGCTATTCGAGCCAGGCATCGGCAACTTCACAGGTGCCATCTAGTCCCTGATGCATGACCCATTCATCACAAGGCCCAAGCGGTTCCATACATGATGCGAGAGAAAGTCGAGATCGAGCTGGACAGACTTCAACGAGAGAGGATCATATCGCTAGTCAAGTTCAACGAGTGGGGCAGTCCAATTGTTCCGGTGTTGAAAAGCGATGGGATGGTCAGAATCTGCGGGCACTACAAGGTAACGATCAACCGAGTCTCATTACAGGACCAGTACCCACTACCCAAAGCGGATGATCTGTTTGCAACACTGACAGGGGGAAGTCGTTCACCAAGCTGGATCTAACCTCTGCTTACACGACACAGGAGTTGGCTGAACCTTCAAAAAAATTGACGTGCAGCAACACGCACAGAAGACTGTTTATATACCACAGATGGCCCCTTTGGGATTTGCTCGGCGGTGGCCATCTTCCAGAGGAACATGGAGAGGCTGCTGAAATCGGTTCCACGCACTGTGGTGTTCCAAGACGACATCTTGATCACTGGCTGCAACACCACCAAATACTTGCACAACCTGGAAGAGATTCTCAAGCGACTGGACAGAGTGGGACTCAGGCTGAAACACTCCAAATGTGTTTTCCTGGTGGCAGAGGTCGAATTTCTGGGGAGAAAGATTGTGATGGACGGCATCGGACCCACGGACTCCAAGATGGAGGCCATCAAGAATGCACCCAGACCACAGAATGTGACGGAGCTGTGTTCGTTCCTGGAACTCCTCAACTATTTTGGTAACTTTCTACTGGGGTTGAGCACTTTGCTGGAACCATTGCATTTATTGCTACGCAAGGGTGACGACTGGGTTTGGGGTAAATCTCAAGAGACAGCCTTTAATAAGGCCAGAAACCTGCTATTTTCTAACAAGTTACTTGTATTGTATGACCCGTGTAAACGTTTAGTACTAGCTTGTGATGCACCTTCGTACAGGGTCAGTTGTGTGTTACAGCAAGCCAATGTGTCAGGCAAACTGCAACCGGTTGCATATGCATCCAGAAGCTTATCTAAGGCTGAACGAGCCTACAATATGGTTGAGAAAGAAGCATTAGCATGCAAATATGGGATTAAGAAAATGCACCAATACCTATTTGGGCTCCGGTTCAAGCTCGAAATCGACCACAAGCCGCTCATTTTGTTGTTCTCAGAAAGCAAAGGTATTAACACCAATGCTTCATCCCGCATCCAAAGATAGGCACTAACGTTATCTGCGTATGATTATATAATCCGCCACAGACCAGGCACTGAGAACTGTGCTGATGCCCTCAGTCAGCTACCATCGCCCACCACCGGGGTGGAAATGGTACAACCCGCAGACTTGCCTCTTGTAATGGATGTTTTTGAGAGCGAGGGGTCACCCGTCATGGCTCACTTGATCAGGACCTGGACTAGCCAGGACCCGGTGCTATCACTAGTAAAAAGCTGCGTCCTCAAAGGGAGCTGGTCGGCGGTCCCAGGGGAAATGCAAGACGAAATTAAGCTGTTCCACCGACGCAAGGATGAAATGTCCATCCATTCAGACTGCCTCCTATGGGGGAATCATATAATTTTGCCAAAAAAAGGCAGGGAAACGTTTGTACGTGACCTTCACAGTACCACCCAGGCATAGTCATGATGAAGGCTATCGCCAGGTTGCACATTTGGTGGCCCGGCATTGGAGTCATGCGCACACCAATGTAACACTTGCTCACAGTTGAGCAATGCACCAAGGGAGGCCCCACTGAGCCTGTGGTCATGGCCCTCCAAACTGTCGTCAAGGGTCCACGTAGATTTCGCTGGCCCCTTTCTAGGAAAGATGTTCCTAGTAGCAGTGGACGCTCACTCTAAATAGATTGAATGTATAATAATGTCGTCATGTACGTCCACTGCCACCATTGAAAGCTTCCAGGCCATCTTCGCCATCCATGGTTTGCCCGACGTCCTTGTTAGTGACAATGGACCACGCTTCACCAACTCAGAATTCAACGAGTTCATGACCTGCAATAGCATCAAGCATGTCAGGTCTGCACCGTTTATGCCCGCATCCAATGGTCAAGTGGAACAGGCAGTCCAAACCATCAAGCAGAGCTTGAAACGTGTGATGGACGGTTCCCTGCAGACCCGGTTATCTTGGATTCTGCTCAGCTACCGCACGTGACCCCACTTGCTTACCGGGGTTTCCCCTGCAGCATTGCTAATGAAGAGAGCACTCAAAACCAGGCTCTCCTTAGTCCACCCGTGTAGAAACCCAGCATAACTGGCAAAACATGTACCACGATCGCGCGGCTGTATCACGTGACATTGAGGTTAATGACCCTGTGTTTGTTTTTAATTATGGTCATGGGCCCAAATGGGTTGCTGGCATTGTGTTAGCCAAGAAGGGGAATAGAGTATTTGTTGTCAAACTTTTAAATGGACAAACGTGCAGAAAGCACTTGGATCAGACCAAACAGCGATTCACTGACAACCAAGAACAGTTTGAAGAGGACATTAGTATCATTGATCCACCCATACACACCCAACCAGCAATCGATCTCGCGGTCAATCACGAGGATGAACCCACCATGCCCGACAGTCCGATCAGACCAGCCGCGCTGCAGTGCAGCAATGATCCGATCGTGGTGAGTCATTTCCCCTCAAATTCCCTCTAAATCTTCTGCCAATTACTTTAAATCTATGCACCCTAGTTAATAACCCCTCTGCTAAGAGAAATAGATCTGTCCTATCCACTCTATCTAGGCCTCTTATAATTTTATACACCTCAATAAGGTCTCCCCTCAGCCTCCTCTGTTCCAAAGAAAACAAACCCAGCCTATCCAATCTTTCCTCATAGCTAAAATTCTCCAGTCCAGGTAACATCCTCGTAAATCTCCTCTGTACCTCTCTAGTGCAATCGCATCTTTCCTGTAATGTGGTGTTGCACTCGTATTAGATGCAACAGGAAGACAATTTTTAAAACCTTGGAGACAATTTCCACACATAATATTTTAGTTGTTAATTTGGAGTATTGTAATTGATATTATAACCCTAAAGTAGCACAATTGTGAATTTCACACAGATGAAAGTAATCAGAAATATCTGTCAGGTAAGTGGAAAAGGTTGATTGACATTTCAAAAATATATTACACTTATTTGTCTGCTAAGTGGAACTGCAAAGATACCCGAGTGTCATGCAGAATTTGACCTGGAAGCGCTGGAAGCACGAACACTGATATATCTGCACCTTTCATTCTTCAATGCTGATATTTCTCACTTTTACCAACACTGCAGTTCACGAGAAAAAACATTAAAATTTGGAATAGAAACCGATGTTTTCAAAATACTGGAATCACACAACCCCTGATAGGTTTCAAAGTATTTATTTTCCCACCTTATTGCAGAATACAGCCAAAAACATTCCGGAGCAGCTCCTCGTGATATACTAGGCCTGGCCAGGCGCATAAGGAATAATTTGAACCGCAGAGGTTTACAGCATAGGAGCACATTCGGTCCATCATGTCCGTGATGGCTCTGTGCTTGAGCAGATCATTACTAATCCTATTGTCCTGAATACCAGGGCTATGCTGAAGGCCTTGTCTGGAGTACTTTGCAAGAATCCCCAAATGTATGAAGACATCTACCTTTTAAGAGGTTGACAAATGAGAGGGACGATTTTCTGATTCTCCACAGCAGTTGAGCCAGCCATGACAACAAATGTAAATAGAAAATTGGATTCTTGACCAATTTCCACTGATTGCCCAACTGGTACAAGATTTCCACGAGAATCTAATTAAACCCAAGATAATTATTCTAAATCATTTAAATACCTCATGCCGTTTCCTGATCCATACATGCAGATTGCACATATGTTTTCTGAGACCCATGGAATATGGGCAGTATTAGGAGGGATAGTTTGGGCCTTTAATAGCTTTTATACTGAAGGTGTGTTGGAATGTTTGCTGCTTGTAGGTTTTTATGTTGCATCTATGTCTTTTTGGATTATTTTTTGGTTTTGCCTTTCTTTTCAAATGTTTTTGACTTTTTTTTCCCCTTGTTTTTTTTCCATCCCAGGAACTCAGGGAGCTGGAATATTAGTTTGTGTAGCTTAAATTCTTAAGATGGGCATTCCTTTGGGAATTCTTCGGCCTCGGAGGTTTGCAGGAGGATGAGGAGTTCGGAGAATGGATGACAGGCTGGTCTGTTTACACCTGAGTTGGTCTGCCCATGCTCACCTTATGGTCACCTGACCCACACGTTGCCACCTGGTCATGTCAGAGAAAATCTGCCTTAGCCGTCTACATTTCCACAGGGAAACAGGGTCCTAATTATGCCCTCCCATTAGACTTGTGGACACCATCAAGAACAGGGGCCGTCAATGCACCTTAAGAACATAAGAACAAAAAATAGGAGCAGGAGTAGGCCTGTCGAGCCTGCACTGCCATTTAATACGATCATGGCTGATCTGATCACGGACTTAGGTCCACTTCCCTGCCCGCTCCCCATAACCCCTTATTCTCTTATCCGTTAAGAAGCTGTCTATCTCTGTCTTAAATTTATTCAATGACCCAGCTTCCACAGCTCTCTGAGACAATGAATTCCACAGATTTACAATCCTCTGAGAGTACAAGTTTTTTTGGAGATGCAGGCCATACAGGTGGCTACCTGACATCTCAATTTGTGCACGAGTTAATGAACCTGTGAATGTTTAAAATGTATAGAGACATTGAAGTTGAGAACGTGGGAATTGTATAGGGACAGTATAAGCTAACAAAGAATTCATGGAGGAATAGCCATGACATCTCGGACTCGAGACTGCGAAATGTTACAACACTAACACATATTGAAACAAAACCCACAGCTTGCAGAAAAACCTCAAGGTCTTATTAAATCATGTTATTAACCTGAAACATTAACAGAAGGTCTTTGTTTAAAATCAGACCATACTTAGGTCGGCTTATGAGTGGACAAAGGGAAAGAGGGACCAAAAGAGATAGATTGAACTAGGATGTCACTCTAGCCCTATCTTGTTATCTTTTGCCGAGAATGTATAACTGTTGTCGCTTTACGATGTAACTTCACTTATCCGTAGGGAGTGTGTACGCTCTATCCAGAGGGTATACCTTCTGTCTGATAGGTCTTGCCGGCCGGTAAAAATAAAGACTGCTTTGTTCAAAGCACAAGAGGTATTCGACTCAGTAATTTTACTGAACCAGATTGAGAGAAAAGAATTCACATTTACATTTGGTGTCAGAAGTGGGATCTCAACGGATGACTGCCAAAAACTTGTGAATTAAGAGCCAGACTAGCCTTGGACGAGACGAGGGGAAAGTGGCCACTGGAGTGAGTTTGATTTCAATACTGCTCCAGTTTCCCCTGGTTTCAAAAGTCTGAGGAAAGTTTAGCCACTCGCTGGTTCTCAGGTAGTGTCTGAACGAGATCCAGGACAATCTGGTGAATACCTTTCAAACTTAGAATAGGGATAGAGATAGGGAAATTGCGCGATGACGCAAACCAAGCGGCGACTTGGAAAGATAGGTTATAGTTAGAGCTTGATAGGGATAGATGATCAATCATGGATCCAAAAATTAATAGGAAAGAAAAGAGACTCTTGTGAACGTCTGTTTAAATGAGAAATGCTTCTGTGATTTTTACTGTTAAAAAAAAAGCCGGAGAGTTGTGGTTTGTTTTTATCTCAAACAGAATGAAAGTTTGTTTTAACCCTTCGTAGTGTTGTCCTGTATGTGGGAAGTTTAAGAGTGTGAACCTTATTGAATTACGTATATTCGGATGATAAGTTACGGAACCAGGAAATGCACAAAGGATAGGTTTGTTGAAAAAAAAAGAAAAAATTACATGGTCCCGGTGGTTAAAAAAAAAAAGAAAAACTTGTTGAAAGAAAACATTCAGAGAAGGCACAACAAAACAACTGAGATGGATTCAAAAGGATTAAAAAAATATATATTATATTAAATAACACGACCTTGAGGCTGGAACAATTGAGATAACGAAAAGAAGTCCACAGCCTACGTGCCAGACTTCTCTCTAGTTATGGAAAAGACAAAAAAAAAGTAACGTACTAAATAGGTGCTGAAAACAAAATGTTCTGAGATTTTAAATTATGAGAAAAATTCCACTGCAGTCTAAAAAAAAAATCACTCCTGTCCAGTAGGCAGAAAAACTCCATTAAATTAGGGCTTTCATTGACTGATTGGATTTAAACTGCGCAGTGACGCGAAAGGATAGGGAAATTTGGAGACGAAAAGAAATTAAATAAGGCTCATAAGAAATCAAATTTAGAAAATTAGGCTCACAGGGAATAAAATAAGGCTTATGGGGAATTAAATAGAGGATAGGTGTTCAATTCAGGTACGACGTCGACCTTGTATATCACTTGGCCCGTCTAGGCTCTGATTGAATTTAAATCCCGCAGCAATTCGGAAGGTAGGGCCGACGCGAACGTGCAGCAGCGCTGACGCGCAACGACGCGAGACGCGCAGCGGCGCGAGCGTGCGGCCGAGTGGAGGAAGGCAGACGCAGACGCACGGCAATGTAAACGCGTGGTGACGCGAGATGTGCGGCGGCGTGAGCGCGAGTAAACGTGGGCCGACGCGAACGTGCAGCAACGCGAACCTCGAAGTCAGTGCTGATTTCTGTAAGTCGATGTGTGTTGAGTTTGTCAAGCGTGTTTCGGTGGAATCGCGTGGAGACGCGAGCCGCGGGGCGACGCGGCTGTGTGTTGAGTTTGTCAAGCGTGTTTCGGTGGAATCGCGTGGAGACGCGAGCCACGGGGCGACGCGGCTGTGTGTTGAGTTTGTCAAGCGTGTTTCGGTGGAATCGCGTGGAGACGCGAGCCGCGGGGCGACGCGGCTGTGTGTTGAGTTTGTCAAGCGTGTTTCGGTGGAATCGCGTGGAGACGCGAGCCGCGGGGCGACGTGGCTATGTGTTAGATTAGAAAGTCTGTTTTTAAGTAAAGTCTGTTTTTCAGTAAAGTCTGTTTTTAAGTAAAGTCTGTTTTTCAGTAAAGTCTGTTTTTAAGCAAAGTCTGTTTTTCAGTAAAGTCTGTTCGTTTTAAGTTTGTTTAAATCGCACGACTACGTGAACGCGTAACGACACGATAATGGGTAATCAATTGGATAAAACAACGGATGCGGGTAGTCCGTTACAAAAGTTATTTGAAGAATTCCCTGAGAGAGCTGAAGACTTTAGAAAATTATCAGGAGCCCTGAACAAATTATTAGGAGATGATCAATGACCTCTAGGTGGCACTAGAAGCGTAGAAGTAGCAAAAAAAGCACAGGGATTGTAAAAAAAAAAATTAAAAGATGCATCACTTCTGTCAAGTTGGCAAACAAAAGCTATTAAATTAGGACTTTCATTGACGGAGGGAACCCATGTTAAAACTGTAGACGTCTTTAAAAAAAAAAGAATGTGCGCACGAGAAACTTACTAAGAGATCCTCTGGGACCTCTGAGAAAGGTATTGACCGACTACGTAGTCAAATGGCTGGCTTTGTGTTAACTGAGGCTGATGATGAAATTGATGAGTGGTCACTGACTCAGCGCCCAACGGCGCCTCCCGCACCCCCTGGCCCCTTGCTCCAGTCCTCTTCCCAACACCCTCCACCTTACACTCCGGCGAGAGGAGTTAAAAATAACCCCATACCACCAAAGCAACAAACCCAAACTGACTCCTCATCCTCTGATAGCGATTTGGATCCCCAGTTCACAAGCAATATAGCCAAAAGAACCAGATCTCATACTCGAAAGGGCAGAACTATATCTCGACATCACAGACAGTCCCGTAAATCTTCTAGTCAATCTACCAGTCCAAGTTGTGAAAGACATAGCAAACACCCCCGCCGATCGAGACGCAGAACTGTCAAGCAGTCAGACAGCTCCGAAACATCCTCCGACCTAGAAATGATTTCCAAGATCCCAAAGTCCCGACACCAATTCCCTGTCAGACCAATGCCAAACCCTGATGCTCAACAAGCTGCAGACCACCCCACTATAGATGTCTATGTGATCTTCGAACAACTATTTGATTGCTCACGCTATCCGGACAAATGGAAAGGGCAGTTAGATATTATTGGCAGGAAAAGAAAGGGGAGGGGGGAGGTGCGCCCCCAACCCGGGTCAAGACTGAATACGTGACTAGAAAGGAAGAGCCATCTCCGGAGGAAGGATCAATAGAACCGCAGTGTTGCATACAGGATTGGATGGATAAGCAAGGATACGGTTATACTAAACAACCAAACGGCCCGAGCCCTGCTAATAAACCTCCCTATTGTCCCCGGCATGGTATGGGAAGAGGCCGGGACTGGGTAAGAGGAATTGACTGTTTTAATTGTGGGCAGGAAGGACATTGGAATAAAAATTGCCCCTACCGTCAGCATGGAAAAGGAAGAGGAGGAAGAGGAGGGGGGCAAGGGGGGAGAGAAGGATCTTACACCAACTTCTCCCAGAACAACCCCTTTGGTCAATTGTCTCCCGATTGACTACGCAGCTTGATTGTGCAGGGGTCTTCCCCGGACGACGAACCAATTGTTAAAAATTCTGAATGAGTGGCAATCCTTTTTGATAGATACGGGAGCCTTCATGTCTTCTGTACAATCAAAGCTTAAACTCCCTGCCTCTACTGAAACATAGGAACTTTCAGGATTCCTGGGACAAATCTCGACATTCCCAGTGTCAGAACCGGTTAAAATGGGTTACCAGGAAGAATCGGTGGAACATCGAGTTGTTATCACAACCAATCTGGACTGTAACTTGATGGCTAGAGACCTCCTCTGCAAATTCCAGTTGCATTTGGAGTGTGGAGATGATGGGATTATTGTAAAACAGGAAACCCTTAAGCGGCAGTATTATACCACTAGAACCCCTCAGTGGTGGTCTCTGGACCTGCCGCAGGCACCCTATCACGTGACCCTAGCATACGATCCCAGTGGAAAGAATCAGGAACTGCAGAACTTTTATCAGGATCACGAAGGGGAAGTGAAGGGAATTCTATTCCGAACAGTCCAATTTCATGAGGACCCCGAGAAGGTCTTAACGACTCTACAGCATCATACTGGCTCGGACATACCTGACTATGTGGATCCTCATGTGTGGGCAGAGGACCCCTCCCAAGTGGGTTATACTCCCATTGATCCGATTGAGATCCCAGTGCAGGGCAATGTGGACTGGCCCTCTATCCGACAGAACCCACTGAAATCACAGGCAATCCTAAACTGACCTTTCGGCACTGTACTGCAATTAATCCGGCCTGTTTTCTTACTGAGTCACCCCAAGATGAGGAAGAACCCAGTCATGATTGTTTATCTTTAATTTAAGAGGCCACATCAATCAGGGAAGATTTAGTTGATGTACCAAGGGAAGATCCAGACTGTATTCTTACTGAGCCACCCCAAGATGAGGAAGAACCCAGTCATGATTGTTTATGTATGTTGACGGAAGTACTTCTATTAATCCAGAAGATACACGAATCTCAGGATACGCCATAGTAAACCAGGAGAATCAGGTCTTGGAATCTGCCGCTTTTGAAACCGCCTATTCTGCTCAACAAGCTGAACTATTCGCCCTCACCCGAGCCTGTATCTTGGCCAAAGATCTCAAAGTCAATATCTATACCGACTCTAGGTATGCCTTTGGGGTGGCCCATGATTTCGGACAATTATGGAAAAATAGGGGATTCCTAACCTCACAGGGGAATGAGATATCTCATAAACAGCTAGTATCTGATTTGTTGCAAGCCCTCATGTTCCCCAAACGCATTGCCATTGTCAAATGTACCGCCACACTACCGGAAATTCTCTGGTTGATATAGGGAATCGTTGTCCTGACCAAGAGGCCAAACAGGCCTCTCGTGACCAACAGATGGTAGTGCCCAAAATTATGAGTCAGACTAAAAATCCTGCGAAGGATAAGTTAGCCTCGGAAAAACCAATGCCAACCATCCAAGATGTTATAAAAGCACAGGAGGACGCTCCTGAAAAAGATAAACTGTTGTGGAAATATTATGCATGTACTTATGACAATGTTTCTAAACTCTGGACCACTCCCGCGGAATAGACTTGCATGTCTGACAAGTTGGCTCTATGGGTTATTGAATGTATACATTTTGCTACTCATTGTGGAGCAAGGACCACGAGTGACACACTTTTGGCTACTTGGTGGCACCCTAGACTCCAGGCGCTCACCCAGAACATCAGTAGTCGTTGCCTGGTTGGCCAGCAACATAATCCAGGGAAGGGAGTCCCCTGTGATTGGGGTAAAACGCCCCTACCCGGAGGTCCCTTTGAGACATTTCAGTTGGACTACATTGAGTTGCAAAAAGTTCAGTGTTACAAATATGTGTTAGTAATAGTAGATGTGTTTAGCAGATGGATTGAAGCCTACCCTAACCTGGACAATAAGGCTCAAACTGTTGTTAAGGTGTTAATGAGGGAAATTGTTCCTAGATATGAGATCTCAGCTCGACTGATGACCACCTATGTTCTTTCTCTGACTCAGGCTCTGCGACTAGTTCACAACCAGGTTCAAGATGCTCACCTCGACCTCCCAGTTTTACCCGAATTGTCCCTCGTGGCACCAGGGAAGTATGGATTCGGAAGGGATTAGAGCCACAATGGGAGGCCGACTGCAGCCAAGGTTGAGAGGAAAAGTGCCTGGGTTCACCTGCACCACTGCAAGCTCACCACCCTCTAACAAACCTATTTTACTGGTTATTCTAACTCCTGTTTCTGTTCCAGACTTCCTCTTCTCCATAGCTGAACAAGGCCGTTGGCATCCTAATTGGAACGTGGACCAGTTTGAACTTTTACCCGTAGTGATAGACAGCCAGCTACACTGACGGTGACCTGAGAAGAGAGACGGGAAAACTGAACTCTTTTAATCAGCAAAATGATTGGACTATTTATCTGAATCCTGAGCCATAAGATGAAACTGTCTGTATGCCACAGTCTGTATAATAGTGTTGATATATGACAGTTTCGGCGCAGGGGAGGGGAGACAGAGACGAGAGCTACATGTCTTATGTTTATGCGCAAAATGGGAACTTTTCTTGATATTAGGTGTGTTCACATTCCCTATACATTTTACTCCTAGAATGATCCTAAGTGTTATCATGGAATGATAAAAGGGGGGAATATGAATGTTTAAAATGTATAGAGACATTGAAGTTGAGAACGTGGGAATTGTATAGGGACAGTATAAGCTAACAAAGAATTCATGGAGGAATAGCCATGACATCTCGGACTCGAGACTGCGAAATGTTACAACACTAACACATATTGAAACAAAACCCACAGCTTGCAGAAAAACCTCAAGGTCTTATTAAATCATGTTATTAACCTGAAACATTAACAGAAGGTCTTTGTTTAAAATCAGACCATACTTAGGTCGGCTTATGAGTGGACAAAGGGAAAGAGGGACCAAAAGAGATAGATTGAACTAGGATGTCACTCTAGCCCTATCTTGTTATCTTTTGCCGAGAATGTATAACTGTTGTCGCTTTACGATGTAACTTCACTTATCCGTAGGGAGTGTGTACGCTCTATCCAGAGGGTATACCTTCTGTCTGATAGGTCTTGCCGGCCGGTAAAAATAAAGACTGCTTTGTTCAAAGCACAAGAGGTATTCGACTCAGTAATTTTACTGAACCAGATTGAGAGAAAAGAATTCACATTTACATTTGGTGTCAGAAGTGGGATCTCAACGGATGACTGCCGAAAACTTGTGAATTAAGAGCCAGACTAGCCTTGGACGAGACGAGGGGAAAGTGGCCACTGGAGTGAGTTTGATTTCAATACTGCTCCAGTTTCCCCTGGTTTCAAAAGTCTGAGGAAAGTTTAGCCACTCGCTGGTTCTCAGGTAGTGTCTGAACGAGATCCAGGACAATCTGGTGAATACCTTTCAAACTTAGAATAGGGATAGAGATAGGGAAATTGCGCGATGACGCAAACCAAGCGGCGACTTGGAAAGATAGGTTATAGTTAGAGCTTGATAGGGATAGATGATCAATCATGGATCCAAAAATTAATAGGAAAGAAAAGAGACTCTTGTGAACGTCTGTTTAAATGAGAAATGCTTCTGTGATTTTTACTGTTAAAAAAAAAGCCGGAGAGTTGTGGTTTGTTTTTATCTCAAACAGAATGAAAGTTTGTTTTAACCCTTCGTAGTGTTGTCCTGTATGTGGGAAGTTTAAGAGTGTGAACCTTATTGAATTACGTATATTCGGATGATAAGTTACGGAACCAGGAAATGCACAAAGGATAGGTTTGTTGAAAAAAAAAGAAAAAATTACATGGTCCCGGTGGTTAAAAAAAAAAAGAAAAACTTGTTGAAAGAAAACATTCAGAGAAGGCACAACAAAACAACTGAGATGGATTCAAAAGGATTAAAAAAATATATATTATATTAAATAACACGACCTTGAGGCTGGAACAATTGAGATAACGAAAAGAAGTCCACAGCCTACGTGCCAGACTTCTCTCTAGTTATGGAAAAGACAAAAAAAAAGTAACGTACTAAATAGGTGCTGAAAACAAAATGTTCTGAGATTTTAAATTATGAGAAAAATTCCACTGCAGTCTAAAAAAAAAATCACTCCTGTCCAGTAGGCAGAAAAACTCCATTAAATTAGGGCTTTCATTGACTGATTGGATTTAAACTGCGCAGTGACGCGAAAGGATAGGGAAATTTGGAGACGAAAAGAAATTAAATAAGGCTCATAAGAAATCAAATTTAGAAAATTAGGCTCACAGGGAATAAAATAAGGCTTATGGGGAATTAAATAGAGGATAGGTGTTCAATTCAGGTACGACGTCGACCTTGTATATCACTTGGCCCGTCTAGGCTCTGATTGAATTTAAATCCCGCAGCAATTCGGAAGGTAGGGCCGACGCGAACGTGCAGCAGCGCTGACGCGCAACGACGCGAGACGCGCAGCGGCGCGAGCGTGCGGCCGAGTGGAGGAAGGCAGACGCAGACGCACGGCAATGTAAACGCGTGGTGACGCGAGACGTGCGGCGGCGTGAGCGCGAGTAAACGTGGGCCGACGCGAACGTGCAGCAACGCGAACCTCGAAGTCAGTGCTGATTTCTGTAAGTCGATGTGTGTTGAGTTTGTCAAGCGTGTTTCGGTGGAATCGCGTGGAGACGCGAGCCGCGGGGCGACGCGGCTGTGTGTTGAGTTTGTCAAGCGTGTTTCGGTGGAATCGCGTGGAGACGCGAGCCACGGGGCGACGCGGCTGTGTGTTGAGTTTGTCAAGCGTGTTTCGGTGGAATCGCGTGGAGACGCGAGCCGCGGGGCGACGCGGCTGTGTGTTGAGTTTGTCAAGCGTGTTTCGGTGGAATCGCGTGGAGACGCGAGCCGCGGGGCGACGTGGCTATGTGTTAGATTAGAAAGTCTGTTTTTAAGTAAAGTCTGTTTTTCAGTAAAGTCTGTTTTTAAGTAAAGTCTGTTTTTCAGTAAAGTCTGTTTTTAAGCAAAGTCTGTTTTTCAGTAAAGTCTGTTCGTTTTAAGTTTGTTTAAATCGCACGACTACGTGAACGCGTAACGACACGATAATGGGTAATCAATTGGATAAAACAACGGATGCGGGTAGTCCGTTACAAAAGTTATTTGAAGAATTCCCTGAGAGAGCTGAAGACTTTAGAAAATTATCAGGAGCCCTGAACAAATTATTAGGAGATGATCAATGACCTCTAGGTGGCACTAGAAGCGTAGAAGTAGCAAAAAAAGCACAGGGATTGTAAAAAAAAAAATTAAAAGATGCATCACTTCTGTCAAGTTGGCAAACAAAAGCTATTAAATTAGGACTTTCATTGACGGAGGGAACCCATGTTAAAACTGTAGACGTCTTTAAAAAAAAAAGAATGTGCGCACGAGAAACTTACTAAGAGATCCTCTGGGACCTCTGAGAAAGGTATTGACCGACTACGTAGTCAAATGGCTGGCTTTGTGTTAACTGAGGCTGATGATGAAATTGATGAGTGGTCACTGACTCAGCGCCCAACGGCGCCTCCCGCACCCCCTGGCCCCTTGCTCCAGTCCTCTTCCCAACACCCTCCACCTTACACTCCGGCGAGAGGAGTTAAAAATAACCCCATACCACCAAAGCAACAAACCCAAACTGACTCCTCATCCTCTGATAGCGATTTGGATCCCCAGTTCACAAGCAATATAGCCAAAAGAACCAGATCTCATACTCGAAAGGGCAGAACTATATCTCGACATCACAGACAGTCCCGTAAATCTTCTAGTCAATCTACCAGTCCAAGTTGTGAAAGACATAGCAAACACCCCCGCCGATCGAGACGCAGAACTGTCAAGCAGTCAGACAGCTCCGAAACATCCTCCGACCTAGAAATGATTTCCAAGATCCCAAAGTCCCGACACCAATTCCCTGTCAGACCAATGCCAAACCCTGATGCTCAACAAGCTGCAGACCACCCCACTATAGATGTCTATGTGATCTTCGAACAACTATTTGATTGCTCACGCTATCCGGACAAATGGAAAGGGCAGTTAGATATTATTGGCAGGAAAAGAAAGGGGAGGGGGGAGGTGCGCCCCCAACCCGGGTCAAGACTGAATACGTGACTAGAAAGGAAGAGCCATCTCCGGAGGAAGGATCAATAGAACCGCAGTGTTGCATACAGGATTGGATGGATAAGCAAGGATACGGTTATACTAAACAACCAAACGGCCCGAGCCCTGCTAATAAACCTCCCTATTGTCCCCGGCATGGTATGGGAAGAGGCCGGGACTGGGTAAGAGGAATTGACTGTTTTAATTGTGGGCAGGAAGGACATTGGAATAAAAATTGCCCCTACCGTCAGCATGGAAAAGGAAGAGGAGGAAGAGGAGGGGGGCAAGGGGGGAGAGAAGGATCTTACACCAACTTCTCCCAGAACAACCCCTTTGGTCAATTGTCTCCCGATTGACTACGCAGCTTGATTGTGCAGGGGTCTTCCCCGGACGACGAACCAATTGTTAAAAATTCTGAATGAGTGGCAATCCTTTTTGATAGATACGGGAGCCTTCATGTCTTCTGTACAATCAAAGCTTAAACTCCCTGCCTCTACTGAAACATAGGAACTTTCAGGATTCCTGGGACAAATCTCGACATTCCCAGTGTCAGAACCGGTTAAAATGGGTTACCAGGAAGAATCGGTGGAACATCGAGTTGTTATCACAACCAATCTGGACTGTAACTTGATGGCTAGAGACCTCCTCTGCAAATTCCAGTTGCATTTGGAGTGTGGAGATGATGGGATTATTGTAAAACAGGAAACCCTTAAGCGGCAGTATTATACCACTAGAACCCCTCAGTGGTGGTCTCTGGACCTGCCGCAGGCACCCTATCACGTGACCCTAGCATACGATCCCAGTGGAAAGAATCAGGAACTGCAGAACTTTTATCAGGATCACGAAGGGGAAGTGAAGGGAATTCTATTCCGAACAGTCCAATTTCATGAGGACCCCGAGAAGGTCTTAACGACTCTACAGCATCATACTGGCTCGGACATACCTGACTATGTGGATCCTCATGTGTGGGCAGAGGACCCCTCCCAAGTGGGTTATACTCCCATTGATCCGATTGAGATCCCAGTGCAGGGCAATGTGGACTGGCCCTCTATCCGACAGAACCCACTGAAATCACAGGCAATCCTAAACTGACCTTTCGGCACTGTACTGCAATTAATCCGGCCTGTTTTCTTACTGAGTCACCCCAAGATGAGGAAGAACCCAGTCATGATTGTTTATCTTTAATTTAAGAGGCCACATCAATCAGGGAAGATTTAGTTGATGTACCAAGGGAAGATCCAGACTGTATTCTTACTGAGCCACCCCAAGATGAGGAAGAACCCAGTCATGATTGTTTATGTATGTTGACGGAAGTACTTCTATTAATCCAGAAGATACACGAATCTCAGGATACGCCATAGTAAACCAGGAGAATCAGGTCTTGGAATCTGCCGCTTTTGAAACCGCCTATTCTGCTCAACAAGCTGAACTATTCGCCCTCACCCGAGCCTGTATCTTGGCCAAAGATCTCAAAGTCAATATCTATACCGACTCTAGGTATGCCTTTGGGGTGGCCCATGATTTCGGACAATTATGGAAAAATAGGGGATTCCTAACCTCACAGGGGAATGAGATATCTCATAAACAGCTAGTATCTGATTTGTTGCAAGCCCTCATGTTCCCCAAACGCATTGCCATTGTCAAATGTACCGCCACACTACCGGAAATTCTCTGGTTGATATAGGGAATCGTTGTCCTGACCAAGAGGCCAAACAGGCCTCTCGTGACCAACAGATGGTAGTGCCCAAAATTATGAGTCAGACTAAAAATCCTGCGAAGGATAAGTTAGCCTCGGAAAAACCAATGCCAACCATCCAAGATGTTATAAAAGCACAGGAGGACGCTCCTGAAAAAGATAAACTGTTGTGGAAATATTATGCATGTACTTATGACAATGTTTCTAAACTCTGGACCACTCCCGCGGAATAGACTTGCATGTCTGACAAGTTGGCTCTATGGGTTATTGAATGTATACATTTTGCTACTCATTGTGGAGCAAGGACCACGAGTGACACACTTTTGGCTACTTGGTGGCACCCTAGACTCCAGGCGCTCACCCAGAACATCAGTAGTCGTTGCCTGGTTGGCCAGCAACATAATCCAGGGAAGGGAGTCCCCTGTGATTGGGGTAAAACGCCCCTACCCGAAGGTCCCTTTGAGACATTTCAGTTGGACTACATTGAGTTGCAAAAAGTTCAGTGTTACAAATATGTGTTAGTAATAGTAGATGTGTTTAGCAGATGGATTGAAGCCTACCCTAACCTGGACAATAAGGCTCAAACTGTTGTTAAGGTGTTAATGAGGGAAATTGTTCCTAGATATGAGATCTCAGCTCGACTGATGACCACCTATGTTCTTTCTCTGACTCAGGCTCTGCGACTAGTTCACAACCAGGTTCAAGATGCTCACCTCGACCTCCCAGTTTTACCCGAATTGTCCCTCGTGGCACCAGGGAAGTATGGATTCGGAAGAGATTAGAGCCACAATGGGAGGCCGACTGCAGCCAAGGTTGAGAGGAAAAGTGCCTGGGTTCACCTGCACCACTGCAAGCTCACCACCCTCTAACAAACCTATTTTACTGGTTATTCTAACTCCTGTTTCTGTTCCAGACTTCCTCTTCTCCATAGCTGAACAAGGCCGTTGGCATCCTAATTGGAACGTGGACCAGTTTGAACTTTTACCCGTAGTGATAGACAGCCAGCTACACTGACGGTGACCTGAGAAGAGAGACGGGAAAACTGAACTCTTTTAATCAGCAAAATAATTGGACTATTTATCTGAATCCTGAGCCATAAGATGAAACTGTCTGTATGCCACAGTCTGTATAATAGTGTTGATATATGACAGTTTCGGCGCAGGGGAGGGGAGACAGAGACGAGAGCTACATGTCTTATGTTTATGCGCAAAATGGGAACTTTTCTTGATATTAGGTGTGTTCACATTCCCTATACATTTTACTCCTAGAATGATCCTAAGTGTTATCATGGAATGATAAAAGGGGGGAATATGAATGTTTAAAATGTATAGAGACATTGAAGTTGAGAACGTGGGAATTGTATAGGGACAGTATAAGCTAACAAAGAATTCATGGAGGAATAGCCATGACATCTCGGACTCGAGACTGCGAAATGTTACAACACTAACACATATTGAAACAAAACCCACAGCTTGCAGAAAAACCTCAAGGTCTTATTAAATCATGTTATTAACCTGAAACATTAACAGAAGGTCTTTGTTTAAAATCAGACCATACTTAGGTCGGCTTATGAGTGGACAAAGGGAAAGAGGGACCAAAAGAGATAGGTTGAACTAGGATGTCACTCTAGCCCTATCTTGTTATCTTTTGCCGAGAATGTATAACTGTTGTCGCTTTACGATGTAACTTCACTTATCCGTAGGGAGTGTGTACGCTCTATCCAGAGGGTATACCTTCTGTCTGATAGGTCTTGCCGGCCGGTAAAAATAAAGACTGCTTTGTTCAAAGCACAAGAGGTATTCGACTCAGTAATTTTACTGAACCAGATTGAGAGAAAAGAATTCACATTTACAAACCCTACGTAGGAAGATAGGAACAGCAGTGGGTCAGTCAGCCTCTCGAGCCTGTTCACCATTCAATTCGATCATGGCTGATCTGTACCACAACTCCAGTTACCACCTTCACTCCAGGCCCCTTGATATCCTTACCCAATCCACCAATCTCAGTCATGAAAATTTCAATTGACCCAGTATCTACAGCCCTTTGGGGAAGGGAGTTCCAGATTTCCATTATTTGTGTGAAAAAGTGTTTCCGATTTCACTTCTAAATGTCCTCATAATTTAACACTTTGAGCCCTGGTTTCATTCTGGTAGATTTGTACTCCTTCCAAGGCCAATATATCTTTCCTAAGGTTTGGTGCCCAAAACTGAATGCAGTGCTCCAGCTGGGGGCTGACCACAGCTCTGTACAACTGAAGCATCACTTTTTCACTTTTGTTTTCCAACCCCCTTTCAGATAAAAGTCAATGTTCCATTAGCTTTTTTGATTACTTTTTGCATCTATGCACTAGCTATAAGTGATTTGTGTACGGGGACACCGAAATCCCTTTGCTGCTCCTCAGCTTCTAGTCGCTCACCATCAGGAAAATATTCCGATTTTGTCTTTTTTGGATCCAAAATGGATAAGCTCACATTTCCCCACATTGAACTCCTGCACAGAGCAACACGCTTTTGTTGGAAGCATATCTCCATGACTTGTGTGTGACAATGGTGAATATTTCAGTGCCAGCCAAAAAAACTTGCTCTGCCTCAGCGTGGAGATGCATGTGCATGTGTAAAAGAGCTAAAAAGTTGTCTGGATATTTTGCATGTTAGGCTCAGTCAAGCTGCATCAGGTTGCGGGTAAGGTTTTTGTGCCATGTATACCGTGCCCATTGATTCTGTGCCATGTATACCGCGCCCATTGATTTTGTGCCGTGTATACTGCGCCCATTGATTGTGTCCATGTATACTGTGCCCATTGATTTTGTGCCGTGTATACTGCGCCCATTGATTGTGTCCATGTATACTGCGCCCATTGATTGTGTGCCGTGTATACCGCGCCCATTGATTTTTGTGCCGTGTATACTGCGCCCATTGATTGTGTGCCATGTATACTGCGCCCATTGATTGTGTGCCGTGTATACTGCGCCCATTGATTGTGTGCATATATACTGCGCCCATTGATTTTGTGCCATGTATACTGCGCCCATTGATTGTGTGCCGTGTGTACCACGCCCATTGATTTTGTGCCGTGTATACCACGCCCATTAATTTTGTGCCATGTATACTGCGTCCATTGATTGTGTCCATGTATACTGCGCCCATTGATTTTGTGTCGTGTATACTGCGCCCATTGTGTGCCATGTATACTGCGACCATTGATTTTTTGTCATGTATACTGCGCCCATTGATTTTGTGTCGTGTATACTGCGCCCATTGATTTTGTGTTGTGTATACTGCACCCATTGATTTTGTGTCGTGTATACTGCGCCCATTGATTTTGTGTCGTGTATACTACGCCCATTGATTTTGTGTAATGTATACTGCACCTTGTGTGCCGTGTATACTGCGCCCATTGATTGTGTGCCATTTATATTGCGCCCATTGATTGTGTCCATGTATACTGCGCCCATTGATTGTGTCCATGTATACTGCGCCCATTGATTTTGTGTCGTGTATACTGCGCCCATTGTGTGCCATGTATACTGCGACCATTGATTTTTTGTCATGTATACTGCGCCCATTGATTTTGTGTCGTGTATACTGCGCCCATTGATTTTGTGTTGTGTATACTGCGCCCATTGATTTTGTGTCGTGCATACTGCGCCCATTGATTTTGTGTCGTGTATACTACGCCCATTGATTTTGTGTAATGTATACTGCGCCTTGTGTGCCGTGTATACTGCGCCCATTGATTGTGTGCCATTTATATTGCGCCCATTGATTGTGTCCATGTATACTGCGCCCATTGATTGTGTGCCATTTATACTGCGCCCATTGATTTTGTGTCGTGTATACTGCGCCCATTGATTCTGTGCCGTGTATACTGCGCCCATTGATTGTGTCCATGTATATTGCGCCCATTGATTGTGTCCAGGTATACCGCGCCCATTGATTTTGTGCTGTGTATACTGCGCCCATTGATTGTGTGTCATGTATACTGCGCCCATTGATTGTGTCCATGTATACTGCGCCCATTGATTGTGTGCCATTTATACTGCGTCCATTGATTTTGTGTCGTGTATACTGCGTCCATTGATTGTGTCCATGTATACTGTGCCCATTGATTGAGTGCCATTTATACTGCGCCCATTGATTTTGTGTCGTGTATACCGCGCCCATTGATTTTGTGCCATGTATACAGCGCCCATTGATTGTGTCCATGTATACTGCGCCCATTGATTGTGTGCCATTTATACTGTGCCCATTGATTTTGTGTCATGTATACTGCACCCATTGATTCTGTGCCGTGTATACCGCGCCCATTGATTGTGTCCATGTATACCGCGCCCATTGATTGTGTGCCGTGTATACTGCGCCCATTCATTTTGTGCCATGTATACCGTGCCCATTGATTTTGTGCCATGTATACTGCGCCCGTTGATTTTGTCCATGTATACTACGCGCATTGATTTTGTGCCATGTATATCGTGCCCATTGATTTTGTGCTGTGTATACCGCGCCCATTGATTTTGTGCCATGTATACTGCGACCATTGATTTTTTTGTCATGTATACTGCGCCCATTGATTTTGTGTCATGTATACTGTGCCCATTGATTTTGTGCCATGAATACTGCGCCCATTGATTTTGTGTCGTGTATACTGCGCCCATTGATTTTGTGTCGTGTATACTACGCCCATTGATTTTGTGTCATGTATACTGCGCCCATTGATTTTGTGTCGTGTATACTACGCCCATTGATTTTGTAGGGTATGCTAAATTTGGCAGATTCCTTAAGCTGGGAGATTCCCCTTTTGTTTCCATGCCATCTGGACAGTCACTCCTTCTGCCAACCCCTCTCCTGCGATGTGCTAGTAGTTTGTAGAGGAAGGTTCCCATTTGCACAAAGAAGCTGGGGGTTGAGGAGGGTGGTGCAGGAATTTTTGGTGGAGCCTAATTCCTCTGGGCTTCCACCCCATACAAAGTATTGCTTTAAATTTAGGTTGGGGCTGGGGCTAGTGGGGGAATCTTGCCACCTCTTTACATCAAGGAAGTGTGACTGAGGACTCCACACATGATGCACCCTGTGATGCTCACCCTGATCATATTAATGACCGTGTCCCCACAGTTTAGGACAATGTCAGTGGCCATCAGTATAAGTGGACAGAATTTCCATTCCACTACACGTTTCCCGGTGGAGTGGGTGTCCTCGAATTTTGGGCCCTGGAAATCTTCTCCTACAGTTTTTATCTGCAAAAACATTACTACCATGAAGTAATGAAACTGTTTCCATGAGGGTGACTAAAAGTACACGATAGCAGAATTTATCTATAATTCTATCAAGCTGACTGAATAGGCCAAAATAAGCACATATGGAATATCAGTACAGTACCAGAAAGATGAAAAAATATGAAAAATTAAACCTTAATTAAGGGGAGAGAGAGTGAATAATATAATCAAAGGACTGATGTTGGCATTTCAGTTTAATTCCTCTTTAATAACTATGGGTTGATTCACAAACAGCTTTTGTCTGCCAGTGGTTCAGCAGGAGTTCTTATTGCATCAAACCCTCACTACCTTATCCATCTGTTCATTCGCTCTTCCAATCTATACATTTGCTACGTGTTATATTGGTCCCCATTACACCGTGACTATAATTCTTGATCTTTCCTACTGCCTCTTTGTTTCTGTGACAAAACAGGATTTTTATTTGCTCTTATTTACATGTAGTTTTAAATAGCAGTTTTAAACACCAGACTCAAACGTTAAAGTAACTCCTTCAGTACGTGTTTGACAGCACACTGCACATATTGAGGTGATTTTCCTAGGTTTAGCACCCAAACGGTGACTGAAATAATGAGTACTATGCACAGGAAAACTAGACATGACATTACAACAGTGACTTCAAGAATACTTCATTGGCTGTAAAGCGCTTTGGGGAGTGCTGAGGTTGTGAAAGGCGCTATATAAATGCAAGTCTTTCTTGTTACGAGTTCCTTCCCTTATTCTGCACCTGAATAGCATTGCAGCTGAATTTACCGTATGGCTTGTCAGCTGGCTGTACTTGACTGCAATTGAAGAGGGTACGGCATTGTAAATTGCATGAAAATAAACATCAGAGAAAGCAGGAAAAGGGTACTGAGGTGAATGATCAGCCATGATCATATTGAATGGTTGTGCAGGCTCGAAGGGCCGAATGGCCTACTCCTGCACCTATTTTCTATGCTCTGTGCACTCTGATTTCCTACTCTAACAGCAGGTGCAGTATGATAGCAAACCGCTCCCCGAAGAAATTGTCGCTGCGGCTTCCAGACTTGCTGTGTGTGCTATCAGCTGCTATCTGTCCTAAAAGGGCAGGCTGCTCTTGTTAAGAAAGATCTTCATTTTTGGTGTTTTGAATAGGAAATAGAATTTCAGCTTCAGAAATGGTTACAGAATGCTGTATAGAATCATAGAAAAATTACGACACGGAAGGTGGCCATTCGGCCCATCGTGCCCGTGCCGGAAACTCGTGCCGTGCTGTAACTTCCTTCTCTGGTGGATATTATTTTTGGTACGACGGGCTCCTTTCTTCCTCATTCTGCCAGACGGCTTATTTGTAGCAAGGCAAGGAGCAACAACCAGCAGGCCCCGAGGGAGCTGCTGAAGATGTTTGCCTGGCCCTCGACAGAGCCGCCATCACCGGCTGCATATAGTGACACCGTTATTCTGGCCAGAATGGAGATGATTGGGAAACTTCCCAGTCCATCTGCACTGCTGTAAATGGCTCGGATTGAATTTACGCACATAATTTGTATGCAACGATCGCCCACTCACTGCGTCGTGCTGCTGCGTTTATCGGGCGACGTTGCTACAGTTTCGGTCATGAGTTCTGTTTGCTGTAGTTCATCGAGAGCCTTGTTAAGTAGGCTCTGTAGACTGTTTGCTGTGGTGCACTGTATAAATAGGCTTTGTTGTAATAAAAACAAAATGCTAGAAAGTGCTACCTTTCATCAGAACTCATTAATCTGAAACGTTAGCCCTGTTTCTGCCTGTCCTACTGAGTGTTTGTAGCATTTTCTGCTTTTAGTTCAGATTTCTAGAATCCACAGTATCTTGCATTTGTTTCCTGTAAAATAGACTGTTGGCTGTGAGTCCTGCCATAAGTCTGGCCCCGCCTCCAACCCATTGGCTGACACCATGGTGTCAATAGACACTCTGGCCATCAACTGGCAGTAATCCTCCTTTCAACTTTCTAAATATCAGCTCCACCCACAATCGATACAAAGAGAATTCTCACAGCCAAACCTGAACTCTCCTCCCATTTCCTTCAGTGTACGCACCCAGACTTGTTTTTCCTGTTTATATACATATAATCATAGAGCACAGAAGGAGGTCATTCAGCCCATTGTGTCTGTATTGGCCTTTTGAAAGAGCCATCCAATTAGCCCCATTCCCCAGCTCTTTTCCCAGACTCCTGCAAAGTTTTCCTTTTCAAGTATATACCCATATTCAATGTTCCTTGAAAGTTACTACTGAATCTGCTTCCACCCCCTCCCTCCTTTCAGGCAGTGCATTCCAGATCATCATAACTCGCTCCATAAAACAAAATCTCCTCATCTCTTCTCTGGTTTTTTCGCCACTTATGTTATATCTGTGTCCTCTGGTTACCAACCCTTCCGCCAGTGGCAACAGTGTCTCCTTATTTATTCGATCAAAATCCCTCATAATTTTATTAAATCTCGGCATAATCCTCTCTGTTCTAAGGAGAACAGTCCCAGCTTCTCCACGTAACTGAAGTCCCTCAACCATGGACCATTAAACATTGATTCCACAGTATTTATCTACAAGCAAAACCTGTGAAAGAAGATTGATCTTAAAAATATTTTAAGACTGTGACGTCAGACTAGAGTGCAGCACATGGTTTTTATATTTAATATGTTAAGTAACATAACAGGTTTGTGTTGCTCATATGTAGTTTTTCCAGGCTTTGTGACATCAGCTATAGATCAATAACCTAAAATGCTGGAGGATTAACAGAAGCCACTGCTATCTAATGCAATGCCATTACTGTCATATAACTGCCATGACACTGTGTAGATTTGTACTGGCTGATACGTCCTGTTCCAGAAATGTTTTTGATTTCATTTCATTTTATGAGCAATCATATTTAATCCCACTGAACCATCAAAGCTGTTAAAGAAACCTATCATATTTTCCTTAAGTGATAATATCATGGCAATAACGCAGCTTACTAAGGTTAAAACAAGTCAGATCTACTGGTGGAATAAAAGTAAACATCACATCCACGGGGAATTGTAAATAGGTGTATCTGTGCATAAGTTTTTCTGTAAAATGAATTTGGAATATTAGTTACGCAAATGTGCCACAGGGAAATCCCCAAATGATTCATCAAAAGGAATAATCAAAAGCTGCAATCTGAGTGGCACAGTATCTACCTCGAGTGCTATCAGTTGTACATAGACTTGTAAAAGACTGAAATTCTTGAAGTTTACCTAGAGATCTGGCTTATTTTTAACGGCCAATGTTTGAACTAAGTCGATAAAATAAACGCACACAACAGTATTCCAAATACGTGGGAGGCAAATGTTTGGCTGATGATAGCTGCACTATTTATGTCAGTTCCTTTCATTAAATGAGGACCTTGCAATAAAACACTGGACTAAAGTGAGTTACTCAGTCAACCCCATCTTGCCGACTGAACCAAACACCTTTTTTTCATGGTTTCTAACTCAGTCAGTCATCCAATGAAAGTCATGGTCTCTTCCCATTATCATGCACTGTTCAGAATGGAGGAAAACTGGGGTTGGAAATTTAGTTTGTACACTGACACCGTATTTTAGCCCCAATTTTACAAAGTGCCCCATGTGGGGGTGGAGCCTAGTTGTGGGCTTGCTAAACTCACAAGTTTTGCTGGCCGAGAGAAGGCTGGTAAGTGCAAGCTTCATTTCCATGGAATATTATTCAGAATAGATCCCACACTGATGTTCATGATGTTCATCTAAACCCAATGCCTAGTGATCACTTCACCCACGTAAATGGGCACCTCATTGCTCCACATCAGCTTTAGTTGTCTTATTAAAGTCAGGTTGTTTTTTTTTGCATAATTGCGCTTGTAAGTTGCCCCTTTTAGTGATTTAGCATTTCATTCCTGGTGCATTTTGTGTTTAGCTTTTTTTAAAAAAAAACATGCCTTATTTGCAAAAACCTTTAATTTGCATCCACAACTTTACTGCAGTAGTTTTCATTGCTGTTGCTTTATAACATGCAGCGAACAAATATTTGAAAATAGAATTCCTTTGGGTTTTCCCATTGCTCTGCATGACGTAGAGGAGAACTATTCATGAAGAGGAATCACATGCAGGTACAACAACACCATAGGAAATACATATGCATCTGCCAATACCCTCAGAATTGTATTTATTGACCTACTTCAGAATGGAGGGAGGTATAGAGTGGTGTTACCAGGGGGCGGTATTAGGACCACTGCTCGTTTTGATATATATTAATGACCTGGACTTGGGTATACAGGGTATAATTTCAAAGTTTGCAAATGATATAAAACTCAAAAATGTAGTAAACAATGAGGAGGATAGTAACAGACGTCAAGAGGACAAAGACAGACTGGTAAAATGGGCAGACCTGTGGCGGATGAAATTTAATGCCGAGAAATGTGAAGTGATACATTTTGATAGGAAGAATGAGGAGAGGCAAGATGAACTAAATTATATAATTTTAAAGGGGGTACAGGAACAGAGAGACCTCGGAGTGTATGTATATGGCAGGATAAGTTGAGAAGGCTATTAAAAAAGCATATGGGATCATTGGCTTTATGAATAGAGGCATATTGGGCATGAAATTCGTTTGCGCCGCGTTTGGGACGGTAACGTTTTAAAGTTTGAAAAGTTAGCACCAGGTGCAAACAATTCTGAACTTCAGCTAAATTGGGCTTTAGCGCCCCTGGAAGGAATGGGGTGGTAAGTGAGGCACTAATGACCTCAGTGGAGTGCTGCAGGGGTGCTAATTGCAGAGCACTGCCCAATTTCAGCTGACTTGTAATCAGCAATTATCCTTCAATCCTTCACACTGGTTGATTCCAGCTCTTAAAGGGGAAGTAATATCAAGCTACAGCTGCTCATTTTCAGCATTGCTACAATTGAGTCAGGTCTCTGAGCAACTGAGAGACCTTTACGGAGCTACTGAGAGAAGTTTGTGGGATGGCTGGTGCAAATCCTGCTGCAAGGGAGAGGGCCACGCGCTTCAACAATGTGGCATTGGAGACATTGGTGGGGCAGTGGAGAGAAGGAGGGAATCGCTGTTCCCTGCATCTGGAAGGAGTCCTTCGCCACAGGTACTCGGAGCGATGTGGCGAGAAGTGGCCGAGGAGGTGTCGGCCAGCACTCTTGTTGATCGAATCCTGACACAGTGCTGCAAGCAGTTCAACTACCTCAGTCGGGTGATCAAGGTGAGTACATGTTTCCACACCTCCTACATACCAGCCTCTGAACCTCTGTCTGTGCACACTGCACAAACCACCACTCACTCACCAAACATGTGCAGCTACTCAGACTCACACCCTCATCTCACGCCTTGCCTACATTTGCAGCTATTCAACTACGGCAGGCATATCTGCCATATACATAGCTGGACTCTTACTCACACAAGTTCCTTTCTTTTGCAGGGCAAGATGGCATATAATAGAAGGGAGCAGCAGAGGACTGGAGGGGCTGAACCTCAACTGCAGGAGCTCACTGACCTGGAGGAGTGAGTGCTGTGGTTCATTGGCCCACAGGTGGTGGGCGCCGTGGCCGGCTGAGACATCGACCCTGTTTATCCCTTCTCCTTTTCTCATCCCACTTCCCTGTCAAAGCAGAAGGCTTTATCACTTTCCAGCTCCTGATACTGTCTGCCTTCCTTGCTCCATTCCTGCCCCCCTGCCCTCACCTCAATGTGCGTCTTGTGTCATTTATGCTTTCAGATAACCAGCCAGCAGATGTGCAGAGTGTACCTGAGCCCCTCTCTCTCTCCCCCACCCCGCGCCCTCCCCCCCCACCCCCCACTCGGGTCACTCAGCAGGGAGAAGAGGAGGAGAAGGACCCAAACATTGAATCACTGCTTCTCTCACCCGCAGGCACCAGCTCAGAGACTGGCACTACGCAGTCCTTAGAGGTTAGCTTAGCAGAGGAGTCTGCACTGGGTGATGCACCGGGACCTAACGAGCTGCAGCAAGGCCAAGGGGAAAGGATAGCTTGGGCGCCTGGTCCCCGGAGGGAAAGTTCGCGTGCGAGTTCTGCAACACAGAACTCAGATGAGGACATCGATGGGGAGGCATTCACAACAAGGGTGACCATGCACTCCGACATGATGGGTGCAATCGCAAGGATGCCTGAGAGCCTCTCCACTACGGTAAGGAGTGTGGAGGAGTCCGCCTCCAGCATTGCACAGAGCTCTGTGCACACCATGGAGCCCATAATTTCCAGTCTGCAGATGATGGTGGACTCCCAGTGAGACCGTGTGGTTCCAGACCTCATAACATGTGTCATGGGCGATGTGGCAGCTTCCATTGCAGTCAGGCAGAAGCAGTGCAACGTCTTGTTGCTGTGATGCAGTCAATGACTGTTGGCATCGAGCCTCAGACTGCTCTCATGCAGTCTCAGCTGGATGTCGCGTGTGCTCTGACTGCTGCCATTGCTGCTGGGTCCACCGCAGTCCACTGGAGATCTCATGGTAAGTGGAGGTGCTGCCCCTGGGGCGGGCAGTTGGCCAGTGGAGCAGGAACCTAAGCCCACCACTGCCACACCACTTGTCGCTGCCTGTCACCCAGCCAGTCCAGACTGCTGCCGCCCAGCCTGAGGTGGTGCAATGTACAGCTGGGCCTTCCAGGCCCAGAGCTGGTCGAGGGCATCTTGCAAGGCCATCTATAGTCTCTGGCCCTGACACACAGCAGCCTTCCACCAGCCATGCTACAGCCACAGGGATGCACTCTGGAGGAGTTGTAGAATAGTTAAACCAAAGAGGGGATATAAGGAAATGTACAAGAGTGATTCATAAATACATTTGTTCTTTATAATGCTGTTAATTGATATGACATACATTTTAATTGGATTGTTTCATCTTTGCTGGTGGCTCTTCTTTTAGTTTTGGGGCCTTGGTATGGAAGGGAAAATTGATGTGATGAGGTGCCCAGAGGAACTGGGAAGTGGGCTGGAATTCACTGTTTCCGAAGTCTGATGAGATGGTTATGGACTGCCCTTCCAAAATCCCGATTGTTCGCCTGCCTCCTCTGTCGCTGGTGTTGCTGCTCCTCCTCATCCTCGTCCTCGTCCTCCTCCTCGTCTCCCTCTTCCTCCTCCTCAGGTGATGGAGCTCTGCCTGGTGGCAATGGCTGCACCCTCATGAGGGCCAAGTTGTGCAGCATGCAGCGGACGACAATGAATAGGAACACCCGCTCAATTGAGTACTGGAGGACTCCTCCCGAGCGGTCAAGGCAGCGGAATTGTTGCTTGAGCGTGCCGATGGTCTGCTCAATGACGTTCCTAGTGGCAGCATGACTGTCATTATATGAGTGCTGCGCATGAATGTCGGGGCTGCGGAGGGGAGTCATGAGCCAGGAGGAGAGTGGATAGCCCTTTTCTCTGACTAGCCAGCCGCGGGCTTCATGTGTTGGCTGGAAGAGAGCTGACACATCGGTCTGGCGCAGGATGAAGGTATCATGGGTGGTGCCAGGATACGGGCATTGACGGTGAGGATTCGCTGTGTGTGTGGTTCAACTGCAGTGAGTGGTAGCCTTTGCAGTTACAGAATACCTCAGGATTGTTATGCGGTGCTCGCAAAGCGACATGGGTGCATTCAATGGCGCCCTGCACCATGGAGAAGCCCACTATCCTGGCAAAGCCACATGCCGCTCGTGCTGTTGCTCTCTGATCATGGGGAAGGAAATGTAGTCCCTTCTCCTTCTGTACAAAGCCTCTGTGACGTCACAGATGGAGCAATAGATGGCGAATTGGGAAATGTTGGAAATGTCTCCTGATGCACACTGAAAGGATCTGCTGGTGTCAAAATTGAGCACGACAGTGACCTTGACTGGCACTGAGAGAGCTGTCCTCCCCCTGGTCTGAGGCTCGAGGTCTGGTTGCAGGAGGTGGCAGAGTTCTGTGACCACGTCCTTGTTGAAGCGCAGCCTTCGAACACACTGTTCCTCCGTGAACTGCTGCCGCATACCCTGGGAGGATAATGTCTCCTGTTGCCAACCCTGTTTGGCCTTCTCCCTCTAGCCAAATTTTGCTGCCTTTCTCTTGGCCTTTCTCCCTGCCTAAGTTGCCTTCGATGGTGACGTCGGAGCAGGAGGTTGAGTGCCAACACAGTCACCATGAAATAATTTAAATGTTGTTGTTTCAAATCTTCCCTCAATGAAACACAGGAATGGTCAACTGAAAGTCGCTCAAATCTGTCCAATAGCAAGTCTGCCTATGTGTTAGTAAGCTGCAAACAGTAATGGCCGACAAAAATTATTTCTAAAGATGGCAGCTTTAAATAGCGCTCCTCCAGCCGAGTGAAATTTGACATCTGAAGCTGCCATTGTCAGGCCAGGCAGTAAGTCTGGGGATTTTATAAAACATAGATTAGGTCCCAGCTGGAGTATTGTGTTCAATTCTGGGCACCGCACTCTCGGAAGGATGTCAAGGCCTCAGAAAGGGTGCAGAAGGGATTTATTAGAATGGTACCAGGAATGAGAGACTTCAGTTATGTGGAGAGATTGGAGAAGCTGGGGTTGTTCTCCTTAGAGCAGAGAAGGTTAAGAGGAGATTTGATAGTCGTGTTCAAAATCATGAATGGTTTAGATAGAGTAAATAAGGAGAAACTGTTTCCAGTTGCAGAAGGGTTGGTAATCAGAGGACACAGAATTAAGGTGATTGGCAAAAGAACCAGAAGCGCTATGAGGAAGCATTTGTTTACACACCGAGTTGCTGTGATGCCTGAACAGGTGGTGGTAGCAGATTCAATATTAACATTCAAAAGAGAATTTGATAAATACTTGAAGGGAAAACATTTACAGGGTAAAGAGCAGGGGAGTGGGATTAATTGGATAGCTCGACCAAAGAGCCGGCATAGGCACGTTGGGCCAAATGGTCTCCATCTGTGCAGTATCATATCTGGGCATGTCTGAGGGGGCCTCTGCTGTCTTTACCTGACTAGAGAGGCTGTGACAGTGATGCTATCTGCTGATCTGCAGGCAACTTCAAGAACTGGAATAGTAGTTCCTGTAGTCTCGTTTATTTATATATGTGGACTTGTATTTACTCTGTACAGTCACCAGAGGACTCATCCCCTGGAGTCCAAAGTGATCCCATAATCCCTTGGGAGCACAGGTATTTAAGGAGGTTTCACAGCTTGGAGAGGCACTCTGGAGACCTGCAATAAAAGACTAAGGTCACACTTGACTTTGAGCTCAGTGTTCAGTCTGACTCTTTCTCCAGACACAACAACTGGTGACGAGATACAGATAGCAAACCCAAAGATGCAGAGAACAGTGAGCATCCTGGAGGAATTCTCAGAGGGAGATGATTGAGAAATTTTTGTGGAGCGACTCGACCAATACTTCGTGATTCCCCAATGAGCTAGATGGGGAAGAGAGCGCTGCCAAACGAAGGACGATCCTCCTCACCATCTGTGGGGCACCAACGTATGGCCTCATGAAGAATCTGCTCACTCCAGCGAAACCCACGGAGAAATCGTACGACGATTTGTGCACACTGGTCCGAGAGCATTTGAACCCGAAGGAAAGTGTTCTGATGGCGAGGTACCAGTTCTACACCTACAAAAGGTCTGAAGGCTAGGAAGTGGTGAGTTATGTCACCGAGCTAAGACGCCTTGCAGGACATTACGAATTTGAAGGACATTTGGAGCACATGCTCAGAGACTTTTTCATACTTTGCATTGGCCACGAAACCATACTTCGCAAACTTTTGACTGTAGAGGCCCCAACCTTGAGGAAGGCCATAGCGAAAGCCCAGGCGTTCATTGCCACCATTGACAATACGAAGCAAATCTCTCAGCACACAAGTGCTGCTACAAGTACTGTGAACAAAGTGATGATGTTTTCGAATCGTAACGTACAGGGCAGGTTACACATACCTGCAGCTGCATGTCCGGAGTTGACTCAGTGCCCACCATCAAGGGTGATGAATGCAAGGCCATTAACACCTTGTTGGCGCTGCGGGGGTGATCATCGTTTCTATTCAGCCGATTCAAAGGATACGTTTGCAAGGGCTGTGGAACAATGGGACAACTCCAACGAATGTGCAGGCTAGCTGCTAAGCCTGTACAAACCTGCAAACCACCATGAAGCAGAGGAGGACAGATCCATGGAGGATCACGACGAACCAGAGCCTCAGATAGAGGAGCAGAGGTACATTGGGTGCACACATTCACCATGAATAGTTCCCCGATAATGATGAATGTTGAACTAAATGGACTCCCGGTGTCAATGGAGCTGGATACTGGCGCGAGCCAGTCCAGCATGGGCAAAAACACTTTCGAAAGATTGTGGTGCAACAAGGCCTCAAGGCCAGTCTTGACTCCAGTTCGCACGAAACTAAGAACTGACACGAAAGAAATGATTCCTGTAATTGGCAATGCTACCGTAAAGGTCTCTTACGATGGAGCGGTGCACAAGCTACCACTCTGGGTGGTACCGGGCGATGGTCCCACGCTGCTCAGCAGGAGCTGGCTGGGAAAGATACGCTGGAACTGGGACAACGTCTGAGCGCTATCGCCCACTGACGATACTTCGTGTGCCCAGGTCTTAAACAAATTTCCCTCGTTGTTCGAACCAGGCATCAGGAAATTCCAAAGAGCAAAAGTGCAGATCCACCTAATTCTGGGGGCGCGACCCATCCATCACAAGGCGAGAACAGTACCGTATATGATGAGAGAAAGGGTAGAGATCGAGCTAGACCAGCTGCAAAGAGAGGGCATCATTTCACCGATCGAGTTCAGCGAGTGGGCCAGTCCTATTGTCCCAGTCCTCAAGGGAGATGGCACCGTCAGAATCTGTGGCAATTACAAAGTAACTATCCATCGTTTCTCCCTGCAGGACCAATATCCACCACCAAAGGCCGACAACCTCTTTGTAATGCTGGCGGGAGGAAAGACGTTCACGAAGCTGGATCTGACTTCAGCCTACATGACGCAGGAACTGGAGGAAACATCGAAGGCCCTCACCTGCATCAACACACATAAGGGTCTTTTTGTTTATAACAGATGCCCGTTTGGAATCCGATCAGCGGTGGCAATATTCCAGAGAAACATGGAAAGTTTACTGAAGTCAGTCCCGCACACCGTGGTCTTCCAGGACGACATCTTGATCACAGGATGGAACGCAGTCGAGCACCTGCAGAACCTGGAGGAGGTTCATAGTCGACTCAACCGTGTGGGGCTCAGGTTAAAATGCTCGAAGTGCGTTTTCCAGGTGCCTGAAGTGGAGTTCTTGGGAAGGAGGATTGCGGCGGACGGCATCAGGCCCACCAACGCAAAGACGGAGGCAATCGAGAACGCACCAAGGCCACAGAATGTGACGGAGCTGCAGTCGTTTCTGGGACTCTTGAACTACTTTGGTAACTTCTTACCGGGTCTCAGCACACTGTTAGAACCACTACATATCTAACTATGAAAAGGGGGTGAATGGGTTTGGGGCAAAAGCCAAGAAAATGCCTTTGTAAAAGTGAGAAAATTGTTATGCTCAAACAAATTGCTTGTGTTGTATGATCCATGTAAGCATTTGGTACTAGCATGTGATGCGTCATCATATGGCGTCGGGTGTGTATTACAACAAGCTAATGATTTTGAGAAACTGCACCCAGTTGCTTATGCATCCAGGAGTCTGTCTAAGGCTGAGAGAGCCTACAGCATGATTGAAAAAGTATTAGCATGTGTCTATGGGGTAAAGAAAATGCATCAATACCTGTTTGCGCTAAAATTCGAATTGGAAACTGACCATAAGCCACTTATATCCCTGTTTTCCGAGAGTAAAGGGATAAATACCAACCCATCGGCCCGCATCCAGAGATGGGTGCTCACGTTCGCATACAACTATGCCATCCGCCACATGCCAGGCACAGAAAACTGCGCCGATGCTCTCAGGCTGCCATTGCCCACCACGGGGGTGGAAATGGCGCAGCCCGCAGATCTAGCCATGGTTATGGAAGCATTTGAGAGTGATCAATCACCCGTCACTGTCCGGCAGATCAAAACCGGGACAAGCCAGGGCCCCTTATTATCTCTAGTCAAAAGCTGTGTGCTTCATGGGAACTGGTCCAGTGTCACAGTGGAAATGCAAGAAGAGATAAAGCTGTTCCAGCGGTGCAAAGATGAAATATCTATCCAGGCAGACTGCCTTCTATGGGGCAATCGAGTAGTGGTACCCAAGAAGGGCAGAGACACCTTCATCAATGACCTCCTCAGTACCCACCCAGGCATCGTAATGATGAAAGCGATAGCCAGATCCCACCTGTGGTGGCCCGGCATTGATGTGGACTTAGAGTCCTGCATTCACAGATGTAATACATGCTCGCAGTTAAGCAATGTACCCAGAGAGGCGCCGCTAAGTTTATGGTCTTGGCCCTCCAAAACCGTGGTCTAGGGTTCACGTCGACTATGGAGGCCCATTCTTGGGTAAAATGTTCCTTGTGTTTGTAGATGCGTACTCCAAGTGGATTGAATGTGAGATAATGTCGGCTAGCATGTCTGCTGCCACTACTGAAAGCCTGCGGGCCATGTTTGTCACACACGGCTTACCCGATGTCCTGGTGAGCGACAACGGGTCATGTTTTACCAGTGCTGAGTTCAAAGAATTCATGATCCGTAATGGGATCAAACATGTCACATCTGCCCCGTTTAAACCAGCATCCAATGGTCAGGTAGAGAGAGCAGTGCAAACCATCAAGCAAGGCTTGAAGAGGGTAACTGAAGGCTCATTGCAGACTCGCCTATCCCGAGTCCTGCTTCGTTACCGCACAAGACCCCACTCACTCACTGAGATCCCACCTGCTGAACTGCTCATGAAAAGTGCACTTAAGACAAGACTCTCGTTAGTTCACCCTGATCTACATGAACAGGTAGAGAGCAGGCGGCTTCAACAAAGTGTATACCATGATAGCACAAATATGTCATGCGAGATTGAAATCAATGATCGTGTATTTGTATTAAATTATGGACAAGGTCCAAGTGGCTTCCCGGCACTGTCGTGGCCAAAGAGGTGTTTCGGGTCAAACTTTCAAATGGACTCATTCACCGGAAACACTTGGACCAAATCAAACTCAGATTCACGGACTATCCTGAGCAACCCACCTTGGACCCTACCTTTTTTGATTTCCCCCAACATACACAGCAGTGGCAACCGGCACCACGGTTGACCACGAAGCAGAAACCATCATCCACAGCAGCCCAGCAGGGCCCAACACACCAGGCAGCCCAGCAAGGCCAGCTACACAGCAGCCCAGCGAGGGCCCAACAAATGATTAACAACACCAGCTTTCACATTGAGACGATAAACCAGGGCAAGAAGGGCCCCAGATCGACTCACATTGTAAATAGTTACACTCTTGACTTTGGGAGGTGAGTTTTTATATATGTGGACTTGTATTTACTCTGTACAGCCACCAGCGGGCTCAGCCCTGGATTCCCAAGGGATCTCAAAATCCCTTGGGAGCACAGGTATTTAAGGAGGTTTTACAGGTTGGAGAGGCACTCTGCAGACCTGCAATAAAAGACTAAGGTCACACTTTACTTTGAGCTCAGTGTCCAGTCTGACTCTTTCTCCATACACAACAGTCTCAAAGCTTATTACTGCATTAAAATATGCTACAGGGTTCTTCCAAGCCTCTGGAGGGGACAGCTGCAAAATTAGACGGGCTCCTGTCCATCGATACCACAGCCCTGATTTTAACTCTGGGTGGGTTTCGTGCATGTGCTAAAGCAGACAGTAAACCATGAGGCCCAGGAGATTTTAATTCTTGGGCCTCATTTACAATGCTGACTCTGACTCTCGCCTGAAGCTGGGGGAGGCCCAAAGAATCCTTGTGGGGACAGGACGGGTACTCTTGGTTCTCTTGACACGGAAGGAAACCTTAAGTTTTTTTAGAAAATCACTTACCTGGCACCCCTGTGACCAAGATCCGTGCCTTTCGTTGGCCCATGATATCATCTGGATGCGACTTTGACATTTAAATTAGGCCCCCACTCCAGCCTTCTTATGCCTGAAATCAGGCACGTTAAAGTGGTGGGTGAGACTGCGGTGGAAATGCAGCACAGTCCCCCTCCCACTTGACATGGGATAAGATACAGGCAGCAGAATTTTAGACGAGCTGAAGTTTATGGCGGGTGGAGGGTGGGAGCGTGGCCATGAGATGGGCTGAGTACATTTTGATACTCTGAGGTGTAATGGGGACTGAACTGTAAGATGTATGCATGGGTTGGAATATTTAGTCGTAGCATCTGTAATATATTTGCTTCATGGGTTCTTGGCTTAAGAATTCATAGCAACACATTGCTATTCAGGACTAGTTGGTTTATTAACAAAGGTTTAACAATCACACTACACATTACTAGTTCATCCACTAGGCTCATAAGAGCATACCTCATCGTGGCTGACTGGGGTTTTATTAAGTGTTGTGAACATCACTTGACTGGCTAAGCCACTCACAATGCAACAGCTCTACAACTCATTTAAATTATACAATTAAACCAAGTGCCCCCTTGCTAAAGAGGCACAACAACTAGAAACTGCAAACTAACCAAAAATATTTGAGAAAACCTTACAAATCAAATCAGAATTTTGTTTCTCAGGGTGATGGTACACACTCCAGTCCCTCTGGTGCCCACCTGTCGCAAAAGGCCTCGAGTGTACTGGTAGACATTGCCATGCTCCATTTCCAGGGATACCCTGGCATGCAACAGCTCTACAACTATTCCAAGTTGCACCTGTAAATCAAATAATCAAGTAAATCAAGTGCCCCCTGGTTAAAGGGGGGCATCAAAACTGACACAATCAAACAAAATAAACTCTGGACAGTCAACTGGTTCAAATTAAAGTTTGGTTGCCGGGGGTGATGATGCACTCCAGTCCCTCTGGTGCCCACCTGTTGCGGAAGGCCGCGAGCTCCATCTCCAGGGACACCCTGGCACGCAACAGCTCTACAACTATTTTGTTGTATACTTTAATCAACTGCTCCCTGATTAAAGTGGGGGGGGGGGCGGTCACACTCCAAAACCTTTTCAGGTGCCCCCTTGTTTTTTTTCCTGAGGGCACTAAAACACAAATTATGCAAGTGCCCCCTGACTAAAAGGGCAGGGGGGGGGGGCCACTAAAACCGATAAACATAGACAACTTAACCTTTAAACAAGCGGTTCAAATTAAAATTTGGTTGCCGGGGATGATGATGCACTCCAGTCCCTCCGGCGCCCACCTCTCGCGGAAGGCCGCGAGCGTACCGGTGGACACCGCGTGCTCCATCTCCAGTACAACCCTGTGAGCACACTCACAGGTGCACACATTACAGCGTCCACAGGAAGTTGCTTCTTGCGCGTGTCTCTATCTCTCTCCCTTACATTTATTTTTTGGCACAAATCCACCAATTGCTTTCTTCATGATTTGAAGTCAAGCTATGTGAGAAAATCAGTCCTTTATTACACTTTTTTTTTCATTTTCTGGTGCAATACTAATGTTATGCTTTTAGTATTAAATCACCTAATCCACATGAATATTGAGTTAGTCATTATTTAAAAGGAACGTGAATTTTAAGAGTGTTAATGTTTTTTCTTTCAAATGAAAAGTTAATCTGTTCTTTTCACTGAAAATTAATTCTATTTTCATCATCCAGATTCACTCCATTTATTCTGCTCACATTATATGCACTTTAAAAATGCTTCGGCATAATTGTCTGAGAGTGAACTACTCTTCTCACAGCTGAATGTAACAGTAATAAATGACTGCAGTGATCTAACAGAAGTGTTACTTACCAACATGAATATAGCTGTAGACAGTTAATCTGTGACAGTTTTGCAAAGAAGGTTTGAACACTATAGCAGGTAACTTTAATCTGACTGGATTGGGTGCAACGCTCATTTTATACCCTGTCTGATTTTATTCTCTATTACAGCCAACAGAGCAATATTGGGCGGGGTTTAAAACTGGTGTGGCATCTGATCCTGTGGGCCTCCCACCCGGTGAGTTAGATTCAAATTAATCCCAATACTGTAGAAAGGTTAAGTGCAAGTTGTGAACAGTAATTTTTAACCTTTCATGTTGTGTTCATTAAGGTTAATTTACATGTTTTCAACTAGCAGTTTGCCCACCATGGTGGCATATTTAAGCCATATTTATTCAAGTGGAAGACAGTGGAGAATGTCACCTACCTAACAATTGTAAACATAAATACTACTGCAGCTACCTGAAGCCAGCAGGTGTCTGCTCAGACATGTTAGTGTCATTCACTGTCCTTATCCTGGGCAGATCATGAGTATGGGACTAAAAGCAACAAATGTAATGTCTCACTAACTAAGCCTCAAAATCTTAGATATAAATAGGCACCTTATATACTATATGCCAGGTCGTAATTTTGCATCCCACATCAATCTTTTGTCTGCTGTATCACACAAGCATTGACTATTATCTCCACACAGGGCTAATATTTCCCTCATGAAAACAAGGGGGAATAATGCTTTGAAAATATTATGCAAAGTAGCAGTCGGTCAACAATTAATTTAACACAAGCAAAATACTGTGGATGCTGGCAATCAAAAATAAGAATCGAAAATCTTGGAAGCACTCAGCAGGTCAGGCAGCATCTGTGGAGAGAGAAAGAGAGTTAATGGCTGGAATTTTCCCCTAAAAAAAAAAGTGTGGGTTTGGAGCATGGGGGCAGTTAAAGCGTTAAAAATGGGATTCTCGACCTGATCCCGCTTCCATCCTGTCCACGTCTGGGGTGCGGAGAAGGGCTGTGCGGGATGGGAGGGCAGGCAACCAATCTGCTCCCGAGGGCGTAACCTTCATTTAAATATTGTAATGAGGCAGGAACCCGGCTTACTGGGTTTCCCGCCCACCTCGGAGGCACCCCCCCCCACCATCACCCCCCAACCTGCTGCCCTGGAGAAAATTCCCGTCATTCGTTTCAGGTCGATGACCTTTCAATAAATTTAAGATGCTTCTGGTGTCCCTTGTTGGCTTTGGGCTTCTTCAGGCAGTTGGACAGCTATTCAGAACTGTGTACATGTCTGTAATTCACCCTAGCATCTGTTAATTGCTAAGTAGTTAATGCATTTGAATACATAGCACTTAACTAGTGTTTGACAAGTGGTTATTATTACACTCCAGTTTATAGCCGTGTTAATTACATTGCCTGACATTTTCTTCTTTAATTTTTTTTCAGACACAGTGATCAGCATGTGATTTTCAGTTCTTTGCTAAGTACTCACTTCCTACAGCCTGCTGGGTGACATACATTTGCTGCTTCACTTAAGGATTAGGCCGGTAGCTCCATTACTGAGCTGAAGGTAACAGTACAATTTTCCCATCAAAAATAAAAGAAAATTGTATTCAGTTTGTAAAAGAAATATGCTATCCCAACTGTAATCTGAAAGCATAATAGGGCTAGAAATTCGTCTTGGGCAGTGGCGCAAAAAGAGTGCTATCGGGTCGGCCACCATTACGCGCAATGCCTGAGATTCAGTTCCATCGCACTCAATGCAATAAAATACCATGCGCTGCGTATAACGGGCGGCCAATCCGATGCCGCCCGTTTCGCGAGAACCATCCGAAATGAATTTCTAGCCCAATTGTCTTTAACAAAAGGACATTCATAAGTGCCATATTCTGACTGCACTAAATTGTCTGAACATCCAAAGGAAGCTTTCGGCTGTTTGATTGCTGTAAAAGGCTACGGTAATCTTTTGATGATCTTGGTTTTCAGATATTAACTTTCATTGGACTGCAATGCATCTTTCAGTAGATTGCACTTTACGCCGTCTCTTCAAACGTACAATGTGAATGGCGCGGACCCACATATGATGAAATGTGAAGAGCAGTTCAAGCGGTTCAAAAGGAATTTCAGAATGCTAATAGCTTCTGAGAGAAACTGTCATAGAATTACAGTTTTCCAACTGGCACCTTTTAACATTGGCTCTGTTAAATGTACAGTGCTTGTTTCTGTGCTGGAGCAGTAATTATGATCTATATCATTACTGTAAGTAAGCCCATCATGTTTCTAAATGGATTCAGTAGTCTGAAGCACTCATTTGGTTTGAATGTTCTGTACTGTTTTTATCTTATTCATATTCTGTCCGGTAATGCATGATTGATAGGAAGAAAGAAGTAGATCTGAGATCACAATTTGCATATATCAAAAAGTAATGCTTGATATTTTCCTGGTTGGTAAGGATAAGAATAAGAATGAAGATCCTTACTATACTGTTCTAGTTTTTTATTCTATGCCAGCAATTTGCAGTCCTCAAGTAATGATCACCTCGGAGACCAGCTCTCAGCCATTACTTCTGTCGCTATAGAAACACACGACCACCTGAAGCCCATGTTTTCAGGTAGCTCACAGCGTTGCCATTATATATTCACACTCCAGGACTTCACTAACGTATTCAGTTAAATTGAAAAAAAACAAATTGGCATATATTATTTTTATTAAAAAGATTTGAAATTGTTTTCTATGAAGAGGCATCCTATCCATTTTATGCCATTTCCCCAAAAGCATTACTACAGCTGTATGTTACTTAAACAGGTTATGTTTGTTAATAAAGAGAAATGATAATTCATTCACAACAATACAACAACTTGTATTTATATAGCATTGTACAATATACATGTACAACGTGCAATGACTTTCCCATGACTGATGGGTAAGCATTGTGGGTCAATACTTGATTTATTTTAATGTACACCCTCCTTTCCATTATATTTCTGGAGAAACAGCTAGTTTAGGGAGTCAAGGGTTATAGGAAGCAGGCGGGGAAGTGGAGTTGAGTCCAGGATCAGATCAGCCACGATCTTATTGAATGGCGGAACAGGCTCGAGGGGCCAAATGGCCTACTCCTGCTCCTATTTCATATGTTCTTATTCCTATCCTGTTAGATGTTGCTACAGCCTCCTTCAACCCAGGTTTTTATGATCATGATCCTGCTGGAGCGACAGTTTCCATGGTCAGTTTTCTCTTTCCAGCCTTCAACATTTGATTCATGTTTACTAACGTCCCAAGTCTGTTCAACTGTTGCATCAGATTTGATCAATCTTCTTTATTTCCTCGCCAATAGTGTCGGATGTATTTATTATCAAGGTGAGCGTGTCATCTACCAAATGGATTCTCTTTTTGGAGGATGCATCATCTTTACACATTTTGCGCATTGCTCCCAGTGCAATGCCCATTGTTGATGAATGATTTTCATTTTAGGCCAGGTTTTAAATATAAATCTTTTGGATTTGCCCAGGAGACTGGCTCAGCAATATCTTATGGAAGAAAAAATGGCTATAAATTTACAGTCTACTGATATTTCAATGTTGTTTTTGCAGTAATTAAAAAAAACTCCTACAGTAATTTGAGTTAAGCAACATATATAACAGGAAAGTAGGAATTTAGTGCTTAAAATTGAATGATTATATCATTTGAATTAAATGACTTTGAATTAAGACTAGATTGTTGTATGTGTTTTAAGATTGGGCAACCTATTAAGATTGATCACTACATTATCATATGAGAAAAGTAAAGACTAAATTGAATTTAAAAATTATGTTTGGTTGATTAATATGTAAAATTTGTTACGTTCTATCATTTATAGGAATCTCTGCCTGTCACTGGATTGAAATTCATCTAATGAAAACCTACTGCATCTTTGGTGGCATGATTGTGATGGGGTCTATGGGCATAGAATGGTTAGTTCTATGGACTGTGACAGGTACAAATAGACAGCATTGAAGATAACATTTACCAGCGAGGACGACGTGAGTTTCAGGAATAGGATAATAGTCTAATGTTTTCAGTTAAACTGATATTATTCTTGTTATCAGATCCGGATGAGGTGATGAATGAGTAAATTCAAAATGTTCCCGTTGATTTATATATTACTATAAAATTGATTTCTGCAATTGTTCTAGTCATTCAAATTAATTATTCACTTAAAAGCCAACTATGGCTTGAAGAATAAAGGAGGAGGGCAGCTTTATTCTGTTTACGCAAATAGATGCAAGCTTCAGCTGTGCCATGCCAACATACAAGTATGGCCAACTCTACCAGCAACTATCCGAATAAGAAGCCATACCCCAGGGTAAGTACTGTCCTACAGGCAACAAACAATTAACCTGTTATATAGGTGAGACAGTATTCCTACCTACCATATTGGGTTCAATTTCAGAAATAAAAACAGAAAATGCTGGAAATACTCAGCAGGTCAGGCAGCATCTGTGGAGAGAGAAAGGGAGTTAATGTTGCAGGTCGCTGACCTTTCGTCAGAACTGGAAAAAGTTAGAGATGTAACAGATTTTAAGCAAGTGCAGGGGCAGAGGAGATCGCATTGTGAGCAGCGAATACAGTAGACTAAATTGCAAGAATTACAAGTAAATTGCTGTTTCCCTGGAAGGAGCTTCTGGGGCCCTGGACGGTGGGGAGGGAGGAGGTAACAGGGGCAGGTGTTAATGATTCTGCCATTCCCAGTTACACTTCTTCGAGACTCATCTTTTGTTTCTTTGGTCGTTCCATTACCATCTCCTTTTGCTTTGTACAATCATACCTTTTGCATTTAATCACTCCTGCCTTCCATCCTATATCAGATCTTTCCTTTTGTTCTTTCCTTCCCTCCCCCCTTTCCCTGCCCCTGCACTTACTTAAAATACTGGTACATAAAGGGTTAGATTATGAGGGCTTGTGTTTAGAAGGTTGAGAGGTGATATAATTGAGGTGTTTAAAATCATAAAAAGGATTTGATAGGATAGCAAAGCTCCCATTGGGATTGCGCATTGATAACATTGACTTTTAACCATTTATCTGTATTTTTTTGCAATGTTATCACGGTGATCAGTCCAAATCAACCTTTGTTGAGCAACATAATTGATTAGGATGGTGGGTTAATAGGTACCAGTCAAACCAAAAGGCAATTATGATTAAATAAACATAAGCATCTTGGTGGTAATGAAGTTGTGACTGACTGCTATCAGCATACCTTTGATATTGATCACAAATGTAGATTACTGGAGGAAGCACTCAAAGAAACAAACCACAGAATTGTCATTGTTTACAAAGTGAGCTAAGATGCTCTGTAACATGTTATATATTTCAACCATTAGTAATCATTCATTACTGATACGACAATATCTGTTAGATTATGAAATGTGATTGAATGACAAAAAGTAGATTGTTTAGAGGTATATGTGTCACGCCTCATGGAGTTTGTAGATGATTTTGCTGTCGGCGGTGTAACTAAGGATTGTGCCACCAGTATCTGACCCGAATGCGCACACCTGCTGGGAACGTTGCTGTCAGACGCTGCGGAGTAGAGGACAGCGTAGTGCCCATGGAGCCCAGGGCGCAGTGTGTGCATAAACATGCCTGGGATCATATGGGCCGGTGCTCCAATCAGCAAACACAAGGGCCGGAATCTTACCGGTGCTGCGAGTGCGATTTGAAGGTGGTTCCACTGTCAAAATGGCCGCGATTGATAGCAGGGCGAAAGTCCGCTCTGAACCCGCCTCCTTGTCAGTTTCTCAAGTGCCGGCTCTGCCTGCGGTTTGCAGACCTGGCACTAAGCAGCGGGTCAGGCAATTGAGCTACTTAAGGTATTTAAGCAGCATTTGACAATGTCCTAACGATTTTCCTAGGTTTTTTTAAAGAGGTACTCGGCACTCAGGGATCACGTCAGGTAAGTGTGTCCAGTTCTCAATGACTCTCCATTGCTTTGAATAGTTGACAGCTACAAAAGTGGTATAAAAGGTACCATTTCACAGCTGTTCAATTTCGAATCTTAGAAGCCAGAGCAGTCAGGATTTGGAATACACTTTTCAGCTTTATGGAGGTTTGAAGAGTTTGCAGTGAACTGTCTATCCAGTGTCACCTCCTTGGAACAACCTCTCACCATTGACAGATCGCTTCTGTCCTCTCAACTTCAGCTGCCATCTATTCCAGCAGCATCGGTGCCCTTGAAAAAATTTCACCTTGGTCCTCAGAATCCCACCACAATCAGCCCCAAAACCAACATCACCAACAACAACACCAACCTTTTACGCAATCACCTGAAGCTGCACAGGACACAGGGCATCAGCACCCGACCACATTGCGGCTCGGGACGCCAGGGATGGCCTCACAATGGCCAGATTTACTTCACTTGATGCTATATACCCCGGCTGCCACATGATGCACCAGGTTGGCATCACCCCACACCAACACCATAAAGCATTTCTACAATGCTCAATCCATTCCTTTCACATTCATCACCATTGCGGGGGTACCATTATGTCTCACCATTCACTACAATTCACTAAGCCACTTTCAAAAGAGCACGCAGATCTGTCCAAGAAGGCAAAGTGTTGAAAATAAAGATTTCAAAGTTTGACAACACATTAGCAGAAACCTTAAATGAACATTGGCGATAACACCCAAGTGCCTACCCTTGTGTGTTGTCGGTTGGTATGACTGGACAATGATGAGGATGAGTGTGAGGGGTGGTTAGTGAGATGGGGATGTGATAATGTAGAGAGTGAGGGATGGGTAGAGGTGCGAGGAAAGTTGGTGTGAATAAAGATGTGCAGGAGTAGGGTAGGAAAGGCAGAGTGATGGAGATGTGATGAGTGGCACAGCAGGATGAGGTTGAGTGTGGCTTTGCAGTAACATTTCGTGATCCACTGAGATCATTGAAAGGTTTGTGCCACTGCAGCCAGGTCCTACTAACAACATTCCTACTTGTGTCCTCCTGTACAATGTGTAATCAGGATGTGTTGGTGTCCTGAGGAGGTCTCTTCTACCCAGTGGAAGGGAAGAGAACCTCCCTGCGTGCTGTGACTCCCTCCATAAGTATCTGGAGGGAGTCATGGGAGAGCCCGGGTGCAGCCATGCAACTGTCAAAATTAATGTGGCCCTGATCCCTTTAAGGAAACCGGCTGATTAAGCGTCATCAAATGACGCCATCAGACTCGCTTCCTTTTAATTGGCCGGGAACTTCGCAGGGCGGGCTTAACAAGCCCCATCTACATATAATTACTTGGTCAGAGGCGGATGAAGAAGGGAGCGAGGTTCCGGCACGCACCCGAAGTCTCCGCCTCTCTCTCGACCCGGTCGGAACAATCGCAGCCAAGGTCTCTCAACAATACTATTAGAGATCTTTATCTTCTGAATTCCTTGCCGTACAGCTATTAGACTGTAGCTAGCTCCATTTAAACTTCAGTACTTCAAAAATGTATTGAAATTTATGATTTTGGTGTCTGGGTGTGTGAATTTCATTTTTTTCCTCCCAGCAAAATTACATTTTAGAAACCTGAGAATAATGCTTTCTCCAAAAATCTATTAAAAGACAGTTCTTTATTCAACAATAACTTTGAGAACCAACTTCCAAATCTGGGGCACAAAAAAACCCCGTATTATTACTTTTAATGGACAATAAATATAACTGTAATAATCCTGTGGGTCATCTATAATTGCTTCCATTTCCAGCCTCAGAATCTCAAAGGTAGCAGCCTCACTCAGAACTCCACCCACCTGACAGGAGGTTTGAAAGATTGGGTTGCAGTTTAAGGTTTTACTATACTTGGATGTCCCTGAGCCTGTTTGCACCAGCTATAAAATTTTCATACCTAATTGCTGGGCAGTAACTTGGGCAATTAGCCCGACTGTGCCAGCAATTAGGATTTCAATGTGGGAGTGGATGATCTGTCAAGTCGGAACTTGACAGATTGCAGATTTGGGGAAATCCCGAACTTGCTGTCCATTTTAAAGGTGATATGACGGCGTACTCAGAGTACATTGTCATACTGACCACATATTCTGCCCCAATAATCTTTACAGATCTTTAAACTATATGTTAATTTCCCACAAGGTAATGTGGCTATATTGAACCAATGAAGCTCACATCACAGGAGGCAATTCAGTCTATCATATATGCACCAGCTATTTGCTAGAGCAATCCAAAATTCATCCCAATGACCTGCTCTCTCCCCTCAGCCCTGTATTTCAAATACAGTACTTATTAACTTTTCCCTTATAAGATGCATGGGTCTCTGCCAATGTCCCCTCTAAGCTAGGTGGCCACGCATGCGTGGAAATTTCAAGGGACCGCACATTAGAAGAAACAGGTTGTGCAGAACAAAGTGCAGCTTACAGGGAACATCGGTCTCTGCCCCCACTTCTTCCTGTGAAAAAGCATTCCATGCTCCACCAACTCTCTGCGTAAAGAAATTTCTCCTAACCTCCATTGGTGACAGTTTTAAATTGATGACCCCTTGTGACTGACACCCAACCAGAGGAAGTGGTATTTTCCTTCTCACCTTATCTAAACCCTGCATAATTTAAAAACCTCGATCAAATTGAATTAGTCTTCTGTACTGCAGCAGAAATAGCTCTTGTATCTTAAATCTTTCCTGCTAACTATAGTTTGCTTTCCTGGGCATCATCCTGGTAAATTTATGTTGTATTTGCTCTACAGCTTTATTCTAGTACTTTAATTGCACCCGAACCAATGTTTGAACAAATGTATCATTATCTCGTTACTCTTGTACTCTGTGCTCTACTTATACAGACCAAAATACTATTGGACTTTATGTCTTTGATATCTACACTCACACTTTCAAGGAATTATGTATTTGAACCTCTAGGTTTCTCTATATATTCCCGTTCCTTGTTTTTGATCCCAAAATTTAACTTGCACTTCACGACTGTTAAATTGCCACCTGTCTGCCCATTCCACTAACTAGCATACAACACAGGAGAAGATTCATGAGTGCTATATTCGAATCTGATGCTTCTTCACCACCTGGATTCCAGAAACTGTTGGATTTTTGCCTTTTGGTGACAACAGTGGGTCTCCGCTGGTGCTAGTGGTAGACAATTTTACCATCTGATTTTTGACCTCAGACTTGGTCATCGCATTGACGAAGGAGGGAAACTTATGCAAATGGTTACTGTGGATTGGTTAAATTATTGTATAATTTGATTAGTTATTGCAAAAAGCAGCTCGCGCTCCATCCCACTGAGGAAAAACTCCAGCCATGTCTGACAGAAGTGATGCCTGAAAAAGGATTAGACCCTCTAAAGCTGGTTTTATATTCACATTAGTATGGAGCCATAGGATGAAGAAAATCAATGAATGGATTGGTAGTTCCACTGACCTTCCCACTACCAGACACAAGCTTCCATTCCCAAGCTGAAGAAGACTAACAGCAGTTTAATTATTACTATTACTGTTGTTGTGACAAAGGAAAAGTCACAAAACACCAATGTTGCTCAGGGCTACTGGCAGCATGAAAATCTGTACGTCAGTATTCTATGAATATAATTTTAAATAGCTTTTGGTCATCAGTAGCTGTTGGAGGGATACATTGGTAAATAAAGGTTAAGACTGTCCCATGCAGAAAAGAGCATGAAATAAAAATGATTCTATTCTGGAATTATAAAGTCAGCAAAGAGCAAGGCAATTATTGAGTCAGTTCAAATTTCTGCTTATTAGCCTGAGATATTTGTTGTATTAAAACATTGATATTAGGCAATATTAATATTTAGTTTACACAGTCTTAAAGAGGAAGTCTTGTCATCAAAGTCTTTTTCTAAAATTATCAAAAATTGAAAAGAATTATGAAATTTGACATACACCTTTTTTCTCTGTGATTTTGTTTTTAAACAGTGACCGTTGTTGACAGGAGGCGTTGTTCAGCCCAACAATGTAAGGAGGCTGAATCAATACAGGTTGAATCTCCCTTATCCGGAACGCTCGAGATCTGGTCTGTTCCTGATAAGGGATTTTTCCATATGAGGTGTGGTCACAGGTACTGGTACAGGTACTGAGCAAGGGGATATTGGGGCTGGCTGGCTTGGAGCTGGGAGTGCGGCAGAGAGATCATGGTGGGGGGGGGCGGGGGGTTGGATCGCAGGGTCAGGCCATCAATTGCAGGAGTTGGCAGCGAGAAAGGACTTCAATTTGTTCACGTCGGAGTTCTGCGCATGCGCCACCCAGTGGCCGGGAATAGTTCCGGACGAGGGGTGGTTCCAGATAAGGAAGTTCCAGATAAGGGAGGTTTAAAGTCTAATAAAGTTTAATATAAAATGATAAGGTCAGTGAAGTGACCTTCGGCCAATGATTACCTCTTGATATTAATTCACCTCTCTTACATTGTCAATCTTTAAGAACTCATCCAAGTTAGCTGATCAGTCTCTCTGATGATGTAATCTGCACGTTTTAATCAAATCTATTTACAAACTCCAGAGACGTAGACCAGAAAACTTCAAAGGTGCTCAAATGGATCTTAACTTATGTATTTTGTTCAAGGGATATTGACGTATTAGAGGGATTTTATGTTGTAAAGCATCATCTGCAAGTGTAAAGTACCCGAGTTCACTTTATCGTTTGTGATACATTAATGCCAGTAATAAATGCAAATTATATATCAGTGCAATAGTCGTCAATCAATGGAATAATTGTTCAAGTAGAAAACCATCCACTGTGTGTTGTAATGCAAATTCTGCTGGTTTACTGGAGCATTTAAACATTAAACCGAGGCCCCATCTGCTCTCTCAGGAAGACGTAAAAGATCCCATGATCTTTTAAAGAAGAGCATGGGAGTTATCCCTGGTGTCCTGGCCAATACTTATCCCTCAATCAACATAACAAAAACAGATAATCTGGTCATTATCATGTTGCTGTTTATGGGACCTTGCTGTGTACAAATTGGCTGCCACTTTTCCTTCATTACATCAGTGACTACACTCCAAAAGTGCTTCATTGGCTGTAAAGCGCTTTGGGGCATCTGGTGGTCGTGAAAGGTGCTATATAAATGCGAGTCTTTCTTTAAGTTGTGGATACTAATTAAGAGATAGCCAGCTATGGAATTGATTCATTATTAGATTGGAAAATGCAGTTCCTTTAAGTAAAAGTGATTGGCAAAGTTTCATTTGAGTGTTCTTAACCAACAGTTCAGTGATCCTTTGTGTTGTGCCCTAGCTCAAATAGGTAATGTTCAGCTGGTATAAATTTCCCAGTGCAGCTTTTAATATTTTCTATTATTCACTGTGGCTGAATAGATGCTAAAGTACCTGTCAATCACCCAGAAGGGTCATGCACTTGAGTCTTAGGGTGACTATTTACTCACCCCCTGCTGCCTTGCTGGAAGTGAGTTTGATCAGTTCTCAGCTGGTTTTACTACAGCCAGATGTTTGAATTTTTTAGGAGAAACTCCAAATTCAATAGCCTATTGTGTGTGTTTTTTGCAGAGCACAATAGAACTAGTATGTCATTCATGTCGAAATACGTGATTTTCATTGCTCCACGATTGCTCCTCTCTCTTCCGTTAAGATGCTTTTTAAAACCTACTACTTTGACCAAGCATTTAATCACCTGTCCTAATATCTCCTTATGTGGGTCGGTGTCAAATTTCCAGTGTCAAATTTTGTTTCATGACGTTCCTTGAAGTGCCATATGTTGAGTTATTATGAAGTTGCACATTCTGCTATGTGAGGAAGGGCATCCAGGGTTATGCACAATAACAGCTCATTTAAGTGGATTCACATTGTTCCAAGTCAGTGCTTTTCTTAACCCAGTGAGTGCACAGCGGGAAATAGATAAGTTTAAATCCCAGGGCTACATCCAAGCTGGTGTGAAGGTAAATTAATAACTAGAAAATTGTAACTATTTTTTGGTAAAGCACAATATTCCATAACATGGACTCGTGGACTTTCTAGAAAACATGCAGAAAGATATGCACGAGGTTTTTTATTTAATTATATATTAAATTAGACAAAATGTAATCCGTGAGGAATACAAATCAGCATTCAATAACAAAAATGTTATTTTTTATACATTCTTTAATATTTTTAATTATTTCTTGTTGAATTAAGATTTAAAAAACTGACCTGACAGATGTGGCATCAAGGCACAATGTGCTAGGTCACGGAATAGTTGGACGTGGGTTCATGCCCATAATTCACACATGGCAAGCTCCTGATCCCAGTTGCTCCAGTGGAGATGCAGAGCAGAAGTCAAGCACTTCTTAAATCTTGTCCACTTTACTTGCTCTTGGCCGAACTGGTGGTTTTCTTGGGCAGCACCCTCCCTGAGCAATGGTCACCTTTCCTAGCAGCTTGTTGAGCTCCTCGTCATTGCGGATGCAGGTGTCTGGGGATGATGCGGGTCGTCTTCATCTTGCGGGCTGCGTTGTCGGTCAGCTGCAGGATTTAAGCGGTTAGATACTCGAACAGAGCAGCCATGTAGACCGGGGGTCCGGCACCCACACGCTGAGCATAGATCCCCTTTCGCAGGTGCTTTTGCACATGGCCCACAAGGAACTGCAGTCCCACCCAGGAGGAGTGGAACTTGGCCTTGGCCCGAACTTTATCACCGGTTTTTCCTTTTCCAGACATTTCCACAAGAGTTCAGAGAAAGAATCTGGAAGATCTCACATTTTCCAACATTGAACTCCATCTGGCACAGTTTTTCCCCACTTTCTTGCAGCCAAACCGCAGATATTAAAAACCTGGAACTAACCACTGTCCCTGGGTGGGCTCAAACCACCAACCTTTCGGTTAACAGACGAACGCGCTAACTGATTGCGCCACAGAGACACACAAAGGGTTTGATCAGAACACTGGTAACATCACCACTGCACCACCACACCTAGCACACCAAGCACTTCTTAACACAGAGAGGGAAGAGGGAGAGTCATCCTGGACTATTGCACACCTCTCGCAGTTGGTTATGGAGTTGCTTTGATGTTGACACTGTGGTAGGAGAGGATTGCCTTCTCCCCTGTTTGGCCAGGTTGTAATGTATGGTACAATCAAACTTAAAAGAGGAGAAGGGAAACAATATCCAAACACTTACAAAATTCAACAACCAAATATTGTATGATGAAGAAATTGGGCTCTGTGGAGCTCGGATTTTAGGCTACGTGGCTTCCTAAGGCTAGAAAATGGGGTCTGAAATGTGCCTGCACACTTCTGATAGGAAGTGCGGCAGACAGCAACTTAGTAAAAGTGTGTGGATATGTGCACTGTGTGGCCACCGGCAGCATGCAGAGCGGGCAGATTAAGACGTCAATCAATATGCAATGGTGATTTGATGCCAGTGGTACCATTTTTGAACAGCGTGCTCCAGCCTACGCCCTATCTTTACCTCACAGATACCTGGGCAATAAACACTGGCCTTGCCAGCGATGCCCACATCCTAGAATAAATTTTTTTAAAGTTGAATATCTGTTAACCAAAATGGAGGACAACCCCCACCACCCCTCCCCCCACCCCAACCCCCTCCAATGTGCTATGTCAAGGGATCATGTACTACTTACACGTTAGTTGCTGGATTATTTCAATTGTACGTGTTTTTGGAGCTCTCCTATATTTGGCTAAAGTTTTGAATAGTGTAAAGGGAGTGGTCTTGCTGGTGCTGAGGTACTTTTTTGTTGATTTAAAATTGAGTTGCTTCCAGACATGGGTGGCCTGGAAGGGCATCCTCTGGGAATTGAGATGACTGGGACAATGAAGAGCGGAACATGGAGATGGCAGAAACTCTGAACAAATATTTTGCATCAGTTTTTACGGTAGAGGACACTAACAATATTCTAACAGTGGATAGTCAAGGGGCTATAGGGGTGCAGGAACTTATCACAATCACTAAGGAGGTGATAGTAAGATAATGGAACTAAAGGTAGATAAATCCCCTGGACCTGATGGCTTGTATCCTAAGGTATTAAGAGAAGTAGTGGCAGGGATTGTGGATGCATTGGTTCTAATTTACCAAAATTCCCTGGATTCTGGGGAGGTCCCAGCAGATTGGAAAACTGCAAATGTAACACCACTATTTAAAAAAGGAGGCAGACAAAAAGCAGGAAACTATAGACCAGTTAGCCTAACCTCTGTGGTTGGGAAAATGTTGGAGTCCATTATTAAAGAAGCAGTAGCAGGACATTTGGATAAGCAAAATTTGGTCAGGCAGAGTCAGCATGGATTTATGAAGGGGAAGTCATGTTTGACAAATTTACTGAAGTTCTTTGAGAATGTAACGGATAGGGTGGATAAATGGGAACCAGTGGATGTGGTGTATTTGGACTTCCAGAAGGCATTTGACAAGTTGCCACATAAAAGGTTACTGTACAAGATAAAAGTTCACGGGCTGGTGGTAATATATTAGTATGGATAGAGGATTGGCTAACTAACAGAAAACAGAGAGTCAGGATAAATGGTTCATTCCTGGTTGGCAACCAGTAATTAGTGGGGTGCCACAGGGATCAGTGCTGGGACCCCAACTATTTATAATCTATATTAACGACTTGGAAGAAGAGACTGAGTGTAACGTAGCCAAGTTTGCTGATGATACAAAGATGGAAGGAAAAGCAATGAGTGAGGAGGACACAAAAAATCTGCAAAAGGACATAGACAGGCTAAGTGAGTGGGCAAAAATTTAGCAGATGGAGTATAATGTTGGAAAGTGTGAGGTCATGCACTTTGGCAGAAAAAAATCAAAGAGCAAGTTATTATTTAAATGGAGAAAGATTGCAAAGTGCCACAGTACACCGGGACCTGGGGGTACTTGTGCATGAAACACAAAATAGTATGCAGGTACAGCAAGTGATCAGGAAGGCCAATGGGATGGAGTATAAAAGCAGGGAAGTCTTGCTACAGCTATACATGGTATTGGTGAGGCCACACCTGGAATACTGCGTACAGTTTTGGTTTCTATATTTATGAAAGGATATACTTGCTTTGGAGGCAGTGCAGAGAAGGTTCACTTGGTTGATTCCGGGGATGAGGGGGTTGACTTATGAGGAAAGGTTGAGTAGATTGGGCCTCTACTCATTGGAGTTCAGAAGAATGAGAGGTGACCTTATCGAAACATATAAGATAATGAGGGGGCTTGACAAGGTGGATGCAGAGAGGATGTTTCCACTGATGGGGGAGACTAGAACTAGAAGGCATGATCTTAGAATAAGGGGCCGACCATTTAAAGTAGAGATGAGGAGGAATTTCTTCTCTCAGAGGGTTGTAAATCTGTAGAATTTGCTGCCTCAGAGAGCTGTGGAAGCTGGGACATTGAATAAATTTAAGACAGAAATAGACAGTTTCTTGAATGATAAGGGGATAAGGGGTTATGGGGAGCTTGCGGGGAAGTGGAGCTGAGTCCATGATCAGATCGGCCATGAACTTATTGAATGGCGGAGCAGGCTCAAGGGGCCGTATGGCCTTCTCCTGTTCCTATTTCTTATGTTCTTATGTAAAACAGGACAAGCTGCTAGAAGAAGGAGGAGGAGGAGGGGGAGAAAGGCTTTCAGCTGGAGGCCATAACTGCCGACGGTCTTTAGGGAGCATTTCTCTTTTCTCAACATCAGTGAGGACCAATGCTTGAAACACCTTTGCTTCACAAAAGAGGTTGTGACTGAAATCTGCCAACTACTACAGTCACAACTGCAACTTCGAAGCAGGGCAACGACAGCATAGCCTGTGGCTGTCAAGGTGACCGTGGCTTTTAACTTTTATGCATCTGACTCCTTCCAGGCTGCTGTTGGAGATATAAGCAACAGCTCTCCCTCCAGCACTGACACCTGCGCTACCGTTTCCCCCTGCCCTGGCTCCTGTGCTCTTGTGTTTGTTGTCTCACAACGTGCAGATCCCTCCACTATTTTAGCCTCTAAAATACGCGCAGTGTCAGTCTTTGAGTGGTGGCTGCAAGTGTAAGATTGAGTGACGGTGTCTCTTCACCTTTACTGTCTTCGTCCTCTTCCTCCACTGACTGGGATGGTTCCGGTTCTTGGGTATATGAAATTAAAAAGGGACATGGGTTGGGTTGTGGTGATGGGAGCGGAGAAAGTAAGAAGTGCCATCAGCAGCTTGTGAGTCAGAAGAGATTGTGGGATCAGGGAAAAGCGGGATGAGAGCAGGAGGATTCGGTGGGGATGGAGGGATCCAGCTCCACCAATGGCCACGGTCTCAGTGGTGCCCCTTCCCATGAGGTCCAGCACTGTCTCTTCCATGGGGGTAAAAACATGCAGTCACGCTTGTCCTCTTCCAGTTCTTTCCTGCTGCCTCCAGTTATGCATCACCTTTTCCTGCAAGAAAGAGGTAAGTGTGTCAGTGAGTGTCCTACAATATGTATGGGTGGGGTGTGTGTGTCATGGTTGAACAGCTGGTAGTGTTTGCGAGCTGTGAGTTGTGGGTGTGAGACTTGTAACAGTGTTAAATGTGTGAGGGTGAGGTAAAGCATGTCAATTTCAGGGTTGATTACTGATTGATAGAAATTGTTGATAGATGAGTGATGGGGGTGTAGAGAATTGAGCAGTGGATGAGGCTAGTGGTGCAGTTGCCATTTGAAGATGAACTCATTTACCTCGACAATTAATGTCAGATCACTACACTTCTTCCTGCATTGCACCTTGTTCTTGCAGCTACTACATCATCATCATCATCATAGGCAGTCCCTCGGGGTCGAGGATGACTTGCTTCCACACTAAAAATGAGTACTCAGGTTACTGATGAGCTCATTTTAAATGGAGGAAGATGCCAGTGCGTGAATTACTTTAACGTGGGGTGGCTGTTGCACACCAGCCACCACACGGGCTTGACGGAGCAAGGCCTTGGTCCAGTGACAAGGGGATCAAAGACGACTGGAGACCAGGCTCCGTCACATGTGCCAATACATACACACAAACTCAAACATACTCCTACTGTCCTCCTTCCTTCCTCCTTCCACAGGACCTCTCTCTACGTGGAATTTATAGTATGCAATGTGAGGCTTCTCTTGGTCATGTCGATGCTACTCCAACTCTGGGCTCTGACCTCTCCACTCCTCCGTGCCTTGTCCATCCTCGCCTCTCCGTTTCCGATCTCCGGACTGCGCCAGTCCCGATTTCTGGACCTCGCCGGTGCGGACCCCCGCTCCTCGTCGGTCCCTCCCTCCGCTCCTCCCTGATTCCGACCTTCACTCTACGCCGTTTCTGACCTCTGCTCCACGCCACTTCCGATCTCCGCTCCACGCCGCTTCAGGCCTCCGCTCTTTATCGCTTCTGACTCCCCGTTGTTGATTCTGCTGCTGCGGTGGCTAGCTTTTTTTGATTTGCCCCCAGCTCCAGCCTCGCACTCCAAACTGCTCCTCTGAGTGACCCATGAAATTGCAGCTACACTCTTGGCATTGACCACTGCTGCTACTTGATCACACTGAGCATATGTCTGGAGAGCCTCCTGCCCCCATGTAAATACAGAATGTCCCTCCTTTTTTCCAGCTCTTCCACCAAGATCTCCAGTGCATTGTCTGAAAACCTAGGTGCTCGCTCTCTCGCATGTTCAGCCATTGCTCAAAGTATCACAGCCCAGATTCACATTTCAAACAACTCACACCACTTCTTGCAGCCACCACACACCCCTCCCTTACTAGGTATAGTCTGCCTTTAAGTAGCATTAGTCACTTGTGCTATTGGAACCCTGCTGATGCATGCAGCCAATGAACAGTGTGGGGGCGCTGGTTGCATGCAGCAATCATTTAAAAGAGAAGGCAGCACCAATTTAACATGCTGCCTGAAATCCAATAAACGGACGTGGGTTCGGGGTTTAGCCAATTTCTCCCTGACCATATTTTGATTGCATCTTTTGCTAGTCAGTAATGGAAGGGCCCTTCTGGAGACAGTTATACTCCAGGTTATGCTGGTTCTCTGCTGGAAAGATATTCGTGTCAGCAAGTGGCCTACAAGAGGAATCCTAGTGAAACTATAAAGCATGCTGGAAACCTCTTGTGATATGGTAATATAACTAAACAGACACAAACCAGTGCTAAGCTGTGTAAGAATTCTTTCGAACCAAAGTATATTGTGTAGTGACTTGATTAATAATGTACTCATATCATTAACTAGAATTGTATTTCCATGATATTTATGTGCCTTTATTAATCCTTCACTGCTCTTTCTGATGAAAGGGCACATAGTGTTTTTCCTTTTGGCAGAAGGTGAGATGGATGAAGATATATTTGTACATTTCACTGACCGGATTGCATCAAACTCTATGGGACCGAAATTGGTGAAGGGCCAGGGCTGCCCAAAGGACCGCCGTTGGTCGTCAAGATACCTGATGGTACTCTGGGCGGGTTTTTTGGCAAAAAGGTCCTTGAAAGGACGGCTGGCAGCAAAAGAGGGACTTACGCCGTCAATCTGGCCAGCAGCGGGCAGGAGCGCTCATTCTCGGCGGCAAAGGCGCTTGCCGCTCAAGTGCCAGTGAGGATGGAGTCGGGTCCATGGAGAGTCGAAGACCTGCAAATAAAAAGCATTAAAAAAAAAAAATCGGAAGACCTTCAGGGCACCCCAGTAAGGTAAGTTGCTGTAAAGAAAAAAATATTAAAATTGTTTACTAACCTTTTTTTTCAGCTCTTCATACTCACCGTCGGGGACAGACCAGCCTCCTTGCAGTGGTCCACCCCCCGTTCTGGTGCCGACTCCCGCCCACACCAATCTGGCATCTCGCCGGGCGGGAGGTCACTTGCACCGCTTGGCTGTCTGCTGACGTCACCGGGCCGTTCCCGGCGGTTCTCCCCTCCCACCCGCTCCTGCCCACATCGAAACTGGCACTGGGCGCAACTCGAGCAGGAATGTGGGCGGCAGTGGGCAGTAAGGCCATCAATTTCAGCCCCTATAACTCGCTTGTTCACCTTTTGAGATACAGGCCAATATCATGATTGTAATTTGTAGTGAAGGAGGTTTTAAAAAAAAAAGCAATTTCAAAAACAGTGTAATTTAACAGTGGGCTAATGAGGGTCTTTAGAATTTGAAACAAACACAAAATCAAGTGATGTCAATTGGGAAACTTGATCACAATCCTAGAAATTCACAAGCAATTATAATCAGTCTGCAATTCTTACTCAAATGTTCTGTGGGTTTGAAGCCATATTAAGCAGCAGAATTAACACTCCTGCAACTGTTAGAATGGATGTGCTATTAAATAAAATATTTCAATAACAGATTTTTCAGGAGGGATCTTTTATATGAACATTGAAATATTGATATCACATAACTATAATGGTTATGGCGGACCACGGTCTATTGTGACTAAACATTAACGTTGCTGTAATGATTTCATTGATCTGTTCAAAGCTATTAAGAGAATCACGTCATCCCTTTGTGAGGCAATATATGGGCTTAATTATTCCATGAAAGATGTGATTGCACTAGAGAGGGTACAGAGGAGATTTACGAGGATGTTGCTCGGATTGGAGAATTTTAACTACGAGGAAAGATTGGATAGGCTGGGGTTGTTTTCTTTGGAATAGAGAAGGCTGAGGGGAGACCTTATTGAGGTGTATAAAATTATGAGGGGCCTAGGTAAAGTGGATAGGATGAACCTATTTCCCTTAGCAGAGGAGTCAACAACCTGGAGGCATAGATTTAAAGTAATTGGTAGGATGTTTAGAGGGGATTTGAGGGAAATTTCTTCATCCAGGGGGTGGTGGGGGTCTGGAACTCACTGCCTGAAAGGGTGGTAGAGGCAGAAATCCTCACCACATTTAAAAAGTACTTAGATGTGCACTTGAAGTGCCGTAACCTACAAGGCTACGGATCTGGAGCTGGAAAGTGGGATTAGGCTGGACAGCTCTTTGTCGGTTGGTGCGGACATGATGGGTCGAAATGGCCTCCTTCCGTGCTGTAAATTTCTATGATTCTATGATATAGATAGGAATGCATTTATGATTTGCCAATGCCCATTTGCACTTTCTCTTAATTTTTCTTGCCATTTTGTTAATTATTAATTTATATTTGCAGTACTATCTAAGACATGCCTTATAAAAATATGCATATGTAGTGCAAGTATACAAATTAAAATATGGAAATCAAAGTTACCATTAACCCATCTCACTGACTTTTTCAAATAGTATCCTGTTGACCATGGCTTTTGTGGGTATGCGGGTTAGAACTGAGAACATTATGATCTAAGGCGCTCACTAGTGTGATTACCTTTAGGATAGTAAGTGCAATTTTGTACTAAGTTCAAAAATGTGCTATGGATTCACAAAAAAAACCCCAAAGATGATTGTGATTATAAGGAGGCACTGGGAGAGCTGGATTTACCTGTATTGCAGAAAAGAATATCGAAGGGCCACATGACCTAATTTAAAATCCAGAAAGGCACAGATTGTGTCGATATAAACAGGTTTTTTGACTTGGTTTATAAGCACGGAAATGGACAGGCCTCCAGCAAGAGTAGAGACTACAAAACCTTTTCTCACTGACTCCCCCAAAAAGTATTTGATACAGATCGTGCCGATTAACTCCTTCAAGAAGGAGTTGGATAAGTATTTGGTTGGCAATGGGATTTTAAGTAATTGCGATAGATATCGATTGAGAGGATCAAAACCTCCACAGAACATGATGGTTCTAGCATCATTAGGTCTGGGTGAGGAGATGGAGTTGTTGTCTGTGGATGTCACGGAAGGTCAGGGTTGGACAGTGGACGTGTGATGAAGGATAAGTCTTATGGAATTTTGCTCGACTCCCTTGTGGAATGAGGGAGCAATTTTTCAGAGATAAGTAGGTGTTGTATATTCCATAATTGAGTACCTTTCACATGTCATTTGGCAAGAGCAGTTTTAATGGGCCACACTGCTTTTCATAATTCTGTTCTTGTTAGATCAAAATCAATCAACGACAAAACATGTCAATAACAGGACTCATAGCAATGTTGAGACAAGAGTTCACTCATCCTGATTATATTTTTGCTCAAATAAAATGAAAGCAGCCACAGGCAAGATCATGTAGTCTCCTCCTTCCATGGATATTTTTTCGTTGCGTACACAGAAACAACTTAAACCATGTGCAATTGATTTAAATGATCTCATTAATATTGCATACCTTGCTTAAGCCCATCAGACACACGTTGGAGAATAGCTTCTAACTACATATTTATGCCCTGATATTTGGATTTGTGATTATAGCAAGAAAAACATAATAGTCGCTCCATTTAATTCATGCCATAACAATATTACAAGCAGCCGATATTAAACTTTAAACATTTAATCCACAATGTAATTATTCAGATTTGAAAACTTTGAGATACTTGGCTGACTAATTAATACAATGAGAACAATTTTCATTTCCATAGCAATCCTCACACGTAGAAAGGTGCCTCAGAGCATTCTTTCTACCTTTTTCCAACAAGTGTTTGACAGAATTAGATTTAATGTGTGTTGTGAGGTCACATTGCTGACACATTGTTATCATATCTGTCAGAAGGTTGTGATTGATTCGACAGGCTTTCTTTTGAAATGCAGATTTTTTTATACCCCTGTGCCTCATGTCAGTCTAATTTTTCCCCTCATGGCATTACAATTTAAGTTCTTCACACTGGAAAAGCTACAAAGCACCAAAGGTGTTTAGGTTGTGACTTTGCTTTGTCACTACACATGTGCTGGTGTGTAGTATTGCCCAGTACTCTCTCACCCTGCTGCTTAAAGCCTAGCCAAATTTGTATTTTGATTAAAATTGGAAGAAAAGTAAAAGAGAAAACAAATAAAGGGGGAGAAGTTTGCCTGCTTTGCCCATCCCATTAGGGCCTGCGGGGGCACTAATGGGTCCCCGACTGGGCGCGGCGACTTCAATAACACCCGTGAATTTCCGTGGCAGTTTTGCGCTGGCGGTAAGGCTTACCGCCTTGATCGTGATGTCATCCAATGCGTAGTGCCTTGTTACCGCCCCGGATCAGAAATTCGCTCTTGCCCTCTGCCTGGGCGCCTGTCGTCAACAACAGCAGGAAGAGGAAGCGGTATGTAGTCGGATGGCCACAGGAGGAGCAGTATTTAAAGGCATCATCATCCGATTTATTTGTAGTCGGCAAACAATGCTGCCTTGTCAGGTTGAGGTCGGCAATTTGGGAAATTGGGCATTCAGTGAGCAATGCACACTCACTGATGTCACAATCTCTCTGGCGTTGAGGTCCCCGGCGATAGCTGTTACCGGCAGCACTGCGGGGGTTCCGATTTGACGGTGCTGGATTTGCCTTGCCCTGTCGGTACTGGTCTCAATGGCGCAATAGCGCCATCTACTGGTGCTAACGGGATGAATTTGTCCACCCCCGCCCCCCCCCGGTGTCTAACCAGCCCCAAATGCTACGAATGGTAATCTCAAGCTGGCAGCTAGGTGGGGCTTGAGAGAGGCCCAGGGCGAATGGTATTCAAGTTTTTTTTAATTGCCTTCCCACTAAATTATACTTCGCAACTTTTCCTTATGACGTGGCCAGAAAGGACAATTTGCCGCACAGGGAGTTTGAACCTGAGCAAATACAGCTCAATGGCAAAGCATGTTGGACCTCCAAAACACAATGCTGCCATACGATTGCACTTATTAATTCATTATCAAATCAATGTTGAGTAACTTTCTTGATGATTCAACTAGTTTATCTAGTGAGGAGCAGGATTACACAGAACAAGAAGGTCCTTGGTTTGATTTCCAGTCTGTGTTGAGTTGGTCAATCTTAGAACTTGTGGCAGCAGGGGCATTGCAATTGCTATCAGTACCCCTTGGTTAATGATGGGAAAATCTGCCATGGTTCTGACTGCTATCCAGTGACCTCTGCTAGAAATGTGCTTGTTTAGATATTGGGTAAGGATTGGATCTGGTTTGGTTGTTACGCCCCTTCCGATCAAATAGCTTGCTAAAACTTATGGTTATGAAAAGGAGAGATAAAATTGGCAGAGAAATGTGCTAAGCAGAAAAAGCTGAAGAATGTTATGAAAAAGTATAGAAAATGTTCGGAACAGCAATGACTATTTGGCCCCAAAACCTACTGTTTTTAAAATTGATTTGAATCCTACCTACCTCAGGTTGGGTTTGATTTTCGATTGGAGGCTTTTTGGGTGGTAATGGCGGCGGGGCGGTAAGTTTGCGCCAGGAAATGGTTTGTGTCTGCAGCCACAAAATTCAGCAGTGGGCCCTGAGTGTGGAGCGAGCGCTAAGGGAGGCGGTCCACACCTCTCTTAGGGTGCTAGGCCGGCTGAGCAACTGAAAATCCATTGCTAAAGAGCTGGTCTCGGAGCGCCTAAGAGAGGCTTCCCTGGAAAAAAGAATGGTTTAAAAACACAAAAAACATTCCCAATACCTGGATCACCCCACATAAAGATAAATAGCAAAAATAAAACAAAAAAAAAACAATCACACTTACCTCATGTAGTCATTCCTTCCCTCACCGCTGCTGGAACAGCTCGGAACAGTCTCGCTTTCCCAGGTGCTGTGGGGCGCCGCTCAAGACAAATTTCACCCACTGTTGCAACCAGGGCCATTGCACACCGGCTCGATGCTCCCGGGCGGTAATGCTCCAAAACCGCAAAACCTGCAAAACCGACACCAAGTTTCCTGGCGGGCGCTGGAAGCTGGCTGCCCAGCCCGTTGTGTCTTGAAAGAATTCACATACAATTTACTTCAATGACTTTCAATGTTAATGTATTAATATAAGTATTAGCCTTTGAGTGGCATAATTCTTCCCAAATTCCTTATTTTATTTTCTAGTTTTTAAATGATGTCTCCCAGTTTTTATAACCTTTGATTGGTATGGCTGTTGTTGTTGATACCAGAACTGAGATGATAGATGTAGTGTATGCAGCACTCAAATCACTGACTCCACACAGTCTGGTGTTGTAGTAACTGCTGTGAGCTTGGTCCTATATTGTGTAACTCCAGAGTGCCTCTCAGGTGTGGTGGGCAGCCTTTTATACTCTGTCTTGCAGGTACCTTCAGGTCTCCCACCACAGCGCCCTCTGTGGCGCACCATTGTACTTATACATTTTAATGTACCTGGACAATACATAACAATATACTTATCAGGGAAGGTTGAAAGGGGCTTTTTTCCCTGGAAAAGAGAAGGCTGAAGGGTGACCTGATCGAAGTCTTTAAGATAATGAAAGGGTTTGATAGGGTAGGTGTAGCGAAAATATTTCTACTTGTGGGAAGTCCAAAACTAGAGGTCGTAAATATAAGATAGCCACCAATAAATCCAATAGGGAATTCAGGAGAAACCTCTTTACCTAAAGAGTGGTAAGAATGTGGAACACGCTACCATGAGGAGTAGTTGAGGTGTTGGGGAATCAAGTATCGGGGGCATGATCTTAACATTAGAGCTAAGCCATTCAGGAATGAAATCAGGAAGCACTTTTTCACATAAAGTGTCAGTAAAAATCTTCCCCAAAAGGCTGTGTATGCTGGGTCAATTGGAGCTTTCAAGACTGAGATAGATGGATTTTTGTTAGATAACGATATCAAGGAATATAGAGCAAAAGTGGCGAAATGGATTTGAGGGGCAGATTAGCCATGATATAATTGAATGGTGGAACAGGCTTGAGGGGCTGAATGGCTTACTCCTGTTTCTAATGTTCCTGTGTCCTTGTTAATCTTCATCTACAAGGGCAATTCTGTTCTCGCCGCTCAAGGTAGCTGTGCCTGGGTTAGTAATCAGGGCATTATGGATAATGGTAGGTATGAGCAGACCAGCTCCTGTGTAGACAAACTCCACTGGCACATCTTTGTTCATCCTGCTCTGTATAGAAACACTGAAATCTCTATCCGTTTAGATGATTTTGGTTGCGACAATCAATATTCAAACAGTTCTCCTTTAAGAAAGTACCCTCCAAAGGACAGATAACGACTGGCCTTAAATGCATTGTGTTACAGGACCCCTATGAAATTGCGCAGTGTGTGAGTGAGTAGAGTGCCAGCACACGTGTCCTCACATCATTGCCTGGTCCGCATGTCCCAAAACCCTCTTCCAGGGATGATTCCCCTGGGTAACAAATCAGTTCCCTTCGATGTGTTTGCACTCAGATTTGTAAAGGAAATTATACAGGAAAGGCAAGTCAAATATATACACAAAATACATGAGACAAAGTATGACGCACAAGAAATATTCTGATCCCGATACAGCATCATCCTTCACTTAATAATCAGCAGTTTTAGTGCTGGCACTTATGTACTGCTCAGATCCTGGATCATAGACTTAATGAGAAATGCTATCATTTTCTTTTAGAATGGCGATATAACACTGCCATTTCTGAAAATTAGTCCAGCAGAGGTAGTATTTACTCTACCTATACAAAATTTCCTTTGGTTGTTGTACTGGGTTTATTCCTTAAAGTACTGGATTTAATTATAGCCCTGGAAAAACTATTAAGCCAGCATTATCACTGGAAAACAACTCAACACCTCGGATTTAATTCAGCCTCATTACAATACAGGGTTTATCTGGCTTTCAAATCTTACATTGCATTGAGAGTCCTTTGGATCAAGATTGCATATATATGAATTTGCCGGGATAGATGGACGAAAATGTTAGATTTATCTTCCATCTCAGTAGACCATGTCTTCAAGTACCAGGATTATTGATTTGTTGCAAGTTGCCATGGTAGCCCGTGATATCTAGGAAAAGTCTGATCCTGATTTGGAAGCAATATTAGCAGCTCACGTCGTAGATCACTGGTAAATGATGAGAAATACTACCGTTTTGTTTTAAAATCCCCACTAAGACCCTGCATTATATCCCAAAGTGAATGGTCTCCCAGCACAATGCAGTGCTCAGTGGAAATTGGCAGATAATCAAGAGTCCCCAAGTTTTGGCCTGAGATCAAATAACAAAAGAAATATTCTGTAGTTTTAACCAGCAAAAATTCTGACAGATAATTGGGGTAGTGATTAACTGGAGTGTGAATAATGGAGGTTCCACTGTGGGGGTGAAATTGCCCCTTTTATAGCCCCATTAGCGTCTCCAGGGGGAAAGATAATTTTTGCCCAGGAGGGGAATTGCCCGGGGGGTTGCAGAGGCGCTGGCATGGCAGTGTGGTGTCCCGCAGTTAACGCCCCAGGCTGCCGGAGAACCAGTGATGATCTCTCACCACCCTGCACTGACCCCATAATGCACGTGGGGGAAATTACCCCACAGGCTGCGAGGCTGCCGCAAGCGGATGTCAACGCAAAGCTGGCGGATATCCGCTCTCGAGGCGCTGCTTAAAGGGGAGGGTGCCATGCCCTGGGCCGTCATCTTTTTTTTTTTGTCTGCCGACTCTTGGGTCGACTCTACGATGGCGGCTTTCGCAAGGTCCAGGCCGCTATTGGGCAGCCCAGCATTCCCTCTTGAATGCCGGCTGTTGGCCTGGTCGCACGTGGAGGCCATAAGAGGCATTGCAGAGGGCCCACGACCCTCCCCTTTAAGTGAAGGGGAGGGGCGTTGAAGCGCGTCCGGGCTAAGCGGAGCATGCTCGTAGCACTTACCTCAGTGCCCCGGTTACCGCCCCCAAAGGAAGTGGAGCGTGCGGGATTGCACCCTGCTTCCTTTGAGGAGCGGTAAGGGAAATTCTGCGGTGGGGTTGGGACTTCCATGCCGGGCATAGAATGTCCTAGCGCCCAATCGCGGTACATGGCAATTTCACCCTCTGTATGATTTCTAAAATTTACACCCAGACGGACGGAAATCCCTTTACTTGTTCAGAATTGTACAGAATAAAATCAATGGAGGGAAAAATGGAACCATTGATTTCTCATATTTAACAATAATTTCCACACCAGACAGATTGATGAATACACACAAGTGATTGAGGTCAACAAGTTGTAAAACAGTCCAAGCCAACAGAAACAATATTTTCTATACTGGACGTGGATAGTTTACTTCAATTCAACTAGCACTCCTACCTGTGTATATTGGCCTTTTCAGAGAATCTCTTATGTCATCAACATGCTAGCATGCACTTTTATAACCATTTTACAAATTATTACAGCTTAGAAATTTTAACTAAATTTTAAATGTGATAATTAAAAATATAGGCCTAGCAATTTGAACGTGCCCTTTATTGAGCACGTGAGATGCAATCCCTGCCCGAGCATCCTCCAATATTCTATGAGGCGGGCGAACTGTGGAGAGTAAGGGGGAGCTTGCCCTGTGAAGCATCGCAGAAAATCAGGCGGTTGTGCTGCTCGCAGCCCACAGGACGGGGCAGTGACTGGATCAGGAGGCAGTGTTGGCCTGGGGAGATTGGTAGCTATGGGGCGAGATCGGCAGCTGGGTGGGGGGAGGGGATTAGTAGCCGCAGGGAGGGGTCGGTAGCCAGAGCAACAACAACTTGGGTTTTTTGATTACTCCTGCTCCTCCCAACTCCACATTCAGGTAAGCATAATTTAAAATCTAACCTTATTGGCTGCTGTCGAACAGCAGTCCCATTTAAAGGCCGCTCGTTAGGCCGCATGTCGACCTGGTTTACTGAATGTCTCCGGGCAAACCGATTTTGCAGTGGAGGCATCAAATCAGCATCAGGCCTCTTATTTGCATATGCAAAGAGTCTAACTCCTGCTTCATTCGTCAGCGCTGCACGCCAATTTTTTGGCCTGTACCAATATGGCGAGGTGCGCACTTCTGGCTCATAATAACCCGCTTCTTGCCCGCAATAATGACAGGTTGGGAGGCCATTTAGTGCCTGTTCAAAATACAATGGGTAAGATTAAAACAAATATGATGCAGTTTGTTATGTATGCAACACTATTTAACCAGCATTCCATCACCACCAGAGGGCGTATCTGCTGGAATCCAAAGGGATTGCAGCATCCCTTGGGAGCAGTGTATATAAGCAGGTCTCCCATGCTGTACACTCGAGTTAGAATAAAGAGACTAAGGTCACATTTACTCACGTCTACAGCACTCAGTCACATTGCTTTATTCGAGACATAATACAGTTAATTTAGATTTGAACATAAAATACATAACCATCTCACTGGTGATCTTGATGGTTGTTGTCAGGAAAATAGCCCCCAAATCCCATAGCTTTCAATATTTCATAATGAAGATATGAAACAGGCATGAAAGTTGAAGCAATCAGAGATACTATAAACACTTTGTTATTAAAATACTCCTACATTCAGGTTCAATGTACACTTTCATGTGTTCACTGTCATTACGAAGGAAAGGAATGTTCATTAATAAATTAACACACTTAAAACAAGGTTCAATATATCAGGTAGAATTCTATTCCATTGAAAGAAATCTTTTAGAAAAGAAATTAAAAATGAAGTCAACAATTTGAATAGGTTTATAAAGCACTCCTACTGTACTTGCTGATAATTGTATTCTTATTCGGTACCATAATATACAAGACTATATAAGAGCAATGCTGAGGAAGAGCTAAACTGCATCTCAAAATATTTTTGCTGTTAATACTGAGAAACGTATGATCTGGAGAAATTTAATATAATGTGTAGTAATAAATCTCTCAAATCCAATTAATACATAATTTAACAGAATATGGGATGTGTATTGTTCCAAAGGACCCTGCTCTTCTGAAAAATAAAGAGGGACCCCTAAATTCAACTATGATAATCTTGTACACATTTTTAATATAAATTCACAACTTAACTTATTTCACAACTGGTTTGTTATTTTAAGGTGTGGCCGGATTAGGTTTTTGAGCCTTGTTTAATAGTACAATGGGACAATAGTATGATCAGAGCCACCCGAGGCACACTGTGTTTGTGTACGTGACTGGGAAGAGCTTGGAGCGCTAGAATCCTGTGCAGAGTCTTGAGCTACCAAAGGACGTGTGTATGTAGGTCCTGGGCTGAGCAACTGAAGAGAACCCTTGAGCTGGCCCTCTGGTCTGCATTTATTTGTGGTGGTGGCTACTGTTGTAGGAGTGGGTAAGGCAGGGTGGTGCGGAATGCTAGGCTGAGATTGTACATTAGGTGTCTGCTATTGTAGGTGTGGGCGATGCAATAAAAACAACTTGCATTTATATAGCACCTTTAATGTAAGTAAAACATTCCAAGGTGCTTCACAGGAGCGTTAACAAACAGAATTTGACATTGAGCCACAACAGGAGATATTGGGACAGATGACCAAAAAGTTGGTCAAAGAGGTAAAAGAGCATCTTAAAGGAGGAGAGCGAGGTAGAGAGACAGAGCGGTTTAGGGAGGGAATTCCAGAGCTTGGGACCTAGGCAGCTGAAGGCACGGCCACCAATGCTGGAGCAATTGCAGGGTGGTGTGAGGTGCTTGGTTGAGCTTGTATATTGGGTGTCTCTTCTTGTAGGAATGGGTGGTTGGTGTGGGGTGCTAGGTTGGGCTTGGCAACCTCCTTCTCTTGGGCACCTTGAGGGGCAGAAGAATATAGTTTACAATGCTTGCAGTAGTGTAATGTCTGTAAGCTTGTAATGTTTGTAGCTCCACACTGTGGATGTGGACGTATTGTGTACTGCAAGTGCAGGGTTAATAATAAACAGAACTAGGTAGATTTCCGGAGATTTCCGAGAGAGCTGCCTGCCATGTTAGGAAGCTGTGTGTGCTGTGCTCTGTGAATATATCACATTTGGCGACAGAAGATGGGATTTTTCGGATGATTTAAAGCTTAAATTTTGTTGGTGAAAGATTCAGCCAGCCGACAGAGAGACTTTGGAAGTTTCTGTCTTTGGGAAAAAAAGGCTACAAAATCTGAGGTAAAATACAGCACACGGTGTGAACAGCTAGAGATTAAAATGGCAGGTGTATTGGGACATTTGGGAGAATATAGACACGACCAGGAACGTTTCAAAGCGTATGTGGATCGGCTAGAAATGCATTTCACTGCAAATAACATAATCGAAGTTCCAGACAATGCAGTCCAGAACCGGGCTGTGTTGGAACGTAAGAGAGCAATCTTCTTATCGGAGGCAGGTCCGACATTATATGACAGTCTTGTAAATCTGCTTGTGCCTGACGAGCCAAAGGCCACAATGCTTAAAGAGATTTTAACGAAGCTGGAGCAGCACTATAACCCCAAACCGCTAGAAATTGCTGAAAGCTATTGTTTTGGGATTTGGAATCAAAAGGCTGATGAAAGTATCACTGATTACATCATAGCATTAAAAAAGCTATCGATGCACTGTAATTTTGGAAACTTTCAAAACCAAGCATTACGGGATTGTTTTGTTTGTGGGGTGAAAAATGATGCGATCAGAAGGAAGTTATTGATGACAGATGACTTGACTTTTGAGATTGCTTGTCAGACAGCGAGGTCAATGGGCATGGCCGAACAATATTCCCGAGAATTAAATAATAATTACGGTCGTCAGTCAACCGAGGTAAATCACCTGCAGGTTCAAAGTAAAAGATGGGCATGGCCGAAAGTCTCAGAAACTGGAAATTCTAACAGAGCGTTGAAGTCGTGCTATAGGTGCCTGGGACAACACATTGCTCAAAGTTGTCCATACGTGAAGGCAGAGTGTTTCTTCTGCAGAAAGACTGGGCATCTTGCGAAAGCATGCCGACTGAAGGGTAAACCAGCTTTAAAAGCTATGAGTCCAGCGTTCAAAGCTATGAGTAGAAATCCCAAGAGACTACATAGCATGGAAGAACAACAGGACGAGGAGATGTTAGAGTTACACGTCATTAGGAGCACGAGGTTAACGGACAGCGATTCGGAAAGCATCAAAATCCACATAGATGTTGCGGGATTCAAGATCCAATGGAAATTGACATGGGTGCATCCATGGGTGTAGTACCGGAGTCACTATACCGCGACAAATTGCATGATTTTCAACTGGAGAAATTCAAGTTAGAGCTGTGAGGCTACTCGGGAGAGAAAATTCCTGTGGTAGATCGTATCACCGTACCGGTGAAATATAAAGATCAATTTCAAAACTTGCCTCTAATAGTAGTGAAAGGAGACAAGTCTGCCTTACTAGGAAGAAATTGGTTGAGCTCACTGAAGCTGGATTAGAGTAAGATTTTCTGTGTGGAAGCGAGATTTTCACAAACGGATGAGGTTATCAAGCAGTATCCGAAGGTGTTCTGCGAAACGGGCAGTCCGATCCAAAGCTTCAAGGCGAGTGTCAGGGTACAGAAGGACGCTAGATCGGTTTACTACAAGCCACGTTCCATACCATATGCACTCATGGAGAAAGTTGAGCAAGAACTCAAAAGATTAGAGACTAAGAACATTATTTGTAAGATAGATCGATGTAATTGGACTACACCCATTGTTGTTGTACCTAAGTCTGATGGTAAGGTAAGATTGTGTGGTGATTATAAAGTAACCGTTAAGCAGGTTTTAGAGGGTAATGTCCCCAATACATTGCCGAATATAGAAGATTTGTTCACAACACTGACAGGTGGTCAGATCTTCTCGAAACTGGATCTTACGAATGCCTACTTACAGCTTGAATTAGATGAGTAGTCCAAGTCATGTTTGACTATAAATACTCATCTAGGCCTATATCAATTTAATAGGCTACTGTTTGGACTGTCTTCCGCCCCTGCCATATTCCAAGGGGTGATGAACCAGATTTTGCAAGGTATTGAAGGGGTAGTATGTTATTTGGATGACATACTAATTTCAGCACCAAATAGGCAAATTCATAATAACATATTGAATGAAGTCCTCAAACGGCTAGAGAAGCACAGAGTACAAGTGTCTGCTCGTAAGTGTGAGTTATTTAAAAACTCAGTGGAGTACTTAGGGTACAGAGTAGACAAAGATGGTTTACATCCAACGATGGAAAAATTGGATGCAATTAGAAATGCACCCACTCCCAGGAATGTCACTGAACTTCATTCATTCTTGGCTCTTTTGAACTATTATGGGAAGTTCCTACCAAATTTGGCTACAGTATTACATCCACTGAATGGACTTTTGAAAAAACAGTTCCATTGGAAGTGGTCAAAAGAATGCAATACAGCATTCAAGGAGTGTAAAAGCAAATTGGTAGAGAGCACCATGTTAGTTCACTATGACATATCTGAGGAGATTAAGCTAGCATGTGATGCCTCTCCATATGGAGTTGGGGCAGTAATCTCTCATGTATTAAGTAGTGGGGAGGAGAGACCAATTGCTTTTGCTTCACGCACTCCAGTGCCAGTGAGAGGAATTATGCGCAAATTGAAAGGGAAGCTTTGGCATTAATTTTTGGGGTCAAGAAGTTTCACAAATACTTGTATGGTCATTACGGACCATAAGCTCCTAACAGCAATCCTCCATCCAAAGTCCCCAGTTCCAACATTAGCTGCAGCCTGAATGCAGAGATGGGCTTTGATTTTGTCAGCATATACATATGATATTGAATATAGACGATCAGCTGATCACAGTAATGCTGATGCAATGTCTAGATTGCCTTCCCCATCACAAGTTACACCCGACAGGGAAGAAGTGTTTTATTTTTCATACATTGCTGAACTGTCAGTCACAGCTGAAGAGATTGGTAGAGTAAAAGAGAGAAGTGTGAAATTAAACCAGAAGGTGAGAGTGAAGAACCATCACCATAAATGGGTAAAGTGGTTACCAGGAAGAGTGGTGAAGATATTTGGTCCTCGCACATATTTGGTAAAGATGTTTGATAATGGACAGGTTAGGTTTGATAATATTGATCATATTTTACCTACAGACATGGAAGGAGTTGAAGGTGGGAATGATTCAATTATTTCTGACTCATCAGATAGTTTTGATATACCAGTAGCAAATCCTAAATCCAATGTACTGGAAACAAATCCAGGAGAGAATCAGAATGAAAGTCTGAGTTCGAGTCAGGAAAACAAAGATCCTGAAGTTAGAGTGAATTCAAATGAAAATCAAGGAAATTCCGTGGAGGAAACCGTTCCTCAGGATGATTACACTCGAATGAGTGTGAAATCAACACCATGTTTGGAAGGTTCTGTCCGAGAGCGAAGGTATCCTCTTTGAAACAGAAAACAAGTTGTAAAGTTAAATTTGTAAAAATTAGTTTATATCCTGTGTTATGCATAAACATGAAAGTTATGTATGATGTTTGTTATGATGGCTTCTTCATTAAGGAGGGAGAAGTGTAATGTCTGTAAACTTGTAATGTTTATAGCGCCACACTGTGGATGTGGACGTATTGTGTATTGCAAGTGCAGGGTTAATAATAAACAGAACTAGAAAGATTTCCGGAGACTTCCGAGAGAGCTGCCTGCCATGTTAGGAAGCTGTGCGTGCTGTGCTCTGTGAATATATCACAAGTAGGATACTCATTGAAATATTGCTGCACAAAGTAAGACATTGTGGTGTGTTACATTGCAATTTATGCCTGTGAGCAAGGGAGTGAATAGGGAGATTACAACACGGAAAGCAAATGTAACCAGCCTTGGTTTGGGGGAGATCTTTGACTTCACCCTCTTCCACTCCCTTTATTGTCTCCATGCCCATAATTTCAATGGCCTTCTCATAACAACTCAAGAGTCATACCTTTGATGACCCTCTTCCTGACTGAAACCCTGTTATGTGCACGTTACCCCTTCAAGCAGATATAAAGAGACACATGTTGGAAAAGAATATTGAGAAAAGATGAGTGACACAAATGCCCAGGACAGTTGTTACCTTTGGCGAGTTTGTGAACAGGCAGCCTTAAGGAACATTTTGCTGGTATAATACTTATTGCTTGCCACATTAAACATCATCAGCATTTTGATATGGCAGCACTACACTACACTGTAAAAACATGGGCATCCCTATGTATTTAGAAAGATAAATATTTGGCAACAGGTCATTGCAGTCTCAAAGTGAGTACCAAGTGTAAAGTGAAGAGCTATAAATGAAAGTTTTGAAAGACAACCTGTTACGGTGTTATCACATTGTTGCACTCTTGCCTTGGCAGCCTTGCGTAGGCCATAACATTGCTGCTTGACGTACTACCAGGTTTAGGCCACAGTAATGCTGCTAATATGAAACTCGACATGTAGAGGGCTCTCTCCT